>NC_047046.1:25298357-25900876 GCF_011762595.2 Tursiops truncatus
GCTCTACTTCCACCCCGATAATGTCCAGGGCTCCCGGGTCTCCTCCTCTGTGTTCTGGAGGCTCCAGCCTCTGCAAGCTGAGGTTTTAGAGCTGCTTGGAGTGGTGATGGAGAGTGTGGACACGGACCTCACCCAGGCTTGGGGGTCACCCTGAGCAGGTCTGAACACTTGGAGCGGGGGAACGGGTGTGGATTGAAGTAAATGAGGAATAACCGTGCGCCTCTGCGACCTCTGCCAAACTAATTGGCAGGTGCTGCAGTTGACGAGGTGCTGGGCGCCCTTGAGGAGAAGGTGGGGCGCTAGGTGGGGGTCCCTCTGCCCCTCTTCCTCTCATTTCCCCCCAGAAGAGCCTGTTCACAGTGGGGCAGAGTCCGTGGGGACCCGCAAAGGCAGGCGGGGCAGGAGCACCACCAATTCCCTTGGGAAGCTTTTCTTCCCCTGTGGACTTTGTGGGGGTCTCCTCTGTCTCTGTCTCCGCTTCTCAGAAATACCCCAACCTTGTGTCCTGCCTTCCTACCCGGGCAGCTGCGGATGCCGACCTTTCAGCAGATCCACAAACTGGAAGTCGAAAGGGATGCTGTTCTTCCTGGCGAAGATGTAGACAGCGCGGCACGATGCAGACAGCAGGTCCAGGTAGAGCTCCAGGCCCATGCTGGGCCCCCGCTGCGGCCAGCAGACACCCAGCCTCAACCAAAATGCAGCCTGTGCCCTGGCCCTGTGCCCACCAGCCCAGGCCCAGGCCCCCGCGTTCTGGAACCTCTTGTTCACTTGGTGTTTTCATGAAGCCTGGAATTCTCACAGCAGCAAAGATTCTGAGGAAACCCAGGAACAGGCTGGGGAGAGGCCTGTAGCTTGGGGCCAAGGGGTCAGGGGTGGCTGTGACCTTGCCCTTTCCCTCCCTGGGGGTGTCCGTTTGTACTCCTGGCCCAGGTCTGAGAAGGGCTTCCACGTGGGCACTCCCATGGCCAGGCCTTCATGGCAGAACGTAATCGAAGGGGCGTTGCAGGGTCCAGAGTGAGGATGGGATGAGAACTAACCCAGGAGGGTTCCAGAAGCAGGGAGCGGGGATATCCACAGGTCAATCTAGCCTGAACTGTGGCTAGAAACGGGTGGGGAGAAAGAAACAGGAACGCAGGGGGCTGTCAGGGCATTGGGGTGACACCACAGGGGACTCAAGGGGCCACGCAGAGGAGCCCAGAAACCTCCAGCCTGGGTTGGGACCGGCTGTGGCCAGGCCGAGCACCTGGACTCAGCACCTGGCGGCAGAGCAAGGTCACTGTGGGGGCCTGAGTGCTGCTCACTCTGAGCTGCGCGACTTCAGGAGATCCCCTGACCATTTGGAAATGGGGAGAGCCCACTTCCCGGGACAGAAAGAGGCTGGACACGAGTTGGGGGCACACAGAGTGTTTACTGCAGATGGCAGAGCGCAGGGGCGTGGCAGACCCTCAGCGGAGCCGCTCCTTCACCCTCTGCACAAGCTTCTGGGCCAGCTGGGGGTCCCACTGGGCCTCTTGGGGGTCCCGAGGCTGAAGTACTCACCTGTGGGCCTCCTGGACGAGCTCAAGGCCCAGGGTGGCCTCCACACGGGCTCGCCACACAGCAAGCCAGGACCAGTCTTGGAAGAGGTCGCAGCCGACGGCAGTGGGCTGTGGAGACAGGGCAGCTGGGGCCTGGGCTCAGCCTGCGCCCAGAGCAGCCCCAGAGGACAAGTGGGCAGGAGAACCTCACCTGCATCAGCTCTGTGAATGCCATCAGATCTGTCAGGGAGACCTGCTCAGTGGCCAGGAAGGGTCTGGCCGCCAGGACCTCCTGATCCGGGTGCTGCAAAGCACGCGTCAGCTTCCCCAACAGCTGCTGCAGCTGCACAGCATCCACAGGCTGCCCGGAGAAGTGGGGCAGGAGAGACTGGGCTGGGAAGAGAGGCGACAGCTTATCTTGGGGCCCTCCAAGCCTCCTCAACCTCCTCTTCACCCCTCCCTCAGCAGCCATTTATCAGTGATGCCCTCTGGGGCTCTGCGTTCAGAAGGATTCTGAGGTTTCATTCAGGCTCAGGGGAAAGACAGCTGTGATAGATTAGTGATGGGCAAAAAGTGAGGACAGGGGACAGGCATTCAGAGCCCAGTGCAGCCCCAGGGCTGCCCAGCTCCTGTGACTCTGAAAGGACATGTTCAGACATCTGGGGAGGGGCTCCCCACAAGCCTGGGTCTTCCCCAGTTGCAACCAGGTTGTCCAGGCCTAGGGGGTGGCCTACACCCCCTTCCACTCTGAAGCTCCCAGCTTTAGCCCCAAAGCAGCCCCCTGGTCCAGCTCCCAGCCCTCTGAGCTGGATTCGCTGAAAGGAGGAAGGGGCCTAGCAGTCTGGAAAGATCTTCAAGCCAGGGGCTACCAGCTTTCTGTCTGCCTCCTTCTGCCTCCGCCCAGCAATGAGCCCCAGACCCAGGGCACCTTACCTCTCGGCCACCAGAAAGTCCCCATCCCTGAGGGCAGGCACCTTCTCCAGGGGGTTCACCTTCAGGAATTCAGGTTTCAGGTGCTCCCCTGGGGGGCAGAGAGCAGAGGAGGCTCAGCGCAGGGTCTGGCCCCTGGGCGCCCCTCCGTGGAGCCCACCTAGCTCTGCTCACCCTGTGCCAGCTCCACAGGGTGCATCTCAAAGGGGATGCTGTTCTTCCTGGTGAAAATGTAGATGGCACGGCAGGGGGGTGAGTACAGGTCCAGAAAGAGCTCAAGCACCATCCCCGTGCTTCCCATCGGCCCTCTACTCAGGCCTCCAAAATGGGGTCCATGGTCTGATCCATGCCCCTCCCTGAAGCCTACTCCCTCCACAACTGGCTGGGCACCCAGCCAAGCCATCACACCTTGTGGCCTCTGTCCCCTGTGAGGGGCCGGTCACTGGTTTTTCAAAAGCAGGGTCCCCAGCCTGGTCCTCCTCCACCTTCATGGGGCAGTGCAAGCTGATGGACACTCCCACCCCTGCTCTCTTCAGCTGGGGGGGCCACCTCCCCACCCCCACCCCCACCCCCACCCCCGCTTCCCTTCAGTCTAGACAGCTTTCACTGTCCTTCAAGTCCGCTGCGACGCATATGTCAGGTTCTTAAGGATTTCTGTCTTCCCTTCCACCATGCCTGTGCCACGCACACCCCCCACACACAACCCCACACACTCACAGAGTCATGCACATACAGTCTCTCACACACACACACACACACACACACACAGAAGCACACACACAGACACTCCCATGCCCACCCCACCCCTGAGTAACTATCCCAACTTCCTACTGGGACCACCCTCTGCCCTCCTCGCGTGCCCCCCAAACCCCCGCCCCTTGGGCTCAGGCCAGACCCTCCATCACCAAGTGCTGTCCCTCCACCTCCTGCACCTCTTACCCCACAACCAAGACCCCGATGGCCTGGCAGCCTCACCAGCCTCCAGACTCAGCCCTGCCTCCATCGAATCTCTCATCCTGGTGCACACAGCACAGGACCAGAGGTTTCCTTTCTTTCTTTCTGTCTTTTTATAAATTTATTTACTTTTTTAAATTTTTGGCTGCGTTGGTTCTTCGTTGCCGCGGGTAGGTTTTCTCTAGTTGTGGCGAGTGGGAGCTACTCTTCTTTGCTGTGCGCGAGCTTCTCATTGTGGTGGCTTCTCTTGTTGCAGAGCGTGGGCTCTAGGCACACGGGCTTCAGCAGTTGTGGCGCACGGGCTTAGTTGCTCTGCCACATGTGGGATTTTCCCGGACCAGGGATCGAACCCATGTCCCCTACATTGGCAGGAGGATTCTTAACTACTGCGCCACCAGGGAAGCCCCTCCCTCCCTTCCTCCCTTCTTTTCTTTTCTTTCTTTCTGGATTTCCTTTTTATTTCTTCTTTCCTTCCTTCCTTCCTCCCTTCCTCCTTTCTTTCTTTCTTGATTTCCTTTCTTTCTTCCTTCCTTTCTTTTCTTTCTTTCCGGATTTCTTCTACCTTTCTTTCTTCTTTCCTTCCTTCTGTTTCTCCTTCCTCCCTCTTCCTTTCTCTTTCTTTCTTTCTGGATTTCCTCTTTCTTTCTTTCTTTCTTTCTTTCTTTCTTGATTTCCTCTCTTTTTCCTTCCTTCCTTCCTCCCTCCCTTCCTCCTTTTTTTCTCTTTCTCTCCTCCTTCCCTTCAACTCTTTCCTTCTTTCTCATGTAAGGAGCCCTGGGCGACTGCCCTCCCTTCCCTGTCCCACCCCACCTATAAGCAAATAAATCTGTTGAAAATAGAAACGTGGGGACTTCTCTAACGGTTAATGGTTAAGACTCCCCGCTTCCACTGCAGGGGGCACACGTTCGATCCCTGGTCCTCAAACTAAGATCTCGCATGCCCAGGGCGCAGCCAAAAAAAAGAAAGTAGAAATGTGGGTGAGGGAACCCCGAGAAACTTGAAAGCATGGTGTGCTTTCATCTGTGCTGTATCCGACGCTTATGGGCCATTCCCTAAACGTTTGTGTTTGGGCTCGCGGTTGGTTGTAAAGAGCCCTTGACTATAACACAGGGCGAAGGCTTTGTGATGATTAAAGACCATGCGTCGCGTCCTCTCGAGACCCTGCTAGGATGCAGCCACGGAGACCCTGCTAGGATGCAGCCACGGAATAAGAAGCGTTCTTCACAAATGACAAGAAAAGGCCACCGGAGAGGAAATGCAAGAAAATTCCCCAGGTTTACGCCTAAAAATGTAAATCCCCAGTGAAACTAGTCTGAGAATCTATCGGTAAGGAAAAAAGCGCAACGCAGTAGAAAACTGGGCAAAAGATAAGAACTTTTTTTCTTTAAAAAAAAGAAAGAAAATCAGTGTTTTTCTTGCATTTGCTGTTTTTCCAGCGTCTGACTCAAAATAGTCAATATGCCAGAGTAGCATATTTGGGGGTGACTGTTCTGACCTCCTTCAATTATAAACACATACCTAACGGCAAACACCAAATTCCCAAGCGTGGAGGTTGAGGTGGAAGCACCCGAGGGCTTCACTTAAGCCCGACCCACGTGGGGGATACACGAGTACTTGTATATTATTCTCTATAATAATAAATTAAAACCTCCATACTAATAAAAAGGTCATTACAAAAACAAAAATTACGCCAGACGGCCCTTCTCTTGGACGCGTGCCTCATGCCGGCCCTTGACACAGCATTTTATCAGCCCTCACTTTGCCCCTCCGGCAGACACCACCAGCATACAGACGTTCGAGCCGCCCGGCTCCAGGCCACCCCCTCTAGGCCCCGCCCCGCCGCGCGGAGCACGCTGGGAGCTGCCAGCCCCGCCCCGCCCCTCAGAGCACAGTCTCTCAGAGCACCGCCCGGCGCGCGGAGGGTACTGTGGGCGGACCCACCACCTCGCCGCCCTCGCCCCTGCCCTGCCAGGCCCCGCGCGCGGAGCTTGCCGGGAGGGGGTCGTTGCCATGGCAACGGTCGGAGCGTGCTGGACCGTTACGGTCTGGTGACGCGCGCGCCCGTCTTGCCCAGGGCCCCTGAGAGCGGTGGGTGGTTGAGTTATTGCCGGGCGGCGGCCTAGGCTGAAGGGAAGGGGCGGGAAAACCACCCGGGAGGGGGGCCTAGAAAGCGCCGGGGCCTGTGGAGCGGAAGGGAAGGGTTTGGGGCCTCGGAGCTGAGACCCCCCCCACCGGGCGAGGGGAGAGAGTGCAGTCTCCGGCCATGTCGAATGGAAGGAACTGTGCCGGGTCCCAGAGGGGGAGACAGGAAGATGCGAATAGAAGAGGGTGGACTCAAAAAGTGGAGGGAAAAGGGGAGGTGGAAGAAACAGAGCTGGGCAGACCTCCCAGCGAAGCTGAGTCCATGGCGTCATTCCCTAGCACTAGACGCACCATCGCTGAGCAAAGCATAATAGACCCCTACCCCTACTCATTTTTGGAAGGTCAATATTTTTTACGCACAGGATAGGGGAGGGGAAGAACGGTCAGGGAAAGGGGAGCAGGCAGGGAGGAGACCTGAGTCAAGAGCCCAGTTCTGAAGCAGGAAGGGTCCTCAGAGGTTGCTTTCACGTGTAGGTGGAAGTCTGACCACAGCTCTTTCTGGCGCTTAGAGCTCTCAACCACTCTGAGTCTTCCCTCTACCTGTGGGAGACTTACCTTTGGGTTAAGGAGGGGAAAGAGGAAGGGACAGATGGACAGTAGCAGCGCAAGGAAGGGATGCCAATGGGAGGAGGAGAGAGCACCATGGAGGCCACCCTCGTGAGAACTAGAGACTGGTTTTAAGAGAAGTCCCTGTCATGACACCCCAGTTCCACCCATTTCAGGGCTTCTGGGTGAGGTGGACCAAGTCTAAGACTAGGGGGTCAGGGCAAGAAGCCTCACAGTAACCCTTGTCAATAGGAGACTTCTTCACACGGGACCTCCCCCCATATTGTTCATGCTTTGTTCATCCTTTGCCAGGGCACCTTGGGGTCCCAGGTGAGGACCTTGGTGGTCTTACTCCGATAGAAACTGCTATGGCCGTAGGTGAATGGCCCCTGCACCGTAGACAAGTTACCGCTGATAACGCCAGGGAACATCACAGTTGGGAGGTTATTGAGCTCCCCAAAGTTTTCTGAGGCTGCCTTGTCATCTGTAAAGTAATTGCAGCTCTACCCTCTCCGGAGGTGGTTACAGAGACCTAGTGAGACGCTGAAAGTGCTTTTAAAGGGTGTGGGGCCCTGTAATGCAAGGATGTGTTACCAGAAAGCCCAGTCCACGTGGCTTGGGGAGCCACTGGGGAAGGAAGGGACTGGAGCCAACCTTACCCAACCAGGGCCTGCTGCCACCACTTGCCAGCAGGGCCAGGTTGGCTTGATGGGCTGCCAGTCTGTTTGCCCTCGTTCTCCCTGTCCGCGCTCTGGGTCCAGAGACCTGGATTTGAATCCTGGATTTGTCACTTACTAGCTGAGTGATCTTGGGCAAGTCATTTCAGCTCTCCTGCTTAAGTAGAGCTAAGGTGGCCTGTGAATGAAGCCATCTAAACGGAGGCATTTCTGGCTCCAGAGGAAGGCCGCTGCTGTCTGGGAGGAGCCCTTGCCAGGAATCTGTTAGAGACAGTTATTTTGTCACCAGGTGGAATGGCATGGGACAAAGCACTGCAGCTGTCTCGTCCTCACCAATTGCGTTGGCCTCATCCCTCATGTTATCCTGTCATTTTCAACACTGTCACCTCCTTCAGCCTTAGCATTGGCCTTGGCCTTAGTTTCCTCCTGTGTGACTTGAGGGTGATGATTCCTGCAGGAATCAGCTTGGAATAAGGAAGCTCTCAGGTCACATTACAGTTCACATGCATTAGGTGGGATATTCAGTCCTGAAGAGCAGCAAAAGGGATGGCCTGGTGTAAGAACAGAGCTGTGGAGAACATCAGGGGCCCTGTTAACAGCCAATAAGAGTCTGACCCATAAGCACCAGGGCGGGGTGGGGGGGTGGTCGTTGAGTCTTGACTAAAGAGTCTGTTGGAAAAGCAGGCTGAACAGAAAAACCGGGTCATTGTCAACACACTCAAGATGATAAGCAACCTTTTTTTATATATAAAGCGATTATTTAGATTGAGAAATTATGAATTTTAAAAACAAGGACCGGGCTTCCCTGGTGATGCAGTGGTTGAGAGTCCGCCTGCCGATGCAGGGGACACGGGTTCGTGCCCCGGTCCAGGAAGATCCCACATGCCGCGGAGCGGCTGGGCCCGTGAGCCATGGCCGCTGAGCCTGCGCGTCCGGAGCCTGTGCTCTGCAACGGGAGAGGCCACAATGGTGAGAGGCTCGCGTACCGCAAAAAAAAAATAAATAAAAAATAAAAAAGTACCACAAGCTCAAGAAGAATATCCTGACATTCTTTTTAACTGCTGGACACACCTTCACCTTTCAAATACTCCCTCCCCCAACCCCGCCCCTGTATTTTTGGACTGCAGACTCTTTACCTTTCATTGTGACAATTATTTTATATTTCCTACACAGAAGAGGTGATTCCCCCACCTCTCCTTTAGCAGTAAGTGTGTCCCAGGAAGCCGTTTATGCACCAAGATAGCAGACACAGGAGTGACTTCAAAGCCCGTGGGCATATCCCACTCAACCCACACATTAGTGATCACCCAATTTTACCTTCCCCTTAGCCACATCCCAAATGCCCAAATGCTCACAGGAGAGGTGTGACGGAGGAAATTTGCAGTGGAAAAACACAATGGGCCTCAACCAACTTGTAAAAGTATTTTCTGCATATTTTCCAAAAGCACCTGACAACTGAAAGCATGGCTAGGGCCCCTGAAGGGATAAGCACATGCCCTGAAGCTTCAGCTCTGTTTACTTTGGCTGTAAATCCCCCTCTGCTCTGAGTAATCACAGCTGTGCCAGGCTCAAGTTTAGCGCCACCGGAGAGTTTAAGGGAAGATAGTGTACACCTTTGACCGTTGCCAGGCACTGGTTCACTCTAATTTTGCCTCATTTTGTGTTGACACACAGGCTCCCACACCTACCCACCCTGCTCTCCTCCTACAGTGCACACAGCAGGGAGGTTCCCGGCATTTGTGCCCCCACCAACCCCCGCCAAAGCCCTCCTCTGGACGGAAGAGGGTCCTTGGCCCTGAGCAGAGTTCTCCCTGCTGGGCCCACCCCGCCCTCTCCTGCACACACACAGCTGGTCAAGCTGATCCTTGAGCCACAGGCCACTTCCTGAGCAGCCGAGGGGTGGTGGGAGCTGGCAAAGCTGATTCCCGTTCAGGTCCCAGACAGGTCTGGCAGAGCCCCAGGCCAGCTCCTCTTAACCTGCCTGTCCTCTGATAGGACAGGGGAGGGGAGACGGGAGAGGAAAAGTGTAGAAGAAGAAGAATTGGAAGAAAAGCGAGAAGGCCTCGGCTTGGGAGCGAGGGCAGTGGGGTGAGGACGGGCACCGGTCCTGCGGCTAACTTGCTGTGTGACCATGGGGGAAATCTCCTACTTTACCTCTCTGGGCCTCAGTTTCCCCTTTAAAGTAAGGCCACTAACACCTACCTCACAGTGTTGTTAGAATACCACGAGGTAATGTCTGGGGAAATTGCTTGGGAAATTGGGAAAGGCCACTCACATGGGAGCCCCTTATTATCCTTTTGGCTGAAGGGGGACAGGAGACCTGGAGGCCCTGGACACAGGCCTGGGCCTTGCCTGTTAGGGGAAGCCGCCCTGGCCTTTACTCAAAGCCGACCCTGCCTTAGGCTGAGCAGCAGGCGGTGCCCCTGAGAGCACTGGCCTGAGGTCAGAAACTCCAAGCTCAGTAAGTGAGTGCCCCAGGCCGCTGGAAAAGCCTGGAAAACTGAGGAGGTGCTGTTCTGGTGCAGCCCCGTCTGCCTCTCCAGGGACTGCAGGGAAGACGAGCAGCAGAGGCCAGGGACTGGGGAGGACAGCCAGCACAGGCAGTGATAGGGCAGCCGTGGGGCCCGGGCCAGGCAGCGAGGAGCAAGGGGTCCAACTCAGCAGGGGGCTGCAGCTCGGCGCTGGCAGGCACTGGTGGGAATGGGGTACAGGGGCCTGATCGCTTGCCCCCTGGTTGTTTCCTCCACCTGGTACCTGGTGCCTCCATGATCTGAACACAGTCTGCCTCTGCCAATGTGTGCAGAGTGAGCCCTTTAAGAAACAAAAGAAGCTGACCTGAAGTGATAGTTTGGAGTTCATTTCCATCGAAGAACATGGGTGTTGGGTTCTGGGGACGGGCTGGCAGTGGTCAGGGCAGCGAGGCCACATGGACGAGGAGGAGGAGGAAGAGACCAGGGAGGAGGTGGGGACGGGGCGTGGGGCTGGGAGGATAGGTCAGCAGCCTGCTGGGGGCCTGAGGCGATGGAGAGAGACTGTCCCACGCTGGGCAGCTTGCTCCCCTTCACCCCCAAAGAGAGCGAGGGCGCCGCTGGGCACCCACAGGGCAGGCTGGGCCAGATCCCGAGATAGGCCCCAAAGGAGCCGAATCAAACCTGCCCACTTTCTTTTCCCAAATTCATGGGTCAGTGATATTGCTGCTGCTTGCAGAGCGGAGTGGTGGGTGGGAAGGGGTGGGAGGGAAAGGGCCCTCAAGGCCGCCTCAACCGTTTCCCAGGGGGAGAGGGGTGGGCCCCATTCCATCCATTCCCCTTTGGGGCCCGTGGGCAGTTAAGATTCCCCCACCTCCGCAGTGGTTGAGAGTCCGCCTGCCAATGCAGGGTACACGGGTTCGGGCCCTGGTCCGGGAGGATTCCACGTGCCTCAGAGCAACTGGGCCCGTGAGCCACAACTGCTGAGCCTGCGCTCTGGAGCCTGCGAGCCACAGCGACTGAAGCCCAAGTGCCCTAGAGCCCGTGCTCTGCAACGGGAGAAGCCACGTCAATGAGAAGCCTGCGCACCACAGAAAAGTGGCCCCCGCTCACCGCAACTAGAGAAAGCCTGCGCACAGCAATGAAGACCCAATGCAGCCAAAAATAAATAAATTTATAAAAAAAAAAATTAAAAAAAAAGATTCCCCCACCTCAGCCACCTCGGGATGGACCAGAACCAGGCGTCATTGAACTCCACGGGCACACTAGATCCCAAACCAAGAATTCTCTCCCTAACCTTTCCATCCTAAATCAGGGCCAGCCTCAAAGTCCAAATTTGGCTCAGACGTTCTGCAAAGAGATAAAATGACAAAGATACTCCAAGTCAACACAGAAATGCCCTCTCTTGTGAATTTCCTAGGGTGAAATTCAAATCAAAAAATTAAATCCCTTTGCCCTTTTAGGTTAAAGTTGAAGGAAATAAAAACTAAAAGTCTTAAGGTCCGAGGATTGAAGCCCAAAGCCTTCCCTGAGAGCCCAGCCGTTAACTCCCTCTCCAAGCATCTGTGCCAGCCCAGCCACCCACATGGTTCCTGGAATGGGGTCCTTCTCCACACCTCAGGATTTCCGCTAGCCTGTAATGTGCCCCACTTTTAAAGGATTCAGAGTTACTAGGCCCTGCCCGCCACAGGGAAATCAACCCCTAGGGCAGCCTGCAGGCTGCTGGGTGTCCTCAGAATCCAGGCAGTACTCAGCCCCATGTGGACCCCTCTTTCTGCTGGCTCAAGACCCAGGCAGGAATGGAAGGAGAGTGGACAGGAAAGAGGATGTCAGCCCCCGACCCCACCCCCTTAGGGTTGGACCTGGTGGAGGGTTAGCTTAGCCCAGTGGATGCTTTGGGCGGGGCAGGGAGCAACTTTGCGTTCCTTCTCCTCTCTGAGCGCATCTGTGCCACTCCTGCCTTCTCACAAATGGCTGTGGACAGCCCAGCTGTAGGGTCTCATTTACGATACCTTCTTTCTTCCAGAATGTTCAAAACCTCGTAATTTTCGGTTTCCCTCTGGGCACCCAGGGCTGAGCTCTGCCCAGTGTCCGTGTGTCCTGCCTGGAGCAGGTTCCTGAACCAAGGGCCAGGGAGCAGCCGCTCTGCCCGGTTGATTCTCAGGACACTGTGTGTCCTCCAACTGGGATGCTCCGGCCTGACGTGACAGCTGTTTCTGCAACCTCATTTCCGGTGCGAGGCTCTGTGCCCTGGGAGCATCCTGGCTGTGCTGCTGCCTGCGGCTCCAGGCTGAGCCCGTGCACTTGTGCTGTGTCGGCTCCTGGTGGTGGTTTCATCCCTTTTCCTGACCACACAGAGGGCTGGCCGTTTTTGTTGGATTCCAGTGCCTTCCCTCCTTTTAATACTTTCTCGCCCACACATTTTACTTTTTCTGACATATTCCTCTAGATTTTGTCTCTTGGGGTCTCCCAGGGCAAGAGAAAGAAAAACCAGTCAACTCCGGCTTGGTCACAGCATCCACTGTTGAAATAGCCCCAGGGCTCCACCCCAGAGACCCAAGAGTGACGATCCATCGGCCACTTTCCCCGCTGCTGGCCCCTCTTGTGCCTGGCTCTGCTCGCCTCTGGTGGGGCTCAGCTGAGCCTTCCTGAGACCAAATCCCTACATTTAAAAACATGTTCCCTTAGGGCCGTGTGATCCCGGACCCTACCCCCCAGTCTTCCCGTCCCAAAAGGCGTCCCCAGATCTTCTCAGTGTTTGGTGCTGATGTTCCATCCTTGCATTTGCCCGGATCCTCCACAGCCTCTGAGAACTGCTGGCTCGTGGATGGCTTCTGGGTCTCACAGAAGCCATCTTGGCCCTGAGCAGAGTTCTCCCAACTCTGTGTGGAGCAGCAGCCCCTCAGGAGTGTTCTGAGTCACCTGGCTCCCTGGGTGGCCTTGCCTTGTCCCCAGCCTTGCCCGCCCCGCCCCCCAGGGAGAGTTGCTGGCCCCTGCCTGAGTTGCTCTGTTGGCCTGGCCACTCCAGGGTCCCATCAGCCCCTTCATGTCTGTCCAGGCTGTCCCCTGACACCCCATGTTCTTTTGAGGGCATTCCTCTTATTTCCGCTGCTCCTGTTCTGGGAGTCAGACTAGGGTGTGTTTTTCAAACCACTCCAGGCCCTTCTGGCTCTCCTCAGTGAACCTGAGGCCTGGGCAGACGGCTCCCACTCACGCCTTTTGTTCTGCCTTGCTAGCTTTGGGGTATGCAGTGATCTCCTTGAGTTGTTTTTCTATCTCAAGCCCTCTTCTCTGAAGGACCCCGACTGCTGGGGATGCTGTGTCAGTTAACAACCCTGCACCTCCTGCAGGCCAGGCAGGCTCTGTCTCCCAGCTCCAGGGATGAACCTCGGATGTACTTGGAGGTGCAGGAGGACCTTGCACAGCCCCAGTTCTGGCAGCAACTCATGGGCCACCACCTCCCTGTGACTGACCCAGGAGAACACCCACCCCCACCACCGCCCAGAAGGTGGAAGCCCTCTGGAGCCCAGGCGAGACCTCCTGCGGCTCACAAACCTGCCCACAAGGACCCTGCTTACATAGCAGGTGGAGATTCTCATCAGGACCACACAGCCTAGGCATCAGCTCACAGCACCAAAACCCCGTGGGGCACTGCCAAGGCCCCCAGGCAACCTCAGACTTCACATGGGCTACTGTGTGGGGTCACTGGTGTGGACTCAAAGCTTGACGCCAGTGTGCAACATGGTGGGTTTGCGGGGCCTGCGTATACCACTGCTTTCTTCCAATTCCGATTTCGGGAACTCGGCCATAGCGTGGGAGTCACAGCGTGTGCCAGAAGGCAAGCAGCACAGGGCAGAGCCCAGGAGGGCCTAGCCAGCAGGGCATGGGGGGCGGGGGTGGGAGGGCTACTTTAGGGATGGAAACACCTCACAGGGAAATGTGAGGCCATGAGGGGGAAGGGCCCCCCACCTCAGCAGGCCCACAGTGGCTGGAGGCTCAGGGAGCCTGGGGGTGGGCTGGAGAGCAGGCAGCCAGTGGGGCGGCCCTTGTCAGGGGCCAGAGTCGGGCAAGGTCTCAGAGGGGTGGGGGTCTGGGTAACACCTCTGCATGGTATGTGGTGATGGTCTTCCTTTCCCTTTCCTTTCATGTGTGTGTCTGTGTGTGTCTGTGTGTGTGTGGGGGGGGTCACTCGTACCGTGAAGTATAACATACACGCAGAAAAATGCATAACAGTTTAACAAGTATAATACAGACACTTGTAAGAAGAGTGAGGGAAAAATATCACTGCAGCCCCCATCCACTCCTGTGTGCCCTGCCCCAGTCAGCTCCCACCCTCCCCGCCAGCCGGCCCACTGTCTTGATGGGAGGGGAATTGTTGCCTGACTTTCATCACAGTTTTACCACCTAGGCCTGGACCTCTGAACATTGTGGTTTGGGGCTCCCTGGTTTTGAACTGTAAATAAATGAAATCGATTCATCCATAGTGGTAAGTGTCCCTGTAGCTTGTTCATGGCCCTGCTGTGTTGTATTCCATGCCGTGAAGAGGCCACAATTTATTTATCCATTCTGTTCTTGATGGACATTTGGGTTGTTTCCAGATGTAGGTTTCTTCAGGGTCTATACCTGGAAGTGGGATTGTGGGCGGATTAATTACAGCCAACATGATGGGTAGCAGTAGCATCTTGTGGGGCCTTTAGTTGCATTTCCCTGATCTCTTCTGAGGTTGAACACCTTTTCCATTTGGATATTCTGTTCTGTGAAGAGGCTTATAAAATCCTTTGCTAATTTTTATTGGGTTGTCTATTACCAATTTGTAGCACTTTTTAATACGATCTGGATATGAAGCCTTTAGGTGTAGCATGTCTTTTGACTCTTCACGGTGTCTTACTAATATAAGGTCAAAGGTGTCCATCTTTTCCTTAGTCATTTGTGCTTTGCGTACCTCATTTAAGAAGTCATTAAGATGATATTCTCTCCTATGATCTTTATGTCTTTAATTCACAGAGAACTGATTTTTGTGTGGGTATGAAATATAAGTCCAGTTTGCGCTTTCTCCCCACGTGGTGGCCAGTGGCCCTGCACAGCTAATTGAATTGTGCTTCCTGTCACACAGATTTCCAAGCTGCCCTGATCCTATATCGGGTCCATATGTGTGTGTAGATGTCTGCCCCATGCTGATTTCACTTCACCTTATTTATGCAGCTTGCTAAGAAATCTTGACATTGGCAAGGAAGTCCTCCCACCTTGAAAATGTTTTGGCTCCTCTTGGCCCTTTGGAGTCTAATAAATGTTAGAATTTGGTTGTCAAATTCCACCCAAAATCTGTTGGAATTTCTATTGGGACAGTGTTGTATCAGAGGGCAGAATGGAGAGAAGGGAAGACCACACTGCCTCCAATCATGGACGTGTGTGGTCTCCCCACTTATGTGGTCCTTCATTGACCACCCCGCCCCCGGGTGTTAGTTTGCTCTGTAGAGATTGGCACCTCTTGGCTTCATTCCCTGATACAGAGCAATATACTCTCGAACTGTTCGTTTCCCTTACTCCCCGCCAGCTTCTCTTCTCCGCACATATGAAGTCATGTTCTGTATGGTATCTGTAAAGTCATATTCTGTTCTGGAAAATGTCTGTTTCTGCACCAGTCTTCACTGTATTCTAACTATTCTTTGTCTTGCTTGTCTGGTAAATATGGTATTGAAGTGACTCAACAGGGGCTTTAAATGTCAAACTTGTATGAATTTACACCCTTCGAGTCTTTCTTTGGCCTTTTTTATCCGCCCATGATCACCAGGGTCCTTATCCTTGTCTACACTTGAAATGCCGGTAGGGGGGCTAAAAAGCCTGAACTTGCTTCTCGGCTTTGTCACTGTGTTTTGTTCTGACTGGCGGCAACTCACCAAGGAATCAGCCCTTCACCGAAGGATTCATTCCTGGAAATGGGGCTCCCTTCCTGAACCCTTCTCAGAGCACAGCTCTCCTCATGCTTTGCTATTGGTGGTGTGGAGGCCCTGGGCTCTTTGCTGTGAGGTGTCCCTGGTATCATATCAGTCACTCAGTCTGAACAGCTGATCAAGCTGATGGGAGGCTTCTGTCACCTCTTACCTGGCTGCTTCCCTGGGGGCAGTGTCACCTGGGCGTCACAGCCCCATGTGCTGGTGGGCAGGGTCACTCACCTTCTTCTCTGAAGCCGTGCACTCAGCTCACCGGAAGGGGCCTAGTTCGGCCCCCGCCACTCCCAGTGCTGGAGTGGAAGTCTGGGCATTCACCAGAATTTAAAGAATAGTCGAAAGGCATGAAATCCAAAGGGTCTTTTCACTTCTTTCTGAACAAGAAGGAAATGGGCTTATTTTAGAATCAATATTATCCTCTGAATTATCAGAGCGCAAAAGAGGAGACTTGTTCCCTAAAGAGTTGGGTTCTCCCTAGGGAAATACTGGAAGGTTCTGACAGAGTCCACCTGATTTCCCCACCACGTTGCCTTTCTTTTTTTTTTTTTTTTGGCTGCACTGTGCGGCATGTGGGATCTTAGTTCCCCGACCAGGGATCGAACCCATGCCCCCTGCAGTGGGAGTGCGGAGTCTTAACCACTGGACCACCAAGGAAGTCCCCACATTGCTTTTTTGACTGGCCAGTTTTATCCTCAGGAAGGTCTAGCCTTATGTGTTAAAGTTAACAGTTCAGATGGGCATCGCCCCCCATCCCCTGCAGAGCTAGTGGTGGGAGGGAAGAAGCTCCTTAGGGAGCAGGGCACTGGCACCTACAAGAGGTCCTAATTCATAAGCTAAGTTGACAGTTTTGGAATTTGGGGCAGCTCCTTTTTACTGCTAGCATCATCGATGTGGCCCGTGAGCGCTTCATCCAAGCAGTACTCGGGACATCTGAGGCCCTGGGGCCCAAACTGGGAAAACATTTGCAACTCATGGCAAAGGGTTAAATTCTCTGATATATAAAAAGCTCTAAAACAAAAAACAACCCAGTGGGAAAAATGGACTTGAGGATTTGACTTAGTTTCCAGAAAAGGAAAAGGTAATGGCTATTCACTAGAGGAAAAGACACTCCATCTCGGGAGAAGAAAAATGCAAATTAACACCTTCTGGTGAAAAGCCTTTCCCCACCAGGAAGCCCAAAGTCAAAACAGGTGGCGATGCCCCTGTGCCCAGTGGGTTGGTGCCCTACACCCCCTTCTAGGAGGGACATCTGGCCATATTAAAACAGCAACGATTTTGACTGACTAATCCTACTTCTAGGAACCTATCCTCCAAATATACCTACACACGCGTGGATGCCAACAGCGCAGAGCTAAGAGTGGAGGGATGGAAAGGGCTCGAACGCTCTCAATAGGGGCTGGCTGAGTAACCATGGCCGGTCCCAACAAGGGAATACTGGAGACTCTTCAAGTACTGAGATAGACTTTTAAGTAAAAAAAAAAAAAAAAAGTGCAACCTAGTGTAGAATATGCTACCATTTGTGGGAAAAAAAAAAAGTTGGGGGGAGGGGAGGGGGTGTTATATGTGCATAAAATAGCTCTAGAGGGATTTGAGAGAGGGCTGCCCGGTGGAGGGAGGAGGCAGGAGGGAGCTTTCTCTTTGGGGATCCTTGGAATGCTTTGAATTTGAGCCAGGTAAATATATTACCTATTAAAATGAGAGCAGAATTAGGAAAAGAAACCAGGTGGCAGGGGGCATGGCGGCAGAGACTTCCCATTTGTAGCTTTGGGATTTGGAGCCCTGTCTGGATGTTTGGGGCGTAGACCTATGAGAATATCGAGTCCAGACCCCACTGCCCCCAGATGGGGGCTGAGGCTCCAGTAGTGAGGGCACAGAGTCAATTTCTGAAAGCTGACCATTTTTGTCTCTTTTAGGTCAGCTTCAAACACAGAAGTGAGGTGTGCTCACTTCACTAGGAGGGGAAATCTGGGCAAATGGCTGGTGGGTTTGCAGTATGGCTGCCCCCACCCCCGGCCCCCATCTTCCAAGCCCATTCTGGTTCTCCCTGGGAGGCCTGGAGGGCTGGAACCTGGCTTTGCACGGCTGGGAAGAAGGGCTGGGTGGCAGGAGAGAGCTTTACAAAAACACAGTTTTGGGGGCCAGCACTTAGTGCAAAGGGGGGCAAAGAGTCAAGGAGGACATCAGTGGGCCAGAAACACTGGAAACTTCCTAAGCTCTGGGACTGGCTGACCTCCCTAGATAATACCAAGACCTGTGTGCAGTCACGGCCCGCTGCTCCCTGCTTCAGCTCCCCTGGTGATCCACATTACTCGTATCAGAGGCTGAGCTGCCCCGTCAGCTCTGAGGTTTAAGGAATATGTAGGAAAGACATGTGGTGAATCTCTTCATTTCACAGATGGGGAAAACTGATGCCCAGAGGGGAGCCAAGCAGTCTCTTGACCCCAGGGTCCCTCGGATCAGGCTCCCAGGGGAAGCAAGCCCTGAGGCAGGCGTCTCAGACCAGGGGACAGGGCAGTGGGGCAAGCCTGCAGAGGACAAGGTGGGAGGCCTGAGGGGGAGCCTACGCTGCCCAGCTCTTCAGAATGGACAAGCCCTGAGTGGCCTCCGGGCCACCGGCGCAAAGATCACAGAGCCAGATGCAGCCACCCAGAGAGTGCTGGGGGACACAGGACCCAGAAGCAGCTCACAGGGCCTGGGCCGAAGCACAGGGTACTTGGCATCGTGCAGCACTGGGTGGCCTCAGGGAAGGAATCCTAGAAGGGTGCAGTGTGGGGCTCCCAGTGAGCAGGTGGGGGAAAGGCATTCGATGCAGAAGGAACAGCACCGGCAAGGGAGGTGCCAGGCTGCAAACCAGGGCTGAAGGTGCTGGTTGCCCCAGAGGCCAGGGGTCTTTGCTGGCAGGTGATGCGGTACCACTGGGGCAATGGTGGAGAGCGGGTGGCAGTCTGTGCCTCCACCCCCATCTGTCCCACATCTCAGTTCGAGCTGTTATTTGGAAATGAGTTTTTGCTGCTGTTTTGAAGGTTGACGGCACCCCTGTGGGCCTTGGGGCAGCTGGTGGCATCAGGGGAAGGGATGGATGCTTGGTGGGCAGTGGAGCCCATGCTTCGGAGGAAATGGAGCTGGCCGGGTGTGGGGCGGGGGGTGGGGGAGGACTGGGACTGGGGACAGATGTCTTGAGAGGGAGGTGCAGCAGCTGCTCTCCTCGGCATGCAGGGACGGTTATTAGCTCCAAGGGGCTTGGGAGCATGGCGGGCAGGGTTAAGAATGTGGGACCCTGATCCACAGTTGCCCCCTTTTTCCCGTCCAAGGAGCCACTGCTGTGTGACACCCCAGCTGACCAGAGCCTCTGGCGCTCCTTGATTCATGGGGGCAGAGTGCCATGCTCTGCCCTCCAGAGCCCCTCCATCCTCCCCAACACAGCAGGTGCCCAGCCTCCTTGGCCCTCAGAGACCCCTGCAGCTGGGGAGACCCCCATGGCTCATGTGAGGCCACAAGGTGAAAGTCCTAGCTGGGGGCAATGGGAGGGAATGTGAGGTCTGACGCTGGGAGGTGGTGGCCTGGTGTCGACACACCCCAGGAACCAGGATGGTGTCCTCACCTGTGAAATGAAGGAGTCGGATAAGATGCTCACAGACACCTAGGCCCCTGCTCTCACGACCTCGTGTGGTGTGGTGAATCAAGGTGAAGGCCAAGAGCAGGGGGAAGAGGCTGTGTGCTGGGAACTTGGGGGTTGGGGGGCACACAGCTGGGGAGCTCAGGGGATGTGAAAAAGGCCAGGCCGAGGCAGGAGCCTGTCACAGGGCAGGTGCTCATACCCAAGAGGGAGGCCCCAGGCCACGAGCCAGGCTGAGTGATGTTTGGCTGCAGCTAGAGCCATGCCACCCCCCCACCCCCTCCCCCAGCACAGAGACTGACTCCAGTCCCCTCGCTGAGGACAGAACGAGACTGAGGTGAACTGGAAGATCTCTGTGGAAGAGGAGCGTCCCCTCCGAAAGATGGGCCACGCCCTCCAGACTCCCTTGAACCGACTCTCCTCCTTTCAAAGGTCACGACTGTCCCCACTGTCCTGGAAGTAAATCCTCAATACCCAGGGAGCCGACTGGGGGCTGAGGGTGGAGAGTGCCCCCTGGACCTGGACCGAAGGACAGCAGCCCTCAGGCATCTGAATGCGCAAGCTGGCACTGGCACTCTGCCCCAGAGGTGTGGGGTAGGGGGTGGATCCAAGTGGAAAGTGCCAAGGGACTGGGCTAGGCAGCCCCGGGGCCTGGGCTGTTCTGAAGTTGCCATAATCAGAGGGCAAGTGTGGCTACAAGCCTGGGATGGGCACCCAAGGCTTCCTGCCCCTGCCTGCTGGGAGTTCACACTGAAGCCACAGTGGGTGCCACATGGGCTGACCACTGGCAGCCGTCCCAAGGAAGGAGCCCGTGGCCACCCCAGGCCCCAGCACACATACAAGGTGGCCCTTGTCACTGTGTATCACTCAAAGGTGGGCCTGCTCCTCACTCCCAGCATCAGAAGGGAAGAGCTCCAGAGGCTTGGTCCAAGTAGTAATAACCCTTTTCCCCAGAGCCCCTCAGCTTCCAAAAACAAATTCACTTAAATTCTGTGGAATTTAAAAAAATCACCTCCATCTAGGATGTTCCTGACTATCTTAGGGGCTGAGAAAGAACAAAGGGTTTCAATGGCTCGGGGCCAGCAGGAATCCAGAGGTGAGGCCCCCAGGAATGGGGTTCATGTGGCCAGAGGAGCCCCTTCTCTGTGCCAGCAGCTGCAATGAACTGGACTTCTCCCCCAGGGCAGGCAGTGCAGGAAGGGTGGAGCTGGTCCTTCACACAAATTCCCAGTGCTCATGGCTGGGCCTCATTTGGAAGGAGTCGCTGCCAGGGCCCATGGAGGTGCTCACGCTGCAGGGCAGTAAAGTGTTCAGCCCAAAAGCGACTGGACCTGAGCAAGCAGCACCTCGTGGCAGCACCAGGACTGCCTGCTGCCCTATCGCTGCCCCCACGAGGGAGTGAGCCCCTGCACTTGGAGAAGGGATCCTAGGCCAGGAGACCCCAGTTACACTGGACCTTGACACTGACTTTGTTTTCACAGGGTACCCTCAGCGCCAGGACCTCCGGAGTCCTAGTGGGGTTAACTAGCCACCTGGAGGCTTTCAGAGCTGCTGCACCATAAGACCTGAATAGTACCCAAATTACAGGGGGTGTTATCTCAGGGAACTGCTGTGCCTGAGGGGAGCAGAGCCCAGGCCCAGAACTGGGGTGAACAGGGCAACATAACCAGGAATCACCTCCTGGGCACCTTCCCTCCTACCAGACCCAAAAGCTGTTGCAAAGTTCCAGAACAACGGGATTTCCCAACTCAAGACACTGAGGCAGCAGCCTATCGAAAAGTGACCCTGGATGGAGTGGGGAAGGCCTTCTTCCCCCCCCCCGCCCCCACTCAGATTCTGACCCCTCCCCCTTCCCCCCCAGCCCTAGCCCAAAAGATAGTCCGGCCTCTGCGGGAGGTGGGGGGTGGGGGACTATCGACGACGAATTCCCGTAGGATTCCGGGGTCTGCGGCCTTGGGCAGGATGCTAACCACAGCTGGGCCCTCTGCTGGGGGCTGGGGGCGTGGAGAGGCTAGGCTGCAGATTCTGGGGGCACCCCTCCCGACCTCGGTTCCCCAGTCACTGACCCAGCCTTGCACCGATTCCTCCGCAAGGCAAGGAAGCCCGAGGCAGCCCCAGTCTCCACACCGTTTATTTCTCCGTCCCGGCAGCTGGGGTCGCTGGGGCGGGGCGGGCAGAAAACCGCGCGCAGGTTGCGGGACGCGGGCAGGGGAGCCCGGGGCGCGACACTCAGGCGAAGGTGGAGCCGTTCCAGCCCACGTTAGCCGCGTTCATGTCGTAGTAGTTGATGTAGATCCTGCGGGGGAGGAAGCGGGTCTAAGCCGGCTGCGAGGTGGCCGCCGTGGCCGCGCGCCCCCTGTCCCCCGACGCCCACACACCTGTCCGGGCTGATGCGCAGGCGTTCGGCCAGTAGGCCGCACAGCAGCTTGCTGTAGGAGCGGTTCTGCGCGCCGCCGATCTTGCCGATGCTGTGCAGGCTGCAGAGTGCGCACGGCTCGCTGGAGCCCCCGAAGGCCATGAGTTGGTCCGGCACCACGTGCACCGCGATGTACTGCGGGGGAGGGGCAGCGGTCAGCGGGCCTCCTGGCCTCGCCGGCCCGGACGCCCCCATCCCTTCCCCTCCCGGAGCCCCATCCCGGAGCCGCCTTCCCCGCCCAAGCCCCATACCGGGGCCACCTCCCCCGCCCCAGCCCGGGACCGCTTGGCCGGGCCCTCCCCGCAGACCTGCGCCGGCTTGCCAGTGGCCTGCGCCAGCTGCTGGGTGAGCTCGGAGAGGAGCCCGTCCGGCACAGAGGCGCGGGGCACGTTGGTGTTCACCAGGAACATCGGCATGATGGCGAGGGACGGCGAAGACAGGGATGCAGGAACCAACCGACTCGCGCGCAAACACCGCCGGGAAACCCCGGAGCTACGTGACCGCCGCCCGGCGCCCCGCCCAGTGCGGCTGCGGCCCAGCCTCCCGTGACGCCCCAGCCGGCGGAGGCCCCGCCCCCGAGGCCGCGGCGCGCTCGCGCCTGGTGACGTCACCGCCTGCGGAGGCCCAGCCCGCCCGGCGGAGCTCGGAGCCACTGCAGGGTCGGCCATTGGCCCTGAGCACCTCCTCAAAGTTCACGCGGCGGCCAGAAATCTGCCTGTCCCTCGTTTGTCCTTTCATCTAGTCACAGCGACGTCTGTGTGCCGGGAGCAGCGGGGATGCGGCTTTAGCGGGACAGATGGCCCCTGGCCCTCCAGCAGATCACAGCCGGACAAGAAGATGGAGTCCCAGCTCATTCCACTGAGCCCTTGTGTGTCCGCAGTCTCCGCGTGCGCGCGCGCGTGTGTGTGTGTGATGGGGAGGGGTGGTCATTGATGAAGGTGGGAGGGGGCTTCCACAAGCGAGTCACCATCCAGAGGCCTTCCCTGCACCCCTGCTCTTCACGGTGGGTAAGGATGCTGGGAGGTGCCCAGGGGAGGGGCAGGGAGTAGGAGGGGTTCCAAAGGCAGTCAGCAACTCCGTCTCAGAGCCCACGCCAAAGCCCCATCCGGTCCCCTGGACAACCCCTCTGCAGGTCTGGAAACTTGAGCTCCTCAGGGAAGCCCCACCCTAGCCAGGTCCTGTGCGGATGCCCTCTCACAGAGCCCTGGGTGCAGTCTCTCTCTTCCACTGTTGGTCAGCTCAGGGGGCACCTAGTAGGTGCCAAACATACAAGAGACATGGACTAAATACGGGCTGAATGAATGAATGAAGTTAGCCATGACACGGCAGGACGAGGACAGGGCCAGGGATGAGCCTGCAGGCCCTGCCATTCCTGGGCAGGAGGGCCACCCGACTCCCGCTCTGAGGAGACCCTGGTGGGGGGGCTGTGCTGGGGAGCAGAGCTCTGCAGGCACTCGAGGGGGTTTGGCTCATGCTGGTTTGGCCAAGTCTCAGAGCTCTCCAGGGAGGTCCTGTCCTTGGTCTCTGGCAGGTGTGGTCTGGTTAAGGTGGCACAGCGCACACTGGCCTGGACACTGGGCATGTGATAGAGCAAGGCCACCATGCCTGTGGGAGCAGGCGGCCTCGGGCAGGAGGTCACATGGCCCAGCTGTGCAAATACTCTGTTAAATGTGGATCCCTCCAGGTGGGCCCCAGGTCATATCCCTCCCCACTCCCACACCCCAGCAGACTTCCTGTGCCCAGGGCTCTGTTACCACTGATGCACCCCATGCATTGTCTCCAGCCCGGGGTGCTCCTCCGATCCCCAGCAGCCAACTCCGCATGTCCTGCTACCTGTGTCCAAATCCAGGTGCATGAGTATTCTCCCACTCCTGATCGCCTGCCAGTGAAATGTACCTCCATCCACTGTCCCTTTACCCTCACTTCTCCGGCCCCCACCCCGCCTTAGCCTAAGTTAGCTGGCACCACCTTTGGCCTGGCCTGGCCTGCCTGGGGGAGGGGTCTGTCTCCCCACCCACTGGCAGCAGATCTGGCCATGTGACTTGCCTTGCCCAGTGAAATGTGAACAGAACTGACCCAAGTGACTCCAGCCAGAAGATTCAGGAGCCAGCACCTGGTTGGCGGTTCTCTGATAGTGGAAGTGGGTGACACATTGAAGCCTTGCCAGCAAATAACCTGCGACACCGTGTAGGTGAGCCACTGTTCGGGGCCCGTGCTCCTGGCTTCTGGTTCCTGGCTTGGGCGTTGGTCCTGGAACGCTGTCGCTCAGTTCGTCAGGAAAGCCCCAGAGCTCCTGGCTCCGTCAGGTCCTCTACTTCAAGGCCGTCACCATATCTGTTTGCGAGTTACTGCTTCCTTTCTGGGCTGCATGAGGTGGGGGACATTGCTGTGGCCTACCTTCTGACCCATTACTAGGTAGCAGGCGGAGGGCCTCCAAAGACGACCACACCCGATTCCCTGGAACCTGTGAATATGTTACCTTACTTGGCAAAAGGCACTTTGTAGATGTAATTAGGGCTACAGACTTTACAGTAGGGAGGTTGTCATGGATTATCTGGGTGGGACCAACGTAATCACTTGAGCCCTTAAAAGCAGAGAATTTTCTCCAGCTCAAGTAAGAGATGCAGCAGGAGGGGCGGTCAGAGAGCCTCTAAGCAGAAGGACTCAGATGTGCCGTTACTGGCTTTGAAGATGAAGGGGCCTCAGTCGTTCAGCTGCAAGGAACTGAATTCTGCCAGCAGCTTGAATGAGCTCAGAAGTGGGTTCCTCCCTATTTGACCTGGAGACGCCTTGACTTCGGCCATGAGACCTGAAGAAGAAGACCAGTCACTTTGTACTAGATTGTGACCCACAGAAACTGAGATAATAAACATGTGTTGTTTTAAGCTGCTCGATTTGTGGTAATTTGTTCTAGGAGCAATAGAACAGTAACACCCCCGGCATCCCCAGGGGCTCTATAATCACCTGCTGAACAACAGCGCACACGCACCAGGAGCCCTTGGCCCCCAAAATCCTCTCCCCCTCCCTCCTCACTGACAGCATCCCAGTTCTGTTTCCTTAGAACCTTCACTGCCCCAGAGCCACTGGCAACCAGGCATGGCCACTGGAGGTAGCTGCGGCCCATGTGATGTGCAGGGTCCACAGGGAAGCAGCTGCCTGCAGATGGAGGCTCTACCCTACGCCCTTCCTCCTAACCCCTCCTGGAACCTGGACAGGACTGCACTCCCGCCTGGAACCTGAACAGGACTGCCAGACGTGCAGCAGCTGCCAGGCAACCCTGAGCTGGAAAAACACAGGCAAAGGAGGGGGAGTGGCAACCCCGAGGAGCCTGGGGCTCTGGCGGCTCTGCCCTGCCCCTTCAGCTGCCTTTACATTACAGGAGAAAAGTAAGCCCCTCTCTGCTTGAAGCACCACTGGTCAGGGTTTCTGACGTTTGCAGCCCTAGGGCAGCTCCTGGCTGGTACAGAGGACTTCTTGAGGGCCACACCCCACAGTTGAGGGCTGCTGGGCAGAGAGGGGGTGGGAAGGAAACCTCAGGATGTAGGGAAACGCCAGCTGGATGAGGAGGAATACGGCCCATACGAGCACCCGGCAGGCCCCTAAAGCTGGCAGCCGTGCCCCCCACCCCGGTTGAACATCTCTGTGGGCAGGACGCAAGTCACCCACGCTGGAAGGGGTGCATGGGGAGGGGGAGGGCCTGCTGACTCCATGATGCAGGGCTACTGCTGTCCTCTTGCTGCCTCTCCCTGACACGGACCTGGCCATCAGTCCACGTCCACGGACGGTCCACCTGACCACCGGCTCCCACAGCCCCTTCGCCAGCTTCATTCCCCTTGCCATCCCTCCCCCGGGCACTCGCGGTTCATCACTCACAGCAAGAACCCAGCCAGCCTTGAGCCCCTGACTGTCCCCCACGCACCAGTCCCTGTGCCCTTGTTCGCTGAATGTGGTAAAAGTTGCAGCAAAGACAAGCAAAGGAAACACCCTCCCCCTCCAGTCACAGCGGAAGAAGATCTGAGGGGTCATCATCCCTGCTGGAGACCCCCCCATCTGTAGCTGAAGGTACAGGATTTTAAGAGGGGTGTCTGCCAGGAGAGCACCACACTGCAAAAGCAGGGCCCAGGCTTGTTGGGGAGCTCGCGGTCATGGCCAGCTCTCCCCCACAGGATGAGACATGGTTCAGAGAGGGTGATCTGGGCTGAGCCTCTTAAACTCTCTGAGCCTCAGCTGCAAAATTTCAAAATGGGGGAATTCTTTTTCCATAGATTTGTGTGAAGATTTAACGAGATTAAGGACAAGCGCAAAGTGACTGCATTCAGTATGTGCTCAGTAAAAGCTACCCGATCTTATTGCTTTGTCATCAAGTGTCCTGGAGCAGAAAACGGACTAACAGGCCTGACCCTAATGGTGGCACTGGGCAGTGTGGGCGACTGTGCTTTCCCTCCCTGGTGGCCAGGTCCTTCCCCACCCCCGCCCCTCCCCCATCCCATCAAACCTGAGGCCAAGCTGCATCTCCCCCACCTCTCCTGGCACAGCCTCTCCTGTCTGCGGGGCCCTGTCCCTGTTTCCTTGCCCTGCTGAGGGGTTCCCTGGGCAACAAGGACTTCCAACGCCCACCCCACACTCTCAGAGCCAATTTGGCTGGGTGGACAGCAAGTGGGACACGGCCCAAGGGCTAGGCCCAGCTGGGGGCATCTCTATGGTCCGTGCTGGGGACCAGGGCACCTAAGTGTGACCAGTGCAGTCCCAGACCTGGGATACAGCCTGACACCTGCCCTGCTCACAGCCTGTGCACCACAGGATTTCGAGGGATGGATCCTTTCTCACTAATCTTCACCAGGGGCCAGTAGCGGCCAGGGTGGCCACTGGTGCCGAGGGTGGGGGGGCAGCTGGGGAGGCAGGTCAGCAGAGGTGGAGATGGGGCAGGTGCCAGAGAGAAGCTGGGAGAACACACAGAGGGCTCCCAGAGTGCTGACACCTGCCTTCCAGAAAGCTCCGCGTTTACCGGACCCACAGGCCTTCAGTCCCATCCTTCAACACTCCTGCCTCCAAAGGAACCCCAGCTGGGCCTGTCCTCAGGAAGCCAGCTCCAGGTGACTTCTCCATGAGACCTCTCCTGACCCCGACTCAGAGAGGTCTCGCTCCCCAGAGAACCTACTGCTTGCCGCTTCTGCTGATTTGGCGGTTACTGCTTCCTACTGAAAGCCAGACAAATTCTTTATGATACAACAATGATCAATTGTTTTTTTGACCTAAGTGCCAAGGTAGTCCAATGGGGAAAAGATGGTCTTTTCAACAAACAGTGCCAGCACCACTGGACATCCATTAAAAGTAAATGAATAAGGGAATTCCCTGGTGCTCCAGTGATTGGGACTCGGCGCTTTCACTGGGCCCGGGTTCAATCCCTGGTCAGGAAACTGAGATCCTGCAAGTCACGCAGTGCAGCTTAAAAAAAAATGGTGGACACTAGACGACTGTGGATGTGGTGATCAGTTTTTAGATACAACACAATCCATGAAAGAATTCATAAGCTGAACTTCTTTAAAATTAAAAACATCTGGGGACTTCCCTGGTGGTCCAGTGGTTGAGACTTCGCCATACAATGCAGGGGGTGCGGGTTCCATCTCTGGTCCAGGAACTAAGATCGCACATGCCTCCAGGCCAAGAAACCAAAACATAAAACAGAAGCAATATTGTAACAAATTCAATAAAGACTTTAAAAATGGGCTTCTCTGGTGGCGCAGTGGTTAAGAATCTGCCTGCCAATGCAGGGGACATGGGTTTGAGCCCTGGTCCAGGAGGATCCCACATGCCACGGGGCAACTAAGTCCGTGCACCACAACTACTGAGCCTGCGCTCCGCAGCAAGAGAAGCCACGGCAATGAGAGGCCAGTGCACCGCAACGAAGAGTAGCCCCCGCTCACAGCAACTAGAGAAAACCCACACACAGCAACGAAGACCCCATGCAGCCAAAAATAAATAAAATAAAATAATTAATTTAAAAAGGAAAGACTTTAAAATATATATACAGGGACTTCCCTGGTGGCGCAGTGGTTAAGAATCCACCTGCCAATGCAGGGGACACGGGTTCGAGCCCTGGTCCAGGAGGATCCCAGATGCCATGGGGCAACTCAGCCCGTGTGCCACAACTACTGAAGCCCGCGTGCCTAGAGCCCGTGCTCCACAACAAAAGAAGCCATCTCAATGAGAAGCCTGTGCACCGCAACAAAGAGTAGCCCCCGCTCGCCACAACTAGAGGAAGCCTGCATGCAGCAACGAAGACCCCATGCAACCAAAAATAAATTAAATAAATAAATTTATTAAAATATATATATACATTTTATAAATAAATAATAAAAACGTCTGCTCTGTGGAAGGCACTGTCAAGAAAATGAAAAGGCAAACCACAGACTGGGAGAAAATATCTGCAAAAGATGCATCTGATCAAAGACTGTTATCCAAAATATATAAAGAACCCTTAAAACTCAACAATAAGAAAACAAACAACTTGATTTTTAAAAACAGCCAAACAGTTTTTTTTTTAATTAATTAATTTATTTATTGGCTGCGTTGGGTCTTCGTTGCTGTGCACGGGCTTTCTCTATTTGCGGCAAGCAAGGGCTACTCTTTGTTGCAGTGTGCGGGCTTCTCATTGAGGTGGCTTCTCTTTGCTGCCGAGCACAGGCTCTAGGCACACAGGCTGCAGTAGTTGTGGTACGCGGGCTCAGTGGCTTGCAGATTCTAGAGCTCAGGCTCAGTAGTTGTGGCACACGGGCTTAGTTGCTCCACGGCATGTGGGATCTTCCCGGACCAGGGCTCGAACCCGTGTCCCCTGCATTGGCAGGTGGATTCTTAACCACTGCACCACCAGGGAAGTCCCAAAACACTTTTAACAGACACTCACCAAAGAAGATATATACAGATGGCAAATTAGCATACAAAAAGATGTTCCATGTTTGTCATCTGGGAAGTGCAAATTACAACAAAATACCACCACACACTTATTAGAATGGCCAAAATCACTGACAACACCAAATGTTGGTGAGGATGTGGAGCAACAGGAACTCTCATTCAGTGCTGATGGGAATTAAAATGGTATAGCCACTTTGGAAGAGAGTTTGGCAGGTTCTTACAAAACTAAACATACTCTTACCCTACGATCCAGCAATCATGCTTCTTGTATTTACCCAAAGGAGGTGAAAATGTATGTCCACACAAAAACCTGCACATGGATGTATATAGCAGCTTTATTCACAATTGGCAAAAGCAACCAGAATGTCCTTCAGTAGGTGAATAAACTTTGGGACATTCAGACAATGGAATTTTACTCAGTGCAAAAAGAACTATTAAGCAATGGAAAGACATGGAAGAAACTTAAATGCATATTACTAAGTGAAAGAAGCCAGTCTGAAAAGGCTACATACTCTATGATTCCAACCATATGACATTCCAGAGAAAACAAAATTGTAGAGACCATAGAAAGATAAGTGGTCACCAGGCGCTGGGCAGGGGCAGGAAAGGGATGACCATGTAGAACAGAGAGGATTTTTAGGGCAGGGAAAATACTCTGCATGATACTATCACGGTGCCTAATGTCATCATACATTTGTCCAAACCCATAGCATGTAAAACTACAGGAGTGCACCCTAATGTAAAGCGTGGACTGTGGGTGTGATAATGACGTGTCAATGTAGGGTCATGGATTGTAACAAACGTCCCCCTCTGGTGGGGGATGTTGATAATAGGAGGCTGTGTGAGTGTGGGAGAGGGGGCATATGGGAAATCTCTGTACTTTTCTCTCAATTTTGCTGTGAAATTAAAACTACTCTAAAAAATATCTTTTAAAAATAGTGGGCAAAAGACTTGAACAGAGTCTTCACAAAAGAAGACACGTGAATGGTCACATTAGCACACGAAGAGATGCTCAGCATTATTAGCCATCAGGGAAATACCTCAATAAAACCACAAGACGCCACTACACCCTCAGTGGAATGGCTAGATTAAGAAGAGTGACATTGCCAAATGCTGACGAGGATTTGGAACATCCAGAAGTCTCATCAATTGCTAGTGGGAATGTAAAACAGTATATGCACTTTGGAAAACAGTTTCCGCTACGGTTAAACATACATTCATTATTTTTTTTTTAACATCTTTATTGGAGTATAATTGCTTTACAACGGTGTGTTAGTTTCTGCTTTATAACAAAGTGATACATTCATTATTAAACTCAGCAATTCATTTACCCCAAAGAAATGAAAGCATACATCTACACAACTTGTGCAGGGATGTTCATAACAGTTTTATTCATCATGGCTAACAATTAGAAACAGGGCTTCCCTGGTGGCTCAGTGGTTAAGAATCTGCCTGCCAATGCAGAACACATGGGTTCGAGCCCTGGACTGGAAAGATCCCACATGCCGCGGAACAGCTAAGCCCGTGTGCTACAACTACTGAGCCTGCGCTCTAGAGCCCGCATACCACAACTACTGAAGCCCGCCTGCCTAGAGCCCGTGCTCCACAACAGGAGAAGCTGCCGCAATGAGAAGTCGGCGCACCATGGCAAAAAGTAGCCCCCACTTGCTGAAACTAGAGAAAGCCTGTGCGCAGCAATGAAGGCCCAATGCAGCCAAAAATAAATAAATAAAATAAATAAATGTATTTTTTAAAAAAACAACAACCAATTAGAAACAGCCAAATGTCCACCTGCAGGGAAATGGGTTAACAGATGATGGTATATCCATACAGTGGAATACTATTCAGCCATACAAAGGGATATATGCTAATACATGCAGCAACACGCATGAACCTCAAAAACTTTATCTGGAGCAAAGCCAGACACGAATGCATACATATGGTATGAAATTATATCAAATTCTGAAAAGGAAATCTGACCTGTAGTGACAGAAGGCAGGTCCGCGGTTGCCTAGGGCCTGGGGTCGGGCAGGGTATTGATTGCAAAGGGGCACAATGGAACTTTGGAGATGATGTGACCGGTCTACCTTGATGGTGGTGGTGGTTCATGGATATGTACACCTGTCAAAACTTATCAAACGTAAACTTAATATGGATACATTTTATTGTATGTAAATTATACCTCAATAAAATTGATTTTTAGCAATCAATTCCTCAGAAAATCCTTCCCTGACCACTCCCCTCTCAAACACCCCTTGGTATACACACCCTTCAGAAGCTGTATTTTCTTCCACTTCATTTCCCCAAGTTTGTTTTGTTTTGTTTTAAGATTTTTTTGATGTAGACCTTTTTTAAAGTCTTTATTGAATTTGTTACAATAGGGCTTTCCTGGTGGTGCAGTGGTTAAGAATCTGCCTGCCAATGCAGGGGACACAGGTTTGAGCCCTGGTCCAGGAGGATCCCACATGCCGCGGAGCAGCTGAGCCCATGAGCCACAACTGAGCCTGCGCTCTAGAGCCTGTGAGCCACAACTGCTGAGCCCACGTGCCACAACTACTGAAGCCCGCGCGCCTACAGCCTGTGCTCCGCAAGGAGAAGCCACCGCAATGAGAAGCCCACGCACCACAATGAAGAGTAGCCCCCGCTCACCGCAGCTAGAACCGCTAGCCTGCTCGCCACAATGAAGACCCAAAAATAAATAAATAAATAAATAAAGCCAAAAATAAATAAATAAATAAAAATTTAAAAATTTGTTACAATATTTATTCTGTTTCATGTTTTGATTTTTTGGCTGCGAGGCATGTGGGATCTTACCTCCCCATGCAGGGATCAAACACGCACCCCCTGAATTGGAAGGCGAAGTCTTAACCACTGGACTGCCAGGAAAGTCCGCCCAAGTTTGTAATTGTGTTTTTATTGGTTTCCTGTTAACTGCCTCCAGACGGGGAGCACCGAGAGGTCCCAGACCCCATCTGTCCGGCTCACCACTGATGGCTAAACACCAGGCCTGCACACAGTAGGTGCTCAACAAACACCCATTAAACAAGGGGATGCAGGGCTGGTGAATGGAGAGGGCCCGAGGGAAGAGCAGCAGCCGGCTGGGCCCCAGCCAAACCTGCTGAGCTAGAGTTCTGTGGACCGGATGACCTCCGGCCTGTCCACGCGGGGCCCTGGCTCCACCCCGGGGAAGTTGAGTCTGTGCAATTCCTCTGAGATGTCCATGAAGCTCTTCCCTCTGGTCTCAGGGAGGAAGAAGCCAGTGTAGACGGCCCCACAGACACAGACACAGAGGAAAGGAACATAGAGGAAGTGGGACAAGCCCTCCTGTGGGTTAAGAGACCCAAGCTCTGGTGTGGCCCATTCAGCCCCCACATGGAAGGCCCCACCACAGGTCCTGATGAGGGACTCGACCCTCTTGGCTCAGATAAGCCCCATCCCCTTCAGTCTCACACCTCCTGGATGGAGCCTCCCCTGGGGTTCTCATGCTGACAAGGACAAAACCTACGGCAGGGCCCCCGGGAGGGAGGGGCGGGCAGGCCTACCACGATGAAGGGGAACCCCAGCCCGACTAGGAAGAGCATGGTCCACATGAGCATCCCGCAGACCATGTAGGCAGCAGGCCGGGCCATCTGGTCAAACAGCTCTGTGGCCAGGATCCTGGTCACTCCGGCTGGAAGGAGGAGTGGGGACAGGAGGCTGCCAGCCAGGGCTCCCTGGCCGGCCTTCCCCCCACCTTGCCCCAGACAAGAAAGTGGGGCCCTTCCAGCGCTCCTCCAGCCATTCCCTCCCAGAAGCCTGTACAGTGGGGGGAGGGCACACCCAAGCATCCTTCACCCAGACATCCGTGCTCCTTCAGCCAGGCCCAAAGACAGGAGCTCTTCCCACTCACCAGGGCCAATGCCAAAGCTGAGGATGAAGGCAAAGACGCAGGACATGGCCAGGTAGGGCATCCAGGGGAGGGAGCTCTGCGGCAGAGGGGCGGGGGTGAGGTGGTGGTGAGGGGAGGTCAGGCGGGGCCCAGCCGCCCGGCCCTCATCCACGCCCTGCTACCTGCAGGCACAGGGCCGACGCCCCGCCCTCATCTACGCCCAGCTACCTGCAGGCACAGGGCCGCTGTGAAGACGCTCCCCCAGCAGGTCATCAGGCCGTACCCCACCATCAGCAGCATCCGTCGGCCCACCCTCTCGATCACCACACACTGCAAAGGACAGGAGCCCTCACTGATTCACTGGTGTGGGCCACGGTCGCGGTCCCCTCGGTTTGCGGGCCAGCAGTGGGGAGGGGCCTCATGAGGAAGCCCGGCAAACTAGATGCTCGATAAGTGCTTGCTAGCTCGCCGTATTTTAACATAGCGACCTGAAGTGGAAGTGGCTTAGCGCTGAGGCCTGCGGTCCCCGGAGGCCCAGCACCCCCAAGGGTCCGCCGCAGGGCTGGGGGACGAGGTGTCATCCCGGAGGCAGACTCACGCTGAGCAGCGTCGCCAGCAGCTCGCAGCCCCCGGTCCCGATGGCGGCGTACTGGACCTTCTCCGGGGGAATCCGCGCCTGGCTGAACACTGCCGACGCGTACGCGTACACCTGCCGCGGGGGAGGGGGGGAGGGGCGAGAGGCCGAGGCGCACCGGCCCTCCCCGCCGGCCCTTCCCCCTCCCCTCTCCCCCCAACCCCGGCCTGGCCCGGACTGCTCACCGTGTCGTTCCCGCACAGCTCCATGGCCCCGCCCAGCACCACCAGGCTCGTCACCTGCCTCCGCAGCGCGCGGTCCCGGAACAGCTCCCACGGGCGCCGCGCGCGCCGGCCCTGGCAGGCGGCGCGCTCCCGCTCCAACTCGGCCAGCTCCTCGGCCAGGTCCGCGGGGCCCCGCAGCCGCTGCAGCGCTGGGGGAGGGGGCAGGGCAGAGGACGCTGAGCTCCCCTCCCCCAGGCCCTCTGTGACCCCCACAGTGAGCTGCCCACGCCCACCTCCTTTCGCCTTCCCAGGGTCCCCTTGGTCTGATGGGGATGATCAGTTCACAGCACCACGGAGCAGAAAGGGCTTTAGAAACTCGGGGTTGTGCGGGGGCATCACACAGGACACAACTGTGGCCGATGTCCACTGCAGTCTCAGTTCACCCCTCCCTGGGCCATGGGATTTGGTAGCTGCTCCCACTAAAGAGGCATGTATACACCCGCCCCTTGGTGCTGGGCTCGGCCCTGCGACTCGCTCCGGCCCGGCCCGTAGAATTAGGCTGTAGGAGGGCGTGCCGCGTGTTCCAATACAGCCTCAAGAGACCTGCTGGTTTCTACTTGGTCTTCTGTCATCATCATAAAAACTTGCGGTGGGGCTGGCCCACTGGTCCCAGGAAAAAGCAGAGATGGCCCAGCTGGGACTGTCCTAGATCAGCCAATGCCCAGCTGACCTACACCAGTGACAGAGCCTCCAGCCAGACCTAACCTTCATCAGCCAACCCGAGAACTCAGAAGCTTGGGCTAAGTAGTCGTTTCCTTGGTCTCCCGCGGAGGTGCGACTGTTAGGCAGCAAGAAAAAAAACGGACTAAAAAAACCCCTGGTATGGGAGTAGGTGATGCCGTAACTAGGACCTATGACATGCAGTGTTGGTTCCTAACCAGGCAGAGGACGGTGAGGAGGCTGGAAGAATGAAAGCCCGTGTAACGTGCAAGAAACAAAACAGGTCTAATGAACTTCTGGACTTGGGCAAAGAGATCTCCAAGCGTCGAAAGCATGAGCTAGCTGCCTTTACCTGAGTATTCTGAGCTGATTGTAAGGAAAATGAGCTCAAAAAGACCTTCAGAGGGAACACAATTTAATCCAATTTAACTTATTTCAGAGCTTGCTAGGTTAGTTAAATAAAAAAGAAAAAGAAATCTGTTTTTCATCTCTAGCTTCTCCATCTAGCAGAGTCCTAAGTTAAATCACAGCCTGAGAGCAAAGACTAGATCCAGAGCAAGGCCAGCGAGCCCTGGGCTGAGGGTAAAGATCAAATCAAGGGTATGGCTTCCTGCAGTGCCTCATGGACCCTCCGGGCTGGAAAAACGGGCATTACAGAGGCTTAAGGGTATTGGTCCTCCGCAGCTCGACATGCCCTAGATTCCAGTAATTAGGTTGCAAGAGAGAAGCATGTCTCGACAAGAATTGTGGGTGTGGCTTTCTGGCACATAAATCAAATGCACAGAAAGTTCACATCATTTTTGGGGAAAGTTGTATTGACAGAAGCTCTGCCGGCCTGGATGAAAAGACACCAAGACGGTTTGAAATGTAAAGACTTCTGTGCCCCAGTTTTCTATAGGTACATTTTCCAGGGCCCTCTTCAGGTGTCAAGGAAGGTGATAGAAAAGGAAGGTGATAATGTCAGGAGGCTCACAGTCTGATCTTAAATCTACCCGGAACAGCTGAAGAGTCTTGACTAAGTCCCTGTCTTCCTTTAGGCATTTCTAATCTGTACCACGAGGGTGCTGAAGAAAATGATCCCTAAGGCCCTTTCTAGTCCTGACAGTCTACGATTCTATACGTCACAGCCTGGACTCCACTGAATAACATAATCGCTGTTTAACACTGAATTGTCTTGTGGGGTCATATTACAGTTAAATGACTCCAAAGTGCCACCGTGACACCCAGATTCTCAGTGGCCTGGGGAGCCCCTCCCTGGGGGCAGAGCCAGGGCTTCACGCAGGAGCACTCTCCATTCCAGGGCAGGGGAGGCTGGCAGCGTTTCCCCAGGGGCACTCAGCATTGCTGTGGATCGGCAACTGCTTTCTGCCTCCTTGCCGCCTCTTTTTTGAAAAACATTTTTTCACCAATGTCTGCTGAGTGCGCGCGAGGCGGAAGACTTCTGTTTATCTCCTGGGTCTTTGGCTCAAGAAAAGGCATATACAGGCTTGACATGATCTTAAGACCCTGGACTTCAAGCCTGATGCCATGATTGGGTGAGACTTGGTGGGGGTGGGGGGTGTTTCCGGATAGCACTGAGCATGTTCCTGCTCAGGGCAGGGACATGAATAATAACTGTGGCCATGGCAAGCTGGGAAGAATACATTAGTGGGCCCTGGTCTTCGCCCCTTGCCACATGAGTGGAGATGCCATGGATTTTCCCATCTCTGGACTTTGGGTTCAGTGACGTGACTCTCCTTGGCTAATGGGAGGTTAGTGGGCAGGAAGGGACCAAAGGTTTGGAAAGTGCTTGTGCAGTTGGATCTGCCTTCCGGGCTAGTCTGTCAGTACCAAGAGTGCGAGGAGCAGTGTGTGCAGCAGAGCTGAACTGCTCCAGCCCAGACCAGCCTCAACTGGCCAGCCCCAGCTGACCCCGACACCATGAGCCAGCCCAACTGAGATCAGCAGGGTCGTGCAAACAGCCCAGCAATTAAATGATAGAAGACGCCGTAAAGGATTGTGTGCTTTAAGCCAGAGATTTGGGGATTGTTCCTTCGGCATCATTATCGTGGCCATAGCTAACAGGGAAGACCATCAGCCCAGCTGGCATTGGGCCCTTGAGGTCTTACTCAGTGTTTCTTCATCTTGCATGTGAGGCAGGGGGCAGGTGGCGCTCCTTCTCTGCGCCACCCTGGGGGTTCCCAGATGGCAGGTGCTGGGTCTGTTCCATCCCACTGCCTTGGCGCTTAGGACAGCCCCTTGATAAAGAGCTCTGAAGGGATGGATGGATCATGAAATTGAGGCACAGAGAGAGGGATAGCTTTTCCTGAATAAATGCGACCCAGGAAATAAGGACCCACATGCTCTGGCCAGATGTGCCCCATGGTCAAGGGTGGTCTGGGGGCCCGAGGTCAGGGGCTCACCTGCCAGACAGGCCTCGGAGTCTCCACAGTCAATGAGGAGGTAGCGTGGGCTCTCGGGGAGCAGGGGCAGGGAGGCCAGCTGGAGCACCCCAGGCACCAGGCAGCTGGCCAGCAGCAGGGGCCAGGCCTGCGGGCCACCCAGGAGCTCCCTGGGGAGACAGAGGAGAGGCTGGGCCAGGTGCCTCCTTGTCAGAGCTCTGTCCCCTACCGGCCCCCCTGAGGGCAGAGGGTCTGCATTACCCTGTGCCTCTTCCCAACCAGCTCTGGGTCTGGACACCCAGGTAGGGACCCACGATAGGACAGGGTCATAGCCCCACCTCATCCCTGGCAACTCCTCTCCCCAGGGCTCTTCCCAGGGCACAGGGCTCTGCCCTCACCTCCCTTTTCTGGGATAAACAGGACACGCTCCCTTTAAAAGCCCAAACCTGCACCCTCTCCTCTTTGCTCCCTGATCCGGAGAGGCGAGAAGAGGGTGACTCACACCAAGTGTGTCTGACTGACACCACACTGGCCAGATGCACATGGACAGGGTTTCAACGCCTTCATACAAGGAAGCAACGCCTTAATCCACTTGGGGGGTAGGGGAGAAATTTAGGTGAAGAAGGCCTTTCCCTGGCATCCCTCCAACCTCTCAGTGCACGTGGGGTGGGGGGGCGGCACTTACCTGAGTCCAACCACCTGACCCATCACGACCCCCAGGGCGGCGAAGATGGCTGAGGTCATGGCCACAGCCCCTCGGAGCTCCTTGGGTGTGCTCTCCCCCAGGTACATGGGCTGGACGTTCATGCTCACACCTGGACATGAGCACAGCAGCCGTCAGCCACAGGCTGGACTCCCGCAACGCTTGGGCCCGCCTCTCCCCACCACCCCCGCCCGCCCCCGCCGCGGCCTTGGCGCCACCAGCCCATCATCTACAGGCACTGAGTGCTGCTCCCTCAGCCCAAGCGCTCTGAGGGGTTCCTCCCCACCTGATATAGGGCCAGCAGGACTCCAGTCAACTCCCAGGACTTCTGAGAGAGAAGCCCTATCACCGGGAGGAGTGTGAGGGGCTCAGAGGGAGCAGATGCCCACCAGCGGCCCCGGCTCTCACCTCTCACGTCAACTACCACCGCATGTTCTCCCCCATCTTGGCTTCCCTGGGGACGCACCTCGCACCCAGGCAGCCAGTGGGAAAATGGAAATGGATGGCGCCCCCACTGCCCACCCCAGAGGGTGACAGCCGGCAGAAGCTAGGAGGCCGCAGTACTGGGGCACCATCCACCTGGGAACACGTCAGGGAACGCTGCTCCACCCCCTCCCTGATGTGGGATCAGGAAACAGCCCTCAAGAAGGTCCTGCCCCTCTCTGAGCACTGGGTGGGGGGAGCTGGGAGGAAGGGGGGTACACTGATTGCCAGAAGCTCTCCCATGGAGGTACACCCACTCTTCCTACAGACAATTAGGGAGGGATTCCTTCTGTGCCAGGTACTCAGGGCACAAAGTTTGACCTGGTCCCTCTTCCCTGAAATGTGGGCTGTTCTGAGTGACTCACTTCTAAGTAGACTGTGGCAAAACTGATGGTGTATGACTTCTGAGATTAGGCCATAAAATGCACTGGGACCGTGTCCTTGCGCACACATGTGGGCTTCCTCTCTCCCATCACTTCTTCTGGAGGAAACCAGCCGCCATGCTGTGAGAACACTCAAGCAGCCCTACAGGGAGACCCATAAGCTGAGGAGCCCGGGCCTCCTGCAAACAGCACGCGAGGGCGCCATCTCAGAAGCAGGTCCTCCAGCCCCAGCCAAACCTCAGGTGACTGCAGCCCTGCCTGACAGCTTGATCACAGCCTCCTGAGAGGCCCCAAGCCAGGACCACCCAGCTAAGACACTCCTGGTTCCTAACCCAGAGAAACCATGAGTTAATAAATGTTGCTGGTGTTAAGCCACTAAATTGTGGAGTACTTTGTTTCACAGGAATAGATAACTAACTAATGAAGACATCAGCACCTGGCTGTATAAACAGTAGGAGTCAAGGGGGATTGTTGATGGGCACCCCTAAAAGCCCAGGTGGACACGCTCAAAATTCTGCTCCCTCCCGTGACAAGCCCCAGAGCCTGAGGGGTCCCTAAAAGGCTACTCTGCTTCTGTAGGGAAGGTCAGAGAGCCCGTCCTAGATGCCTTTTCATCTTGACTGCTAGGAAGCTCCCAGCTTAGAGGACTTCTGTTGGTTTAAGTTTGGGGATGTTTGCCCTCCCATCCCTTACAACTTTTCTATTTTTCTAGATCCACTTTAAGTACCTAGTTATATGACCCTTTTTAAGATAAATCATATCTAATCATTCTGCAAAAAAAAAAAAAAATAATGGTGGGCATGAAAGGAAAACAAATCAATGAATGAAGGGAATAAAGAGGATACAGGAAAGTGTAGGAACAGAGGCAGGAGGGGATCCACACACACACACACTGTACCTGCGCTGACGCCCACGAGCAGCCGTCCCAGCATGATCATCTCAAAGGAGCCTGCTCTGCGGCTGAAGCCAAACAGGGTCGCCGCAGCCACCACGAAGATGTTATTCACCAGCAGGGACTTCTTCCTTGGGGAAGCCAAACACAGGCGAGAGAGGTGGGTTCAGTGCTGAGGACCACCCCTGGGGACCCTTCTCTGAAGCTGCAGCCAGCCCTGATCAGACCTGTGTGTGCATGAGGGGACTGAGTCAGGAGTGTAAGCTACAAGAACAGAAATGACGCTGGCCACTGTAGCTGGGGTCACTTGTGGGATGCCCCCAGGGGCCTCCTCCCACTCCCCTCCTCCAATATGCCCCAAATTACTCTCCTTTCTGCCTCCGCCACGGCTTGAAGTGACAGAACTCGCACGGCTTTATCCCCACAGATTGAGCATTGCTCTCCTCAAACTCCTCTGTAAAGCGAAGGGCCTAACATCTGATTTCTCAGACTCGAGGAAACCCTGGGGAGGAAGAACAGGGGCTTCCGGAGTGAGGGAGGGGACAGCTGGGGAGCCGAGTGCATTGCAGAGTCACTGTTCAGAGCCTTCAGGATGGCTGGGTGGTCTCTGCCAGGCTGGTTCAACGGGACAGACGGCAAAACAGGAAGGGGCACTGGGCATGTCAGCAGCGCCACACGATGAGGCGTCAGCTCTGGGCTCCTGACACCGCGCTCAGAGGCGCCGTCATGCAGGTCACCCAAGAGAGGCCACAGGAGGTCATATGGCGCATGTACTGACAAGGAAATGAGCCACAGGAAGCCGCTGGCCTGCTCCAAACCAACAGCACAGGGGTGAAAGATGGGCCAAAGCTCAGATCCCCTGGCCTAGAGAATGGAGAATGACCGTGGATTATAACCTGATCCTGTGGTAACTCCAGTTGTGACTTATAAGCCACATACGGCTTCCTCACTGATATAAATTAATACAGTACTTCCAAGACTTTCCTGGTGGTCCAGTGGTTAAGACTCCACGCTTCCAATGCAGGGGGCACGGGTTCAGTCCCTGGTTGGGGAAGTTCTGCATGCCAATGCCGCGCAGTGCAGCCAAAAACAAAAAAACACAGTACATCCATTGTAGCTATTTATCTGGCGAATGCATTTTGCTGCATTTCAATACACAGACGACAGCAGAAACACTTTACTTCCACCGGCAGGGAGAGTACTGCACCTTTACCGACCTCCTTAGGGACATGGCAGCTCTCCAGCTCTGGGCCACACCTGCTCCATGGGGAGCTGCCCGCCTCAGGCATCTTGCTGGCCCGCTGCTTTGATGACTTTATGCTGAAAGGACCTGGGGAAGAGGAAGCGGCAAGTGCACCCGACGTCATGGTAACGTACAAGCATGACAGAGTGGGAGCCGCCACACCAGTGGAGCTCCTGATGTCCGAGGGCACATTTCCTCCAAAGTGCGGGTTGGCTTGCTGCCCTTCCTCTAAGAAGGGTGGACAAATCTCAGATGGCTTCTTTCTACTTTGGAGGCAGCCTGTCCCACAGTGAGTGTCGTGATCTGACACCTACACTGGATATTTGCAAACCTGGAAGCTGTGAGTGGAGTATGCCCTAGTGGGTCCAAACCAGCTGCCAGAGGCTCCGCCCCTCGACCCTCTAGACCTGGGAGATTGTGGTGCTCAAAGTGCCCCCAAGGAGAATCACAGTGCAAGACCTAGGATTCTGGAGTAAAGCCACTACTTCAGTGAATTACTACCCCCTTAATCAGAAATAACTCCTGGCTGGTCACTAGGCCCTAGTGGAGAATAAACACCAGAATGGGGTGTTTGGCTATCGTTTTAGCCAGCTGAGTCCTGGTTTTCTGTTACTTGCCGTTGATACTTCTGCTAAATACACAAACATGTTATCTGTGCAATTTTGCTTCCAACAAAGGAGGTTACATCAGTGGAAGCGGAAGGATGGGTGCCCACGGAACTCAGTATCGCGTTAGGAACCCCGTCATTCAGAAGTAGATGACCTCAGAGGGTAAGAGCCCGCCGAAGGACCCACACCATCAGGACTGCCCTGCTCACTCAAGCATGAAGATTGGGGTCACGCCGATGGGCAAACAGCCTCAGGCCGGTGGAAGTGCTGACCCAAGACAGGAGCAGAAAACCTGAGGATGGACGTTCCCGAGGCAGGTTTTGGAGTGACCAGCTCCAAAACCCAGGAGCAGACCCTCTACCTATGTTTCCATGTTCTGGATCATACGCTTTAAACTAAATTCATCCACTAGTTTCCTTTTCTTTGACTAGTTTCCCCTACACTTTCTTCTTTCTTCTTCCCATGAGGTGTCTTGAGGACAGTTAAGTTTTCCATTAAGTGTGTAGTGTGCAGAATATCAACACGTTAACGGCAGGGCTGGCAGATTGGTCGTCACGTGGAAACTCTGCACTCAGGGAGGACACCTCCGTTGTGTCGTCCCTGGTGGCTGTGACGAGGCAGTGCCCTGGGTGGTCTCAGGAAGGACTGAACCAACTAACGTGAGGAGGGGCACATGGGGAGCTGAATATATGGGTGAAAGGTGCCGACACGTGCTGGGTGGCCAGCCAAGGGGGGGACCATGAGAGCCGCTTGTTTTCCCGCCCGGCCTTGCTTCTCTCCTGCTGTCTCACGGGTGTAGGCGTGTGACCCAAGGTGGGCCAGGAACAACCCGTCTCCCTTGATTCTGAGAGTGAATGAAGATGCTGGAGGTGGAACAAGGCTGGAGCTGATGCGCTGAAGGCATCTCCCAGGAGGAAAGCCCAGGCTAGGGTGGTCTTGCATCCTGCCCTCCCCAGGCCTGGCTTTTGACCACTTCCTTTTGTCCTATGAGCTGCCCCAGTATCCTTTGCGTTATCACAGTTTTCCATTCAGTCTGTCAGAGTCTGTCTCTCTTGTTTGCGACCCAAGATCTGCATCAGTTGGATACAAAGGGGGGCACTGGGGAGAAAACACCTGTTCACAGTCAGACAACATGTGTTGTATTGGCAGCCATGGGTCCTCCCTCCCTCCCGGCATGGGACTCTTCCCTCTGCCACATCTGCTGGGAAACGTGAGTCACCCGGTGAAACTGCAGGCAGAGCGGGAGGCTGGTGAGGAGTTGACTCAGGCCTGGGCCTGCCGGGCATCCTGCCCACACCCGGGGTGCCCCTCATTGAAGGGCATTTGGGGGTCCACGGGAAGCACTTACCTCCCCAGTGTGATGGCCAAGGGGCCAGCAAGCAGCGCTCCCAGAAGGCCCCCCACGGGGTACAGAGACACGATGAGGGACCACACAAGCAGGACCAGATGGTCGGGCAGCGGCCAGTCAGTTCGCATCCGCCACGTCTCATTGGTGAATTCTTGAATGTACTGTGGACAGAGATGCCAGTCAGCCCCCCTGGGGGCGGGGGCTCCCTCCCCACAACAGGCCTTCTCCCCACAGGCCCTGCCTCTGCAGAGCAGGCAAGTCTCCCCAGCAATCCTAGTCCCTTCGGGGCAGGACCGAACTCACCCAACTGCAGGGCACTGTGCCGTCTCTTTCAAACACAGTGTCTCCTGGAGCTCAGAGCTGGCCAGTCTCTATGTGCCCCTCTGAGTCCACTATCAGCACCCCTCCCCCACTTTTGGCCTGGGAAGCCACCTGCATGGGCCACATCAGCAGGCTCCCTTGATGACCAGCTTTCTGATGGACTTGGCCATCAGTGAGCATCAGCAGAGCAACAGAGGAGGCAGGAGGGGTGTTTGTCCCCAGGGCTCCGTCACTGGGGGCACCTCAGGATCGCTGCAACGCCTGACCAGAAGACCCAGATACCCTCCTCTTGGTCAGAGATGAATGTCAGCGTCTGGCTGGTCTTAGTCCTCCCAACAGGACGTGAGGGAGGACGTGAGGATGACCAGGGGGTGTAGGTGAGCAGGCCAGCTCAGGGTAATGGCTGTTAACCTGGTGCCTGCCAGGTCCCTCTGGGGGAAGGACCTGTCTGGGGGAGCTGGGACCAGGGCCAGCCTCCCCTGACCTTGGCTTGAAATCCTCAAGGGTGACCATTCAAGGGGGTAGGGGAAGCCTCAGAAGCCAAGGAAGTCTCATTTGCAGGAGCCAGTGATGGCCCATGGGAAGCAAGGCCTGAGAGTGTCCTGCTGTGGGCAGATCCCTCTCCAGCGTGCAGGTTTGCACCGAAGTGGACACTCGCACGCTTTTTGAATAAACAAAAAAGCGAATGGAGCTCAGACCCCCCTTTCTAAACCCTTCATTTCATCCTCTTTTAAGGGACTGGGCAGCTATAGTTGTTTCTGCCCAGAATGTACTCCCGTCCCCAACTTCTAAGCACCAACACGCTTTGAGGGAAATTCTTTCCCCTTGACAATTACACCCCCCTACACAGTTGGTCACCTGACCCAGGCCTGGCCAATCAAAGTGCTCCACCCTCCTGACCACATGATTGGTCTAGTGGGCATATGATCCAAACCAGCCAATCAGAGGGCATGTGATCCAAACCAGCCAATCAAACTCTTCCCCAGCCTTTCTGCTGGAACTAACAGGGAGGACTTCTGTTTGGGGGTTCCCAGGCCAGGACAGGAAGTGAGTCTGGTGACAGCTGCTCTCTTGCACTGGGTGGAGGATGATGCCCTGCAGGGATAGGAGAGCCCCAGTTCCATCCTGGGACCTGTTTCCTGCAGCCCCACCTCCTTCACAGCTATGTGACAGGACACTTGCCCTTCTCACTTAGGTGGGATAGAGGTGGCTTCTATCAATGGGGCCGAGAGATTCATCCTTTCCACAGGCATTTACTGAACGTCGGCGCAGACCAGGACAGAGTCAGGTGCTGGGGACTCAAAGATGACTTGGACACTGAGAGGAGACCAGCAGGAGGCTGAGACCAAGGGCTGGGGAGGGAGGGTGACTCCAGCTGTGGGGGCTGCTAAAGGACGGCTTCAGGGAGGTGATGGCATTTGGGTGGCTCTTGAAGGGCTTCTTGCAGGTGGGGCAGAGAGGGCTTCCCATCAGAAGGAGTCTTCAAGGAAGGGCTGGGTGCATTTGGGGAACTGCGTTTAACCTGCTTTGATAGCGGAGTTGGGGGAACGAAGGTGGAAGACAGGTGGACAGGTTCTAATCCCAGGAGGCCTTGGACTTCAGATGGATGAGTCTGTCCTTATTCCTGTAGGCACTGGGGAGCCACAGAATGTTTCTGGGCAGGGGAGTGGTTTGATCAAACTTGCGAGGATCTAGAAGGGGGAGGTCAAAGGCAGGGAGGCCAGTGATACAGGCAGGAGAGACGGGGTCTGAACTGGGATTGTGGAAGAGACCTGAGGAGAAATGGCTGGAAGCCAGAGGCAGTTAGGAAGGACTTGGTGTCCAAGAGGGAGGGAAGAGTCAGGGCGGACCCCAGTCACTGGGTGGATGGTGGAGTCATCTACTGATATCAGGGACTCAGGAGAACTTGCCAGTTTCAGGGGAGGATGCAGAGCTGGGTTTGAAATCGCAGGGCCTGTGGAGCATCGCAGTGGAGGTGGACGTGTGGGAGAAAGCGCCACCAAGTGGCTGCTGGCCTGAAGATCCGCTGCAGGCAGCGGCTGGCCCTGGCCCAGCGCCCACTGGGATGGTGACGGTGCGCATGGAGGGTACATACCGAAGTCGGGGCATTGATGATGGAGAGGTTGTAGCCAAATTGAAAAGTCCCACCAATGCCAGCCGCACAGATGATCAGCAGCAGGACCCTGCCCTGGAACTGAGGAGAGAGGAGAGGACACAGAGTGCCTGACTACAGCCTCCACCAATCCCAGCACTGCAATCTATCTGAACCAGGCAATGATGGCTCCACTTTGCAGATGAAGACGCTGAGGCAGAGACGAGTTGCCTAGTTAATATGGCTGGCAGGTAGCAGAGGCACCCCTAGCCTTCTGCTCTAAGTCCAGGATCTCACTGCCCCTTCACCCCTGACAGCATTTTCCTGAGATGGACAGCCATTCCCGGCCCTCCTTGCCGGGCTGCCCCTCGGCATGCCTGCTGTGGCTCAGGGGACAATGCCTTGACCTGGGGCCCCACAGGCGTGAAGCTCTGCCTCTGGCAGGACAGGAGTCCCCGAGCTACAGTGACTCGTCCCAGTGAAACTCTCTCAATAGAGTGGCTGGGCCTCCCTCTCTTCCCTCCCAGCCTGTTCTGCCAGGAGGCTAAGAGGAGGGGCCACACGGACCTACATGTGTGGGAGCCTGGGGGGGGCACATGGAGCAGCAGAGAGCAGCCCGGGTCGCAGTACCAGCTCTGCCCTTCCTCCCTCATCTTCTCTAAGGGGCTTCCTCGCTGGCCCTGGTGACGATAATGGCTACCTTCAGGCTGGGGGACAGCCAATGCGCATGTGCACTACACACACCTGGTACAACAAAGGGCAGCTTTTCATCCTCATGCAGCACCCTTAGAGATGGAGGGAGAACTCCCCAAGGCACCCAGCTCAGCGCCCTGATGCCCCATCATTAGATTGGTATCTTTTTCGGGGGATTCAGTCTTGTTTATAATTTTTCTCTTATAATTTTAAATTACAAAATAACCTGCTCGTTAAATTTTTTGAAAATACAGTATACGCTAACAGTTCTCCACTCTCCCAAAGAGCAGTGAACTGCTTCCCTCAGATATTTTCTGAGACATTCACAAAGTGGTTAAATATACAAAAATCAAATTGTTGATCTTTTCCTAGTAACTCTATACTACCTTTCTTGCTCGGGCAAATTGTCCCTCAAATATAAAGCACTGTGTCATATTTATTACTTTTTTAATACTTAAATACAAGTTTCAAGTCAGAAGGATGTTTGGCTAAGGGCTTCCTGAAGAATCTCCGGAACCTGAAGACTACTTACTCATTCATCCGTCAAATACCAAGTGCCTGTCCCAGCCAGGAACTGAGCTGGGAGGCACACACAGTGCGGCGGGGTGTGGGATGGGGAACGACAGACCTGCTTTCACCGTATTGTGAGAACCTGGCCTGGGGATGGGGAGGTAGAAGAAGAGGCTCTGAGGGCAGGTTCCTGCCAGAGATCTTGCCACAGGTCTGCAGGCAGGTCTATGACAGGCACCCTGGCTGCCCGCAAGTTCCTACAAGGTCTAAGTAACTTCCTCCCAAGCCTGAAGCCATAGGGGGAAGCCAGGTGAGAACCCAGGAGTCCCGTCTCAGTCTCACTGGAGTCACTGGAAGCACCCTGCTGGGCTGCCCGGAGGTGAGAGTTCCACTAAGAGAGCAGATCTGCAGGAAGCAGCAAGTCACGCACCACCTGATGAGAACTGAGCCCATGTGGCAGGGGTGCCGGCAGGTCTCCAAGACAGCATAAATTACTTCATTCCATGAGATCGTGCATGGAGATTGCCTAGTCCTCTGACTGGTCATGGAAAGCATTCAGACATTAGCTATGGTGGTGATTATTAAGTCAGTGAATAAAGATTTCTTGCCTCCCTACTGTGGGCAATAAATCTACTGTTCTAGGTGCTGGGGATATAGTAGTGAACAAAAGAGACGAAATCCGTGACTATTCCAGCGGGGGAAGACAGGCAGTAACAAATAAACAAGGAAAATACATAGTAAGTCAGCTGTGCGACGTAGACAGAAAGCAGGCAAAGGGGAGAGGGGCGTGTCTGGAAAAGGTGGTCAGGGAATACGCCATAAGAAGGGGGCCTCCGCACAAAGACTTGAAGGAGGTGAGGGGAAGCGCCATGCAGATCAGCGCCGGTTGGCGGGGTAAACCCTGAGGCGGGGTGGTGAGCGTTATAGGCTTGCTCTTCCCGCTGCCCCGCCCCCTCGGTGCAGCAGGACGGGAGGACGGAGTTTAGAACCAGCGTGGAGGAGATGAAGGTTGGGGAGAGAAGTGAAGGTGGGAAACAGGCCCAGGACGGGATGAGGCGGCCAGGACTGCAGTGCCCAGGGGCTGCTGCTGCTGGGGGCGTGTCCGGCCCATACGAGGACCAGAGGGATGCTAGCCTGGGACGCGGCCGGTGCGCAGGTGCCGTGCGCAGTGCGCACACTGCGCCCCAGCCCAACACTGCGCGTGAACACCTGCTCTTGTTCGTCTGGGCCGAGCACCTAGCTCCACTGTGCACACTCAGATACTTCCGTACACTGGACGCGTTCGTTGAGCCTTCCCAAGTGCACGCCAGTCCGCAATCCCTCATCCGATAAGCCTGGGCCGGCAGGTCTCGGAATTCAGACGTTTGCGAAAAGCGGATCGGCGTGGAAGAGGGAGGCGCATGCGTAGTGAGCATTTGCGAAGACTCGCTCAAAGCTTACCTTAGCCAGAGCGCGCGGCCAAGACACGTGCGCAGGCGCACAGGGCGTAAAGGGTGTGGGGGGCTGGGGTCCCGCGAGCGGGTCACCTGAGTCCGAGGCTGTAACGGCGGCTCGTGTTCATCCTCCATCCCTCCCTTTCTGCAGCTCTGAAGGTGAAAAGCCACTGACTCCTTACTCGGCCGAGCCTGTGGCCCATCTCCGCAGACCGGAAGGGGGCTCAGGTCCGAAGTCACCACGGCCAGCCCCTGCATCCGCCTTCGCCTGTCGTGGCCGGCGGCTCTGATCAGCGCGCTCCAGACTCGCACGAAATCCCGGCCCTGGCCCCTAGTCCCCTCGTCTCCTCCCCCGCTGCCGCCTCCGGAGTGACTCTCAGCCCGTCACCGTTGCGCTCCCCTTTGGACCTCCGCCGCCGCCCCTTCCGGCCCCTCTGCCCGGCCTCCTCTCACCCCAATCAGGCGCCCCTGCCCGCCTGCGGGACGCCCCTGTCCCCAGGCACTATGAGGGCCGAGCCCTTGATTCTGCACAGGCATCCCCACTCTCCTCCAGTACAGGTGTCCCCGCCCTTTCCCCCCAGGGGAGGGACAGGATTAGGAGGGCCAAAAGGCAGACCCACAAGTCTGGAGAGCTCTCATCCGTCCGTCCTGGCAGAGCCAGTGACTTGGAAGGCGGGTGGGAGACCCAGTCTCGGGTTGCAGCCCGGGGATCCATTCCGTGAGAGGCCAGCCCGGCCTATGCGACAAGATTAGTCCGGCCCAGTGGACCTTGTGAGATGAGGAACCACCGGGTCCACTGGGCAGGATTAATCTTTTATTTCTCAGGGCTTCTCAGGTCCTTCATGAATCCAGGAGTTGGATTAAGGCCAAATCGAAACCAGTTGCCAAAGATGCTATTTTTGGTCATAGAAACATAGACCTGAAAGTGACCCTAGGAAGTCATCTGAGCAAAGACTGTGATAGGACATACACCAGAAGGGATACTGTTTTATTTTTGCTGCCCTGAACTTGTAAAAGTTTCTAAAAAACATCATGCATTTTTTAAGGAAAAATATCAATACAATAAATAAAATATTAGCAGTTGCTAAGTGCATGCCTTTCTGCATCTCTGCATCAATTGAGATGATCCACTGCTGTGATAATACCCTCTTTGCTCCCTCCCCGCCGCCCCCCCTCCATGGACACCTCGCTGGAGTCAGCCCCCCAATGCGTGGGCTCCCCAGCCACTAATTATTATCCTTAAGCAAGGGAGCTTGAGGTTTCTCTTTGGCAAACATTAATCAGGAGTTTAACCTTGAGTGTGTGACAGTCAAGGTTGTGAGTGTTTGTGGCTGCCCAGTGCTGATGGCTAATCCTCTCAACGTCCCTGAGACTCCACAAGGTGGAGTCTGTGTCCGCAGCACCCCTGCAGCCCTGCTGGAAGTCGGGGCTGGGCTTTCAGATCTCCAAGTCCAGCGCAGACCCTACGGGATGGGGCTGTCAAACCACGCCTGAGTCAGGGGAGCATGGAAAGACAACCCCCACGCGTGCCGACTCCTCCTCCGGGGAGCTTCCCGCGTGGATTCCCACCCAGTCTCGGATTCCCACCCAGTCTCGGATTCCCACCCAGTCTTGGTTTCCCCGGTGAGAAGGCAGAGGTGGGGGTGTTACCAAATCTTGGCTCCCTGTCCACTGATGCCGAATAGAAATACGGAGACAGAGTTTGGAGGAAATAGAACAGAGTAGCTTTATTCCTTTTGCCGGGCAAGAGGGGAAGACAGTAGGCTAGTGCCTCAAGAACTGTGTCCCCCTCCTTGGGGAATCGGAGAAGATTTTATATGTGGGGCTCGCAGTCCCGGGTATATGATGAGGATCAAAAGTAGTGAAGGTCTTGCATTTCTTTTCTTCTGCAAATTCATGGCCAAAGCTGGCATCAGGCGGCTCAGCAACCAGGTCTGGCGTCCCTGAAGTTATCGGCTGGTGACCTTCTTTCTGAAATGAAGAGTGCTACAAGGGAGTGTAGGGGGAGAAGAAAGGCCAGGTGCAAAGGGTAATTCGTACGGAGTCAGAGAGTAATCAGCTTTGTGAAGGACAAGTCTAGCTACAAGTGTTTGTTAGTAGTAACAGCTAAAGAATAACCAGGATTACTTAACTCTTTCAGGCCTGTTTATATTGTTTCCCCAGCCTGTTGATTGTTTCCTTATTTTCCTTGTTTATCAGAAAATTCTCATGTCTATTTTTCCTGCAACAGGGTCAAGGGAGGAGGGGTGGCCTGCTTTCAGTCACCAGGGCTCAGGAGCTCCGGGAGGGAGGCCAACGTGGGTGGTGACGCCCCTCCCCCGCCATGGGAGCCACGACCCACGCTCCCTCCTACACTCCGGAGCCTGTCACTCTGCAGATGGGGAAACTGAGGCCCAGAGCTGGCGGTGAGGGGGGAGTAGGGGGATCCACCCCGGCACTCAGCGGGAGGCAGGGAACACAGCGGCTCGCACCGAAGGTAATCGATACCGCAAAGCTGGCTGGAGGGCTCCACCGGGTCTGCGCTCCACCGAGCCCCCGGCTGCTCCTACCCCCTTAGAAGCGGCGAGGCCGCCTCGTCGACCCGAGCCCGCTCCAGAAGGTGCCTCCACTGTTACCCGGGCCCGGGGACTCCGCTGACGCCCGGATTAGGCCTCCCGGATTAGGCCTCCAGACCCCATTTAGCCCTCCCAGGCCGCCCCCGCCAGTTGCCGGGATCCGTCCCCGCTGCCGAGACCGGCTCCGGCCGCGAGGGGGCGACAAAGCCCGCGCTTCGGGAGTTGGCGCGGCGGGTCGTCAGACCTCTCGGGGCTCCGCGGTGGCAGGGAAACCAAGAGGCCTGAGCCAGGGCCCCGCCAGGTGCGGGGAACTCCGGGGGGAGCTGCCCCCACGGTCCCTGGGCGCCGAGTCCTGGCCGATCCCGGGCGTCCCCTGTTCCACGAGCCCCAGGTGATTTCGTTTCCTTAGTCCTGCGCACCCAGACCGCGCCCCGCCGGGGGCCGGGTGGGGGGGGTAGGGCCTTGGTCGGGAGTTCGGCGGTCTGACACCCAGCCCACGCTGCCTCTGCCTCGCTGTGTGCCTCCCCTCTCTGCTCCATGAAGGGTGGGACAGGAGTCTGGATGGTGGCCTAACCCCTGGAGCCTGGGCTCAGGCTGGCCCCGATGGTCCCTGGTCTCTCCTTCAGCCCATCAGCTGGGCATCCATCACCGGGTGGGTGGTGGGTGGACTGACCTGCTTTGACCCGACTGCCTCCCCTCTGACCTCAGCGTCCTCATCTGTCAGCTGTGCTTTCCAGGAAGGGCTGGGGAGTGGTTCAAGGCCTTCCCTGTTCCTCCCACTTGGACTGGCAACTCTACTCTACACCAGGAGCCTCCCAAGGAGGCACTGGCTGGAGTTCAGAGGCCAGCTGACCTTGGGCACCAGGCTGTCAGGGTGGGCAGTGAGCCATCACCAAGCACAGCAGGCCGGCCACAGGCCTGGCTGCAGCTGATACCAATGGGGTACCAGCCGTCCCAACATGTACGTCCTCTCTCCAGGCTCCATTTGCTCACCTGTAAAATGGGGACATCATGACGACTGAACTGCCCCCTGCACAGGCGCTGCACCCTCAGGCCCCAGGTGTGTCTGTTGACTGCCCGCACTGAGCATCCTAAGGGCAGGTACTGTGCCCTCTCTTGATCTCCAGACAGACCCTGCCTGTGGGTAGGTGAACATGAGGGGCTGCAGCCTGACTGAGTGTGGAGGGCAAGGCCTAGGGGCAGCCCCTGCAGGCTCTACCCCAAATCCAGCTTCTCCCTCCTCCTCAGAGCTGGCATCCACTGCAGTTCTGGGTCACATTTCCAACTTAACGATTCAAAACTAAGAAGAAACCCCAAGCAACAACCAGCCGAGCAGCCCCTCCTGGCCACCCTTTGATATCTGAGGACTGAACAGTGGAGCTGATTGCGGATAGGAGGTTTAAAGCCATCTTAATTAGAAGCAAAGAATGTCCTCGGGGTTGGCTGTTCTAAAAATACAGCTGTGCCCACATCTGGAGGGGAAGGGTGGGAGGCGGGGGGTGGGGATGGCGGTTAGACAGAGTCTGAAGTGCTGACGCCTGCATTCCCTGGTGGGGGAGGCCCCCTCCCAGCAGGGCCCATGGTGGGGGAAGAGGGGAGGACACCAAAGTGGTGGCCAGTCCCCTGTGGCTGGGCCACCTGGTGCAGGTTTGGGATGGAGCTGAACAGGCAGCCCACCCCTTCCTGGGCCCACCCTCACCCCTTCCCCATGCCCTCCCCACACCCCAGCCTCAGTTTCCCCAGGGGCCTGGTTAACGCCTGCTGCTTCTTTCACCAGCCCCCGCCTGACACAGGCACAGCTTCTGACCGGGGAGGGGATTTTTCCTGGGTTTGATATTGAGTGCTACTTGTTACCTTTTGTGAACTTGTCGCTTGTTTTGTTCGTGTCCTCATTCTAAACAAATGAGGTACTTTTGTACCTAATCTTGGACTTGTAATTTTGCATTTGTTTTCTTAAAGAGGCCCTAATACCTCACACAAGTGAAGGGCGTGCGAGGCTGGGAGAACATCTTGAGTGAAATGTGGGGGCAGGGCTTGTGGTGGTATCTGGGGCGGGGGGTGGGGTGGAGGGGTACAAGGACGCAGGGTTCCTGTCCCAGGGTCTGAGCGAGCACCTGGCCTGGGGCTCACCCTCCCCGGTATGTGAGCAGGGCCTGGGCTGCTTGGCAGGGGTGTCGGGGGTATAAGCCAGGTGGGAGATGGGGGAGCCCAGGGCCTTTCTGAGCTTCTCCATCCACCTGCTCTGAGCACTCAGTCACTTTCTGGGCAGGGCTCCCAGAGTGGTGGCCCCTGTCCTTCCAGGTCCTTGCCAGACCACAGATGGGAACTGCCTGATGATCTGGCAGGCAGGCTATGGGTAGGAAGACCGTGGGACAGTGTGGCCTCAGGTTCCACACGGACCGGATCCCACGTGCATCCCCGGGTGTGCAGGTGGGCAGCAGACCCGTGTGGGACCACACAGTCTTTTCACTGTATCTCCATGAACTCGCATCCCCGGCCCTGCCATTTGGCTGATTCAGCCAAGCAGATAATTTTCTTCCAAAACACAACCGCACAGCCACACTGAGCTCGAAAATAGCTGAGGTGGAGGGGGCGGGGCGGGGGGGGGCGCCGCCAGCTGCTCTGGGGCTCTGGCTGGAGGCGGCTTTGATGGTCAGGTAGTGGCCACAGCAGCGAATGGAATGAGGGGCAACTGATGAGGGTCATGACAGCCGGGCATTGAAGGTCAGGCTGGCCTGGCAGCTGGGGCTGGGGAGGGACCATCTCATCCAGCCACTGAGGGTCAGAGATAGAGAAACCGGGGTCCAGGCGGGGAGTCCCACACCCCAGCTACTCAGCAGGGGAGCATCCAAGGAGCAGAGTCGCCTGTCAGAGACATGGCAGGAGCCCAGAGGTGGCAGAGAGGTTTTTGTCTCTGAACCACAGCTGGAGAAGGGTGAAGGAAAGGAGCTGGGAGGGCAGGGCTGGGGAGGCCAGGGAGGGCTTCCCTGAGCGGTCCTGTCCCCCCGGGACCCCTAACTCGGCCTGTCCCAAACCAACAGGGGCTCTCCCTCCCAAACCTGGCCCTCCCCTACGTCTCAGCCCCCTCGCCAAGCACTCACTAAGGTCTATGCCTTCCGCCTCCTTGACCCTGTCACTCTCGCTGTCACGTGCCCACCACTGCAGGCCGCAGCCATCTTCCCCTCTGACCCCTGCTTTCTCCAAAGAGCCGCCATCTGATCCTAACCTCACCTGGGGCTCTTCACTGCCCTTGGGACAGAGACCATCACCTACAGGGCCTGTCAGCCAGTCTCTCATCATATGCAGCTCCTTCCCTGCCTCTGTCCCTCCATGCCATCTCAAGACCTTTGCACAAGCTGCTCTCCTGTCGGGCCAGGCTAATGCTTACTCTTTCTCTATCCTGACTGCCTCCTCCCTCCCCAGCCCACCCAGAGACCCTCAAATTCCTGGAAAGTCGATTCTGCTACCAGGCTCAGAAGGCCAGGCCCCGGTCGCCCCCTCTGCCGGGCAGGCCTGACACAGCCCACCTGGACGGTTTGTTGTTCTTATGCTCCGTTCACGAGCAGCTGCTGCCGAGTGAGTTCCGGACTCAGTGCTAAAAATATCCCATGACCCAGACAGGAAGGGCCACCGGGGACACAGCTGCTCCTGGGGGCACTGGCTGGAGCTGCGGTGAGACCCACCCACAGCAGTTGGGGGCGTAGTCCATATGCTGGGAGGGGGTGGGCACTGAGCTCGCAGCCCCTGAGGAAAGGCCCCGCGAGGGGTGCCACACGTTATCCACAGGAAGACACAGTGCCTCCAGCACTCACCTTGTTTCTGCTTCTTGCCAGCTGTTACCATGGGCACGTGCTGCCTTCGGAATAAAATACATCTAAAATTTGAGTGTGTGGGGCCCTAACAGAAGGTAGGTGAGCTCTGGTCCCTTCAGGGAGGGCTTCCTGGAGTAGGGGGCATTTCTATCACCCTCTCTCCCTCTCCTTTGAACAGAACATCTAGGCTGGTAGGGAGGGAAATGAGTGACTGAATAAGTCAGATCTGGGCTGTCCCAGGAGAGGGATGCTGAATAAGAGGTGGGGAAAGGACTGGAGGGTTCCCTGTGGGGCCGGGGAGTGGGAGTCAGGGTTGGCTCCAGGGTTTGGGGTTGTCATTGGGGTCTCATGAGGGTCTCTCCTGGTGTACGAGCCCTGTGAGGAAGAAGGCCAGCTTGATGGGCACGCAGCAGGTGCTGTCCTGCCTGTAGGCACTGGAGAGCCTGGACAGAGAAATCAGGGGTCTTCGGGTGTCCCCGGACCTGGGCACCTGTCCCCAGACCTGGGCTCCTTGCTCTGTAGCAGGCAGGGTCCTGAGGCCAGCGAGGTGGCTTGGAGAGCAGGCCCCTCTTCCCCTCGCCACAGGCCCGCCTCCTGCCATAGTCCTCAGCCCAGGAAAGAGGAGGTGGCCCCTCGGGCAGGCCTGCTGCCCTGTTGCTCAGGACAGACAGATGGCTACACAGCCATTAGCATCCAGCACCCCGCCTGCCTGGCTCACCCAGGCCTTCTCTCTGTAATTAACTGTCTGGAAGTGCCAGGGGTCGGAGCAGCAGGCCCGGTGCCTCTCGAGTGGCCTGTCCTGGGCCTGACACTGGATGTGAAAGCCTGGACTGGTGGTGACAGTCTGCCCCAGGCCCTGCTCTGCCTCCTAGGGGCCTCAATCCCCACCTGAGGGTACCCTGGGCCTGAGAAGGGAAGATGTGCAGTAGAACCCCGCGGGTGCTCCCAGCATGTCCCGCCCCCACCCTGGGCTCCGTCTCCTAGGAATGTGCTTCTCCAGCCCCAAACCCGGCTCCTGCCTTATCAGGCCCATAGAAGGGGAGAGACAGACACCCCTATCACATGACGGCCCCTCCGTTAGTCCCAGCCTGACCCTGAGCGGAGGGCCAGCCAGTGCCTGCTTGCTGAGGGCCCAGAGGCAGGAATGCCTCCCCTTCCCCGTGCAGACAGGAAACCCGAAACCCTCGCTGGCTCCTTCAAGCCGGGCAGGCGCCCGCCCTGATGTCTGAGGCCCTGGATCCCAGCCCTGCAGCCGCACCTCCACCTGGGTGGGATCCTACCTGGGTGGGATCTGCTCCGACGGTGTCACCTCGAACGTGACCTAGATCTGCTTTGCTGGAAAATGGAGGCTGTCTGAGGGGGCCTTATCAGCTTGCTCCCACCAGCCTCTCAGCCCTTGGTCCAACTCCTGCTGTATCAGACTGACCTCTCCTCACTCCTGAACCCAATGCACACCTCCTTCGTGCTCCCAGCCTCTCCCTCCCCGCCCCTCCCAAGTGGGCCTCCAGGTGCCACTCCCCAGGGGACCCCTCTTAGCCCTCCTCGGATCCACCTGAAATGGAGTTTCTCTTTTCCACCAAAATAACAAGGTATCTCGGCTGGTTCTCCCCACTCCAGTCTCCCTGGGGGACTCAGGGTCCAGCGCAGGGCTTCCCTCACCTGCCACACTCGAGTCCAAAGTTGAGCTCCCGATAAAGGTCCGGGCACCTTCCTCTCCCTCATGGCCGCCATTATCCAGGGACCTTGGCGTGACTTCCCAGGCCACGACTCCCAGGGCTTCTCACTACCTTGTCCCTGCAGCCTTTTCCTGGTTCTGCTGCAGCCTCCCTGGTCTCCCTGCTTCCCTGCCTGTCTGCCTTCTCTCTCTAACTAATGAAGGTCGAGCTGCCCAGGCCTGGCCTCGCCCCTTGGGCATCTCACGCAGGCCCAAGGCTACAAATGTCACTGGGCTAATGAAGGCTGCTACCCACACTTGGACAGCCTGCCTGACATCTCCTCCAACACCACACTTGGGTTTTTCCACACGGATGTCATACAGATGCCCCAAACTCAGTGAGGCCAGAACAGGACTCTCCATCTGCCTGCCTTTCTCCCAAGCATTCTCCAGCTCAGTAAAGGCCACCGCCTTCCACCCACCCTGCAGCTCAGGCCTCAAAGTCACCCTTGACTCCTCTCTCACAGCTCTGTCTAGTCTGCTGGCAAACCACATCCCGCCCCTCCTGGCCTTCCAGGCTCCACCCTGCCCAAGCCACCAGCGTCCCTTGCATCATCCCTTGCTCACCGATTCCTCTGGCAGTCTACTGTGCTCACAGCAGTGACAATCAAACATCACCTCTTCACAGAGGATTCCCAGATCACCCCACCTGGCATGGGGCGCACTACCCAACCCTCCAGTCTCCACTTGGCTGTTATTTCCGTTAGCGCGCTGTCCTGCAAACACTATCTCTCATCTTAGCACAAGACCATGACGGCCTGTCTCCTTGGCTACACCAGGAGGGCAGGAGGGATGGCATCTTTTGTTGGCCTTTGTGTCTTCAGCATCCAGAACAGTGCCTGGCACATGGTCGGTGCTCAATTAATGATTGACTTTGTTCATTAGAATGAATAAATGGCGTTTCCCTTTTCCATCAAAATAACAAGGTCCTCTCCAGCCCGTCCACTTGCTCCAGCCTGCCTCGTCACCGGGGCTGCAAGTCCCCAGCCTGGCCCCTCCTCCGGCGGCCTTCGTGGGGCTTCCCAAGGAGCCGGCAGTTTCAGCAGGGCCTGGACGTGCGGGGGGATTTGGACTCGCGGCTGAGCGCCTCCTTCGCTGCGCTTGTTCCCGAGGGAAGAAGGACGGCCCGGGTCGCCGGCCAAGCCAGGTGGATCGACATATCAGGGCGGCCGAGCTCCGGGTTCCGCCCCGCCCACGCCCCGCGTGGCCCCGCCCCTTTAGTCTCCCGGGGCCTCCTCGAGCAAGCACTCCTAGCCTCGCCCCCAGGGTGGCTCGTGGGTCCTCGCTATTGGTCCTCCCCTAGTTTGCCGCGAAGTGCCCAGTTCCTCATTGGCCACATATTCTCCCGCGCCGCAGCCGCAGTCACCACAACAAGCGCCACGTGCTCAACCGTGGGGCTTGCTCATTGGCCACGAGTCCCGACCCGCCCACGCCCCCATCCTGCCCCAGGCTTCCTGCTTCCTCCTCCTATTGGTTACCTGTCCCAACACCCCTCCCTCTAGCCCGGGCGCGCTGCACCTCAGATGAGGATTGGCCGAAGACAGGAAGGCGGGGTTTGGAGGCAGGTTAAGAGCGCTCGGCGGTGGGGCCACGCGTTCCTGAGAAGGTTCAATGGCGTGGCAGGGGGTGGCGACCGAGTTCCTGCAGGTGCCGGCGGTGACGCGGACCTACACCGCAGCCTGCGTCCTCACCACCGCCGCCGTGGTGAGCCGGGCGGGCGGGTGGGTATCGCCATGGTTACAGCCCTGGGGGCTGCCATGGTTACGGTTGGACCACCCCCACCCCACCCCACCCCCGCCGGGGGGCAGTTCCTGACGCCCCCTGGTTCCGCAGCAGCTGGAACTCCTCAGCCCTTTCCAGCTCTACTTTAATCCGCACCTCGTGTTCCGGAAGTTCCAGGTGAGGCCGCCCCGCCCCTTGCACCTGCTAGCCCAGCCCCGCCCGCCCCGCGCCTGACCGCCCGCCCCCATGCAGGTCTGGAGGCTCGTCACCAACTTCCTCTTCTTCGGGCCCCTGGGATTCAGCTTCTTCTTCAACATGCTCTTCGTGTATCCTCCGCGGGCCTGGGAGGCGGGGGTGGGGGTGGGGCAGCGGGAGCGGGGAAACTGAGCTCCGCTGGGAGGCACTTCCTATACGGACGCCGCAGGTTTCGCTACTGCCGTCTGCTGGAGGAGGGTTCCTTCCGCGGCCGCACGGCCGACTTCGTCTTCATGTTTCTCTTCGGGGGTGTTCTTATGATCGTATCCTTCCGGGCTCTGGAACCTCTGGGCCCAGCCTGTGCTGGCCCTGGGGCCCGGCTTGAGCGCCGGCTGGAGAGGGACAGAGTCGCTTCCTCCAGTTTAGGCTGTATTGAGCGTGCATCGCGTGCTCAGCTCCAGGTGCCAGGGTTAGGTCCAGTGCTGTACCCAAAATGCCACACGGTGGGGTACCCGGGGGCTCTGAGCCCTGAATGCCAGTATCCAGGAGGAACTGGGGCCAGGATGACCAGTGGTGGAGCCTGGGGTGAGGTGGAGAGGCAGTGCAGATCAGGTGGCCCCTGGAGGCCACAATGTGGCCTTAGATTGGGAAGGGAAACCAGCCAGCAGGAGGGTTCCAGGGGTTTAGGAAGTCAGAGGGGCCCTGGGCAGGGCATGAGGCCTTGACTCTGGCCCAGCTGCTGGGGCTCCTGGGCAGCCTCTTCTTCCTGGGCCAGGCCCTCACAGCCATGCTGGTATACGTATGGAGCCGCCGCAGCCCCCGGGTGAGGGTCAACTTCTTCGGCCTCCTCACCTTCCAGGCGCCATTCCTGCCCTGGGCGCTCATGGGCTTCTCAATGCTGCTGGGCAACTCAATCCTCGTGGACCTCCTGGGTGAGCCTGCTGTCCATCCAGCCTTCCCCAAGCAGGCTGTCAGGGACCTGAGGGTCTGCTTGGCCAGAGCCCCCCGTCCACCTGCACTGGACCTCTCATCTGTCCCCACTGCCTCTTCCTGCCCTCACGGCTACCCTGTTCTTCCAGCCCCTCATACAAGCCAGCCTATCGGTTTTACTTCTTCAGGCCTCACCTGCTTGCTGATGCTTGTGTAGGTTCTGACCCAGGTGGGGATGGGTGGGTCAGGGTTCCTGCTTCATGGCTCCCATTCCTCCCATGTTCTCAGGCCTGACCCCCTCCCAGGACCTGCCCTCTTCTGGGCCAATCCTGGCCCCACCGTGGGCTGGCAGTCTGTGTAGGACATTGGTCACCCGTGCTCTGGGGCCTTCAGGGCTGCACTGGCCGTGGGCTCTGGGCTGTGGAGGGTGGCTTCAGCAGTTGGTGGCTCTCCCACAGGGATCGTTGTGGGCCACATCTACTATTTCCTGGAGGATGTCTTCCCCAACCAGCCTGGCGGCAAGAGGCTGCTGCTGACCCCTGGCTTCCTGTGAGTGCTAAGATGACAGCCCTCCCTACTCCCCCCCAGATGGTTCCCTACCCCATGGGGGAACCCCTGTTGGCTGAAGCTCAGCGTGGGCCCCTCCCCACAGGAAGCTGTTACTGGATGCCCCAGAGGAGGACCCCAATTACCTGCCCCTCCCTGAGGAGCAGCCAGGACCCCTGCAGCAGTGACCCCACCCAAGGCCAGGGCCAGTCCCAGGGGCCCATCTTCCTGGCCTCCGGCAGGACTGCATTCCCCCCACAACCCTGGCTTGTAGCACAGCTACCTGTCCTGGAGGCTGGGCCATGCCCAGGGCCCACCCGAATAAACAATGACCTGCATCCTCTTCACACACAGCACTGGCCCTCCTGCCTCGGCCGGCCACACCTTTCCATGCAGGGTAGGTGCTGCTGGCCTTGACCAAGGGCCACCAAGTCTGACCTGCTCTCTCAGACCAAGAGCAGGTGGTAGGATGGGAGGCCCAGAGAGGGTCCAGAACCTACCCACAATTGCCCAGCAGAACTTTGAGCTCTCATCCCCACCCTGACTGTGCCTCAATCAGCCTTCAGTGAGGAGTGTCAGATCTTGGTGGCGGGGCCAGGACTGGGCTAGCTGGTCATGCTGAGCCCATTCTGTGGTGGCTGCTGCCCGAGGGGCCCTCAAGCTGATGCCTCCCTAGGCCCCTCCTGTCCCTCACCAGTAACCCACAAGGGGAGCTTTGCCTCATTTTCCAGCTAAGCAGCTAAGGGACTGGCTAAGTACCCACAGGGCCAGATGCAGAAAGGGGGCAGGCCCTTTCTGTGACCCCAAAGCCTTAAGTGTCACCTTAGCAGAGTCCAACGGCTGAGGCAGAGACCTCTGGGAAGCTCTGCCCCTGCCACTTTCAACTGAGGACGCGGAAGCCTCCTCTGGCCCACAGCTCACTTGCATCAGATGACGAGTCCCCATGGTTTATTCCTGGATCGTCACCAGCACGAGGGCTCCTCCAGCCACCAGCTGTCACGTTCACAGATGACAGAAGTATTCGCCATGGAATTGGACCTTGACATTGTAGTGAAACCTTTGGAGCAGCAGTGGGCTCAGCAGTGGGCAGGTGGCATGTGAAGGCCCCTCCCTGGGCCTCTCCCAGGCAGGTGGCCAGCCTGGCCAGTGGGCTGAGGCAGGCAGGGTGTGTCCCACCCACCAGCTGGGGGCTTGGGCCACCTCCTGTTGGCCTGAACACACACCTCAGCAGTGGAGCCCACTTGTCCCCAAAGCCAGCTGGGCCTGGAGCCTTCCTGTTTGTTCAGGGCCTTCCAGTGAAGCCCAGCTGTCTCCTTGCTTGGGGTCCAGCAAGTTCCACTCCTGGATGAAGGGCAGTGGCTGGAGTACAAATTCTTAGGACGTGCTCACGAGGCCCACCACCACCCCCACCCCAGCCCAGACGCCAGGCCCATCTCACCCCACATCTCACAGCGAGAACCTTCAGAGCTCTGCCCCTGCCCAGTATGGGGCTTGGGCTGGGTACCGGGTGCCATGGGGCCCCAGCCATGCTCCGGGAGCAGAGCAGTCCTGACCCTCAGCCCTGCCAGCAACTGAAGGTGCGGGGTCTGGGTCCATGGTCTTCAGTTAGACTATAGCTGTGCCTGGGTCACCCTGTGGTGCCTGGCCCAGTGAGGAGGCCCCCATGTGCCATCCTCCTGGGTCCCACATCCCAGGCAGAGTGGGGACCCTTCCACATTACAGAAGAGGATGCAGAGCTGCATCACTCTTCGAGTTGGTGCCAGGTTGGGTGTACTGCTCCACACTCTTCTCCTATTACTCCTCCCAACCTGCGGGGAGGGAGGGGCTGGCCTGGCCACAGCATCAGCTGGGGGTGGAGATGGGGCCCAGTCCACCTGTTATGTGTGAGGTGCTAGGAGGTGTGGCGAGAGCAGTGCACACCTGCTGGAGCTGAACAGCTGGGCACAGGCACCCGGGCTGGCAACACACCCTCAACGACCACACAAGACGGGGCCTCTCCAAGGACCAGAGAAGCATGCGCCTGGCTGGGGGCGGGGCTGTGGCTGATGGGGCAAGCAGCCCTGCCTGCTGAGCCTCACCACCTTCTCATCCCTCTGGGACTGCAAGGACTTGCCGAGCACAGGTGGGTGGGATGCCGGGGCCAAGGGGAATCAAAACTGCTCTGAGTCAGGGCCTTGCAGGGCTGAGAATAGAGCCACGGTCCTGCTAAGGCTCAGCTGGGGACGTGAGGCAGAGGAGGGTGAGGGTCCTGCCCGCAGCCTCGACCACATGTCCTGACCACATGTGCTCTCCCCCATTCTTGTTTTTATGCCACCACTTTGAAGAAACGAAACAGGACCTGTCGCCTTTTATTTAAAAAATGTTGCTTGCCCTGCCTGGGGCTCCTATACAAAAACAAAACACAACCCAAAACGAGGCTTCTTCCTGACCAGAGACGGGCGGTAGGGACTGGAGCTCAGCAAAAGGAATGTGTACCCTGGGGTGGATGACCAGGAGGCCCCTGCCCCATGCTCCTCAGGATGGCCAGGCTGCCCCCTCCTTGCCAGAAGATGGAGGGGAGACGGTCCAATCTTCCAGATGCTCCGTGGGAGCCAAGCACCACTGGGTGGTTACCAGGCCGGGGCAGTGTTGGCCAGACGCCTCATCCGCCTGCAGGAGGGGAGAGGGCGGTGACCCTGGGCAGCTGCCCCTCCACCAGGGATCTCTAGGGCAGCCAGGGGAAGGGGCAGAGACAGGATGTGGTAGGTGGGATCCCCAGCCCCTCCCTCAGCCTTGGCCTGCTACTTGGGGCCCTGAAGCTGCCCTCTGTCCCGCCCACCTCTCCAGGGGTCCCGAAACCTGGTCTAGGCTGTGGTCAGACCGACCCAAGGGCTACTCTTGTCCCCTGCAGGACTAGACTGGGACTCATCATCCAGGGGCCTGCTGGGTCTCGGGAAAGGCGACGGTCCTGTCCTGCCTGAAAATGGGGCTGGGGAGGCACCTTGTGTTCCTGTCCTGGTCGCGGATCTTCTTCTCCATCTCGGCATCTGTTAGGGTCTCCAGCAGTGGGCACCACTGATCAGCGTCGCCTGTGTTCCGGATGGCAATCTCCACCGTGGGCAGGGGGTTCTCACTGTGGAAGACAGGAGGAAGTAGACAGTTCACAGAGCAGCAGCCGGAGAGGCTCCAGAAAGCACTGTCCACGCCCCACGGGCAGCTGGAACGCTGGAGCCTGGTGTCTGTGCCTGGCCCCCAACAGGGCGGTGGGGGTGCTGCGGCCCAGTGGACACCACGACAGCGACTCCAGGTCTGCATGCTGGGGAAGGGTCCATAGGACAGCGTTGCAGGGCCAGCTGTTCCCACTGCACCTGTGGGGAGGGGGAGAGCCGTCCACCTCGCTCAGCGTCCACGAAAAAGGAAACCAAAGGAGTCCACCCAGGAGTCCAGATGCCGCTCACTGAAGGCCACTGCCCCTGGTGGTCCCACACACAGCTCCTCAGCCCGTCATGGGGCCCAGAACCCACGACCCCTGACTTCTCCACCTTGGGGTCCCTCAGAAACGTCTCCGACTCCAGCTGAGGGCCATCTGCACACCCTCTGGCTAAGTGGACTCAGCGGTTGGGGGGGGGGGTCAGCCTCAGCGAGGCCACCAAGGCTGGGGGTGCCTGACCGAGCTGCTGCCTTTGCCAGGAGGGCCAAGCCCAGGCTGCCCGGTGAGCCTCAGCACAGCCCGAGCCCTGCCCCCATCTACCCAGAGCCCTGTAGAGTCAGCTCTGGAGAAGGGAGAGCAGGGGGGCCCCAGGGAGGTGCCCGGTGGATGATGGCACAGAAGAAAACAGGCCCCTGGCCTTGGTCTAAACACCTCATCTCAAAAATGGGGACAATGTCCTTGCTGTGAGGGCTTTTAGAGGATCACTATTACTAAACATCCAAAGTACGTCCACTATGTGAGGGCCGGGTGCCACTCCCACAGCCCCCGCCCACCCCCCTCATGCTGCCCCTCGGCCTGCAGTCTCAGGGACCGCAGGCGCACGGGGCACAGCCCAGGGCTGCCCTGCTCCCCTGCAGAAGTGGGGCTCGCCTCTTGCTGCCACAGCTTGGCCCGTGGGGTCCATGCCCATGAGGCCCGGAGCTGGAGCTGGTGCTGGTGACTCAGAGGCCTGTGGCTGGGCCGCCCCTCCTCGGCTGCTCCTGACAGCTGCTCCCCAGCCGGGTGGCGGTTTGGCAATCCCAAAACCATCCGGCCAAAGACCCAAACATCATTCCTCACCTCGAGGGCTCCCAGCCGCCTTCCTCAGGAAGGGGAAACATGAAAGTCGCCAAGCCCACGTGGAGGGGAGCCAAACATGTTTTCCTCTTAAAACAAGAGCTGGAGCGTGGGTCCTGGAGGCCCCTGTGTTTACCTCCCCGTGGCTCTGGGAAGATTCCACCGCAGTGGGTTTGTTCTAAAATAAGAACTGCTTGAACCAGGCACGGAAGGATGGGCCTGGAGCCAGCAGGCCCCATAGGTGTTGCAGGAGACATGCGAGCAGAGCCGCCCTGACGCCCTCAGAATCCCCTCTGAGGGGACTGTGCTTCCCGGGCCTCAAGGCCACCTGGGGCCCTGATGTTCCCACGACCTGCGGTGTCCAGGCAGGGAGGCCATGGCTGAGGAGGCAGAGGACCTGGACGTTCATCTTCGATGTGACCTCACTTTTATGACCTCACGAGGTACAAGAGGCCAGCTGAGAAGCATGACTGTGCCCACTTGGTAGAGGAGAACAAGGCTGCGATGGTGAGCAACCTGCCCACAGCTCCTCAGCTGGGAGGAGGGGGCAAAACTCGACGTTGCCCTCCTGTTTATGATCAACTAACTTTGGATAAGGGGCCAAACCCACTCAATGGGGACAGAGCAGTCTTTCCAACAAATGGTGCTGGGACAGGAGCCTGGATCAGGCCACTGTTTCTTAGGTATGACACCAAAAGCACAAGCAACAAAAGAAAAAATAGATAAACTGGACATCATCAAAATTTAAAACTTTTGTGGGACTTCCCTTAACCCTTCCAGTGGTTAAGACTTCGCCTTCCAATGCAGTGGGTGCAGGTTCAATCCCTGGTCGGGGAGCTAAAATCCCACATGCCTCTCGCCAAAAAACCAAACCAAAACAGAAGCAATATTGTAATGAATTCAATAAAGACGTTAAAACAATGGTCCACATCAAAAAAAAAAGAATTTTAACTTTTGTGCCTGAAATGACACTGTCACGAAAGTGAAACATAAACCCACAAAAAGGGAGAGAATATTGCAAATCATGTATGTGATAAGGGACCTGTAGCTAGGATATATAATGAACTCTTACAACTAAATAATAAAACCAAATAACCCAATTAAAACACAAAAGACTTGAATGACCTTTCGTCTAAAGAAGATATACACACGTCCAACAGCACATGAAAATATGCTCAACACCATCAGCCATTGGGAAATGCAAATCAAACCACACGGAGATGCCACTAGGGTGGCTAGGATCAAAGTCAGATAACAAAGGCTGGCGAGGATGTGGAGAAACTGGAGCCCTTGGTCTGCTGGAGAGAATGTAAAACCGCGCAGCTGCTTTGAAAACAAGTCTAGTGGTTCCTCCAAACGCTAAACAGAGCTACCACGTGACTCAGTAATTCCACCCCTAGGTACATACCCAAGAGAACTGAAAATAGGTGTTCAAACAAAACCGTGTGCACAAATGTTCACGGTAGCATTACTCTTTAACAGCCAAAAGTTAACAAAACCCAAATGACCATCAACTGATGACTGGATAAATAAAGTATGGTCTGTCTATATGATGGAATATTATTCAGCCACAAAAAGGAATGAAGTTCTGATACAGGCTCCACATGGACGAACCCTGAAAACATTATGCTAAGAAGCTGGCCACAAAAAACCATATGTTATATGATTCTATTTACGTTAAGTATTCAGAACAGGCATATCTACAGACGGGAAGTAGATCAGCGGTTGCCCAGGACTGCGGAACTGTGCAAACACACAAAAACTCACTGAGTCGACACTAGGTGGTGAACAAAAACAAGCCAGCCAGCCCGGCCATGGGGCCAGCGCAGGGGCTGGAGCCCCAGGACTAACCTCTTCTGGTGGCTCTGGTCAGCCAGTCCACAACGACCCTGGTGCCTCCCAACCCTGAGGCTGTTCCAGTGACAATGCCTCTGTCCCCCACCGGGCACAGCTGCCAGGCTCTCTGACCCTTTGCCTGTCCCCAGCTTCCTCCAGCCGCTCCTGCCCTGGCCACCCGCTGCCTCCTCCCTGGCCCACACCCTCTGGCCTCGGTGGCCAGGCACTCGCACCTCCTCTGCTGGACAGCGCACTGGTTCTCCCCTGTGTCCCCAGCCAGGGCGGAGGGCTGGCCTGGAGGAGGTAGAGGAACTCTGCAGGATGCCACCCCCCTCATAGTCTCGGTGACCGTCTGACACCCTCACACCCTCTGCCCAGCCCTCCCCTGGGGAGCCCTGCCCCCTCGTCACTGACTCTTGTCTCTGTTCCGCTGGCTCCAAGACATCTGTATGTCCTTCTGGTTCAGCTCTATCCTCTAGCAGCCACACGCCCACGTCCCCCTCAGGCTCACTGCCTGCCTCTGCCCACATCAGGCTTGCCCGGCCCGCTTCCTGTTCTCCGCACTGGTGCCCCAGCTCACTAGCCTGTGACTAGCCTGCTCCACTGTCGCAGAGGAGGGCACCGCGGCCAGACACCAGGCTGGACTCAGTCTGGCGGAGACAGCCAGCACTGGCTCACAGGAATCCAGAGAGCTTCCAACAGGGGTGACGGGGCCCAGAGCTTAAAGTCCCCTTGAGGAGTCATGCGACTCAGCAGCTGCCAGGCTTCGCGTAGCAGAAACCAGGCTGGGGCTCCCCGTCCAGCTCTCTGTGGGCCAGGCAGGCCCTGGCCCCGGAGATGCGGCGAGCCCCTCTCCTTTCCCCAGGCAGAGGCTGGACAGCAGGGAAAGGCTGCTACTGGTCTCCCGGGGAGCTCCCGAGGTGTGGGGAGCGCAAGGGGAGAACGCGGGGTGGGGTCAGGAGACAAAGTTCCAGGCCCCCTGCTAGCCGCAGTCCCGCCCCTGGATGATAAAGCCTGACCCCGCGCTTCCCTTCCTGTCCTGCCAGCTCTCCGAGCACCCCGCTGCCCAGCCCAGACCCAGCACACGCGAGCCCATGAAGCCTGGTCGGCTGGGGAAGTGCAGCAGCCCTCCTGATGCCAAAGGAGGCCTGTGGCCGCCTCCAGACCACCAGGCAGGCCGCACCCACCCAGCTGGCTGGGCCAGGCTGCCGTGGAGGGGGCGTGCTTACCACAGTCCCCAGTGGGGCGGCCCTGCCTTTGATCCTGAGGATTTGAAAGCTGCATCCTCAGTACCAGTCATTCCCACCCACACAACGGAACGTGTTAACTAGCTGCTGAAATGGGAACACTCCATTCCAGTCCTGACCTGCACCCCCCGGGGCCCCCGGGGGCCTGCTCTGGAGCTGCAGGTCGCACTGCTGACAGCCCGGAGGCCCGGCAATCAGAGCAGGAGGGATGCGGCCTCGTGTGTGGACACCCTCCAAGTCCCCCTGCTGCACACCAGTGAGATGTGGGCTCTGACTCAGCATTTGGGGATGAGGGACTCCCAGGACCTCAGGGTCGACTCTAGGAAGCAAGGCCACCCCAGACTGGCCCCAGGCCGGTCGGCCTCAGCTTGCATGCCGTCAGTGGACACACACCGCGACACCGTGAGCAGACCTCCCGTGGGATGTGGAGTGTGGGCCTGTACCCACATCTGTGGAGCAGGATCCCCAGTTAGCGGGGCTGCTGGAGGTCATGGGAGGCCACGCATGTTATGTCAGCCGGGACGCCCAGGGCCTGAGGCCCTGCGGGTGTTGGTCATTCCTTCTCTCTTGCTCAGAGCTACAGGAAAACTGAGAAGGCTACCTCGTGGGATTTCTGGGGGAACCAGCTGATACAAACAGACTCGTGCGCTCCCTTAGCTGTTCCGTCTCTGCAAGGCTCTTCATCTTTGCTCCTCTGCACCACCTTAAGGGGTGGTCCCTCAGTAATGGCCTCCAAATGTGGACGGTGACAGCTTGACGAGCAGAATAAATCCTAACATCCTATTTTGATGCAGAGATACTCAGCGCCGCCCCCGCTGGCACCCCATCCCGCAGAGGAAAAGGAGCTCAGGGCTGGATGTGACGAACAGTCCTGTTGGTAGGTGAGCTCTATGTGGTTAACGCTCGCCGACTCCTGCCCTGGCCAGGCCCGCACGGCAGGGCCACCAGGAACAGGAAGGCCACATCTGTGTCATGAGAAGCCCCGTCCCCCGGTCCACCCCCACCAGCACCCATGACACTGGACCAAATGCTATATTTACACTCCCTACCCGCCCCCCCCGGCCCGGTCCCCAGCAGCCTGAACGCTACTCCCTCTTCCACACCGGCACCCAGTACGGGTCCAGCCGGCAGGGACGCCCACCACCTGCTCTCTGACTGAACAAGCAGCCTCTTGACTCCCCTCCAGGGAAGACAGCATGGAGTAGGCCTTGTTTGAGATTCAGTGCCAGTCCATCAGACGACCCCGACCGAGGAAGGGTCTGGGTGAGTGCAGGGAGGAGGTGGCGTGTGAGGGCGGCAGGGGCTGTTGGCGGCAGAGTGGGTGAGGACAGAGGGGCAGACCCGCCGCCTCCTTAGATGCTCCTCTGTGATGGGGGATGGGAGGAGCCAACAGAGGCCGTTGAGCCCGCAAAGCTGCTCTCGGCCAGACGGCATCATGAGGCTCCAGAAAGTCCCAAAGGCATCACCACACACAGGGGGAAGCCTTGTCCCCAGAATGGTCTGCAGAAGGAGGAGGAGGCACCTGTCCAAGACCTACCTGAAGGCGTAGGTCTTCTGATGCCAGCTCAGCTGTCCCCGGATGCTGTACGCGATGGTGGTGACGAACTCCCCGCCCAGCCCCAGCTCGGAGCACAGCTTCAGGGCAAACTTCTCTGGCGAGTTCTCCTTCTCTGACATGTCCCACTCGAACTGGTCCACCAGGGAGATGTTTCCCACGTGGATGTTCAGCTGGGCCAGAACCAGGAACACGAGTCAGAGCAGGCAGAACTGCATCCCCCCTCCAGGCCCATAAGGAAGTGGGACGGCTGCCCTTATCCCTCTGGCTGCAACTCCCCATCCGCAAACGGGGCTGACCCCACAGACCTCCTGGGCGGCCAGAGAGACTGTGGTTCAGGGCCTGGCACTGTCACCCTCTAGGGAGGGCCCCGGGCACCTGAGTCCCGCCTTGCCCCTGTTCCCACCCCCTCGCTCCCTGCACTGGCCGGTACCCTCTTCTCCGCCCTTCTACCGCACCGCTCTGGACCTTTACAACGTGATAAACACTGGCCACTCATCAGATGCTATCCCCGAGCCCTCACCTGAGCCAGCGCCCACCCCCCTACTCTGTCTCTTCACGGAACGTGCCCCGCTCTGAAATCATCTGCTATGTGCGCTCACAGACTCACAGCCCGCATGGCACAGGCAGGGCCTGGGCGTGTGGGGGTGGGGGGCGGCGGGAGCGGAGGCCATGCTGGTTCCTGCGCCTCGCTCCCCAGAGGCATCTGTGAGACGTGCCACCTGCAGCCACAGCCTGTGCCCCAGGAGCTCCCCACCCTGACTTTTCACCCCACAGATGACCTGGGCCTGCTCTGAAACTGGGCATCAGAGACTCACAGGAAGGACAACTCGGGGTCTGGCGGCATTCACTGGGCATCGTGTGGAGACCCCTGCCCCTGCTGTCCAGCCCTCTACCAGCCAAGCAGGCCACGGTGCACCTGCCCCTTCATGCTACTGTCCCCAGGCGCTCAGCTGGGCTTTTAAGATTCGGATCGGGACTCGTCCATGCCTTCAGAGAAATGTGAGGCCCTACCACCTGACCTGTGCATGAAGTCCTGCACGTCTGGGCCCCCTGCACGGCACTCCACTCTGCAGCCGAGGCCCCGCCACTCCCACCTCCAAGCCGCGCCCTTGCTGGGCGACCAAGCAGGTCTGCGGGTGAGAATCGGAAGAGCCGGCCCTTCCCAGCAGGAACCACGTGTCTGGTGAGCCACGTCGGCACAGCAGGACTGGAAAGCGAAGCAGCAGCAGGCAGCCCGTGGACACATCACACGGGACCAAACCGCCCTGCGCACCACTCGGCCTGGCCATGAGGGGTGCCACGCAGACCGGTGCCTGTGTGTGCACTGCGCCGACTGCTCATCAACACTATCGTTTATTAAGAAATACATACTCCTGCCGACCCAGGAGGCGCACAGGGGACGCACAGTGGGAAAAACAGACACAGAGTCATCTTCATGGGTTGACATCCAGTGCGGGGTTAAATACGTGAATGAGGGGACATCAGAGGTGTAGGTGCTGAGGGGAAGAGGAGGAGGGGCAGAAAGTGCAGTTAGCGGTTAGCCAGGAGCCCCAGGAAGGCCGCCCGGTGGAGGGGGCATTTTAGGAAGAACTGGACAAGCTGAGAGAGAGCAGGGTGGGGCTCCCAGGGGAGGGTCTGGGCAGAGCAGGGCCTGAGGCCTCCACAGAGGATGCAGGAAACTCACAGAATGGGGACTGGGAGCCGTCAGGGGGGTGGGGGGTGGTGAGGGGCGGCTGGACTGTGGGGCCAGGCCCCCCGAGCAGGCTCCCCAGCTTCAACCTGTATCACCCACATGCCATTCCCTCCCCCAGAAAGGGCCCACCAGCCCCCCAGAGTCTGACAGCTCCACCCTCAGCTGCACTGAGCCCCACGGCCCTGGAGGGCCAGGTGTCCTGGTCGCGGTGCCAGCCTAGGCTTTTGTTCCACCACTCCGGGAGCACCTGTGAGCGGCCGCCCTGAGCTAAGGCGCTGCTCTGTGAGGAGACATTGGTCAGATGTCATCCTTCACTGTGTCCCAGAAGCACCCGGCTCCTCTGGAGTCTGTGACACATGGGAAACCCTGGATGTGGCCATCAGCGTGCTCGCCTACCAGGTGGCACGCTCCCCCAAGGTCACAGTGCCCACGAGGCTCTGCCTCCCCGGCAGCAGGCCTTCCCTGACCAGCTGTGTCCGGCCCCAATGCTGGCAGGCCCTCACGACCCCAACCAAGCAGGACCCCGACCTGGGGATGGTCTCCCAGCAGCCTACCAGCCGACACCATCCCATGGGTGCGGATTATAGGTGGGTGTGAGGGCCTGAACGGACCCCACGGCTGAGAGCTGTTTAGTCACCAAGAAAGCCTCTGATCAGGGAGCAGGTGACGGTCCCAGGTGGATTTTCAACTGCCTGACAACTTTCTGTATGGCTGCCCACAAGCCCCATCAGGAAAATAAAAAGATGACACTCAGTTACAAGAAAATGTCAGAGAAGCCAGCTGTCAGACTCACAAGGACCCTCCCTGTGGCTGATCCCGCCTATTTGGAACCATGCAGTTGGGTGTAGCCAACTCTGCAAGTCCACGTCCCCACCATGGTTACAGGACAAAGATGCAGCACAGAGCGGAGTAGGGACCACCCTCCAGGGGCCACAGGCTGCGCACAGGAACACAGGTGTTGGTCCCACAGCTGCACCCCACACATCCCCACTGCTTCTCTCCCAGGACATCCCCCTTCTTTCTCACCCGTGCCCTTTTTCTGCTAGTTGGCCATAATGAGAAACTGAAGCAGGGTAAGAAAAATAAATTCATATTTCTTTTAAAAGAAATTAACTAGCAAGGAGGTTGAATCAGTAATTAAAAACCTCCCTACAAAGAAAAGCCCTGGACCGGATGGCTTTACTGGTGAATCCTACTAAACGTTTAAAGAAGAACTAATACCAATCCTTATCAAATCCTGCCAAAAACAGGATGGACTTGAGGGGGAAGGGTAAGCTGGGACGAAGTGAGAGAGTGCACGGACTTATAAATACAACCACATGTAAAACAGATAGCTAGTGGGAAGCAGCCGCATAGCACAGGGAGATCAGCTCGTTGCTTTGTAACCATCCAGAGGGGTGGCAAGGAGATGCAAGAGGGAGGAGATATGGGGATATATGTATATGTATAGCTTATTCACTTCGTTATAAAGCAGAAACTAACACACCATTGTAAAGCAATTATGCTCCAATAAAGATGTTAAAAAAAAAAATCCTGCCAAAAAACTGAAGAGCAAGGAACACTTCATAACTCATTGCCTTGATACCAAAGCCAGGCAAAGATACTACAAGAAAGGAAAACTATAGACCAATACTTCTTACGAACATTGATATGAAAATCCTCAACAGACTTCCCTGGTGGCACAGTGGTTAAGAATCCACCTGCCAATGCAAGAGACATGGGTTCGAGCCCAGGTCCGGGAAGATCCCACATGCCACAGAGCAACTAAGCCCATGTGCCACAACTACTGAGCCTGTGCTCTAGAGCCCAAGAGCCACAACTACTGAAGCCCGTGAACCCAGAGCCTATGCTCTGCAACAGAGAGAAGCCACCACAATGAGAAGCCCGCACACCGCAATGAAAAGTAGCCCCCACTCGCTGCTACTAGAGAAAGCCCACACGCAGCAAGGAAGACCCAATGCAGCCATAAATAAATTTAAAAAAATAAATTCAACAAAATACTAGCAAAATTGAATTCAACAGCACATTAGAAGAATTACACATCATTATAAATGATACAACAACATAAATCAATTATAAAAAGTGGAATCTATTATGGCAATGCAGGGATGGCTCAATAAGAAAACCGATCAATGCAATAAACCACTTGAACAGAATGAAGGACAAAAACCATATGATCGGGGCTTCCCTGGTGGCGCAGTGGTTGGGAGTCCACCTGCCGATGCAGGGGACATGGGTTCATGCCCCAGTCCAGGAAGATCCCACATGCCACCGAGCAGCTGGGCCCGTGAGCCATGGCCACTGGGCTTGGGCGTCCGGAACCTGTGCTCCGAAACGGGAGAGGCCACAACAGTGAGAGGCCCACGTACCGCAAAAAACAAACAAACCAAAAAAACCCATATCATGTCAACAGATGCAGAAAAAAGCATTTGACAAAATTCAACACGCTTTCGTGGTAAAAGCACTCAATAAACTAAGAATAAGTGGAAACTATGTCAACATAAAATTAATACACAAAAAAATCAATGTAAATATCACACTCAATGGTGAAAGAATGGTAACTTTTCCTCTAAGATCAGGAACTAGCCAAGGATACCCACTCTTGCCACTTTTATTCAACATAGCATTGGAATTTCTAGCCAGAGCAATTAGGCAAAAAAAAGAAATAGAAGGTATCCATTTGGAAAGGAAGAAGTAAAGTTATCTCTGTTCCCAGGTGATATGATCTTATTTGTAGAACACCTTAAAGATTCTACCAAAACACTATTAGAATAAATGAATTCAGCAAAGTAGGAGGATACAAAGTCAACACACAAAAATCGGTTGCATTTCTACACACTAACAATGAACAATCTGAAATTAAGAAAAAAATTCCAATTACAATAGCATCAAAAAGACTAAAATATTTAGAAATTAACTTAGCTAAGGAGATGAAAGACTTCTACAATGAAAACTATAAAACACACTGAAGGGACTTCCCTGGTGGCGTAGTGGTTAAGAATCCACCTGCCAATGCAGGGGACACGGGTTCTGAGCCCTGGTCTGGGAAGATCCCACATGCCATGGAGCAACTAAGCCCATGTGCCACAACTACTGAGCCTGCACTCTAGAGCCCGTGGGACACAACTACTGAAGCCCATGCACCTACAGCCCGTGCTCCACAACAAAGAGAAGCCACCACAATGAGAAGCCCGCGCACCACAACGAAGAGTAGCCCCCATTCTCACAACTGGAGAAAGCCTGTGTACAGCAGCAAAGGCCCAAGGCAGCCAAAAATAAATAAATAAATAAATAAATTTAAATTTTAAATTAATTAATTAATTTAAATACATGCTGGGGCAACCAGTGGTTGAAAGTCCATCTGCTGATGCAGGGGACGTGGGTTCGTGCCCCGGTCCAGGAAGATCCCACATGCCACGGAGAGGCTAGGCCTGTGAGCCATGGCCGCTGAGCCTGCGCGTCCGGAGCCTGTGCTCCGCAACGGGAGAGGCCACAACGGTGAGAGGCCCGCGTACCGAAAAAAAAAAAAAAAAAAGAAAAAAAACACAAAAATCATGCTGAAGTAAATTAAACACATAAATAAATGGAAAAACATCCCACGTTCATGGATTGGGAGACAATATTATAAAGATGTGAAGATTGCCCAAAGCAGTCTACAAATCCAATGTAATACTTATCAAAATCCCAACAATAGAGGGCTTCCCTGGTGGTGCAGTGGTTGAGAGTCCACCTGCCGATGCAGGGGACACGGGTTTGTGCCCTGGTCCGGGAGGATGCCGTGTGCCATGGAGTGGCTAGGACCGTGAGCCATGGCCGCTGAGCTTGTGCGTCTGGAGCCTGTGCTCTGCAACGGGAGAGACCACAATAGTGGGAGGCCCACGAACTGCCAAAAAAAAAAAAAAAAAAAAAAAAAAAAAAAAAAAAATCCCAACAATATTTTTGCAGAAATAGAATAAAATCTATTTTAAAATTCATATGGAGGGACTTCCCTGGCAGATCAGTGGTTAACACTCTGTGCTTCCACTGCAGGGGGCCTGGGTTCGATCTCTGGCTGGGGAACTAAGATCCCACATGCACAGAGTTCAGCCAAGAAAAAAAAAAATTCATATGGAATCTAAGAACAAAGGACGTCCAGCCAAAACAATGATGAAAAAGAACAAAACTGGAAGACTCACACTTCCTAATTTCTAAACTTACTGCAAAGCTACAATAATCAAAACAGTGTGGTACCAACATAAAAACAGACAATAGACCAGTGGGACAGCCCATAAATAAACCCTCAAATATGTGGTCAAATGATTTTCAACAAAATTGACAAGACCATTCAATGAGGAAAGGATAGTCTTTTCAACAAATGGTTTTGGGAAAACAGGATATACATATGCAAAAAAAACGAAGCTGGACCCTTACCTAACACCATATGCAAAGATTAACTCAAAATGGATGGAACATATAAATGTAAGAGCTAAATCTATAAAACTCTTAGAAGAACACAGAGTGAAAGCTTTATGACATTGGATTTGGCAATGATTTCTCGGATATGCCACCAAAGGCATACACAATAAATGAAAAAATAGACAAACTGGACTTTACCAAAATAAAAAAATTCTATGCATCAAAGGGCACTATCAACAACATAAGAAGGCAACCCACAGAATAGAAGAAAATATTTGCAAATCACTTTATCTGAAAAGGGATTGCTATCTAGAAGACCCAGGGAACCGCTAAAGCTTAACAACAAAAACCTGATTCAAAAACACAAAGGACTTAAGCAGCCTTAGAGGATAAACAAATGGCCAATAAACACATGAAAAGATATTCAAGGTCACTAATCAACAGGGAAATGGGCTTCCCTGGTGGCGCAGTGGTTGAGAGTCCACCTGCGGGTGCAGGGAACAGGGGTTTGTGCCCCGGTCCGGGAAGATCCCACATGCCGCGGAGCGGCTCGGCCCGTGAGCCATGGCCACTGAGCCTGCGCGTCCGGAGCCTGTGCTCCGCAATGGGAGAGGCTGCAACAGTGAAAGGCCCGCGCGTGTACCGTAAAAAAACAAACAAACAGGGAAATGCAAATCAAAACCACAATGAGATATTGCTTCATACCAAGCAGGCTCTGCAGCAGGCAGTCCTGGGCCCAAACCCCAGCTCTACCACTTCTCAGCAGGGCAGTTGGGGGTAGGTGGCCCCACCTCTTCACTTGTAACACAGCATCTTCCCCCAGGATGGTGGAGGTTACTGAGACAGTATGGGGTGTGCTTGGCGCAGCCTGCCCACAGGAAGAGTGTGGCAGTGTGCTCATCTTACTGTAGCCTTCCCTGCTCTACCTGTCAGCTGGCACAACCTCCTTTGTACCACCCAGGCTCTGCTCCACACCTGGCAAGGCCACAGCAGCACCCCAAATGCGCCCAGAATGTGATACCTTACTCAGAAGCCAGCCCACACCTTTCCTGGGATAAGCTGCCTGAAGGACAGCTTTCCAGAAGCCCTGTCCCTCAGCATGAATCCCAGACAGGCTTCTGTTGAAGCCTCCACGTAGCTTCAGCACCCCATGACCCCCACCAGTACAAGGAAGGCCCTGGTGCAGGGCAGGGAGCTGCCTACCTTGATAATGACACGCTGGTCTGACTGGTCCTCCAGGATGCTGTCTGTGGGGTAGGACTCGATCTGCTGTCTGATGGCGGAGGCGATGGCTGGTACGAACGTCAGTGGGTTCAAATCCAGGTCATCACAGAGAATTTCTGAAAACATCTCAGGGGTCATCAGCTTCTCTGAAATGAGGTGAGAGGTATGGATTGCTGGTGGACTGCAGGGCCTAATGTCACCGTGCTCAGCCCTGACCTCCCCCAGCCTGTCCTCCTCTGCCAACCTACCTGGATGAAGATGAGCATAAAGATGAGGACGATGGATCCTCCCAGACACGGTAAGGAGAGGAAGCACAAGACGAACACCCTGCTTCTGGCCCTCAATCCATACACACACCCCCCCCTACACCTCGGGAGGTGGTCAAGACCCTATGTGCTCCCCAACCTCAGGCTCCCCGCTCCCGGGCTTAGGACTGCACGGCTCTGTTAGTTCTAACCAGTGAGCTGTCTGGGGAGGGGGGAAGCAAAGGCACTTCAGAGCTGACGTGCCACTTCCTCCCCTCTTCCAACCCAGGCAACCAGGGAAGCCCACGTGGAGACACAGGGCGAAGATGGCCTCAGAGGAAACCAACGTTGCCAACACCCTGACTCAAGAACTGGGAGGAGATAAAACCTGCTGTTATGCCCCCCAGGCTGTGGGACTTTGTCACCGCGGCCTGAGCTAACACAGGTTCCTTCTGGACAAGCCACTTGGAAGCCAGCATCCACTGGAAGACGGAGCAGGTGCATGTCTATCCACCACTTCCTCCACAGTGGAAATCCCCCAGAGATCACCTGGGGCTGCGTGTGGCTTTTTACAACCCCCCCACTGAGTTTCTGACTCTGTGGGCAGCACACGCACTCAACAAGGCGACAGCGTGGGGGTGGGTACGGATCCTGGATCCTGGAGATCCAGGCCTCAGGGGTGAGCTTCATGGGGACTGTCCTCTACTGGCCGGACTACAGCAAGGTCCTGTGCAGTCAACTGTTTTCCCCAGACCTGCCCTTTCTCATAACCCAAACTTCAATGACCACGTGCCAAACTGGGATGAGCCACAGAGAAGGGAAAAAAAAGAGTGAATTCCCGGGTTTCCCTGGTGGCGCAGTGGTTTAAGAATCCGCCTGCCAATGCAGGGGACACAGGTTCAAGCCCTGATCCGGGAGGATCCCACGTGCCGTGGAGCAACTAAGCCTTGCGCCACAACTACTGAGCCTGCGCTCTAGAGCCCGCAAGCCACAACTACTGAGCCTGCATGCTACAACTACTGAGGCCCACACGCCTAGAGCCATGCTCCGCAACAAGATAAGCCACTGCAATGAGAAGCCTGTGCACTGCAACGAAGAGTAGACCCAGCTCTCTGCAACTAGAGAAAGCCCGCACGCAACAATGAAGACCCAATGCAGCCAAAAATAAAAATAAGTAAAATAAATAAATTTATATATATATAAAAAAGGAATGAATTCCCTCACAAGCATTCGGCATGATTCCATCTTCAAGAACGGGGTCTGCTGGGACTTCCCTGATGGTGCAGTGGCTAAGAATCTGCCTGCCAATGCAGAGGACACAGGTTTGAGCCCTGGTCCGGGAAGATCCCACATGTGGCAGAGCAACTAAGCCCGTGCGCCACAACTACTGAGCCTAAGCTCTAGAGCCCATGAGCCAAAACTACTGAGCCTGTGTGCCACAACTACTGAAGCCCACATGCCTAGAGCCCGTGCTCTGCAATGAGAAGCCACCACAATGAGAAGCCCACACACTGCAGTGAAGAGTAGCCCCTGCTCACTGCAACTAGAGAAAGCCCGCACGCAACAAAGAAGGAAGGAAGGAAGGGAGGGAGGGAGGGAGGAAGAAAAGAAAGAAATAACTAAATAAATAAATAAATAGAATGAGGTCTGTTTAACAGACAACTGACCCCACTATTTCACTAGCCCAGAAGAAGAGCTAGAGACCAACCCTCCTCACAGCACCACTGTGCCAGACCTGAACACTCAGCCAGCCTACTATTGATAACGCATACATCCAGTTTTGGAGAAGCAGCAGGAAGCTAAGGTGCTCAGGCCAAGCATCCTATGAGTATATTGTGCAGAGGATTTTAAAAGTTAACTTTTTTAGTCTATGATCGTTGTAGATTCAGATGCTGCCTTGATTACTGCAGCTCCACACCAAGTCTTGGGATTAGGAAGACTCATTCCTCCTACTTTCTTCTTTTCCAAAATTGCTTTAGCTACTCTAGTTCCTTTGCCTTTCCATTGAAATTTTAGAACAATTTTGTCTAAATCTACAAAATGTCTTGCTGGGATTTTCAAAGAAATTGCTTATAAACTTGCATATTAAAAGGGAAGAGATATGGAGATATATGTATATGTATAACTGACTCACTTTGTTATGAAGCAGAAACTAACACACCATTGTAAAGCAATTATACTCCAATAAAAATGAAAAAAAACTAAACTTGCATATTATTTTAGGGAGAATTAACATCTTGAATCTTCTGATCCATGAACATAGTTGTCTGTCCATTTATTCAGATCTCCTTTAATTACTTCCATCAGTGCTTTATAGTTTTCAGCATACAAAATGTTTCCTGAAACAAACTATATGTTTGTAAGATTTACATCTTTTTTCTTAACTGAGTAACTCTAAATAATAACATATTTTTATACTGGACATTTGAGTGTCCACGTGTTCACTGACAGTATATAATGTATAGAAATACAATTGACTTTTGCATGTCTATTTTGGGTCTTGTGACCTTGTTAAGACTCAGTTTTTAGTTCTAGCAGGTTTTTTTGGTAGGTCTCTTGAGATTTTCTATGTAGATAATCATGCCATCTACAAATAAAGACAGTTTTATTTCTTCCTTTCTGAAGCGTATGTTTTTTATATCATTTTCCTGCCTTATTACACTGGCTAGTACTTCCAGCACTATGTTGTCTATTCCCAATTTCCTGAGTTTTTATCAAGAACGAGTGCTGGATTTTGTTAAATGCTTTTTTTGTATCAAGTGATATAATCAAGGGATTTATTTATCTTTTCTAGTCTGTTAATACGATGGATCACACTGACTGATTTTCAAACAATGAACCAGGTTTGCATTCCAGGATTTGAACCCAAAGCCCACACCCTCTAAATCTACTCCACAGTGCTCTGAATGTCACAATCAGAGTCCAGGGTCCCCCTGACGGGCAGCAGGCAGGAAACAAGACTGTGTGCAAGATGGTGGGTTGGCCACCACATACCGTTCATGTTCCAGGTAAAGGCGTCCCGCAGCTTCTGCCCGTCTATCTCCATGTCCAGTCGGATGGGAACCAGCACCTCGGGCTGGGACGCGTTCTCATGGATCACAGCTGGGTCGTGGTCGTCAAAGCTGGAAGGGAGGCAGCAGCATGCTCAGCAAGGGGGGCTGAGGTCCCTGCACCCAGGGCCTCCCTCTCTGCACCACTGGTCACTGTGACCTAACCAGAGGGGAAACCCTGCTTCTTACAGGAACTTGTCCACTATGGGCTGAGTCGGCAGAGACAGTGCCAGCAGGGGTCCACGGACACGTGGGATGGGAGGGGAGATGCTGACTTGGGCAGCAGGACAAGATGGAGATGTCCGAAGTAAGGGAGATTTAAGCCCCAAAGCATGTAGGACTTTCCCAGGAAACTGTAGGAAAGGAAGGGTACTCCCAAAAGTGGAAGCCCTTGAGCAAAGGCCGAGGGGCAGGAGAGTCAAGAGCTGCTGAGGGAAGGAGGGGTGCAGATGGGGCGGGGGAGCAGTGGGAGGATGCTGGGAAGCCATAGGGGTCCAAGTGCCCACAGTTCTCCATGTCCAGCCTCGACCCCGAGGCAGCCCCAGGAAGACTGAGAGCAAGGCAGTTCTGTGCTCACACCTGCATTTTAGGAAGACGAAGCGGGAAGATATGGGGTGAGAGTGGGCGCAGGAAACCCAAGGATGGAAGACCGAGGGTTGAGAACTGTTCTCAGAGAGCTGGGGGCACAGATGACAAATAAACAAACAAATGAGGAAAACACCCCCCTCTCCCCGCCCAGACACGAATGCTCTAGGACAGAGTGGCCATTCTAAAAGGGGAGGACCACTCTGAGAAGTGACATTCAAACAGGGATGGGGAGGGAGAAAAAGGAAGGGGGAGGAGGGAAGGAGGAGGAAGAAAGGGATGAGCCTGCAGATGCTGGCAGGAAGTGAGGGAATTGCGAGGGCAGGAGTGCCTGGGCAGCTGAAGAGCGCTGAGGAGGCCACTGTGCCTGAGGTGAAGGGCATTAGGAGCCAGGGCCAGAGAGCGGCAGCCACCACCAGGACTCTGTCACATGGATGCTGGTGTGACGGGGCATCTAGAGGACCTGCCCTGGTTGAAGGGGCACACGCCCAGTGGGGAGCTGGCCAAGGGTGGTCGGATTCTGGACACTTGGAGAGCTGAGCAAGTAGAATTTGTGGAGACTGGCTCTATGCTGTGAGAAGGAGGAAGGGTTCCAGGATTGTGGCCCAGGCACAGGAAGGACGGGATTGCTGTGTCCTGGGCTAGAGAAGCCTGCAGGCAGCCTGTGCTGGAGGTGCCTGGGGCGGCATTCAGAGGACAGCTTAGTGGGCAGGAGCTTGAAAAATGGCCCCCCAGAGACATCTATGTCCTAAGTCTTGGAACCTGTGACTGTCACCTTACAGAGCAAAAAAGGAGAGGGAGCCTTGTCCAAGTGGGCCCTAAATTACATCACAAGTGTCCTCACAAGAAAGAGAGGGAGAGGGAGTTCCCTGGTGGCCTAGTGGTTAGGATTCCAGGTTTTCACTGCAGTGGCCCAGGTTCAATCCCTGGTCAGGGAACTGAGATCCTGCAAACCACACGGCACGGCCAGAAAAAAAAAAGAGAGAGTGACAGAGAAAGAGAGGGAGATTTCACACACACAGAGGAGGCCATGTGACCAGGGAGGAAGAGACTGGAGTGATGCTGCCACGAGCCAAGGAACGTGGCAGCTGCCAGCAGCTGGAAGGGACCCTGGAGGGAGCAGGGCCTGGCAACACCTTGATTCCGGCCCAGTGAAACTCCCGGCCTCTGGAACTGTGTGAGAATAAACTTGTGTTGCTTCAAGCCACCCAGTTTGTGGCGTTCTGTTCTGGCACCACGGGCAACTAAGCATCGAGTCATGTGGATGGCAGAGAAAAGGTCCAGGGACTGCACCCAGGAACGTTACCTGAGGAGCCGGGGGTGAGCGCAGGCAGAGCCAGGCTGGACCATGCAGAGGCCAGTCATGCTGGACGCTGAGGGAGACCAGCCCCAAGGAGGAGCAGTGCAGAGTTTCTGGGACAGGAGGTCAAAGCAGAGCGTTTTTCTGGGGAGGAGGAAACTAAAACATGCTGGAGGACCTCGGTGGAGTCAGAGAGCGAGGCCCACTCACCACAGCGGGAACGTCCTCTTCTTGTCCCGGCCCATGCGGTTCCTGTTGATGGTGGTGGAGCAGGGCACGGCGTCCAGGTGGTGGGAGCTGTTGGGCAGGGTGGGCACCCACTGGCTGTTCCTCTTAGCCTTCTGTTCCCTGGGAGACATGGAAATACCTCCGCTCAGTCTACGAGCCGAAACTGCCCACCAGGCATCAGGTCGTGGTCAATGGATGCCCACTGCGCCCCTGCTGGGCCCCAGGTCCCAGTGGGGACCTCTGTGCACCCCAGACTCCGCGGGTGTCTATTCCCTAGGCTCCCACCAGCACCTGCTCCTGGGTTAGGGGAGGTGCAGAAGGGCCCCAGCCCAGTGCCTCAGCCATGACCCAACGTGCTACAGCCACGCGGAAGCAAAGTCCCTTCTGCCAGGAGGGGACTGTACAAGAAGGCTGCCCAGCAGAGCAGCCCTGGAGCAAAGGCTTAAATGCTGAGTCACGGTTCATGGGTGGAGGAGAGGAGAGCATTTCAGGAAGAACACAGAGGGCAGCAGGGCTGGAGACACAGAGAGGGTCCTGATTACAGGGGCTGGCGTGCTCTGCAGGAAACGGATGCACTCAGCAGGTGGCTGTGAGTCGCTGGAGGTCTGAAGCAGCCAGAGACTCAGACTGTTATTTTAGACATGCAGTCCAGGCTGAGACAGACTAGGCAACGGCTCTGGCCTCTGGGCCTTCAGACCAGTAGAAGTGAGAAGACACATTGGTACATACTCTCTAGAAAATGATGCTCAAAGTAATCCAAGGAACCCATGTCCCAAAAGAGCTCACTCTTCTCTCCAAATTACAAGTTGCTTTTACTACTAGGAAAGTACCAAAAGCTGACCGACAGGAGTGGGTGGGCTCCCACATTGCTCTGCGAGCCCCTTCATCACCCTCGGGCCGTGTCCCTCGTAACCTGGGAGCAACGTGAGGGCAGCAACTGTACGTAACTCACCTTTCCATCCCCAACCTCTGTACCATGTCACCTTCATGATTTTCCGTAACCGCATCACTTGAAACAATGGCCTGCCCCCCGCCTTAGTGCTCCCGCCATCTCATGCACCTAAACGCATGTTTTCTTGAAAGCTGAAAGCGTCACGCAGGTATTCTGCACGTCTCGCTCATGTGAGCCAGGTTTCGGGTTGCCGCAGGGTCTACTTACCCACAACACATCGTGTAACCCCAGACTATTTGGGTGTCTGCATCTTCGCTCACACAGCCTTTCCCTGAGGCAGGACACTCAAGGGGCTCCCTAGTTCCCTTTATAATTCACATGCCACCAATAGCATCTCTGTACTTATAATGGTTTTTGTTTACGGTATAAATTATTTCCCTGGGACAAATTCCCAGGCGTGGAATTAATAGATCAGAGACCAACAAAAAACTTTGGGGCCGCAATGCCTGAGGCAGAGCCGCCACGGTGGGCGTGAGTGTGCCCACTCCATGACGCCCTCCCCGGTTCTTTATGTTGCTAGTTATTTTTTTATTCTGCATTTTTAAAATCACACCCAAGAACAAACATCATTCCCTGTGTTTGTTTACTCCTGTGCTTCAGTGTGGATCACGCTTTACCTATTTGTCTACATAAAATAGAGGAAATACTTGGGGTATCCAAGTTTTCCTTATAAATCTAAATGAACAAGCTCTACAAGGCAGCAACTTCCCAATTTCTCCCGTTTAACGGTTAGTGTAAATGCTCTTTCAAAGGATCTACGTTGATACGTTCAAATCTATTGTTTGTGTTTTTTGTGAGTTGATCTGGGCCGCTAATTGTTCTGACAGATTAGTGAATCCCACTTTCAAAGCATTTCTTAATGACTCTCCAGAAGCCAAGACTTGACTTATGTTTCTTAGAAATTCCAAAGTCAGAAAAAACTTCGAAGCCTGGCTAAGACGATCTGTAAACACAGTGGGTAAATTGCTGAAAAGTATTTTGGCTCCAGGGCATGAGAAAAATACCCGTGGGTGTCCCGAGAGCGAGCCGAGCCCGGGGTGCAGTACCTGAGGTAGGTGGGGGGTTCCGTGCTGATGGATACGGCCTTGTACTTCTCATCGTTGCCATCCAGAATCTCTTCCACCTCGGAGGCTTTTAACAGAGTTACGCTGGTGGCCAGGGTCGTGTATCCATGATCTGCAACCAGAGATGCGGCTGCGGTCACCCTGCGGGAGGGCAGTGAGCAGCAGCAGCCAGGAGATGCAGCGCACTGAGGTCCTCACATGCAGGAGGTGGGAAAGCGGGTGTCAACCTCACTACTGCCCAATGCTGGCCTCTTCCAAAGGGGCGGTTTGGACCCTGGCTTTCTCTAGAGGCCCTCCCGGGTCAGCACTCCCTGGATGGACGGGGACTAACGTGTCCCGGGAGGAGCACTGGCTCCAGGCACAGGGGACGCCCATGGGCAGCTCAGCCCACGGGGCCTCTCGGGGAAAGGAAGGCTCCAGAGTGACACCGCCAGTGGGAAGAGGTCTGACACCGCTGCAGTCCACGACACGAAGCAAGGTGGAGATGAAATGAGGGATGAGAAACATTTTTCTTTTAAAACAAGAGCCCAGAGAGTTGGAAAGAGCTGCTGTACACCAAACAGGAATTCCTGGCCCAGCGCCAGTGGATGCGAGCTGCCCGGGAGCGGGGAGTTCTAGGCCACAGTTCTAGGCCACAGTTCGACCACAGCTCACCTAGGAAGCCTGGTGGAGAGACAGATGGTTACAGGAAAGAGTCTCCCGAGCGCGAGGCCAAAGAGTCGCCAAGGCTTCCAAGGGGCAAGCGCAACTGGGGACGCACTGGTTAGTGACTGGCGCTCCACTGGGGCGGAGGGAGGACCAGGGAGGCTTTGGAAAGCGCGGGAGGGAGTGAAAAGTTACAGCAGCGCATAGAAAAGCAGCTCCGGCTCCTGCATTAAAAGAACATGGTAGACGAGACCAACGCAGGGCCTACAGACATACCGGCACGGGACAGACTGTAAAGCGCACATGCACACACGCAGGGACGCAGGCACACGCACGCAAACGGGCACACGCACGCAAACGGGCACACGCACGCAAACGGGCGACGCGCACGCACGCAGGCACACGCACACGAGGCCCGGGCCAGCTCCGCCAGGCAACCCTGCCAAAGGGAAGGCAGCTTCGACCAAGCCCAGAGGCACAGGGCCTCTCCCCAGCTCAGAGGTGAGGAGCACCCTCTGCCCGCCCTCCCGGGTCGGGTGGCAGCGCCCCACAGCCCCAAGCGGGACATGCACACGAGCACCAGCGGACCGACTGCCAGAACCAAGTGCCACACGATGGATGTGCGCTGGGAAGCGAAGCGGTGAAAGCCCGAGGGGCGAGGGGGCTGGGGCGGCCCCCCGCCGCCCGGATGCATGGAGGGTGACGATGGCAACACGCCCGCGGCATATGGTAGAGCATCACAGCATTCCTAAAACGTTTTCAAACCAGTGGTCTTCGCAACACCCTCTCCGCCCTGGCCCCGCCCCCTCCACCTACTGCCCGCTGCCAACACCTGACCCTGACCGACCCTGACGGAGGACCACCCGCTCCAGGGGGCCCCCAGGACACTCCGCCACCCTAAGGTCAGGGTTGCCGTGAAGACGCTCCGGAGTGAAAACGTTTTATCTTCATGACATAAGCGAGTGGTTTTGAAACAGGTTTACAAACCCTCGTGAAGACGCACCCTTAGTGTTAGGTTTTGTTTTTTTACCATGTGACGATGCAACTATTTTCTTCCTCTCTTCCACAGTGGCTAGTCGCCTCCAGAGCGAGGGGTATCTCTTGTACAGAGAACCTCGGAACATACGGAGATAGTTTCCCACCTATGAGTAAAGCGAGAAGGCTCATTATGAGGGTCGCAGCTCCTCGAGGAAGGGGAGGGCCCTGGCTCAGAGGCTCTGCTGGATGAGTGACAGACAAACACACCTCGACTTGGCCCCCAGGCCTCCAGGCGCCAGGCTTCCAGCAGCAGTAAAAATACATTCTGCTGACATCAGGGGTTCAACAGCAGTTCGTATCTGGCCTACATCTGTTCCTCTGGCATGGGTAATAACATCTGCATCCTGACGACAGGACCAAATTCAGAAAGGCCTGACCAGACACTGGGGAGGCAGGCCCCCCGAGCTCACTAAGCAGCTCGATGTGATTCTGATTTTGGACTAAGGATCTCTGGCACTTTCCAGAAATGCAAGGCCTCTCTGACTTTCTTTTATCTTAAGACTTTGATATTTTTACGATGTAATAAAGACCAAAAAGGTCTTTTAATTTTAGACAGATGCAGGATAATTTCCCCCATGGCCTTTGTTGCTTTGTTTAGTAACAAAACTCAAACCAGAAATACCAAAGGAATTTTCCAAAGAGTTTAAAATGCACTTATCAGCAGTCCTTAGATTGCTATATAAATCATTACTGCCCCAAACAATAGCTTCAGTTTGCCTGTACCAAATACTCGAAGTACGGCTTACTTGATGAAATCTAGTCCTAAAGTTTTTATAAAGAAACTCCATTGTTTCACTGACTTTTCAAAAACGAACACTTGAGTCACATGGCCAGGGACAGCAGGTGGACTGGGTGCTGGCTCCACCTGTGACCAGGCATCACTTCCCTTTTCTGGGTCTCCCTGCTTCTCTGTCAGACGTTCATCAGCTGTGAGGTTCACCCACGAAGGACCACTTCTACTACTTTCCCACTTACCTACCCCATTATAGTATATTTATTTTTAAAAAGTTTCTCCATTTTCCATGAATCAAAGATTTACATGATGCCCAACCAGGGCTGCCAAACAGTGCAAGAGAAAGTGGCCACAGGGTCACTGGTGCTCCCCACTGCAGGCACAGACCCATGCGAGTTATTTGGCTTGAGTGTGGTTACCGTCCAAGGGTAAACACATAGTTTCCATTAGGTTTTTGAAAAGACACTGACTGTAATGCCCCCACTACTACTTTGCAGGTCCTGCAGACCTCCCACACTCCTAGGCCCTTCCCAAGGTCCCTTCAGAACTTAGGAGACCAGGCCTGCCTTCCTGGGTTTTCCCTGAACCAGCCTTTGCCACCTCTGGACCCGGGTTTCCCAAATGGAAAACCAAGCTGTGGTTATGAGGATTTCCTAGGATCCTCTCAGCAGTGACTCTGGCATGGTGACAACGGCTGCCTGCAGATGGCAGGAGAAGGGTGACACGCTCACTGCACCTGTGGATGCCCTCCCAAGGCTGCTACACCCAAGTGTGTGGGGGCGCTGAGGGTGTTGCTCTGGCGGGCCCACCTCTCTGAATATGGTGCCTGTTTGCCAAGGGCAAGGGGCCTGGGGGTCATCCACCCAATGCTGTCAGAGGAGCTGCTGCTTATCAGTAGACAGCACTCTGACCCTGAACCCTTCCCAGGCCTCCCAAGGCCTGATGATTGTTAAGCCAGGCCCCAGAAAGCAAACTGCCTCTCCCTTCTCCCATGTGGTCTCTATATACTGTATCTCAGGACAAACATTCTCACTCAACAGGGCTGAAAGAGAAGACTGCAGTTAGCTGTCTAGAATCTAAAATGTGCTAAGGGGAAGATCTTAGAGACCATCTAGTCTAAGCATCTCATTACATACATGAGAAAAGTGACACACAGGCAGAGCTGGAACCAGGCCTCCTGACGTTCTGCCCACCTGGCTGTGGGCTCCACCTAATAAACGCAAGCTTGATTTTCAAAAGTACCACCGACTCAGGGTCAATGCTCAACTGACTGCTCTTCCTGCCCGTTAGATCAGGTAAAGGTTTCTTTCTTTCTTTTTTTTTCTTAAATTAACTACTAATTTATTTTTGGCTGCACTGGGTCTTCGCTGCTACGTGCAGGCTTTCTCTAGTGGCAGTGAGCAGGGCCTACTCTTTGTTGTGGTGCATGGACTTCTCATTGCGGTGGCTTCTCTTGTTGCAGAGCACAGGCTCTAGGCGCGCGGGCTTCAGTATTTTGCAGCACACGAGCTCAGTAATTGTGGCTCGCAGGCTCTAGATCGCAGGCTCAGTAGTTGTGGCTCATGGGCTTAGTTGCTCCGCAGCATGTGGGATATTCCTGGACCAGGGCTCAAACCCATGTCCCCTGCACTGGCAGGCGGATTCTTAACCACAGCGCCACCAGGGAAGTCCCAGGTAAAGGTTTCTTTAAACAATCTGTCCATCATCACAAACTGAAACTCCTCCACTGCCTTTGTGCCCACCAGCCAATGAGGACCATTCTGAGCTATGGCAGATGGCAGGCACTGGCTCCTCTCCTCAGCACAGCTAGCTTTGAAGAGTATTTTTGTGATGACATGAAAAATGTGTTGCATCCTGCCCCTTGTGTTTTACAAAAACTGGTGAAAAAAGGAAACACTAAGGTTCTGATGCTACTGAAAACACTGGTCTCATAACTCAATATAACTCAGACAAGTCAGGAATCACAGGGAGTCCTGGAAGCCTCAGTGTGACTATCATGAGGCTTAATTCATTCACACTATGTTCAATTGTGATGGAAAAAAAAAAACATTGTGGGGGAAAAAAAGAAAAAAAAAGGAATGAAATGTCTAATACTGAAAACTGCTACAAGGAGAAGCAACCGCTGGCATTTGTAACTGCTTTAACTCTCCAAGATCTGCACTTAGCTCATTACATGAGGAAGACACTACTGCTTGGTGTTTGCACATCTAAATTGCATATCCATAATTGAAAAATATATGTGTATGTGCATGTACACACACAGACCTGGGACTGCCAAAAAGCCTAGTTTGAGGCAATCTGGAAAAACTTAATATACTTGGTATAAACTACCAGTGAAGAACCAGTTGTAGGGTTTTCCTAAAGTCAGTCAACCACATGATTCAACAAAGTGCTGAAAAGTCACTTTTAGTTAAGGATTAAAGCATAAGGCTCTTTCCCCTGTACTAACTCAGAGTTAGTTCAAGATATCCGAAGTATCAAGCGCTTCCGAATTGCTGATAGATCTAACTCGGGGGCTGCGGCCTTAGCCATTCAAAAGCAAGTATCCTCCTCCCAACCTGTTTCCTCACTGGTAATCAAAGGTCAGAACAACTCCCCGCCCACCTCAAAGTTCACGAACACGAAGGGAGTGAGCCCTCACTAAGCCCCGTGTTTCGAACATACGATTTCAGGATCCCAGCTCCAGCAGTGTGGGACAGGTGCGCGTGAGGGGTACAACATCTCCCCCCACGTGTCGCAAGAGATAACACCCCGTTTCTATGTGTCCGGCTGGAGCAGTGAAACTCAGCGTGGCCCCGTGGCCCCGGGACGCCGCAGCCCTGGCAGCCGGGGGAGTCCGCGACTCCGCAACACCGGTGGGTGAACCGAGCGCGGGGCTGGGGACTGCTCAACCACGCCCCGGTCAAACCGCGCCCCCAGACACAGACAGACCACGCCCCACTGGCCGGCCGCGCACGCGCGCGCCCGCCCGTCCGCCGCGATGAATGGAGACGCGCGTTCCCGGCGCGCAGACCCGCCCCGAGGCTCCCGCGGGGACCAGGCCGGCCCGGGGCCCGAAGAGAGAGGACGCGCCGCGGGCTACCTCAGAGCCGATCATGTAGAACTCGCCGTCGTCTTCCAGCTGGAACTTGACAGGCTTCTGCCCGAAGGTCTTGCTCAGCGCCATCATCATCATTGCGGCGGCAGAGTCGGGCGGCCACGATCGGGCTGCGAGGGTCAGGAGGGCTGAGGCGGGGCCGGGGCGCGCCGAGCCCAGGGAAGCCGAAGCCGGAGGCGAAGGGCTGGCCGAGCCGGGCCAGGTGCTTGCGCCGCCGCCGGGCTCCTCCACCGCCGCAGCAGACGACGACCAGGCCGCACTCAGTGCGCAGGCGCGGGCGTTGACGCTGACGCGCGCGCCGCTGCCGCCCAAACAAAAGGCCGAGCGCGCCCCCGCGTGCCCCTTAAAGGAGTCTCGACACGTTTCTCTTCCTCCCAGGCCGCCTCCGAAGTGGAGGTACCAGGGAAAATTTCTCACGGACAGAAATAGCAACCGCGGCCCTGACTCGGGCGGTGGTCTTCCCAGTCTCACAGCTGGGACTGTAACTCAGCCCAGTGAGGAGGAACGAGGCGAGGCCTGAAGGCCTGGAGGAGGCCAGAAGCACATATGCCTCAGTTTCCTCGGCCCAAGAACTCAGTGCAGCTGAGAGGATAGGAGGGCTCAGGGACCGCTAACCCAGCTCCGGGCCCACACTGTTCCTGTGGCTTTGGGGATGGGGTTGGCAGGATTTCAAGGCCCAGGTGGTGTTTGGTTTGGCTGGTGCATCCTCTGAGTGCTGGGGTTGGTGGGGGCGGGGGGACCGTCTCCATTCCCTCCTTAACTCTGCGCTTTATACTTACCACAAGCCAGGTGCACTGAAGCCAGACAGCCCTGCCCTGGGGCGCTTACAGCTGGAGCGGGGCCTGACACACTGGAAAGCATCAAAGCATCCGTGTATCCGGTTGAACAATTGCAGTAGGTCAAAAACGGCCCACTGCTGACAATTTCCTATGGTTCCATCTGATAAATGGCAGCCGTGGTAGGTGCCACTCCGAAGAACATTCGCGTGGGGCTGGGTGGCAGGCGAGGAGACCCTGGAGAGTTAGGAATGGTTGGCGGTGGTAACCATGAGTTTTGTTCTGTGTCTTGACAGCGGCAGGATAGGGGCTGGAACGTGGCATGATCAGAAAGAGTGACCACCACTTGGTGGACGAGGGTATGAGGGGCCATTGTGGAGGCAGGGAACAGATTATAAAGCCACTCCAGGCATCCAGCAAGATGAGGAGGAGCCCTAAGCAGGGCACCCGGCCCCGAGGACCAGGGGCTTGGGGGTGGGGTGGGCTGCAACCCTGGCTCCCAGGGCAGAGCAGGTTCCCAGCCAGTCCTCCCACCTCCCTGGCCCAGCTCTCCCCCCATCCTGGCCTTGCAGTCACAGAGACACCCCAGGCAGGCAGGTAGAAAATGACCATGTTTAATGACAGTCCTCAGTAAAAAAAAAAAGAAAAGCCTTTATACACACTGTACACATTTACATGGCTTTGGAGGGCTTGGTGTGGGGTGAGGGCTGGAGAGGATCTGACCCGTGATAGGATTGAGGTATGTTGGGGCCTCCAGGTCCCAGGGTCTCTGGCAGGAAGCACCCCCCTCCCCAGCTGCCTGGCCCTTGTGCCCTGGATCCTGGGGAACAGGTCTCCAGAACCACCAACTGGAAGGCAGCCAGTTCCAAGCACCTACCAGAGCTGACTTCTCAGGAAAAGACAGAAGGCACAGTGCCCTGGGACCCACATGCCAGCAACCTGTGTTACCCCACAGCCAGGACAGTGAGGGCTCCAACTCCCCCAGCCCTGCTGAGGTGCTACTCTGAAGGATGGGGACAGAGACCCAAGGCAGCTGGGTTTGACTGTGACCAGCACAGGTTGGGTGGAGCTGGCCTGAGGCCACCCTCACCCTTAATGCCGGAGCCTCCCTGCCCAGTCTGAGGCAGTCACTGGCAGTGGCCACGACCTGCGCGGCCCTTCCTGCAGTCCTGATGGCAGTGCCCGCCTCCCCCCCCACCCCCGAGTAGGCACGGCTCCGTGCCGCACCCAGTGCCCACAGCCACAAAGATGGCCACGGTCTCCAGCCGATGTCAGTGTCCTGGCAGGGGTTAGGGGCCCTGAGGACATCCAAGCCATGGTTAGCGGAAAGTATTGGCAGGCTCGGTACACCCAAAGAAGTCGGGGCCCACGAGGCGGGGGAAGCCCTCCAGGGCCTTCACCTTCACAGGGTCAAACTTCCAGTAGAGGCGGCCGCGCAGGAAGTAGGCATAGCCTGAGGAGACAGGAGGGTCAGGCGGGGCGGGTGGACACAGGGGCAAGTCCCAGTGGGCAGACCTTGGCCACTGCTGAGTTCCTTGAAACCTGTAGACCCCAGGGTGTCCCTTCCAAAACCTCCCTTTGGGCAAGCCCTTCTGCCTGCCCCAGGGTCTGATCTGAGCTACCACCCAGACTGACAGAGGCCAGAGCCTCGGAGGCCCAACTCCTGCCCCTCAGGAAAGCAAATCCCGCCCCTCTCACCACCTCTCCTGTGCCTTGAGTCAGATGGGGGACACTGGCGACCTGGAGCCCAGGAGCCCGAGACCACTACAGGACAGCTCTCCCGGCAGGTCCCGATGTGGGGGAGCACAGAAGCAAAGGGGGGACACGGGAGAGAGCGCTGGACTGTGAGTCCCAGATCTAGTGCTTCAAGATCACAGGAGGCAGGTGGCTCTTGGCTAGAAGCAGGGACTGCCTGGGTGGAGGTCCTGGTTCTGTCCACCTTGGTGGACCCGGTTAGGTACCTCACCACCTGAATCTCTGTTTGCTCTTCTGGAAACTGGGTTCATAACAGATGCTACATCGGGAAATCGCATGAGACATGTACACAGCTCAGCACTGTGCCCAGAGCCTCATTGGCCCTCAGCAAGCAGCAGTTATTACTTCAACAGGCACGACCAAGGGACCTCGGCAAGTCCTTGTACCTCTCTGGCCCTCAGTCTCCTCATCTGCAGCACAGGGGTCTAGCACTGCCCTGGCACGAGGAGGGGGTGGAGAAGGAGTTCGCCAGGCAGAGGACCCGCAATGAGAGCTAATGCCCAGCCACCACCGGTGGGAGATGCAGCCACCACCCCGCTTCCCCCAGCCACCCCACCCCCAGCGCACCATCAGCATCCTGGAAGGCAGCGTCGATCTCAGAGGGCACCCCTCGCCAGTCGGTGGCCCGGCGGGGCACAGGGCTGTCCACACGGCGGGTGCTGGGGTGGAAGCGCCAGTAGTCTCCGCCTCGGAAGAAGTAGATCTTGTTCTTCTCGGGGCCCCAGACCAGGGCGGCGTGGACCAGGGACCCCAGTAGGCCCAGCTCAGAGAGGGGCGCGGGGCCCAGGACTGGCTTCTCACCATCGTATACCCAGTATTGAGCTCCTGTTAGAGAGTGGAGGCTGCAACAAGCTGCCCAACTGCCACATCCAGCCACTGTGGACCCGCCCAGCCACCACCATGGCCACGGACTTTCCCAGCCTCAGTTTCCTTGTCCATAAAACATGAAGGCCAGCAATGCCTGCTTGGCACCCCCCACCCCCAAGTAGGACATTGGGCAATGCAGGCACTGGGAGGTACACGTGGGGAAGTTTACTCTAAGCAGCAGAGAGGCCGCCTGGGCTCCTGCTCCTTCCCTGCACTTGGCTGCCCTGGACAGGCACCTGCTGCCCATCCCTGGGCCCAGCCCTGCCACAGCAGGCCCTAGCTGGGCCTTTGTGAAGTCCCTGCTGCCCGCAATGCTCCAGGCTCTCGTCTCTGCCAGACCCAGATCACATCCCTCTCTGCCTTTTCCAAGCTGTGCCCTCATGCAGGTCACTTCACCACCTCTGAGCCCCGGAGCCTCATCTCTAGACCAGGGGTAATGATCACACATGCTCCATGGGGTGTGATACCTTCAATTCTACTCCAACCTCGAGAGCCGCTTCCTCTAGGAAGCCTCCCAGCTGTGCCCAGAGGAGTGAGCCATACTCTTCCTTGGCCCCAAGAGTTCGAGGCACACTCCATCTGTTCATCATGTCTGCCGTCTGTCCCTACCCTTGACCATGATATTCCTGAAGTGTGACCTCCAGCCCCCACTCACCTTGGAAGAACCAGATGTGGCCCTGGGCATCCTCGAAGGCTGCATCCACGGAGGTGGGCAGCCCCTGCCAGTGGCGCGAGGCCAGCGCAGGGTAGCCGGGCTGCAGCTGGCCCCCGCGCAGCCGCCATACAAAGCCTGCCTTGAAGAAGAAGAGTTCGCCGCGGATGGTGGCGACCGCATCAAAGGAGACCTGGCAGGCATCTGGTGGGGCATCTGGCTGGGGTAGGAGAGAAGGGTCAAAAAGAGCCTGCACTGGAGCCGCAGAGGCCAGCAGTGGGGGTCGGGGCTGGAAGCAGGGCCTCACCTCCTGCCTCCCCACCCTCCTGGGCCTCACCTCCAGTGGTGCAATCTCGTTGGTGTCCACCCCGGCCCCGGGGCCCAGGTCTGGGGGCCTAGAGGTGGGGGCTAGTCGAGGCCGGCCGTAGAGGTGCTGGATGCCCCTGCGGTCATCCGGGCTGAGGCTCAGCGGGTATCGGAAGGTGTAGAAAGGGGACATGAGGGCCTTAGCAGCTGTCGTGTGCTGCAGCCCGAGCACATGGCCAAATTCATGGGCTGCCACCTGCAGGAGGTCTGTGCCTGGAAAAGGGAGATAGCCCAGCAATCCCCGAGCTCCTGCAGCAAGACACTGAGCTGCGGGCCCAGCTCAGGGACCTCGGCAAGTCCCCATTCTCTATGATGTTCAGTAGCCCCATCTGGAAAGTGGGTCCCCAGCCCATACCCTGGTTGTCCCCGATTGTCCAGGTCTCATCATAGTCGAAGTGGACATCCCCTTCTCGGTGGGTCTTGGGGAAGAAGGCGTGGGCCAGGATGCCCCCAGGTCCATCAAATGGCAGGTTGTCCCCATGCCAGTACCTGCAGGGGAGTGGGGGCAGAGTCAGTGGCTGCTGATGGGTGGGGCTCATTCCTAGAGGGGTCCCCGGCCACTGGCTCACCTGGTGAAGTCGATCATGATGTCAGCGTGGCCCTCGTGCACCTCGGTAAAGGTGAGTGGCGTCACATCACTCCATACCTGTAGGGCCTCTGCCACCGTCTGCCGCACCTGTTCCCGCACCAGCTGCCATGGGAACCGGAGGATCCTGGGGGAGGAGCAGGGCCCTGGACCTGGCTCATGGGGCAGCATCAGCCCCTGATGGCTGTTGGGCCAGGAGTTGCCCCTGGATGCTGCTCAGTGGGGGAGCAGGCATGCACGACACAGGCCAGGTGTGCCCTGGGCCTCAGGTGTGGCACACCAGTCCCTCTGCCACATGGGCACATCTTTGTGTGGGTTTGTGTCCTCAGGTGCCCATGAGTATCTGCATTGGGTGGAAAGAACACAGGACCAGGAGCCCCGAGGCCCACCTTCTAGACCTGACTATACCGCTCACTGTGGGGAGACCTTGGGCCCTAAACCTGCCCCCTCCTGGTTCCCAGCTCCCCACCCAGGACATTTCCGGAGCCCCCAGCAGTCTCGGCTCCAATGCCTCGGGGCACCACACCAGTATTCACACCTTCTCTCCCAGGATGAGCCCCGCTGCATCACCCTGAGGGGCCTCAGGTCACCTGAGCTATTACCTGTCCTGCCACTGCTGCTCCCTACCTGCTCGGATCCCAAGTTGCAGCGATAGATATGAACCCGGTGTGGATAACACCTAGCTCGCTGAGAGGAGGGGCCGTGTCTGCCTCATTCACCACAGAATCCCAGGACCTGGCCCTTAGTGCATCCCCACAGAGGCTGCCTGGCCGACTGAAGGCTGTGTCCCCACATGTCTACGGTGTGACCAGGCATGTGCTGAGACTCCTCTGCTGAGGGAGGGCATGGGTACAGGGGGTACCATCTGTGTGGGCATCTAAGTGTGGGTTTGGGGTGTTGACCCAGGGGGCTCAGAGGCCAGTGGATACACCAGCCTGTTACCATGGGGATCTGGCACAAGTGTGTCTCAAGAAGCAGGGTGAGGGCGGTAGGTGGAGGGCGAGAGCCTGCTTGCAGCCCCTGGCCCTACCTGTAGGTGAGGTCCGTCTTTTCCCAGCGCCCGCCCGACAGCACGAACCGCTTTTGTCGGTTGTGGGCACTCGGCCCATCCAGCGGGTCAGGCACGCCGCAGCGGGGAGGTCTGGGGCCGGCGGCAGGCTGAGGGGCCTCCTGGGCAGTCGGGGCAGATGCCGGGCTGCTGGGAGGAGCTTCACGCCAGGGCTGTGGACCCCTTCTCACTGGGTGGCGGCGGTGGGCATCCTATGCAGGAGAGAGGATGCAGGGACCTGCTCAAGCCTTGGGTCCTGGTGGCCTATGGTCAGAGGTGTGGACGGTCAGCGCACCCTCACTTGACCCCAGCCGGCCGTGTCGATGGCCAAGCTGAGGCCGTCACGCAGCAGGGCCCTTTGGCACAGGCTGACTGGCATCCAGATGCTGATTCCAAGGCCTCCTACCGCCTCCTGCCCCCTTGTGGAGGGCCTGGGCTGCCAGGCACCTACTCCCGCCATTTGGGCTGGTGAGGACTGGGTCGGGGTGCAGCCCTGACTGTACTCTTCACACACACCCAGGAAGGGACCCCACAAAGCTTCCAAGGAAAGGCCAGGCCCTTGTGCTCTCCACCCCCCCAGCAGATACCTTTCCACCTACCTTTCTTCCTGGGTGCCCCCGGCCCCCACTCTGCCCTCTCCAGTTACGTGAGCTGGCTCCTGCCCAGGACAGCCACTGCAGCCACTCCCCAGCGTGGAGGGGCTGCAGTCCTGCCTCAATCTGCTCACCTGACAAATGGGGACGATACTTCTCCAGAGGGTGCATCTGAGGATGAACCAGGCAGTGCACACAAAGTGCGAAGGGCACCGGGAACTGAGGTCTGATTGCTGGGGGCAGTCTTGCTCACGCTTTGCCAGGGCTGGGTACACGGTGGGGCTAGATGTGCTCTGTTTGCCCCCTCCCCGGGGGTATGTGGGGCAGACAGTTACCAGACACCCAGCCCCACCGTGCCAGAGCCCATGGACCACAAACAGTGATTCTGACCTGGAGCTCCCACCCTCCGAGAGTCCCAGGATGGAGGTCGCAGTTCTCATGCATGGAAAAAACAGAAGCTCAGAGAGGTAGAGAGACCCAGCGGGGTCACCCAGCAAGGGCATGGCCGGGCCAGGAGAGGACTCTAGCATCCCAGGCAGGGGGCAAAGGCCCGGCTTGGGACACAGTAAAGCTGGGGGAGAGGCAGAGCAGTGCCGTCTGCTGAGAGACTCAGCGCCTGTCTAGTCTGGGCCTGTCTGGTCAGGGCCGCTGTGGCCTCCCCACAGCCATATTTGGGGCGGGAGCTGGGCCACCCAGGCCCCACCCTCGGCCTCAGCCTCTGGCGGCTCTCCCAGGCCCTGGGTGCCCCAGAGCTCTGGTGAGCATCCTAACCCCCCCAGCTCCCGATTCCAGAGCCACCAAGAACTCAACAGCCTGGAGCCACTCAACCCCCAAGGACTCCCCATGATGTAGGGGTCCTCTAGACACCTGGAGCTTCTGGGGTGTGAGGCCCTGGGCCAGTTTTCCCCATTTCAGAGTTGCTTCTTGAATGGCTGATCACCTGACAGAGCCCAGCCATACCGAGTGTGCCAGTGCTAAGCACTGATGGCTGTCGCAGCTCACCCGTATCTAGGCTAGGACGCTGCCAACTGCTCCACGGACACGCTCTCAGCCCCTGATGGGACCTCCCACCATCTCTGCAGCCATCATCCCCATTTCTCAGGTGAGGACCCGGAGCCCAGAGAAGTTAAACAACTTGTGGGGGACACAGCTGGCAGGTGGCGGGCTGTCTGCACTCACAGCCCACCCGCTACTTGCTACTCTGCTCTGCTTTTCAGGCTGGGGTCACCCTACCCCTGGAGGAGGGACACATGCTGGCCTCACCTTGGTGACAGAAGAGAAGGAAGGGGAAATGATTAAGTACCTGCCACTGCCCAGGCACTCTGGAGGCAGGTTCACTGAACCTCCCCCACCCCCATCCCCGGCATAAGTTGGGGAGGATACGCATGCCAGGTCTCACATCAAGGATGTGGACCCCAGACTTATGTGACGAGCCATGACGGACTGCACCTTCCCCTCCCCAGGAAGGTCTAGCCCATAGACCTCCAGGATAAATAGATTCCTTCCCCCCAACCCTGGCCAGGATCTGAGGACCCTCCCCAGAAAGGCCAGGGCTGCGTCGTTCCTGGGAGCCCCAAACAGCCCAGAGCCCAGCCTGAAAGCTCTGTTTATGCCCGCGAGCAGAAATTGCTCCTCTCCTCTGCCCCACCAGCGAGGCCTGAGCAGCCAGCCACAGAGGGAGGGTGGGTGTGCCTTCCTTTCCTGCTCCCACGAGGCACCAACTCCTCATGGATCCCCCATGAGGACCCCTGGATCATGGGACTGTCAGTGCAGCAGAAAGAGCCACGGGCTGAGATTCAAAAGGCCCAGTTCTGTGCTGTGGAGACCCTGGATGGAGTGACCCTGGGCAAGTCACTGTCCTCTCTTAGCCTCGACTCTCCTATCTGTCAAATGGGAATGGTGCCACGGCAAAGGGCTAAATGACCTCCATCTGCAATGCCCGCTGCAGCATCTGGCGCAGAGAAGAGCCTCTTCCTGGTCTGGCTTCTTGCCCCGTGGGCCCTCCCCTCCCACACCTGGGAATCTGCTCCACCCAATTCCCTACAGCTCCCCTGAAGTTTCCAGACTTTAAATAGTAACAAAGGAGTTGCAGCTAGAAGGGAGCTCTCAGGCCTAGAGAGGAAAAGTGACTCGTGCTGGGTCCACCCACGAGCCAGGGGCCTCTTGCTCCCCGCCCACATCACGTTCATTGGTACTGGAGAGCGAATGAGCAGGAGGCACTAGGATCAAGGCCCCTGGGCAGTGGGGTCTTTTTCTTGGAGCCCACCATTTAAGGGCTCTTGGCCTCAGTTTCCCATTGCTGGGATAGGACACATGCTCCCTGCCCTGCCGACATCCCGCACTCTCTTCCCCAGTCCTTTCCGGCCTGGGGCCAGGGGCCCTCCCTAGCTGCAAGGCCTGGCACGCAGCAACCTGATTCCTCAGATGGGTGTGCCAGTCCCCCCAGGGCAGCTGGGAGGCAGTGAGGTGGGGGGTGGGCATAGACCACGCCTGGCCTCATCTACAGCCCTGGGGGATTGGGGAGCAGGTATCACCCCATTTCCCAGGGGAAGAAACAGAGCCCAGAGAGGTCAAGGTCTTGGCTCAGGGTCACACAGCAAGTCAGCCAAGAGCTGGGCCTAGACCTGGGGTTCATGCCTCCCCACCCATAGCCCCCCATCCCCCCAGCTCTGGCCTGTCTCCAAAATCCACATTCCTGAGAAATGCGCCTCTTTGGAGAAGGTCTGCCTCCTCCTCGGCCAGCTGCCTCCCTCAGCCTGCCCTGGGGAGGGTGCCCAGCTCCTTCACCCCACCCTTCTCTGGCGGGCACCAAACCACAGCCTCAAACATACTCGAGGAATTTCTTGGGGAACTCAGCCTCCTGGCTGAGCTAGAGGCTTGGGGTCAGCCCCTGGGTCAACCTCCAATTAGGAAAATGGGAGGTACCTAGCAGAGGGGAAGTGAGGGAAGACCCCAGACTGGAAAGTGCTGGGTCTGTTTGCTGTTGGTCCAGCGGGACAGTTACTCATAGCTACTCTCTCTACTGTGGGCAGGAGGTGACCCTGAGGGGAGGGCATTTGGTTAGACTGTGAGGAAGGCAGGGAGCATCACCACGCCATTCTACGCCCCTCTGAGGCTCAGAGAGATCAAGCAACCTGCCCAAGTCACACCGCTAGTGGGGAGGCAGGTCCATCTCCCCCCACCTCCCCCGCTGGCTCCAGAAGGGAAGGCAGCGTCCACCCCACTGGGCGGCGGGGCTTTCATCAACCCTGAAGGCTGTGAACTGGGATGGATAAATATTTACAGAGCTTTTCTGGCCCTGCCAACAGCAGTCCGGGGATAAACACATCGGAGGCGACCCCAAATGCTCCCTGCATATCTGCAGCGTGACAGACAACGGCCCAGCTCAGACCCAGACCCAACTGAGACCGCACGAGTGGCAAAGTAGCAGCTGCAGGTGACGTCTCCAGTGTGCCTGGCTGAGCCCTCTCCTGGCCTCACCTCATATACTCTTCAGCCCAGCAGCGGGCACTCTTGCCTCCCACCCACCCAGACAAGACTGGGGTCGGGGGTGCTGAGGCTCCAGAGGGCTCACCTAGGGTCACGTGGTTCAAACCCAGGTCTCTCCTATACCCGAACCCCATGGATTCAACAGCTACCCAGGGTGATTTCTGACTCTGCCCCAAGGTCTAGGGGACCAGGAGGGGCTGGGAAAGAGGCAGGGTCCCTGGACTGGGGTGCCCACCACCCCTTCTGTCCTCTCCTGCTCCTATAGCCAGGGCAGGGGAGGGCAGAGCTGGCGTGGCTGGACAGAGGGGCCCAGACTGGCCAGACCTCCCTCCTCACTGGACTCTACCTGCCACCTCCCTAATGCTCCCATCCCTGCCTGGGCTGGCTGGATGCTCAGCTGGGCATCTGAGTGGGCTGGGTACCCAGCGGGCTCTGGGCCTGCAGTTGCCCAGGCTGTGACACCAGGCCCACCTGGCCGCCCCTGGGACTGGTCCCCCCAAGCGCCAGCCGGAGGGGAGGGTGCAGTTTTCCCAGGCACACACAGGCTGTCACACATGCCGGGCCCTCCTTCCTCTCCAGATCATACCTTCCTCTCCCTTCCCTGTCTGACCCTACGCCCTGCTCTCTGAGGGTCTCGACTCCCTGCTCTCGGCCCCTTCTTTCTCACCCAACTCATATAACACACACTAGCTCTCACACTCATGCTGCCTCCTGGCTCCACGCTCCCCAATATCACCACTCTCAGGTGCCAGGCGGTGGCGCCTCCTCCAGGCTCAGACCCCATTTCCCGGCAAAGGCTGCCCTCCCCAGCGCTTCCTTAACCCTCCAGCCTGGAGGTGTGCTCACGGAGGCCACACATCTGGAGGCTGACGCCAGTCTGAGACCTGCTGGGCTTTGTCCCTGCAGTGAATAGGGGGCCCTGTAGCCACTCCCGCTGTACCTCCCCCAACACACACCCCAGTATCTCGGCCGGGCCGCCGAGGAGCAGGTCCCAGAGCTGGGAGGGGGGTGCGGAGTCCCGCTCACCAGCCTGAGCGATCCCGGCGCAGGCTCCACTTGCACACCTCCAGGGACGGGAAACTCACTATCTATCACGCCCCCAGGGACCCAGACAACTTTTCGGGTAACGGGCCGCGCCGGGCCACCCCGGGCATCCCCGTGGGTCCAGCTCGGCCACCGGGCCCAGCCCGCGTGCCCGGCGCCCCTCGTTGGGGGGTGGCCAGCCGGCGGCGGGCACTCACCGGCGACCGCGGGGCCCGGGCCAGCAGCGGCGGCGGCGGGAGCAGCAGCAGCAGCAGCGGGAGCAGGAGGGCGCGCGGGGCCGCGCCGCGGAGCCGGGCGGCCCAAGCCATCCGCCCCGGGGCTGCTGGGCCTGCTGGGCCGCGCCGGCCGCCGCCCCTTATAGCCTCCGCCCCGCCCCCGCCCGCCCGGCCCCGCCCCCGCGTCTTTTGTTCTGCACTCGCCCCGTGCTGGCGGCCAGGGTGGGGGAGGTGGGCGGGGAGGGCTGGCCAGGCGGGGGCCGGCCCGCGGACCCAGTCCTTCCCGGGCGGGCCGGCCCTGCGGTCTCAGGGGCCTGGTGCTGGGGGACCCTGGCCAGCCGGTGCTGCTCCGGGCCTCAGTTTCCCCGATGCGGTGGAGAGTCTGAGAGGCGCCGCGTTTCACTCCTCCCCCTCCTGACCAGGCCACCTTTGGAAGGCGCATCCCTAGCTGGTCTCCCTGGGGGCCTGACCTCTGACCTCCTGTTAGCCTGTGACAGGCGGCGGTACCCACGGGCAAGTTCTGCCACTCCTCAGAGCCTCAGCTGATCCATCTGGAAGATGGCACTATAGCCCCTGTGAGGAAAGGGATATTAAAGTGTGCCCCAGAGGAAACTGAGGCATATGGAGGCGGCTGGCCAGGACCCCAGCTTGGCGCAGAACCATAGACAATTATAGATGGGGAAACTGAAGCCCTAAGAGGGAGGGACGAGATCAGGCTTTTCCAAACCAGCAGGCAGGCAGAGGGGTCAGAAGGCCCTCTAGCTGGCCAGCTGGAGGGAGGGTACGGTCAGAAAGCCATGGGGGGCAGTGTCTGAGTGGGGCACTGGGGGCCCAGGCTGCCCCTTGGTCAGGGACTAACAGGCTCCTCTGGCCCCCTCCGGCCCAGCTTCCTGAGACCGAGGATAAGTAGGTGAGAATCAGAGGAGGGGGTGATGACCACACTCTGGAAGGGATCCTCCAGGCTCATATACTCTCTGTGATGACCAGGGACCTCACCAGCTTGCCAGGCAATCCGCTCCATCATGGGCAATGCTGGGGAGCCAGGACACAGGCGGTGGCTCCCGTCCTGGCGGGCGGGGTGCTGAGCTGCCTCAGTGTGAGGCTGTGGGCACCCGTCCTGGGCCTAAGAAGGGGGGAGGCGGTGTGGGGAGGGGGAGGAGAGGGACACTGGCTGACTCAGTCCTCCCTCCGGGTTCCAGTCCGGGGAGCCTTCACAGCTTCTCCAGAGAGGCTCTACAGAGACCCCTAGAGGGCAAGGAGAGGAAAGACAGCAGTGATTTTTACTACCTGGGCTGTTTGCCATCTTTTTCTTTAAAGTGATCTACTTTTAAAAATTGAAATGCCTACTTCAGCCTCATTTTAGCCACATTGGTCAAGAAGTCATAAATTTAACGCAGAGCGGTTTGGTCGTTAGTCGGAGGAGCTTCTTCCATTAGTTCGGAGACTGCGGCTCTTCATTGGGCAGCAGGAGCGGTGCGGCTGTCGGAGAAGCGGCGAACTTAGGCATTGGGTGAAAGAAATTGGCCCGAACCAAGCAGCCTGCTCGTAAGTCCACGGGTGGCAAAGCGCCCCGCAAACAGCTGGCCACTAAAGCGGCCAGGAAAAGCGCCCCCTCTACCGGCGGGGTGAAAAAACCTCATCGCTACAGGCCCGGGACTCGGGCTTCGAGAAATCCGTTGTTACCAGAAATCCACCGAGCTTCTGATCCGGAAGCTGCCTTTCCAGAGGTTGGTGAGGGAGATCGCCCAGGATTTCAAAACCAACTTGAGGTTCCTGAGTGTCGCCATTGGTGCGCTTCAGGAGGCTAGTGAAGTGTACCTGGTGGGTTTATTTGAAGATAGTAATTTGTGTGCCATCCACGCTAAGGGAGTCACCATCATGCCCAAAGACATCCAGTTGGCTCGCCGGATACGGGGAGAGAGAGCTTAAGTGAAGGCAGTTTTTATGGTGTTTTGTAGTAAATTCTGTAAAATACTTTGTTTAATTTGTGACTTTTTTTGTAAAAATTGTTTATAATATGTTGCATTTGTACTTAACTCATTCCGTCTTTCACTCAGGATGAATGCAAAAAGTGACTGTTCACAGATCTCAGTGATGTGAGCACTGTTGCTCAGGAGTGACAAGTTGCTAGTATGTAGAAGGGATGGGTGATATTTCTTGCTTCTCATGATGCATGTTTCTGTATGTTAATGACTTGTTGGGTAGCTATTAAGGTACTAGAATTGATAAATGTGTACAGGGTCCTTTTGCAATAAAACTGGTTATGACTTGAAAAAACTCATAGATTTGATGAGCTAATTGTATGTTTTTTTCCGATACACATGAAAATATAGACAGTAAAAATATTTGTGTAAAAAAAATATATATATATATATATTTGTGTAACTACCTTAAGTGGTCTTGAGTGCCTCCAGGGGAGCATGGCCTTGCTTTGCGGAACCACAGTCCACCTGTCATGGGAGCTCAAGTAACAACCTCCCACGTTGTAGGCTGCAGTGGAGAGCCATGGTTACAGCAAGCTGGGCTGGTCACAGAGGGCTTCCTGCAGGAGGAGGACCCTGATCAGCCTAGGAGGGCCAGTTTGGCAATAGGAACAAGTGGTCAGTGGCTGCATGAGCAAAGCGGTGGAGGCTGGACCAGGCCTGGCATGTCTATGAGGAGAGAGCAGCCACCCTTCACATGCTTCCCTCACCTCGAGGCCAATGGTCACTCCTACTGCAGAGAGGAGAAAATTTTGGCCCAGGCCCAGATGAGGGTCAGGGGAGGGCCCTGCTTCCCAGGCTGGCTGACAGGACTGTGTGGTTGGGACACAGTAGAGACATGCTGAGCCTGCCAGGCACTGCCCATGTCCCCTGCGTCTCTTCTGCCCCTTCCTCACAGAGGGGACTCCTCTCCCCACCTGGGACCCCTCCCCCACGATTTTGCTGTGGGCGATTTCATCCTCCCCACAGTCCTGGTGCTGGGAGGACTCCCTCGGGCATAGGGGACAGTGATGATGGGGTGGTAAAGAGGTCAGGACCTCTCCCCGCTAAGGGTAGCAATAAAAGGCTATGAAAACCTCCAGTTCCCGAAGGGCTGGGAAGCGTCTTAAATTCGGCATTGCCCTGCCCTGGGCCTGGAACCAAGGTGGTAAAATTCGAGGCCACAGGATTCAAACCCGCACAAACACCTCTAGGTTACGGCCTTTGGGAGGGACACCCTGCATAAACGCTGTAGGGGTCTGGCGCTGCATCCGTGGGGCAGGGGGTCGGGTTGGGTGGAGGGCCACGCAGGGGGCCTCGTCGCACCCCAGCGGGGGCTGCCCGCGCCCCGCAGTGATTTTGCCGGGAAGGAGTCCGAGAGCGGTCCGGACGCCCCCTGGCGGGAGCTCTGGGGACCTTCGCGGAGGGTGGGTGCTTCTTCCCCTGCCCAGTCCACCCGCGACCCTGAGGCCACGCCGGAGCCAGCGAGCCCGGTCCGATAGGAGGGGGAGGAGCAGGGACCGGCCTCCTGGTGCCCCACTTTCCGAGCGCGGGAGAGCCCCTAGCTCCACTCCCAGAGCTCCGCGGTGGTCTTTGAAGGGCCAGGCTTCGCTCCTGCGTACGCCCTCGGCGCCCTGCGACAGCGGCCCGTGTCCCCAGGGCGCACATAGCTCGGGCCAGGAGCTGGGAGGGAGCAGGGTCACCGGCAACGGGTGCTGCCTGATGGAGAGGCCGGGTGACCCGCGAGGGTGCAGCCTGGCCCCGGGTCCCGAGCCTCCAGCCGGGGGCGTGTCCCCGCGGCCCCGCCCCGGCCCCGCCCAGCAGCGCCGGCCGTGACAGGCGCCGCCGCCTTCGTCCCCGAACCGGAGCAGCAGTCACCGTTGCTGTCTCCGACTCGGTTCAGCCGGTCCCACCGCCGCCACCATGCCCCGGGGGAGCCGCAGCATGGGCGCCCGGGCAGCCAGGTGGGAGCGGGACGAGGGCCCGCAGGGTGGGGTCTGGGGAAGCGCGGCCCCCAAGGACGTGACAGCGTGACCTTGGCGGCTGCTGCGCCATCTTGGCGGGGGAGGGGCGGATGTACCGCAATCAGGCGTCTAAGACGGTGGTCGTCCACCCTCCGGGAGGAGGAGAGGGTGCCTCTCCGGAGCTGCGGGCCCCTGGGGCCGCCGGCCTGGAGTCCGGCCGGGATTAACCCAGCTTCTTCCCATCCCGCAGCCGCAGCGCCGCGCCCCCTGCCCATCCGCCCGCGCACCCGCCGCCCTCGGCCGTGGCCCCGGCCCCCGCCCCGTCGGGCCAGCCCGGCCTGATGGCGCAGATGGCGACCACGGCCGCCGGAGTGGCCGTGGGCTCGGCTGTGGGACACGTCATGGGCAGCGCCCTGACCGGAGCCTTGAGCGGGGGGAGCTCAGAGCCCGCCCAGGCTGCTGCCCAGCAGGTGAGCAAGGGTTCAGGGGAAACTGAGGCCGCCTTCTCTCAAGGCCACTGAGCGGGGAGCTGCTGGAACGTCCAGCGAGGAGTGTCCAGGGTGTCCAGAGCTGCCTCGGCCAGGGACTGTGCCCAAGAAGGGTCCTATTAGTCGCTCTGCTGTTGGTCTCTGGTCACAGGACGGCTCTCCCTGCCCCTCCCCTGACGCCAAGGTCCCTAGACCCCGTGGACAGACACCAACCAGCCCTTTAAAGATGGGGAAACTGAGGCCCTTAGGGTCTCAGAGACTGGCCCAAGGTCACCTAAACCTAGTAGAAGGGAGGGATGTTGAAGTTCCTGAGTCCGTGTTCTCTCTCCCAGGTAGACCCTTCCTGTAGCCCCTGCACCCAAGGGTGAAGGGTAGCCAGTGACTCTGGATCTGTTCCCTGCTGGCCTGTCCCCCACTGGGCACCCCACCAGTCCTGAACCAAATTCTGGCTTAGTGGTGGGGTCGGGGGTAATGAGGATCAGTGTTGCTGAGCAGGAAGGTGCTAGAACTTGTGGGGGTGGGGCTCATACTCTAGCAGAGCACTGGGCTTTTCTAGAAGCTTCTCTCACCTCCCACCCCCACCTGCCAGCATACCTGTTATGAGGCAGCTGGGAATGCTGTCTGTACCAGCACCAACTGGGTGGCTTTGAGAGGGCTGTGGGCTCACCCTGTTTCAGGGATGGAGCAGCTGAGGCTACACAGGGCAGGCTGGGCCTGGCAGGGCTGGGGGCGTTAGGAGGGGCAGCTGGCACCCCCGGCTCTGGAGTCCTCTTCTGGGTGCCAACCCCAAGCTGACCTTGCTGCTTCCTGTGCTGTAACCTCAGGCCCCGGCCCGCGCTGCCCCGCAGCCCCAGCAGATGGGGCCCTGCGCCTATGAGATCAGGCAGTTCCTGGACTGCTCCACCACTCAGAGCGACCTGACCCTGTGTGAGGGCTTCAGTGAGGCCCTGAAGCAGTGCAAGTACAACCACGGTGAGCTGGGAGGCCCTGACCCCTGCTGGGGCGGGAGCGTGGTCTCTCCTCCTGTACCTTCGGCCTGACCTCCACCTGTGCCGGCCCTCCCTCTGCAGGTCTGATCTCCCTGCCCTGAAGAGACCGGTGCAGATTCAGGGGCCAGCCCTGCAGCCACTTTCACACCTTCACCGACAGCAAGACCATGACATCAGATTGTACCCACGTAGCTGAGACTGGGAGTGAGGAGAGGGTTTCTCACCCCACAGATGATCCAAGACGAAAATGTGCAATTAATAGTTTATGTTAGATCCGAGCCTGCTGTGTCCACTCTCATTGGACTTTCTGCGGGTGGGGGAGGATGAATGGATGTCCCACTGTGGAGTGGGCTGCTTCACCTTCAGCTGGTGTCCTGGGTGGGGAGGGTGACCTTGTAATCCTGTGTAATCTGACAGCCTCGGGCAGTCCAGACTGGGTGGTGAGGCATTAGCAGGTGACCATAAGCCTCAAGGGCGTCTGACTCCTGGGGCTGGAATCCCTGGAGGAGCGTGCTGTCTCCTCTCAGGGACCCCTGCCCCTCCACCCTTCTCATCTCTGCCTCTGGATCCCTTTCTCCGCACCCACACCTTAGGGGCCCCGCGGCGGCCTCATGTTCTGTCAGTGACCTTGCAATTTCCCAGAAATTCCAGATTCTGCAAGAGGAATACTGCTGGGCCTTTGCACCTGATCACACCAGGCAGAGGTCACGGCCAACCCCCTTGGATCTGAGTCCAGCTCGGCCACTTGGCCGTGATGTGCCAGGTCACGGGGCCTGCCGGAACAGAGGTGCTGGCCCTTCAGACGCCATCACACACTCTGTGCTGCTGCCTTCACTGAGTTCATTCAGCAGCTCTGCACTGAGCACCTACGGTGTGCCAGGCCCTATTCCACATCTCCCCGCCCTTGTGCAGGCATTTAGCCTCCAGCGGGATGGTGGGGACCTGTCGCTGGATATAGTGTCTTCCATCGTGTGGGTGTATGTGTGTCTCTGAGGGGGTTGGCATTGGGGTCCACCTCTCAGCACACACATCTGTCCCCTGGGAAGGGGTCCCATATCTGGGTATGAGCATCCCCCCAGGGATCCATGTCTCCTCCTTACCTGGCTCTCGGCCCCAGCTAGTGGGTCCCAGGCAGCAGGAAGCCCACCCTTCGGGGCCGTGAAGGAGGGCCTTGCTCCTGGTGGCCACGCAGAGTGCCGGCACGCCTTCTCCAGCCATCGCCCGGGGGAGGGGAAGGCCCGACAGCCAGCGCAGCTCCTCTGGAAGGCCCCAGAAGCCCTGCCTGTGGGGGACTGGTGGGAAGGCACATCCTCCCCCTGGGGCTCTCCTGTGACACTCACCTGCCAGCTCTGGACACCGCTCATCCAGGTTCTCCAGGAGGGACTCATAGCAGGTGGGGGCCCCGCCCTCACCCTCTGCGGAGGGAAGAAGGCTGATTCCTGGCTGGCCTGGTGGTCCACACCCCCACCTCTCACTCTGGACCTGTTTGCTGGCCCACAGTGGGGTCAGGACAGGGCATTGGATGGGAAGTTCAGGGCTAGGTCCTGGCCAAAGCAGGGGCTCGGCAGGGCTTGGGTGGTCTGTGGCTGCTCTTCCCCATCTTATATTCCAGCATAGCCGCACAGGGGGAATCTGGGGCCCCACTTACTGATGATCTGCACTAGGACATAGATCCCACGCTCCTGCAGCAGGGGGCTGCCCATGGAGGGCGCCAGGGAAGGCCCCTCCTCCAGTCCCTCAGCCAGGTTCCAGGTGCCCATCCTCAGCCAGGAGGGCTATGGCCACTGGGGGAGCAGAGAGGGAGGCAGGGCAGGGCTGGAATCCCTACCTGGGGGCCCTCAGAGGTTCTCCCAGCACCCCTCCCTGCCCCCTCACCATCTGGGGGCACCTGCCCCCTCTGCCTCAGGTGGGTGATGAGGAGCACCAGGCTGCACCAGGGGTTCACCAGCTCCCAGCAGCCAGCTGTGGGAGAGGAGCAGAGGTGAACGAATGGCACCCTCTACTCCCCCCAAACTGGGACCCTCTGCCTCCCTCCCGTCTCTTCCCTACAGAGCAGGGAATGGGGCTATGAGATTAGGGGCTATGAGATTAGGAACGTACCCCCTTCCATCTCCCAAGATGTCGGTGACCGGGGTGCACAACTTCTGTCTTTCTCACGCGACCCTCCCCTCCCACTTCAGCCCCACCTCGGGCACCTGACAGCCCCTCACCCCCTACCCCGCACCAGCCCCGCCTCCACCAGAAGGTCAGGAATCTGCAGCTGGGGCTAGAGCTTTAGGTGCCTCATGCCCCCAGAAGCTGGAGGACCACTGACCAGCTAAGGGATGGAGCAGTTTGAGCATTTGCTCCACGGCAGCGGCTTGGTGGCTGCGTGGCCCGTGTGCTCCTAGAGGAGCCCACATGCATTTCCCAGGACCCAGCCGGGGTTTCCCCTCAAGGGACTCTCCGCGGACGCTCCCATCCCTTCCCATGTGTACCCCTTCCCCACGCCACCTCCCCACTCTCCCTCAAGGCAGAGGGAATGTACCCCCACCAGTCTTCCGGGACAGGGGACCCCCCTTACCTCCAGACATCACCGTGATAAACATGGCTGCAGGGGGGAGGAGACAGATGTGGGGGCTTTGATCCCCCAACCCCCAACTTCCTAACTAAGGAAGGAGCTGGGGCTGAGATCTACCCCATGTGGCGCCCTGCGGGAGATGTGTGTGTCTGGAATGGGGGAGTGATGGGTGGGTGGGTAGGTCCAAGTGCAGCTCCCCGCTCAGCTGCCCTTGGGGCTGGGCTCCACCAGCCCAGGGGGGTCCTTGCAGCTAGTCCAGGAGACTTGGCCTCCTCTTCCTCCCGCTAGCTAGATCAGAGTACAGAGAAGACTCAGGTCCTCCCAGCTTCCAAGCTGGTCTCCATGGGAGTGGGAGCTGCCAAGAGGTCTAGGCAGGAAATGCCTTCCCCCCAGTATCCCGGTAACGGGCTCTGGGGAGGGTCCGGACATTCCCTGACGCAGGGCTCTAGTGGGGGCTGGAGCCTCAGCGCCCAGGGATGTCCAGAGACCACATCCCCTCACCAGTAGAGACAGAGCTTCCAGGCTGAAAGCAGGGGAGATTCCTAGGGGTGGGGTGCTGGCGTGGCTGTAGCAGAAGCGGGATCCTCACCAACCTCACAGGCTCCCTATCAACTCAAGGCCCCCTGCCCTGGGCTCACTCCCAGCCTCCCTCTCTTCTGTCCTTGTTTCTTTCCTTTCTTAGTCAAGTTTATTGAGTTATGGTTTACAGACAGTAAAATTCACTTTTGAGTGAACAAAACACTTTTGAGTGTTTTCCAGTTGTGACAAGTCTCACAGAACCACCACCAGTCTGGATACACAACATTTCCATCACTCTCCCAAATTCCTTCATGCCCCTTTGTGGTCACCCCAGCCCCTGGCAAGCGCTGCAGTGTTCCCTGCCCCCACCTCTTCCAGACTGTCGCGTCCCAGAGAGGGAAGCAGCAGACAGTGCGGAGCCTTTCAGGTGCGGCTGCTTTCACCTAGCTCCATGCGTGCAGGATTCACGGGGTAGTCAACCGGTGTCAATGGGTCCTTCCTTTCATCACCCGGGAGGGTCCCACTGCCTGGAGGTGCCGCGGTCTGTGGATCCACTCACCTGCTGCTGTTTGGATTGTTTCCCGTTTTGGGTGATTATGAGTAAAGCCAGTACAGACACTCACCAGCAGGTCTCTGGGTGAAGAGACGTTTCCATTTCTCTACTGTAAACCTCAGCAAGAGGGATTGCTGGGTCCTCTGGGGAGAGTATGTTTAACTTTGTAAGAAACTGCCATTGTTTTCCAGCGTGGGCAGCGTTTGCATTGCCCCTCTTTCCGTCTGGTTGTGGTTGGGCCTCTGGACTCATGGCGGGTCAGGATACCTCCTTCTTAGCTGCCCTGCCACTGCTCCCCGGTGATTACACTATTCATCCACCCTCTGCAGGCAGAGCTCAAGGCAGGAGGCAGGAGGAGGCCCAGATCCTCCCCGCAGCTCATCAGCATCACTCTGCCTCTGGACAGGACTTGCCTCAGTGCTCACACCTGTAAAGCAGTGAGAGGCACCGCTCACGGCACCACTCGCACTGCTCACAGCACCACGGGCAAGTTAGCGTGAGGACGGAACGCAATTAACCCTTTTGAGTGCTACCTGGGTGCTCAGCCTGCAGCAGGCGCTCAGAGGCAGCACTGGGGAAAGCCCTGGGGCAGCGTTTCCCAAACTTACAGGCAGGGCACTTTCTTCCAAAATCTGGGGACCCGTGTCCTGCAGAACACAGCCCAGGAGTGGCTGCAGCCAGATTCTGGAAGGAATGGAACTCCCGGCCTGGACCCTCAGCTCCAATGACCACCCCTCTTTTCCGAGGGGTTTGTCTTTAGTGCCACTGAGGAGGGATCTTTTGTCTTGAGTGTCATGGAGGTGCTCTAAGGAGGTGTTAGGACTGGAGTGGGACCCACAGTGGGAGCTTTGTAACCTTCCCCAAGCGAGCTCTCAAGGCTACAAAGTAATGAGAGCACACTGCTTTAACTTGTTTTATTATTTTTTAGGTATTTGGTAAGGCCAGCAGATCAGGAGATGATTGCCATTGAGAAGCTGGTTTGTTACAGTTCCCAAGTGGAGGAGGCATGACACCCCATGGTGCGGGAGGCCACATGGGAAAGCACCAGGGCTGGTCAGGAGGCAGAGAGAGAGGGGGAACTCTGGGCGGGAGCCTCTATCGTGGTTTCTGAGGGAAGGAACAGTAAGGTGGGGTGAGCAGGCTCAGGGTTGGCTGTTTGGAATAACTTCATGCTCTGGGGCACAGGAACCGTCCCTGGTTGTCTGGTACTTACTTGTCCTGGGTGACAGGGCAGGAGGGCAGTGGCCCAATGAGAGAGCCCCGTAGGGGAGGTGGTCAGGGGAGTGTGGACTCAGGAATGGTTGGTTTGCATTTGAAAAGTGTTACTGTCTCTAGGAACTGGCTGACCCTGGGAAGGCCTGTCCCTCCAAGGTCAGCAAGGCCCCAGATGTCAAAGCATCAGGATAGAGAATATAAAAGGCATGATTAATACACACAAAGTCCTATCTATGTTTTTGTTTTTGTTTTTCTTTTTTTTTTCTGGCTGCAACATGCAGCTTGTGGGATCTCAGTTCCCTTACCAGGGGTTGAACCCAGGCCACGCAATGAAAGCCCAGAATCCTAACCACTAGGCAACCAAGGAACTCCCACAAAGTCCTATCTTTGCATCTTCACAACACTTGGACTGGCACAATGCTCGTCTTTTGTTTCCAGATGAGGAAACTGAGGCACAGAGAGGGGAACTTGGCTGAAGTTGTGCAGTCAAGAGGAGGAGGATCTGGGATTCAGGTTTGAATCCCAACGCCGGTTGAATCCCAACCAAAGTCAGCTCCCCTCGGTTTGGCAAACTCTCTTGCCCACAACAGGAGTGCAGATAGGCACAACCATGTCGGGAACCCTGGTGGTATCTACTAAAACTAAACAGAAAGGGGACTTCCCTGGTGGCCCAGTGGTTAGGACTCTGCGCTTCCACTGCAGGGAGCACGGGTTCGATCCCTGGTTGGGGAACTAAGATCCCGCATGCTGCGTGGTGCGATGCGGCCAAAAAAAACACAACACTAAACGGAAACGTTCCCTGTCCTGGGTGTCTGTCCAGCAGAAACCAGAGCTCAGGTGCACCACCGACACAGGCAGGAATGCTCGCAGCAGTTCTCCTTGAAATAGCCAAAGATGAAAGCACCCGAATGGCTAGTAACAGGAGATGGATAAACTAACTGTGGCTATCCACACAGTGGCTTACACACAGCTGTGACAACGAATTAAACATTGCTGCACACACGGATGACTCACAATGTTTAACAAAAGAAGCAGAAACAAAAGAGGACACACTATCACTCCATTTATAGCTGACGTTCTACAGCAAAACTGATTAACCACAGAGTCCCACTTGGTTACTGTTGGGGGCTAAGAGGGTGTTACTGGCAGGGGAGGCGAATGAGGGAGCCTTCTGGGGTGATGGAAATGTTCTAAATCTTGGTCTGGGTAGAGGCTGCAGGGATATATATATATAAAATCATTGAGCCATACATGTAAGATTTGTGCACTTGACCGTATGAGTTATACCTCAGTGAAGAGCAGCCACCTGCTCTAACTGCACATGTGGATTTCCGGGCTTCTGTTCTCAAGAAGGCCCTGTGCGGCTGGGATGCTGACGTTTGGGAAGATAAGGTCTGGCTGCTGGGCCCCAGCACCACCCTCCCACCGTGTCAGTGGGCTGATTTGCATGCCCTGTCGTGGTCCAGCAGCCTCCCCAGTGTGCCCTGAAGCACCTGGAGCACGCCCAGCGCAAGCCCAACAAGCGACTCCCACCTGCCTCCCTGCCTCTGGCCATGGCCTGGCAGCATCTGGCCCTCCTTCTGACTGGGGTCCTCCTAGCAGGTGAGCCCTCCCTGGGCCTTGCTCACCCAGGGGTGGAGTGGGAAACAGCACACTGGCTCTGGAAGCCCCCTGTAAGGAAGCAAATCCATGTGGTCAGTGGGGAAGGTTTTGGAAGGGTCCTTGAGGTGGAGAGGAGAACCGGCCACAGGTGGCCCTGCCCCAGACTTGAGGCAAGTCACTTCTCTATGTGGGCCTCAGTTTCCCCATTTGTGAATGACCAGATTGCTAGGGTCCCTTTGGACTCTGACTCTTGGGGGTCTCAGAGACTCATCACCTTTTGAGTTTTTCAGAGGGGAAGCTGGTGTGGGCTGGTTCCTACCCCACAGGGCCTCAGGGACAAGCTAACCCTGAGAAGGTTCTTCAGCAGCCAGTGGCCGGAGGCTGAGCCAATGGGTAGTAACAGCTCAGGAGGCTTCTTGGGGGGTCATCAGTCTGTAGCCAGGGTTTGGACAAGCCAGTGTGACCAAAGTGATAGGGGTCTGAAGGGCAAGGGACGAGGGTGGGCAGCCCAGAGACCACCAGCACACCCTCTGAACTCTAGATCCTTAGCTGAACATGGCTCCTTGGGAACATGACACTAATGGGGGCTTAGGGGTCGCCAGCTCTGTGCCCCACCCAGTGACGATCCCATGGCACCGGGCTGTCAGCTTTTGGGAGAGGATTCTCCTGGGAGTCTGACCAAGACTTCGTGGGGCAGGGGCAGGAAGGAAGGGGCCCAGGCAAGACCTGAGTGTGTCTGTCTCTCTCAGCCTCCCAGCCAACCCTCACCCAGCCGGACACACTGCTGGTCTTCCCAGGCCAAGTGGCCCAACTCTCCTGCATGCTCAGCCCCCGCTATGCCACGGTCGGGGACTACGGCGTGTCTTGGTATCAGCAGCGGGCAGGCAGCGCCCCCCGCTTGCTCCTCCACTACCGCTCAGAAGAGGACAACCACCGCCCCCCTGACATCCCTGACCGATTCTCGGCAGCCACGGATGCAGCCCATAATGCCTGCATCCTGACCATCAGCCCCGTGCAGCCTGAAGACGCTGCGGATTATTACTGCTCCGTGGGCTACATACCCTAGGGGTGGGGTGTGGGATGAGTGCCTTCTGTCTGCCTCCCGTCTGCCTCCCACTTATGCTCCTGACCTTGGGACCCTCCCTTTCTCTGAGCCTTGATTTTCCTCCTTTGTAAAATGGGTTAATAATCAACATGTCAACAGTAACTATTCTGAGGGCCATGAGATCCTGGCTGAAAAAGTGACTGTGAGACGCAAGAGGGAAGAGATATGGGAACATATGTATATGTATAACTGATTCACTTCGTTATAAAGCAGAAACTAACACACCATTGTAAAGCAATTATACCCCAATAAAGATGTTAAAAAAAAAAAGCTCAATAAAAAAAATAAAAAGAAAAAGTGACTGTGGTTGGTCTGGGAGTGTGGGGGTAGGGATTCTGGGGATTTTTGCAGAAGGGGAAGCACCTGAGACCCTTGGGTGGGGCCCCACCTCCCTACCAGCCTCCAGGGGGCTCAGAATGGTGGCTCTTGCCTTCCTGTGACTGGAGGAGCTGGAGTGAGAGAAAAAATAACCAGCCCTTGCTGGTCCCAGCTCTGCATGCCTGGTTGTGGTCCAACACACACAGGGTCAGTGGACTGGGTCCCTAGGAGCCCCTGCCTACTCCTGGATGGGGCTAGGAGGCACCTGAGGGCCAGGACGGAAGGTGCTGAAGACAGGTGGGCAGATGGCAGGGGGAGAATGGGCAGCAGCCATCCTTGGGTAGAGGGGCAAGTCTTGCCACCAGAAGCAGAAGTGAGCTCTGGGAGGGGGGTCGGGGGCTGAAGAACACACCCCGCTTCCCTCCCGGTTCCCCTAAGAGGCGCCACCTGAACGGAGGCCATCCCTCAGATGCAGAGGTGGGGTCCACAGAGGGTCCCGCCTAGGCTCCCAGCCATCTCCTGGGCCCTCTCCGGGCTCTCCTCATTTGTCTCTGCGGGGACGAGGTGAGCAAGCAGGACCAGAGCTCCCCAGGAAGGGAGGGGGAATTGCAGCAGGACCCCGGGCCTGCGCGGGGTAACGGGCTCCGCAGCCCTGAGCGCACCTGCCCTTCTCCCGGCGACACGGCCGCCTCAAGGCCTCTGGCCGGCCCCACCCCCAGGACAGGTGCCCAGGAGCCGGCCGCCCCTCCCGGCCTCAGTTTCCTCCTCTGCGCTCCCGCCAACGCCCGCCCATCCGGGACGCGCTCGGGGACAGCCCGGAGCCCTGAGTCGACTGGACGACCCCTCCCGACCCCAGTCCTGCGACCCGGATCCCGGCGTCCAGGCGGAGACAAGTACTGCGCGGCGGGACCAGCGAGACACTGGCCTCCGCGCAGCCTAGAGCGGTCCCGGAAGTGCCGGGGGAGGGGGCGGGGCTCGGGCGCTCGGGCAGCCGCGGGCTCCGCGTCAGCAGCCGCAGCCGAGCGAGGCCACGGCCGCGGGCAGGAGCACCTCAGGTGCGGCCCCGCCCTGCTTGCCCGCGGCCCCGCCCCCGCTCAGGTGAGCGGCCCCGCCCCGGCCTAGGTGAGTGGCTCCGCGGCAGCCAGTGTGGCCACCTCTCCCTCCGGTGGCGTAGGTGGGGGCGGCCCCCGTCCGTGGAAGCAGGTGCGGATCCGCGGCCGCTCGCTGGCCTCCAGCCAGGAGGCCCTGACTGGCCCGAGGGTCGGCCGGGTGCCCAGGCCCTGGGGGTCTCAGAAGGATGGAGTGACGGAGGCAGGAGGAGCCGGGGAAGGCCAGAGAGAGGTGGGAAGTGTGGGGTTCCAGACCTTTGGATTTTCGGTCCCAAAATATTTAAAACATCGTTGGTCACAGATAAAGTATCGCTAACTTTTTCAACACAGTGGAGACTTCAGCGTGTAGCTGGTACATAGTGGGAATGGAAAACCCCCGAGGAGGGAACCTCGGAAACACCAGGATTTAGCAGGTGGGTGGAGGCACAATATCCAGATACAGAGAAAGAGGGGTCAGAGGGCATGAAAATTTGGGGGGGAAAAGAAACCAAGGGGATGAAGTGGGGCGTGGGAGTGGGGTAGGTTGGCCAGCAACGTGGGTTAGTGAAGGGTGGGCTCGTATTGTCACATCGTCCAGTTTTTCATGAGAAAACCTACTGAGTTTTAAATATTGGCAGCTAAGGCAAACAAAAAGGAAAAGCCTGACTCTTTGAGAGTCAAACACAATGTGTCTGTGGCAGGATCCCCAGAGTGCCAATTTGCAGTCTCTGAAATGAAGGGTTTTGAGAGGGATGTCTTGGGGAGGCCTTCCAGAGGGGAGAGGAAGTGAGGACCCAGAAGAGAGGGCTTGGCTGTAAGGAGGTCATTAGATGCTGGAGCTGAAGTCCCAGCTGAAATTGGAAACTTGAAGTTTGTCTCCGTGCCAGACACAGTCGTATGATTTTCCTTGGCAACATTCAGCATCTTAGGAGGAGCTGGCAGAGGAGGTGGGTAGTTAGTGGCAGGGCAGGGAGGTGAGGAATGTGATGCTGGTCAGCGAGCTGGTTGAAGTGATGCCCATAGTTAGACCCACTGTAGTCTAAGCTAGATGGGGAAGGGGTGGACCAGGGTGAAAATGGGACGTGCGGTTTGAGGAGGTCGGGTGAGGCGGGGGGGAGTGGAGACTGTGGTTGTGAAGAGGAGTGGGAGTGATAACAGGCTTTTTTTAAAAAAAAATAAATTTATTTATTTATTTATTTATGGCTGCATTGGGTCTTTGTTGCTGTGCACGGGCTTTCTCTAGTTGCCGCGAGTGGGGGCTACTCTTCGTTGAGGTGCACTGACCTCTCATGGCGGTGGCTTCTTTTGTTGCGGAGCACGGGCTCTAGGCACGCGCGCTTCAGTAGTTGTGGCGTGGGGGCTTCAGTAGTTGTGGCACATGGGCTTAGTTGCTCCGCGGCATGTGGGATCTTCCCGGACCAGGGCTTGAACCTACGACCCCTGCATTGGCAGGTGGATTCTCAACCACTGCACCACCAGGGCAGTCTGACACAGGCTTCTTGAGGATATTGCAGTTCTGTGCTTTTTTTCACACCTGGCCTTTCTACTGGCTGAAAATTCATTAAAAAAAAAATTCTAAATAGGAATGATTTCCATCATGACTATTCTGATTAATTTAGTATGTCTTTTTGAGGCAGTTCCTCTCTGACTTCAGTGTAAGGATGATAGTACCTTTGTATGGAGTCCTGAGGAGTACATGAGATATGCTTGTAAAAGGTCTAGCTGTGCCTTGCACACAGTAGTTGCTCAATAAACTCGAGTTGTCATCATTATGGTACCTGAAGAGTTTCCCTGGAGGTTGCATAGCAGTTTGTGGATGGGGTCCTGCGGGGCTCCCTCTGGGCCCCCACAGTGGGTTGGGGGGCTGAGTGGGGTGTTCTAGCCTCCTTCCTTGTCCCTCTGAAAATACCCCCTTCGACCGGAGCAGCTCTGCTTTTGTATGTTTCATTTATTCATATCTCCCAGGTAATTGACTTATTTGAATAAAGAGTACTTTTGGCAAAATAAAATAAAAGTGTGGGGCTTCCCTGGTGGCGCAGTGGTTGAGAATCTGCCTGCCGATGCAGGGGACACGGGTTCGAGCCCCGGTCTGGGAAGATCCCACATGCCGCGGAGCAACTAGGCCCGTGAGCCACAACTACTGAGCCTGCGCGTCTGGAGCCTGTGCTCTGCAACAAGAGAGGCCGCGACAGTGAGAGGCCTGCGCACCGCAATGAAGAGTGGCCCCCACTCGCCGCAACTAGAGAAAGCCCTCACACAGAAATGAAGACCCAACACAGCCAAAAATAATAAATAAATACATAAATAAAAATTAAAAAAAAAATCCTTTAAAAAAAAAAGTGTGGTAAGCAGTTCTAACACAAACACAAATAACTTTTCCTCCATTCAATCATTTATTTATTCAATAAATGTGTGTGTAATGATTGAGTGGCTGTGCTGGGAGCTGGGGATTCCAATATGGCGGAGCCCCGGACTTGCCCTTGGGGAGCTCGCAGGCGGTGGTGGGGAAAGTCCTGCCATGACATTTGCCTTCCAGGTGGTGAGTGCTGTGATGGACATATGCCCCGTGCTCCACGGTCACCAAGGCCACGTGCCCAAGATTGTCAGAGTCTGAGGGTGCAGGGAAGAGGGGACATTTGAACTGAGTCTGGAAGGATGAGCAAGTGGCCATGTGAGAAGAGTGGGGACCAGTCAGGAGGAAGAAACAGCAGCATGTGTGAGTGGTGGAGCTGGAAGTTTGGGGATGTGTGGAAGGAGAAGCAGGCGACAGGGCCACATGGCCGGGTGTGGAGGACTTGGGCTGCTGCAAGCTCCTGAGAAGGGGGATGCCACGATTAGGACTGTGTTTGGGCGTTTGACCTTGGCATCCACGTAGAGAACGGGCTGGGGGGAGGGGGGAAGCTGGAGGTAGGCAGCCAGCGGGGAGGTGAGTCACACGGAGGCCTGAGCTGCCCAGTGGCAGCGAGGAGAGAGGGAGAGACCCCTTCAGTAAAAACGGGAAGTGGACAGGACGGGGTGTGCCGGCGGGAATGAGAAGGGCTGACTCCCAGGGCTCTGGCTGGGGCTCTGGGCTGGAGGCCTGCAGCCGACCGACCGTAGGAGTGTGCGCTCTCTTTCCCAACAAGACCCCAGCCCCAACCTCCTCTGGTAGCTGGAGTCTTGCCCCTTTTTCAGAATGTCTCCACTTCCTGTCCTTGCCCACCTTTCTGGACACCCTGAGCCTTTAGAGTCTGGACACCACAGTGTGTCATTGTCTGTCTGTCTTCCTTGCAGTTGTTTCTGGTAAGTCAGACTTGTCTCTTAACTCAGTAAGGACCATCTCAAGGGCAGGATTGTGTCTTTGGTTATATCTGCCTTAGACTCTGGCACCTACTAGGTGCTTGACTTGCTGACTTGACAGTGTCTCTTGTTTTCTTTTCAGAATCTGAGAGCAGTAAGTGTGTCCCAAAGAGAAACAGTCACTAGGGGTGAGCCCGGACCCACAATGGATATTCCCCCGGCAGCCAAGCTGGGTGAGGCCTTCGTGTTTGAGGATGGGTTGGAGATGCAGACAAACCTTTTCCTGGAGGAGGACCCGGGGGACCCTTTTCTTCAGGAAAGGGGTTTAGCACAGATGGCTGTCATCTACAAGGAGATCCCTCTGGGGGAGCAGGACGATTATGAGGGGAATATCAGTCTGTGCTCAAGCCCCATCCAGCATCAGAGCATCCCCCCAGGAGACAGACCCCAGGACGATGAGCCATCCAGCCCAACCTTCCTCCAGAAATCAGACCTGAGTATGTGCCAGATAACCCACAGCGAGGAAGCGTCTGGTAAGCCCGATGGGGAGACGGCGGGCAGGGGGGACTCGGGACCCGAGGGGCCTCACAGGACTGCACAGCCAGCCAAGCCCTACGCGTGTCGCGAGTGCGGCAAGGCCTTCAGCCAGAGCTCACACCTGCTCAGGCACCTGGTGATCCACACGGGGGAGAAGCCCTACGAGTGCTGTGAGTGCGGCAAGGCCTTCAGCCAGAGCTCGCACCTGCTGCGGCACCAGGCCATCCACACGGGGGAGAAGCCCTACGAGTGCAGGGAGTGCGGCAAGGCCTTCCGCCAGAGCTCTGCACTCGCGCAACACCAGAAGACCCACACCGGGAAGAGGCCGTACGCGTGCAGGGAGTGCGGCAAGGACTTCAGTCGGAGCTCGAGCCTCCGGAAGCACGAGCGCATCCACACCGGGGAGAAGCCCTATCAATGTAAGGAGTGCGGGAAATCCTTCAACCAGAGTTCGGGCCTGAGCCAGCACCGGAAGATCCACACGCTGAAGAAACCGCACGAGTGCGAGCTCTGTGGGAAGGCCTTCTGCCACCGGTCCCACCTCATCCGGCACCAGAGGATCCACACAGGCAAGAAGCCGTATGCATGCGAGGAGTGCGGGAAGGCCTTCAGCCAGAGCTCCAACCTCATCGAGCACCGCAAGACGCACACGGGCGAGAAGCCTTACAAGTGCCACAAGTGCGGCAAGGCCTTCAGCCAGAGCTCCTCACTCATCGAGCACCAGCGCATCCACACCGGCGAAAAGCCCTACGAGTGTGGCCAGTGCGGCAAGGCCTTCTGCCATAGCTCGGCCCTCATCCAGCACCAGCGCATCCACACGGGCCGGAAGCCCTACGTGTGTAATGAGTGCGGCAAGGCCTTCCGGCACCGCTCGGCCCTCATCGAGCACTACAAGACCCACACGCGGGAGAGGCCCTACGAGTGCAACCGCTGCGGCAAGGCCTTCCGGGGCAGCTCGCACCTCATCCGCCACCAGAAGGTCCATGCGGGGGACAAGCTCTAGAGGAGGGGCTGGTGCCACGGCCCGTGCCTCTGCCAGCTGGAGCCTGGCCCCCCGCTCATCTGTGAGGCCTGCCCGCCTCCCCAGACCAGTGCCTCCTGGAAATGCCCGCCCACCCTGGTGGCAGGGTCCGGCCCCCCGTCTGCGGCCCTGGCCCAGCAGGGGGACTGGGTAGGGTGGGGAGGGAGGCCAAGGGCCGGGGCACCAGGGCAGAGCTGGCTCTCAGTTGTCTCGTGCTCACCTGTGACCCAATGGGGTTTAGTTTTGCCCTCTATTCGCTTTTTCCAGAATCCAGAAGAAGAATAAACGTCAGAGGGAGAAAGTGGAGTTAAACCCATGAAAATGTCAGATGAGCTCTAACATCAGGCACTTTTAGAAGAAGTAACCGTGTTCGCGGTCCAATCAACTGAAGGAAAATGGATCCAAAGTAGACGCGTCAGCAGCCCACCTCGGGCACTGGTGGGGACGGCCAGCTCAGGTGACAGAGCAGAGGGAGGGTCTGGAGGACTCATCTTGGGTGTGGGGGTAAGGCCCCCTTGTGCTCTCTCAGCCCTTGACGTGGGTTAGCTGAGGGCGGTTCTGGCCGGCAGCTCTTCCAGGAGGTGGAGGCGTGGTCCTGGAGGCCGGCAGAAGGTGCAGCCTGGCTCTGGCTCAGCCCGGGCAAAGGCTCACTGCCCACCCGGGGGTAACCCTCCACCAGACCTAGGGCCCCAACCACAGTGTGCCTTGGACATCATCGGGGCCCGTCTCTGGTCGGTGCTTTGCAGCCTCCCCTCCACCCTCCTGTGCAAGGGGATAGAAGGTGATTCGGTCAGGTCTGGGTTCAAGTTCCAGTTCTGGCCCCTCCCTCACCTTGGTGACCCCTTCCGTGAGGTGGGCATACTGGGACTGGCCACATTCCCCTAAGGGCTGGCGCAAGGCTCCTGTTCAGAGTGGGACCACGCATGAACGTGCTTTGTCGGCTGGCGATTGAGGATGGAGACCCACAGTGACCGCTGCCCCACCTGCAGGGGAGGTGCATCCCTGTCTGGTTCCCGACATGGCAGGGCCCCCCCCTTCAGCCAGGCTTTCCCTCCCTCCCTCCCTCCAGCTTGTGTCCTGGGTGCGGCGCCCTGGGCAGGACACTTCCTGCACGCCATCCCCGCAGCGGCAGTGTGTCTGCGTCCTGTCCTTCTCTCTGTCCTCCCCACTGGGGGTTGTTTAATGGGGACCATTGTCTGCGTCCTGCCCTGACCAGTTCAGTTGGGCATCCCCAGAGGTGGGGCTCCGACAGTGGCATGTTTTTAAAGCTCCCCAGGTGATTAGAAGTTTCCCCTGCATAGCAGGCTGTGAGCCCATGCTGGCTCCCAGGCAGCCCCAGCATCTCCCAGATGGCATCGTCCAGAGCAGAGCTTGAAGGTGGCCATCCTGTCTCAGATCTCTGCCCACCACCCCAGGGATGGGCTCAGGCAGTGCCGTGTCTGGCTGGTTGGTAAGCGTTTGTCCCAGGCCTTTGTGTGTCCACGAGGATCTTTAGTTCTGGCTCCCCGGGCTCCTCAGAGCTAGTGTGGGGAGTTCGCAGTCAGAGCTATTTTGAAGCTTTCTGAGTCTCTGGCTGAAATCCCACGAACCCATCATGGTCACACTAGTTATTTCAGCTTATGAGAAGCTCAGCTGGGCAGCTGTGTATAGTTTAGATGAATGAAAATGGGAAAGCCATAGTGGTTACTTCTTAAGTGGAACTTGGTAGGCCAGAGATGGTAAAACGACAGGTCTGTTGGGCTGGGAAGATCGGCTCCGTCCAGCTCCTCTCTGCTGTGTGAGTCTGTGGAGCATTGAACCAGCTCTCCAGGCCCCAGCAGAGCCTCTGCATGAGCAGGTGGACCAGCCCGACCGGGCAGTGCCAGGCACTGTCTGCAGGCAGCCTGCACGGATGGTCTTCGGTCACCAGTGAGAGTACTGACACCCCTGCTCAGTGCAGGTGGGACATTATCCCCCCAAGATCTACCTCCTCACCCCCTGCTGTCCCCGCATTTGGCCTCAGCCTTGCCAGTTGTCTGCTTCCTACCTTTGATGTCTGTCCCTGCACACTGTGCACCAGCCAAATTTTTTTTTTCAGGCATCACTTTGCACATGTCACCACTCTCCTTAAAACCAACCTTCAGGGGTCTTCTGCACGTAAACCCCCATTTTAGCCAGCCTGGGTTACCCGCGCGAGCAAGCGTCTCGGTGTTCCCACCACGCCCAGATGCACCCCACTCACGCCCAGCTTCTCAGCTCATTTATGCTGTTCTCACATTTTTGAATATGCACTTTTTCTCTTCCTCCCCCACATTCCCCTTTCTTCCTTTTGACTATGTAACATGGAGATTAAGACCCCCTTTCTGAAGGGTTGACAGACTCTCACAAAACCATGGTCAGACCAGGCAGGTACTTTCTTTGTAGGAAGTGTGAGCAGAACCTTGTTCTTTCAGTTCAAATTCTTTCACTGATTTCTTATGTATTTTTATTTTTTAATTTTTTTTATTTTTATTTTTTGCGGTACACGGGCCTCTCACTGTTGTGGCCTCTCCCATTGCGGAACACAGGCTCCGGACACTCAGGCTCAGCGGCCATGGTTCACGGGCCCAGCCGCTCCGCGGCATGTGGGATCTTCCTGGACCAGGGCACGAACCTGCGTCCCCTGCATCGGCAGGCAGACACTCAACCATTGCGCCACCAGGGAAGCCCTGTATTTTTAAATCTTTTCATTTATTTAGGTTCTCAAACAGTGTGATGTTATAAGAGATCATCTTGGTAATATTTTAATCATCCTTGAGTTTAGTTGTTTGTTTTTGTTTTATTGTCTTACATTTTTTCCTTCTTCTAGTTGTTGAGTGTTGCAAAGGTCCAGTTCTTGGTTCTGTTTACTAATTGAATTGTTTGTCAAAGTACATGTATTCTGCTCTTTTCTTTCTTTTTTTTTTTGACTTAATACTTTACATTTCTTAAGATTATTTAGATACAGTTAATCATTTTTAATATTTCTAGTAAATGGGGGTACTTTAGCCTATGATTTTTTTCTTACAGTGAGAGCTTTTTCTGCACTCCGTAATGTTGACATGTGTTGTCTTTTGCTGTTGTCCTTAGGACTTTCCCTTTGGCCCAACTATTATTATTGTTACTGTTATTATTAATTTAATATTTCCCAGTGATGACTGCTGAGGTTATGGCTTTTACTTCTTATGGTACATAGTGGTGTCAGCATTTCTAAGTGTCCATAGAACTTCTCTGGGCCTGAATATATTATCAGTTTTTATAAGACATTTGTGTACCCTCAAGAAACGTGTTTTTACTCCATCAGTTCTATTTGTTAAATCAGTTTTTATGTTACTTTATTCAAATCCATACTCTCTCTAACTTTACTTCAGAGTTCTTAACCTGGGGTCCAAGGACTGCCTGGGAGTCCATGAGCATGCAGGGGTTTCAGAGGTCATGGATGCCGGGCATTGAACAAAGCTGTGTGGATATGTGCGTGCATAAATTATTCTGGGAGGGGGGTCTGTAGCACTCACTACATTTTGGAAGGGCTCTGTGACCCCAAAGTAGGTAAGAACACTCATTTACCTAGTCAAATCACAGTCTGATTTTGTGTTTTTTTCTTTACGTATCTCTATTTTGCTTTAATTTCTGTTTCTTTTTTATGTATGTTGTTGCTTTGTGAGTCGTGCAGTTATCTTCTTAATAGGCAGGGTACAAATGATCAAGTAATTACCATGTTTGGGGCATATATGTTTAATAGTGACATATCGAAAAACTGTGCCTTTTAGTGCCCTCTTTGCCTCTTTTAATGCTTCTAGCTTCAACTTCTCTTTTCCAAATATCATAATGGAAGCCCCTTGCTTTTTTTGAATTTGCATTTGCATGAGAGTTTATTTAGCTCGGCATTTTATTTTTAAAATTTGTGTACATATTTCGCTATATATCTGTAACTTATAAACAGCAAATTGTTGGATTTTGTTTTCTGATTCTTTCTGTAATTCTTCTCATATAAGTTCTATTATTAACATTATTGTTTAGAGTAAGGCATAAATTATCTTCATCTTAATATTTTAATATATATTAACTCATTTAACCCCAAAAGGTCATGCTCATCTCCCCCCCCACCGCCGTCTCTATGAGTTATTATCCATGTGTAGAGCATCACTTCTGGGTAGACTAGAGGTCTGCCATTGGGCACACCTGCTCCTCCTGGTCTTCATCAGTGCCAGGCTCTGTCCTGAGCCCCTCTTGCAGCCACATCCTCTCGCTTCAGTGTCCTTGGCTGTGATGTGGAGGAATGATGTTACCTCACAGCCTCGTGGGGCTTGGAAGACTAAGGAGTGCAAACCTGTGTGGAAAACTGAAGGTGTAGGTGATTATTACGCTCTCAGTATTGTGAAATATTCCTTTGATTTTCTGTTCTTCTTAATCCCAAAGTTTGTTCAACATAACTTAGAACACTACATTGTGCTTTACTTCTTAGAAATAATATGCGGTGCAGCAAAGAGCTAGACGTCAGGCCTACCCTCCCTGAGGGAACCCACACAGTCATGTGAAAGAGAGGTGGGGACCCTGATCTTGTGCCCCTCTCCCCATCACCTGTCTGTCCCAGGATGGTCCCCTCAACTTTCCCCTTTCTCCCCTGACTCCTCCCGTGGTGGAGGCAGAGGCTCCAGAAGATGGTCACTCTGGCCACTCCTGTTGCAGGTGGGAACCGGAGGCCAGTGGTTTACCACAGGTGCAGTGGTTTAGTGTCAGATCTACCGGCAGCCACGGGGAGGAACAGTTCAGATGTGATGCTGGAGCCCCAGCCTGCTGCTGCCGGGACTTCTTAGAGGCCACAGTGGGTTCAGTCACCACGGGCCGAGGTGGAAACCAAATGGCCTCTCTGCTCAGAGTCGCTCTGCTCTTGGGGCCAAGCGGATGCTCACCAGCATCACACATGTCTGGATGTATTTGCCATCGACTGACACCCACCTTACAGGGGGTGGGGAAAGGCACCCCCCTTCTTTTGGGGGAACCCCCTCTTCAGTATCTGATAACCAGGAAACCCAGTCAGGAGGTGGCCTGGGGAGTGTGGAGTGCGGTGTCTTGAGATGGACCATCCCTCCTGCACCACAGGCCAGACGCTCTCCCAGTGGCCAGGATGCCGGTGGGGCCGTGTGCTGGAGACCCTCCCATGTCCCACCCCCCGCCCCCATCTGCCCTGGTGGGCATCTTCCTCTGTCACTCACCTTCCTCGGCTCCTGCTCGCTGGGAGGTCTCTGCCCTCTGGGGTCCAGAGCACCAGCTTGAAAGGCTCTCCCCACACCTTTCAATCCCTGCTCCCTGTGCTGCCACCCTCAGCCAGGCCAGCTCTTCTTGCAGAGATGACAGGAGCACCTCTGTCCTCCCCAGCCCTCACTTGGGTCTTCCAGCTCCTGGACCCCAGAACTGAGAGGGGGTCATGAGCAGCCACAAACGAATGCGCTCCCTACATAATCCTCACGTGGCCTCATCTGGAAGAGGGAGCAGCAGCACTGCATGGCTCTTCTCCCGGGACCACAGGCACCCCCAGAGCGAAGAGCTGTCCTGGGCACGTGGTCGGAGGTGGTGAGGGGGCCAGTTCCCCTCCTGGAGGCTGGTGGGGCCTCATGGGGTTTTATGAACTGGAGCCTCTACCTCCTGCCGGCGGCCCATCCGCATTCCCAACGTGGGCCTCACTTCCGCCATCCTCCCTTCTACCCGCTGTGCCCTGGAGGGGAGTGGCCTGCAGGTGTCATGGGCAGCTGCGTCCCCCGCTCCACCAGCACTGCCTCGTGAGCTGGCAGCTTCTTCCTGAGTGTCAGCCGCGCTCTTCAGCCTCTTTCTGTCGCCCGTTGTTTCCTCTGGTCTCGCTGATCACAACCAGGGTCTGGAGACCCCTCCTTCTTTACCTTCTCATACACCTATCCCCCCAAGTACTGCCCACAATGTCCCTAATGCCACCCCCTCCTCTCATCTCACTGCACGGCCCCCTTCCTGGCCACCCACCCCCAGCCTTTCTCTCCACCTCAGCCAGAGTGGTCCTTCTGCCCTGCAGCCTGATGGGGTCAGCCTCTTCCACAAACACCCACCCTGGTTTCCATGGAAACCGGTGTCAAGATGCTTCCCGATGATCGGACACCTCCTCCCCACCAGGAGCTCCTGTGTTCCAAGCAGGCCTTCATCCTCAGGGGACCCTTTCCCATCTGTAGAAAGAGCCTGGGCCAAAGACGGTGGGGTTCTCGCCCAGGGTCAGCAATTCTGAGAGGGCCAGGCCCCCTGATCCAACCTGCCCCAGCCCTGTGCTGCGTCCTGGGTGTCAGATGCAGTAGAGCTGGGGAAGGAGGCTGAGTTTAGGGTCAAGGCCAGCACTTCAGTTAGTGGAGACTGAGAAGAGAGAAAGGGTCCAGGAGAGGGTCACCCTCTTTTTTTTTTTTTAATCAACATATGTTGATTTATAATGTTGTGTTCGTTTCAGGTGTACAGCAAAGTGATTCAGATAGATAGGTATAGATAGATTCTCATTCAGATTCTTTTCCATTATAGATTATTACAAGATATTGAATTTAGTTCCCTGTGCTCTACAGTAGGTCCTTGTTGTTTATCTATTTTATATATAATAGTGTGTACCTCTTAATCCCAAATTCCTAATTTATCCCTCCCCGCCTTTCCCCTTTGGTAACTATAAGTTTGTTTTCTATGTCTGTGAGTCTATTTCTGTTTTGTAAATAAGTTCATTTGTATCATTTTCTTGATTCCGCATATAAGTGATATCATATGGTATTTGTCTTTCTCATTCTGAATTACTTCACTTAGCATGATCATCTCTAGGTCTGTCCATGTTGCTGCAAATGGCATTATTTCATTCTTTTTATGGCTAATATTCCATTATGTATATACACCACATCTTCTTTATCCATTCAGTTATCTTCAACCATTGCCTTCCAGCAGGGGGGCATCCGGTGGGGTTGATCTAATTGAAGGTTTCCTACCACTCCAGCCCTTTGCTGGGTGTCAGGCCAAATGACCTGAGTTTGTGACCAACGGTTGAGAAGCCTATTGTCCTGTGGCCACTCAGAAGCTGTGACCCACACTCCTGGGCTGCATCCTGTGCCCCACTGAGCTTACTTAGCTAAACTGGGACTCCTGTTCCTTATCTTACATGTGGAAAATCACCTCGAAAAAGCCAAATCCAACCTCCTTGGTAATAGTTTGTCTGGGAATGTTGGTTTTAACTACTGCAGGCCACACCTCCACTGCCACCTCACCTCCCATGAGATTTCTCCTATGAAAAGCCCTCAAACAGACTGAGGGGTGGTCATTTTTGAAAAACATGACATTGGGGTCACCCTTGGGAGGCCACCCCGAAGCAGTAGTTCTGCCCTTTAAGCTGTCGTGAGGCGGGTGGGGAGAGGACAGGATTTCGTCCCCTCCTGACACTTGGAAGCAGGAAATGTTTGGGGGGACAGAGAGTTGAGTGTCCAGCCTGACTCTCACCAGATGTGGGCTCTGGGAAAGGTGAGGGTAAAGGAAAACTGGTTCCCTCCTTGCTGACGTGTAACACAGCCTGTACATGCCTGCGGTGTTTGCAAGAGTGTTTGTATTTAGTCCTAAGCGGTCACAGCTTCTGGGTCCTTCGGAAATTGATTTCTTTTATACATCCCTGGACAGGCTTTTCTAGCTTCACTGTCCTGGGAACAAATCTCACTAATCCTGGGAGCCCTTGCCCTGCAGGTTGCTGGTTGGAGGGGAGAACTTCTGCATCCTTCTGTGTCACCTCTCCCCAGCAGCCATCCCAAAGGAGCTGCCTGTGTTCTCACTGCTGATCCACCCCTCTGGTTTCACCCCAGTGTGGATGGGGCCGACCTGTTGGGTCCCCACCTCCTCCTGCTGTTCCCTGTGGCCGCTGGCTGTTAGCATGTGCAGGACCGGGACCTGGAGCATCACCCATCAGAGCCCAGAGGACAGGGAGTGGAGACGAGGAGTGAGCCCAGGAGTTTCGAGGGACCAGAGGCAGAATACTGGACTGTGTTCTCCAGGGAAGGCAGTTTTCTCAAAAAATCGTCAATAAGGCCACCGCAAACCATCAGGCTTATCTGTTGCGGAGGAGTGGATTTCTCCCTTTGGCTAATGGCGGTTGATTTCTACCTGGACCAGGGTGTTTATGTTTGAATTACAATCTTACCCCCCTTTGCGCCTCCAGGGATCTGGAAAACAGAGGCCTGGGCTAGACAGAAGCTTTCTAGAAGATTCACTATTGAAGGGATTCAAAGAAAAACCTTTGGTGGTCAGCGATCTGTGGGGTATTGGGGGGGGTCAAGTGCTAAGTGTAATGGCTTAGCTATTTTTACGGGACCAGATTCTTTGTGTCCATAGCGCAGCTGGCCAAAAGGCTTAAACAACCAGAGGTTAGCAGCAAAGAGAGGGTTTATCCACAAGGCAGCCAATGAGGAGATCAGAGAACACTCTCAAATCTGCCTCCCTGAAAACAAGGGGCTGGGTGTTTACGGGATGGAGAATCAAGCAGCAGGGCGGTCTGAGGTGTGGGGAGCGCGGGGGAAAATGATTAGAAAAAGGAGTAGGGACTGTGGTTCTGCGCAGGTGTAACCAACTCCCGGCCTCTGCACGCTCACAGCACGATCTGGGGGCGGACTTTTCACGGAGCGGACCCTCGCGCACGCCCAGTGGGAGGGTCAGGGGTCCCATCCAGTCTTAGCCAGTTCAGCTCCAACTAGATGCAGCTGACGACTCTGAGTTTCTAGAAAACAACCCGGAAGATATTTTATCATTTGGGCTACGTGCTTGGAGTACATGCAGGTCTTAAAACGGCCTTGATTAGTGACGGCAGGTGGAATGGATTTGACTAATCATGACCCACAGTTTCGCTATCTCAGGGGCTGCCCTCATCCCCCACCTATCCTACCATAGGCGGGGGCATAGGACGCTGAGATCTGGGACATACTTAGGCTAAACAGTCAGTCAGGGTTGCTGAGCAGACCCGGGGCCATCCTCACGCCAATCATTGGCTCCTGTGCCCAATAAAACGGAAAGAATGCGGGAAAACAGGGAGGCGGTTTCTGGGCCTTGAGCTTTCCTCCAGCACCCTCTTCTGGCAGAGCCAGGCATTGCACGCGCTGACCAAACCTCGGTGTCCGGCTCGGAGGCCCCATCCTTGTCCCAGAGATCGCACCCTCTCACCAAAATGAGGGACACCTGCTCCCAAGAGTCGTATCCACAGCCAACTGTGTTAATTCCTCCTGAAATTCAGTCACAGTTCCACTGAATATTCTGCTAACCTCCAACAACTCCTACATAAAGTAACGCTGAGAAGAAAAGAGAACGTGGTTGATAAATACACAATAAGGAGCAAAGAAAAAAGACGCAGTCACCGCCGTTCTCCTTTTTCATCGCTTATGAATAGGGTTGCCAGATAAAATACAGGATGCCCGCACAGTGAATAATTTTTTAGTATAAGTATGTCCCCAACATTACAGGGGACGTACTTAAACTACTACTTGTTGTTTTTCTGAAACTCAAACCTAATCTACCTTTTTTACAAGTTTTGTGGGACAGTCCGCAGCCTGGATGGGATCGGGCGGTCTCTGGCGCCCTCTAGCGTTGAAAGGTCTCAGCCTGGTGTTTTGGGGTAGGTGGCATTTGTGATGATGTGACCAGGTGAATATGATCGTCCTTTATGAGGAAGCACGTTTGGAGCTTGTTAGCTGAGGGACCAGAGCAATCAGCCTGCACCCGTGCCCCCAGCCATCCATTTCTCCTTGGAAAATAGGAAGATGTCACGTAGACCTGGAGCTGGGTGGAGAGGGTGCCCTGTGTTCTTGCTGCACCTACTTGGAGTGGAGGTGCCATCAAGTTGTGCTGGGCGGGTGGGGGAAGGGAGGAAACAGGTCATTTCATGGGTGAAATGTTACAGACTCTCAGTGCTCTTGCCAAGTTTTGGTAGACTTCCTTGAATAAATATTTCATTTTTTGTATGCCCTTAGGTCCATTTCCAGAGACTTTAAAGATATAGAGGTTTAAAGATATTTAAAGACTTTAAATATTTATATACAAAGATAATATTATTTCTTAAAATTTATACATAAATTTAAAATTAATATATAAAACATATGCATATATAATTATAAATACACAATCATAAATATATAACTATATTTATATATTATAAATTCATAATAGAAAACAAACATAAATATATAATTATAAACAAATAAATATATTATTATAAGTATATAATTATAAACACAAACATTTGTATATTATAAATATATGATTATAAACATATATTTAAATATTATTATAAATATGTAAATTAAAAAATAATTTTCACCACTTTTGCTAGAGGCGGGTCTGTGGAACTCTTTGTGTTGCTGTTCCAGAAGTGGAACTCTCCCTCTCCAAACTGGCTTTTGAAATGACCAGGAAAGAAGTGAAATGTATAAGAATTGGGAAGATAGCAGCAAAATTGTCATTCTTCACAGATGATATGTTTAAGTATGTAGCAAGTCCCACAGAATGCAGATAAATTAACAGAATCTATAAAAAAGTGTAGCAAATTTCAAATGCAAAAACTTACTGTATCTCTATTAACAGCAAATGGAGAATAACATTTAAGGATACATTTTACAATTCATTAAAAATATCAGTTTCCTAGGGATGAATCTAAAGAGATGCCCAAGTCATTTGTTTATGGGGAAAACTCTACATACAACTTTATTGAGAATATTAAAACCTATTAATGGGAGGGAGAGAGAGAAAGGATATCCATGGCTTGAAAGTTCAATGTGGTAAAGATGCCAGTTTCCCCCAAATTGATTGCTAAATTCCCCCAGAACTGGTTCAAGGTGCAGAATTCCTGTACCTTTTTTAGGGAGCAGAAGCCAAAGAGCCGATTCTAATTAAGAGCCGCTCAGATCCTCTTGACAGAGAGGAGCGCTCTCCTTCGTCCCGGCCACCTGGGCAGTTTCAAGGTCATGGCCAGAAGGACTTGGTTCCCTGCGTCGCCCACTCAGAATTCTCCCTCTCTGTCTGAAGAGGCGACCTTGGTGGGGGGGGTTCCCCCCCATGGGCACACCCGTCCCCATGTATGGGTATGGGTAAAAACACTGTGTAATCCAGTCAATGGAATATTATTCAGCAATAAAAATAAATGAGCTTAAGTCATAAAAAGATATAGAGGAACATGTAATGTGTATTAATAAATGAAAGAAGCCAATCTGAAAATGCTACCAACTGTCTGATTCCAACTATATGACATTCTGAAAAAGGCAAAATTGTGGAGACTATAAAAAGGTCATTGGTTGCCGGGGTTTGGGGGTAAGGAGGGAAATACACTGTATGATACTCAAGGATAAATACATGTCATTATACATTTGTCCAAACCCATAGAATGTAAACTATGAATTCTGGATGATTATGATGTGTCAATGTAGGTCCATCAGTTGTAATAAATGCAGGAGAGATTGATAATAAAGGAGGTTATGCACGTGTGGGGGCAGGGCACGTGTGGGGGCAGTATGTGGGAAATCTCTATGTCTTCTGCTCAATTTTGCTGTGAACCTAAAACTGCTCTAAAAAATAGTGTTTTTTAAAAAATCAATTGACCATGGATGTATGTTTTTATTTCTCACTCTCAGTGCTGTTGCACTGATCCATATGTTTATCCTTATTCCAATACCACACTGTTTTGGTTACTGTTGCTCTTGGTAAATTGGGAACTGTGCTTCTTATAATTAGGATCTACCCACCCACCCAACTATTCAACCATCCATTCACCCATCCAACTACTAACCTACCCTCAAACACACCAATCCACCTACTCAAATACCCATCGATCAATCAACCACCCATCTCTCCATCCATTTACCCACCCACCCAACTATCCATCTATACATCCATCCATCCATCCATCTCTTCCTTCCTTCCTTCATTCAAACTGTTTACTGAGAACCTTGAAGTTACCACGCACTACACTGGGGATGAGATTCAGGGCCTGCAGACCCAGGAAGAGGCCACATCCCTTGGGAGCAGCAGCTTTTCCTTTGTCAGTGAGGGTCCTGGAAGGGGGAGGTGAGATCCCATGGGGTCGGGCCCTCCAGGATTCCAGGACCCCGGATGGGGCTTGGGGAGGATGTGGGGAGGCAGCCATGGGGCAGTATCAAGCCCAGGTGGGGCTGGGAAGGGGAGAGGGCTGGGAGGGGTGGGGGCCTCTGCTACCCGCTCCTGCGAGCTGCACAAACATCCGACTACAGCCCTGAAACTGCCCTGTCCCATCGTCCTGGGCCACACCTGGCCCTGTTTGTCACCAGTCCCACGCCCCATTGACCATGGGCTAAGCTTCTCTTCCCCTTACTTCTCCCCTTTTGTCACCCTGAGTTCTGTTTAGGTCAAAGTTAGGGTTAGCTTTGCCTGGGGATTTCCAGGGTTGACCAGCAGGGCCACCAGAGCTGGGGAGGTGACCCACTCCATCCCCTTCCCACCTCGGGCCTCACTGCCCCCAGGCCTGGGGCCTCCCTGCTCAGCCCCTTCATCCAGGAATCTGACAGTTTTCCTATAGTTTCTGGCCCGCAGGGCCCCTCACCCAGCACTCCCTGAGCAGAGGGAAAGGCTGGGGCCCAGAGAGGGGAATCATCTTGCCCAAGGTCACACAGCATGTCAGAGGCCGGCCCTAGGCAAGATCCCAGGAGGTGACAGCAGTGGCTGGGGTGGGTGAGGGTCACCATGGTCCAGGCACCTCACAGGCATCGTCTCCTTTAATCCCCAGGCCCACCCTTTGGGGGAGAGACTTGTTATCACTTCCTGTACAGATGGGATGAGGAAACAGCCCACAGAAGGAAGCAAATGGCCCAAGGTCAAAGGCTGAGAAGGGCTGCAGGTGAGGGGGACCCTCCTTGTCCACCCTGGGGTCTGGGCTCCCCCAGGCCCTTTGCCACCAGCCCTCCCTCCTTCCAGCCATGGGGTGGGGGTGGCCACTGGGTCCACTCTCGGGCCTCCTTTCTGTTCCCCTGACTCGGGTCGGGGCTGGGGGGTGATGGGGGGAAGTTGCCCACGGGAGGGGTCTGGGGCCCGGCAGAGGACAGCTCTCCATCCGGGTGCCCCTGTGTGGCCTATTTCCTGTCCCTCAGAGGGGAGGCCCCAGGTTGGGAGGGGGAACACCGGGGACTGGCTCTGTCTCGCTCTCTGGGCTGTTAATCATTTTGGGCCTCGGTTTTCCTACCTGTGAATGGGACGGTGATGCTGGCTGTGAGCCCCACGGAATCCGGAAGTGGCTCAGCTGGGTAACTCGTGTTGCATGTTTCGTAAATGGTTCAGGACAGTAGGCCCTCAGTAGCCTCAGGGCGCAGCTGCCTTTTGGAATCTCAGATCTGGTCAGGACTGAGGCCTTCAGGGCATCTGCCCCCTGCCTCACCTCTTCTGAGCCCCGTCCCTGTCCCTCTGCTGGGCTCCGGGGCTCGGGACACTCCGGCCAACCAGCCGGCCTCACTGTGTGCGGCACAGAGAACCGTCCTCCATGGAGAACTCCCGGCCCACCCCCCGCCATGGGCTCTGGGCTGGGCAGGGGCGAGTTTCCCTGTCTTAGCTTCACCTCCAGGACGCGACTTGGGCCCACAGGGGCAGTGAGGGGCGATGGGAGTGAACACTGGCTGATGAGCTGACTGATCAGTGCTGGGGTGAGGGCCATACTCCCCCAGGCTCTCGGGCATTCGCCCCCCAGGTACTGCACGGCTCATGTGTCAGGTGATGCGATGTTATGGCTGTGGCCTGTGGCCTGGCTCCCGGCGTCCCTGGGCTGGGGGATCTACTGGCAGTGTCCCCTGAGAACGAGCTGGTGGAGTCAACCCTGTGGAAGTGATTTGTTGTCTTTGGGGGTGAACTCAGGAAACTGGCTGGGTGCTTGTCCCCCATCTCCCCTCCCATCAGGACCTTGGAGCCCTGGAATGTCCTGGGAAACTCTCTGATTGGAGAAGGACAGGGGAGGAGAGGAGAGAATGGGAGGGTCAGCCTGGAGGGTGGATCGGGGAGGCCTGTAACTGTGGGTGGGGGTGAGGTGGGGAGTCAGGTCACCCACAGGGCAGGAGGCAGCTGGCCTTACCACGCTGGCCCATCTGTCACACCTCTTGCCCTCTCTTTGACCTCAGCGTATCGACCAAGCACAGGGCAGACTGGGCAGGGAACAGGGCACCCAGTGTCCAAAGGCCCCTCCTTCCATGGTGAAGTAGGCACGTTCCAGGTCTGACTTTGGCCTTGACTGGGCCAGGCCTGCCTTGCCTGGGACATGAGTAGCTGAGAGCCCCACACAGGCCAGGCCCCCAGGAGGCCCGAGGGAGGCTTTTTGGATGGATGGATTGATGGATGATGGGTAGATGGATGGATGGGTGGATGGATGGGTGGACAGACAGATGGACAGACAGATGGATGAGTGACTGACCAATCTGAGGTCCTGTCCATTGGGGAAGGACCGCATGAGGCCTCTTGGGGGACATCTGTGCTCTGGGCTCCTCATTATTACCCCAGACCCAGGCCTCCCAGTGCAGTGATTGTGAGGGTCCCCATTTCTCCCCCTTCCCCGTCCTTGGCCCAGTCCCTCCCCCAGAAGAGTCCCAGGTGTGGGGACAGCAGGGAAGGTGTGACTGCAGTGCCCCATGTCCAGCCCTGGCCAGCCCTGCCCCCCGGGCTCCTCTGAGCCCCGAGTGTCTGGCTGTGTCCCACGTCAGCCGCAGCTGCGCGCCTGGCGTTTAGAGAGGCCCCTGGGGACCACGAGGAGGGGGTACGACCTGCACAGACACAGATTCTGGAACAGAAGATGCCCCTTCTGTTGGCTGACTGACGTGATCTCTGCCAGGCTCAGGCCTGGGCGCAGGGGCTTGGGCAGCCTGGGTGCTGTGACGCAGGTCCCTTCTCCAGGAGAGTTGGTGGAAGCTTCCAGAACTGGAGCCACTCCTCCCCCCAGCCTGGGGAGAGGGAGGCACCTGCTTCCCCGGGCTGGGCCGGTCGGCGTTTCCCGGCTATTTTGGGCGTCAGGGCCTCTTGGTTTCACCAGGCCAGCTGTGCAGGGGTGAGGGTGGGGCCCATGGGGAGTCCAGGGGTGCTGGGCTGAGGCCGGCTGGGCCCGAACAGGCCGATGCTAATGGCAGCAACAGTCAACCTCAGAGACCAGTAAACGTCCAGTTTCCATCTGACCATCCCTCGTGGACCCCAGGGAGCGAGTTTCCACTATCACCAGCCCGGCTGCATGGAGGGGACACAGGCCCCAAGCCGCCAACCCAGAGTCAGGGCTGTCCTGCCCCCTGGCCCCCTCCAGGCTCAGCCGTGGCCCCTTGTGAGGCCCAGTCGGGCACCCTCAGCCCTCACCCTGGTTGGTTTCTCCAGGGCACGAGCCCGTCCTGCACGACACCACTCCCTCTCTATAGGCTGCTTCCCTGTGCCCACAGGAGCCCCAGCAGAGCTGCGTTGCCACCGCCGAGGTCCCCACACATCGTAGGTGCTCAGGAAAGGGCTGCTGAGTGGTGGCTTTGCCCCGGGCAGTGACCACAGCGGGCCTCATCCACGAAGGGCCTTGTCCACACTAGCGCTGAGCTGGAGGCCCTGTGTGACCAGAGACCCTGCGGGTGGGCTCACCAGGCTGCTCTGGGGTCCCACCTTCCCTTGGAGAGCCGCTCTCGGCCGGCCCACAGCAGCCTTTCCGTCCTCCTTAGGGAGCCTGTTTGGGGTCTGGCTGAGGCTTCCTCCTTCCTCCCAGCACAATCTGGAGGCCCCAGCATGTCCCCAGGAGGCCGGGCCCTGGGCGGGCAGGGATTACCCATCCTGGTGAGGACCGGAGGGGGATCCAGACTCTGGTGCCCAGCACAGCCCGGGCACAGAGAATGCTCAGTGGACGCCAGCCCTGACGTGACGTGTCCCCAGGCCAGGTGCTGAGGAGCAGAAGGGACCTGGGGGGTTGAGTGGCCACAGGAAGAGAGTGTCACCCTGACCTGTGTGGAAACACACGCATTGCGGTGCCCTGGTGAGTTGTGCTGACCATTAACTACTCTGTCCCCGGAGTGGACAGAGGGTGTCTGATGACCCAGCCCCTCCCTGGCCTCTGTCCTGGTTGCCCCAGACAGTCTCCCTGATTCTTGCCTGTCACCTCCTCTCCCCTCCCCCAGGGCCCCAGCAGTCACCTTCCCTCCCCTCCCCCAGGGCTATTCCTGGCTCTGCTGTGAAGGAACCACAACCCCCCTCCCCCATCAGTCAGCTCCTCCAGCCTTGGCCTCCCACAAGGAAGCCCCTGATAGAGAGCGCTGCCCAGGGTCGCACAGCAGGCAGGGCAGGGCCAGGACAAGCCCCCTCCCCTGACCTGACACTTTTCTATTAGACCAGGGGTCCGCCCAACATGCCCCCATCCCCCTGCCGCCCAGTGCCCTGGGGCCACCAGTCCGCAGGGGCTGTCCCGGCTCGGAGCTGAGCAGGGCAGGCCTGGTGCATCCCTCATGGTCAGTGTCGCCTCTGTGAAGTGGGCAATGGCAGCCCTGATGGGGACTTTAAGGCTCCCTGAGGGGCTCTGATGAGCCTCGAGACGTGCTCAGTGCCGGCTGCTGGGGGATCCGCCTTGTGGGGCCGGGCAGTGGATGAAATCTTATCCCAGGTGTGCGGGGAGATGCTCCCCGGGTGGGGAGCTGACCTGGGTGCTTGAGGACACGGTGGGGTCAGCGGTGGGCTCTACGGGTGTCCCCCCAATGCATGAGCTGTTCCAGGGCAGGTGGTCCTGTCTCCTTGCTCCCAGCACCAGCCCACAGCAGTGCTCACTGACGGTTTGCTGAATGAATGAGTGAGTGAATGGATGAATGACATGTCTCGCAGGGCTGAGGAGCTGTGGAAAGAGCTAGGGGTGGGGGGGGGGGCAGATCAGCCAGCAGCTCACCCTGTAACCCTGGGCAGGTCCCCCAACCCCCATCCCGCTGACAGAGCCTCAGTTCTCTCCTCTGTGAATTGGGCCCACAATACCCACACTGCTTTGCTGTATGGACTCAGAGGGTCCATGAACCCCCTCCTCCCTGCCCCTACCTGCACCGAGTCAGTATAGATTGAGGAGCCAGGGTTCCCCCACCCCACAGAGCCTTAGGATGCCTCTGATGTCCAGAGGCTGCAGGGTCGTGTGCTCAGCACCGTCTCCCGGCTGGCACAGCACAGCCTCCTCGGGGGGGGAAGGTGACCTCATGAGGGGGGCCCGGGTGCCCACCGTGTGTGCGGCCCTGAGTGCCTGCGGGACCTGGGCAGCTGCCTCAGCTCTGGGAACCTCTGTCTCCTCATCCATGAGGTGAGGGGGTGGTTAGCACCCACCTCCTGGGGAGGTCTGGGGGTCACAGGAGGTAGGCAGCACCCAGCTGGGGCTCCAGCCTCGTGGCAAAGAGATGGCACCTGCAGCAGAGCTGGGGACGGTCAGTCCCATGACCGGGCAGAGTTGGGGTACAGAGGAGGGTGAAGCCGGGTCCCCGTGGACACCCTATTGCCAGCAAGCCTGTTACCAGCTGCGCTGAGCAGGTCTGTGGCTGGCAGCTCTGTCCTAGGCGCCCAGGCACAGGTCTCATTCCTTACCCTGACGGGAGGTGTGAGAAGCTGCTTCCTGCTGCCCCTGGGGGTCGGGAGTGGGTGGGAGATGCCTGGCGTCAGCTCCTCTCAGCCCCCACGTGCTCAGCCCAGACTGGCTGAGGTTCAAGCATTGCCCACGTGAAGGTCACGAGTGGAGAGCTGAGTGCGGGTTATCAGGGAGTGGCAGGCCTCTGTCAGGTGGATGGGGACAGGGACTGTCACGCCAGCAAAGGGAGCAGCGGGAGCAAACTGCAGAGGCGTGAAGCAGTGTGGCCTTTGGTGACAGAAGCCCTTGGGCTTAGAGTAGGTGTTGGTGGGACACAGAGGCAGCAGAAAACGAGTCTGGGAGTGTGGGAGGAGCAGATGCCAAAGGGACCTGTACTGGGGGCTTGGTGTTTGAACTTTACCCTCAAGATGCTGCTACTGGGCCAGTCTGGCCCTGGGCCAGTCTGACCCTTCCGGTGGCAGGGCACAGTGAGCCCTCACCTCCAGGAACTAGGACCGAGGCGGGGCCTCCAAGAAGACAACACCCTTTCTCGGCCCCTCCCCCAGTGCCCTGACCCAGATTTCTGACCCAGAGGAGGGGAAGGGCAAGAGGAAGCCAGCCCCTCCAACCCAAGACCCCTGTCCCCCATGGTCCCTCTTTGGCCCTAACAACTCTGTCGCCTTAGGCCATGGGTCCCAGGGCCAGGGACCTGGGTCCAGGTGGGCTCAGAACTCTCCAGGTGGTTTGATGCCTGGCTGGTAAGGCCTGGAGAACATTTAACCGGGGCGGGAGGGAAGCAGTGCCCCAGAGCAGAAGCTAAGATCAAAGTCCCCTCCCCATGAGCCCAGGAGGAGAAGGGGCCGCAGGAGGCCAGGGAGGAAGGAGGCGGAGCCTGGGCTGGGAGGCCCCCAGGAGTGGCCCAGCCCAGGGACCAGGCAGGACACAGAGGGAGAGGAACGTGGGCGAAGGTTCCCGAGTCAGTTATGCTAACAGCCATACTGGAAAGAAAGGACAAGCCGGGGGCAGGGAGGTGTGGAGGGTCCCCACCAGGGCAGGGAGGGAGGGCTCATCTGGAGGTCACCAGCCATGGGCAGCTCCGGCCAGGAAGGTGGCAGGGGGTGGGCACGGCCTTGTGCTGGAGGAGGAGTGGGAAGAAGGAGAGGGCAGATGGGTGATGTGTCCTGGCTGGTTGCCTGGGAGATGCCCCCACCCAGGAGACTGTGAGCCTCTCCCTTTAGTTACTTTCTCACTGGCACCTAGGATTCCCCACCCCACCCCCAGAATTCTGGAGAGGGTGCAAATTAAATAAGAGACAAAAAAAAAGAACTGAGCAGAGGGCTTCCCTGGTGGCGCAGTGGTTGAGAGTCCACCTGCCGATGCAGGAGACACGGGTTCGTGCCCCAGTCTGGGAAGATCTCACATGCCGCGGAGCAGCTGGGCCTGTGAGCCATGGCCCCTGAGCCTGTGCGTCCGGAGCCTGTGCTCCGCAACGGGAGAGGCCACAACAGTGAGAGGCCCGCGTACGACCAAAAAAAAAAAAAAAAAAGAAAGAAAGAAATGAGCAGAGATTTCTGAATAACGATGAAAACATTCTATTGAGAGTTGATTGGGTGCAGGAGGAAGGGCTGGGGGGACCAGGATGGGAGGGGAGTCCCCCCCAGGGGACCCGTGGCTCCAGGCCCCGGAGGGTGGGGGGTCCAGGGACCTAAGGGCACCCTGAGGACGCCACTGTCTTCTCCACGGTGCTCCCCTCATGCGTGACCTGGCAGCTGACCCTGTCATAAGATCTCCACTCGCTGGCCGTCAGGGCCAGGTAGCTGCTGGCCACGTACTTGTTGTTGCTCTGTTTCAAGGGCTGGGCGGTCTCCACGCCCCTGGTGATGGTGGTGCTGCCTGCCTTCCAGGCCACCGTCACGCTGCCCGGGTAGAAGCCGTTGATGAGACACACCAGGGTGGCCTTGTTGGCCTTGAGCTCCTCAGTGGAGGGCGCGAACAGAGTGACCGAGGGTGCAGACTTGGGCTGACCTGTGTGACAGAGGAGGGGGTGTGAGATGCAGGGGCGGGTCTGGGGTTGCCCACCCCCATCATGGCCTCTGTGAGTGTCCCCATGGTGGCCCTGCTTGCCTTCTCTGTCCCCCCTCCCACTCAGCCCCTGGACAGCAGACAGCCCCCAAGAAGCTGTTCCACATCACTCTTCCGGGTGACCCGGCCAAGCTGTCCCATGTGCAGCCTCAGTGTCCCCGTGTGTAACCAAAGCAGCTCTCCTCCCTCCTTATGATCCCTGTCGGACTCTGGAGGTGGCTGCTCCTGCTGTTGGGGTCCTTCCTGCCGGTTACCCCAAGACCAATCTGCCTCCCCAGGCCCCAAGGAGAAAGGTGGGGGTCGGTCCTTAAGCTGGGAGGGCAGAGGGGAAGCAGCCCCCAGAGAGAAAAAACTGACTTTCCCAAGACAGCCGAGGGTGGGACAGGCTGGGAAAGCTGTGAGAGCCACTTACCTAGGACGGTGAGCTGGGTCCCACCGCCAAAGACGTACCACGGTGACTGGGACTCGGACCAAAACCCGCCGGGCCAGCACCTGGGGCCTGTCCCCCGGGGGCCAGGATGGAGCAGGGAACTGCTGGGCATGACGGGAACAGGGCTGTAGCAGGCAGGGCTGTGTCCTCAGGTTGGGGGGGGTGGGCAGCCAGCACCCCCCCCGAGGCTGGGGCACTCCTGGGTGTCCCCATGCCCAGCCCCCTGTCTGAGGAAGGAGCCACTCTCACCTTGTCACCCAGTGTGTCCCCCTAACTCTGAGGCTGTCCTGTGACCACTGAATCCTCAGTGCTGATGGTGCTGCTGAGTGCCGAGTCCCCTCAGGTGGCCATGTGGTGTGGCAGAGTGAGTCCTGAGCTGGCTTGGACCTGCCTGACCTCTTCTGGCCTCATTTTAGGGCTTCTGGGTGTTCCTTCCCCCATAATTTCCCACAGTCCAGCCAGGCAGCTTTCTTCCTGGACCTGTGGACACCAGGTCATTTGGGGGCCCCCTGCCCTGTTGTCTCCACTCACTGAGACGCAGTTCAGTTCCTCCTCTTTCATGAAGCCTTCTTGGATCTTTCAGATCATTGTCTTTCTGTCCATCTGTTTTTTCCATCCATCATCCATCCATCCATCCATCATCCATCCATCCATCCATCATCTATCATCCATCCATCCGTCCATCATCCATCCATCTATCTATCAACCATCCATCCAACATCCATCCATCATTCATCCATCCATCATCCATCCATCCATTCATCCATCCATTATCCATCCATCATCCATCCATCCATCCATCATCCATCCATCCATCATCCATCCATCCGTCCATCATCCATCCATCCATTCATCCATCCATTCATCCATCTATCATCCATCCATCCATCCATTATCCATCCATTATCCCTCCATCCATTCATCCACCCATCCATCCATCCATCCATCCATCCAACCAACGATGGCTCCCAAACACTTGCCTGACAAGCAGTGTTTTACATTCTGGGACATGCCAGGGCCCTTCTGGCTCTCACCCCATCTCTCCCTGAAATCTCTCAGGTGATGGACAACAGGGCCCTCATCTGGGTCAAGTCTAAGGTCCCTGTCCAGTTCCTGTTGTACCTAATGTCTCTGCAGGATGTAACATAGGGTTGGCCCCTCTTTCCAGTGACTTGGTTCTCCTTGAAGTCTGTGACCCCCACTTTCTTCCTTCTTTGTTTTCCCTTTCCCCTGACCCATGCATGGCTACTGATCCCCAGACTGCCTCCCTGGGTCCTCCTTCTTTGCCATCTTCCCACAATGTGCCCACATGATGAGGCTCGAGTCTATTCCAGCTCCAAACCCTTTCCTCATCTCCACTTAAGTTGCCTACTGATCATCTCCAGCTGGATGCCCAACAGGACACTCTAACTCACCACTTCCACATGAGTCTGACCACTTTTCTCCTATTCCAGTTCTCTTTCTGTCTTTACCTTGTCACAGGTGACCATGAGTGCTCTACCCCCAGGCCAGAAAACTTTGTCCTTAGATTCTGCGTCTAAATACTCCTTCTTAAATTTAAAACAAGGCCCAGAATAATTAAGAAACAACAGAACCACCCTCAGAGACTCCAAAGCCACAAGAAGTTCCAGGTTTTGCCTTTGCTGATTTAAATTCCCAACTCATACAAAGATGCAGCATTGAGTTGGGGCTCGTTGGATGCAAGAATCTCTGCCAGAGGATCAGACCAGTGTGCTTTCCACCTGCTAAGCTGGCCCAGTTAGCTGTGGTTGGTTTTGTGACACAAATATAAGATCTTTTGCTTTAAATTTTTAATTGTTTTAAAATTATAAGAATATTAGATATATAACACAAGTAAGCAATCTAGAAGTGCATTTAAAAAGTGCAGTGAGGGCTTCCCTGGTGGCACAGTGGTTGAGAGTCCGCCTGCCGATGCAGGGGACACGGGTTCGTGCCCCGGTCCAGGAAGATCCCACATGCCGCAGAGCAGCTAGGCCTGTGAGCCATGGCCGCTGAGCCTGAGCATCCGGAGCCTGTGCTCCGCAACGGGAGAGGCCACAGCAGTGAGAGGCCTGCGTACCACAAAAAAAAAAAAAAAAAAAAAAAGTGCAATGAAAGGATACTGGGGACTTCCCTGGTGGTCCAGTGGGTAAGACTTCGCGCTCCCAATGCAGGGGGTCCGGGTTCATTCCCTGGTCAGGGAACTAGATCCCACATGCATGCCGCAACTAAGAGCCCTCATGCTGCAACTAAGAAGTCTGTGTGCCACTACTAAAGATCCTGCTTGCCACAACGAAGATCCCACGTGCCAAAACTAAGACCCGGTGCAGCCAAAATTAATTAATTAATTAAAAAAGAAAGGATACTAGACAGTAACTCAAAGTCTCTATTCACAGATGACATGATCTTATATACAGAGCAAATAAATTCCGCAGGTACGTGATCAACACACTAGCAATGAACAATTCAAAAAGCAAAATTAAGAAAACAATTCCATTTGCAATGGTATCGATTAAGAATAAATTTAACCAATGAGGTGAAAGACTGTACACTGAAAGCTGCAAAATGTTGTTCAAAGAAGTTAGAGAAGACCTAAATAAATGAAAAGATGTCCTGCGTTCATGGATTGGAAGAGTTAATATTTGAAAGAGGACAATACTAACCAAAGTGATCCACAGATCCAATGCAGTCCCCATCAAAATCTCAGTGGGTGATCACTGTTACAGAGATGGAAAAGCTGATCCTAAAATGCACATGGAATTGCAAAGGACTCCCATAGGCAAAACAGTCTTGAAAAAGAACAGGGAATTCCCTGGCGGTCCAGTGGTTAGGGCTCCATGCCTCCACTGCAGGGGATACCCTGTTCAGGGAACTAAGATCCTGCAAGCCCTGCGGTGTGGGAAAGAAAGAAAGAAAGAGAGAGAGAGAGAGAGAAAGAGAGAGGAAGGAAGGAAGGAAGGAAGGAAGGAAGGAAGAAAGGAAGAATCTCCTCAGCAAATGGGTTGGGACAACTGGACATCCACATGCAAAAGAATGAAGCTGGACCCCTACCTCATACCATACACAAAAACTCAAAATTGATTGAAGACCTAAGTGTAAAAGCTAAAACTATCTCTTAGAATAAAGCATAGGTGTAGATCTTCATGACCTTGGATTAGGCAGCAGATTCTTAGATATGACACTAAAAGTACAAGCAATAAATGAAAGAATAGATAAGTTGGACTTCATCAAAATTCAAAACTTTTGTGCCTCCAGGTACATTATCAAGAAAGTGAAAAGACAACTCACAGAATGGAAGAAATAATTTGAAAATCATATATCTGATAAGGGTCTAGTATCCAGAATATATAAAGAAATCTTATGACTCAACAAAGCAACAAAAAGACAACTGATTTAAAAGCTGGGCAAAGGACTTGAGATGTCTCCCTACAGAAGATATAAAAATGACGGACAGCACTTGAAAAGACCCTTAACATCATTAATAATTATAGAAGTGCAAATTAAAACCACAATGAGATACCATTTCACAGCCAGTGGGATGGATATAAAAATAACAATAATAAAAAAAGGAAATAACAAGTGTTGGTGAGGATATGGAGAACTGTAACCCTTGTGCATTGCTGGTAGGATTGTAAAATGGTGCAGCCACTGTGGAAAACAGTTTGGCCAATCTCAAAAGTTAAACATAAAGCTACCATGTGACCCAGCAATTCCACTGTTAGGCATTTACCCAAAAGAATTGAAGACAGATACTCAGAAAAACACTTGACATGAATGTACATAACAGCACTATTTACAATAACCCAAAGGTGGAAATAACACATTAACTAATGAATAGATAAACAAAATGTGGTATATCCATAAAATGGAATATTGGGACTTCCCTGGTGGCGCAGTGGTTAAGAATCCGCCTGTCAACGCAGGGGACACGGATTCAAGCCCTGGTCCGGGAAGATCCCACAAGCCTCGGAGCAACTAAGCCCGTGCGCCACAACTACTGAGCCCGCGCTCTAGAGCCCGTGCTCTGCAACAAGAGAAGCCACCGCAATGAGAAGCCCGCGCAACCCAATGAAGAGTAGCCCCCACTAGCTGCAACTAAAGAAAGCCAGCACACAGCAACAAAGACCCAACGCAGCCAAAAATAAATACATAAATAAATTAAAAAACAAAAAAAGGAATATTATTTGGCCTTAAAAAGAATGACGTACTGACTCCTGCTACAACATGGATGAACCTTGAAAACATGATGCTAGGTGAAATAAGCCAGACACTAGGGTCTTATATTGTATGATTTCATTTATATGAAATACCCAGAATAGGCAGATTCATAGAGACAGAAAGCAGATTACTGGTTACCAGGGGCTGGGGAATTGGGGGAATGCAGAGGGACTGCTTTGGGGTTTCCTTTGGGGTGATTAATAGACTCAGGAAAAAGATAGTGGTGATGGTCGCAAAACATAGTGAACGCACTAAATGTCACCGAATTGTGTATTTTAAAATAGTTAAAATAGTGAATTTTGGGAATTCCCTGGTGGTCCACTCGTTAGGACTTGGTGCTTTCATTGCTGGGGGCCAGGTTTGATCCCTGGTCAGGGAACTAAGGTCCCACAAGTTACTCGGCCAAAAAAAAAAAAAAGTGAATTTTATTTTAAAAGAATTTTATCTCAATTTCTTAAAACACTGACAGTACCGAGTGCTGGGGAGAATACAGAGCAACTGTAACTCGTACACATTGCTTGTGGGAATGTAAAAAGTTTTAGCCACTCTGGAAAGCTGTTTGGTAGTTTTATATAAACATACACTTACCCTCTGATCAATCAAATCCTACTGCTAGGTATTTAACCAAGGAGTGAAAACTCATGTTCAAACAAAGACTTGTATGCAAATGTATATACTGTCTTTATTTATCATTGCCAAAAACTGGAAACAACCCAAATGTTCCTCTATTGGTGAATAGTTAATAAACTCTGATACGTTCATAGATGGAATCCTACTTAGCAATAGAAAGGAACAAACTCTAGATAAAGGGGATAATTGGATAATTGCAAAGGTGTTATACTGAACTAAAGAAGCCAGACTCATATGGTTACGTACTTGGAATATATTGAGCAATAAAAAGGAGCGAAGTGTGTACAACCAACAGTCTGGATGAACAGCCAGAAAACTATGCTGAGTAAAGAAAGTCGCTTCCAGGGCATATATCCAGAGAAAACCATAATTCGAAAAGACACATGCACCCCAATGTTCATTGCAGCACTATTTACAGTAGCCAGGACATGGAAGCAACCTAAATGTCCAACACAGAGGAATGCATAAAGAAGATGTGGTACATACATACAATGGAACATTACTCAGCCATAAAAAAAGAATGAAATAATGCCATTTGCAACAACAGGGATGGACCTAGAGATTGTCATACTGAGTGAAATAAGTCAGAGAAAGACAAATACCATATGATATCGCTTATATGTGGAATCTAAAAAAATGGTACAAATGAACCTATTTACAAAACAGAAATAGAGTCACAGATGTAGAGAACAAACATGGTTACCAGGGGGCAAATGGGGGGAGAGATAAACTGGGAGATTGGGATTGACATATACACACTACTAAATATAAAATAAATAACTAATGATAACCTACTATATAGCACAGGGAACTCTACTCAATACTCTGTAATGGTCTATAAGGGAAAAGAATCTAAAAAAGGGTGGACCTATGTATATCTATAACTGATTCACTTTGCTGTCCACCTGAAATTAACAACACTGTAAATCAATTATACTCCAATAAAAATTTTTTTAAAAAAGAAAAAGAAAGAAAGTCGGTCCCAAACGGGTACATGCAGTATGATTCCATTTATAGAACAATCTTGAAAGGACAAAATTAGAAAAGAAGACCAAATTAGTAGTTGCCAGAGTTAGCAGGGGCTTGGGAGGGAGAGAAGTGGGTGTGGCTAGAAAGGAATCTTTGTGGCCACAGAAATGTTCTGTACCTTGACTGCGTCCATGTCAATATCCTGGTTGTGATTTTTTATTTTATAAGACATTACCGTTGGGAGAAACTAGGTGAAGGGTAGATGGGATCCCTCTGTATTATTTCTTACAGCTGCATGTGAACCTACAATTATCCCAAAATAAAAAGTTTAATTTAAAAAAAGATTACATACTGCATGATGCCGTTTATATCTCGAAAAGGCAAAACTATAGGATCAGAAAGAGATCAGTGGTTTCCATGGTTGGGGCAGAAAAAGGGATTGACTACACAGAGGGCGCAGGGAAATTTTGGCGGGGGGTGGAAATGTTCTGTATCTTGATTGTTGTGAGGGTCACACAACTCTATAGTTTTGTTAAAATTTATACAACTGCTAATACCAAAAAGGAGGAATTTTACTCTGTAAATCGAAATAAAACAAAAGCAATGTGCTAGTATGACATATTGCAACCTGTTTATAAAAATCTTTATGATGTCATTACAGTTGTCAAAAAAACCGTATCAAATGACTGTGTAATACTCCCTACCATGAATGTACCGTCGTTTACTTTACCTTCCCTTATCACTGGACATTTAGGTTTCCACTTCTTCCCCAGGAACACACTTACAGTATTTAGCTGAAGTTCTGATTATATCATCAAGATAAATTTCTAGAGGTGGAATTGCTTAATTAAAAGGAATGTATGGGGCTTCCCTGGTGGCGCAGTGGTTGGGAGTCCGCCTGCTGATGCGGGGGGCACGGGTTTGTGCCCCGGTCCGGGAGGATCCCACGTGCCGCAGGGCGGCTGGGCCCGTGGGCCGTGGCCGCTGGGCCTGCGCGTCTGGAGCTTGTGCTCCGCGACAGGAGAGGCCGCGGCAGTGAGAGGCCCACGTACAGCAAAAAAAATAATAATAATAAAAAGGAATGTATGTTTTTATGAGTCTTGGTACGTTGTTCCAGAAACTGTTTGTTCCAGAAATTCAGCCTCCTGCTGACAGTCCATGACTGTGCCCGTTCCTCCCCATCAGCACTCTGATAACGTCACTTTAAATTCACTTGGCAATTTCATAGGAGATCTTGGTACCTGGTTACCGTGGACCTCCTCCCCATCCCCAAGGCACAGGCTTTGGCCAAAGCCCCTTCTCCACGTCTCTTCTCCATCCTCTAATCTGCCCTCACAGTGGTCTCTGATCTGGAGCCATTTTTCCAAAACACAAACCTGACTCTGACAGCTCCCCACTTAAATCCCTCAATGACTCCTCATGGACCCCAGTATAAAGGACTGGGTTACAAGACCCCCATGGTCTGCACCCCACTCTCCCTGGCTCTGGATGCTCCCCGCGGGTCTGTGCACCTCAACTCTCCTCCTCAGCACCCCTTGCTCCCTTTGCCTGGATCCCCCGCATCATGGGTCAGCGCCCTGGATCTGTAAGACCAGCTCGGGCATCCCCCACAACATCTTACTTCTCCTAAAATGGTCCATGGGTCTGCCCTATGCCTGGACATGACCCCCTTGCTTCGGGCCCACCCTGAGGACCCTGAGTGGCCTGTCTGGTGAGTGGATGTCCTCGGGGGAGACCAACTTCTTGCAGACCATCCCTTCTCTTGGACCATTTTTTTTTTAAATACAGGACACAGCATTCTCTTAACTGTGCAGCAAAAAAGCCAAGGGGACATCCTGGCTCCTCCCTCTCCTGGTCCTCTCACCTCCTGTCTCTGTCCAGCTCTCTGTCCACTCTGCCCATGACAACACCCACCTCCCTGAGGCCTCTCTAGTTCTGATTTCCCGCCCCCTCCCACCCACCCAACTCCAGTCACATTTCCTTGCAAACATTCCCCAGGACCCCCCAGATGAAGTCTATCCTCCAGGGACAGGTCCTCCACGTCTGGGCCTGGCCGCCCCTCTAGCCTCTTCTCAGACCCACGTGCCGCAGCCCTGCGGACCCCCGGGCGCTTCCTGAGGGTTCTGTGCCTGTGCTGCCGTGCCCAGGTGGACCCCTTGACCTGAACTTCAACCCCAGTGGGACCCCCTCTGTCCTGCAGGCAGCGCGCTGCATGTGGCGCTTGTCGCCGGGCCCCTCTTCCCTGGACCTTGAGCTGGGGCCTGACCTGATGGAGGTCCGTCTCTCCTCGTGTTCTCCTGGATCCTGCCCTGGCTGTGCAGTCCCTACCGGACGCTGCGGTGCCGGCCCTGACCTGACACTCACAGACACCCACCCACCTCCATGGCTGTGCTGCTGGTGCCGCAGACTCCACTCCTCCTGTCCCAGACCTTCACCACCGCGGCCCCAGCATCCCTGGGGCAGGCGTCAGGCTGCAAGGCCCTCATCCAACTAGGACCCCTCACTTTGCAGAGGGGGAAACTGAGGCTCAGAGAAGCGGACTTGTCAGCCGGGTCTGTTTAGGGGATAGGGATGGGGACAGCTGGAGGCTTGGGCGTTGGAGTCAGAACCAGCTGTGTGACCTTGGGCAGTTGCCTCACCTCTCTGGGCCTCTATCCCTGTAAATTGGGGGTGACAGAGGGACCTGCCTTGTGGGGCCACTGAGAGGGAGGTTCTGTCCCTAAATGGTCAGTGCCCACGATGAATGTGCTGCTGTGTCACTGATCATCACAAATGGTCCCAGATGCTCAGCAGTTTGTCCAGGGACCTCCCACCACAAGCAGAGAGGAGGGGGTTGGGGTCACACAGCAGCAGCAAGGGCAGACTGCGGCCCCCACGGACCCTCGCCCAGGCCTCTCTCACGTAGGTGCCTGCACCCTGGTGGGCTTGGTCTCCCAGGGACCAGTCGCAGGAGGTGGTCCTTGGCTGGGGGACCCGGGGACACCAGGGAAGGTCCCCTCACCACACAGCCTCAGCCAGAGCTTGCGCCCTGGTGCTCCAGGGACCAGAGCCTGCCCAGCCAGGGGAAGGGCGAGGAGGTGGCTCACCAGCTAAGAGGAGCCCCAGGGATCCCAGGATGACAGCAGCCACTGCCCCCTCCTGCCCCTGCCTCCCTGTTCCTGCTCTACCCTGAGGACCAGAGCGAGGTGGGCGAGGCACTAATCTTGGGTACAGAATGTAAGGGGCACCAAAAAACTCAGTAATTCAGATAAATATTTTAATACAATATAAAAAAATAAAAATTAACGCAAACAAATGCACACTGGACAAAATGTCAACCCTTCAAATAAAGCCACCGTCTGCCCAGGCCCCTCCTCTCCAGCTGATGCTCCCTTCTCGCCCCTCTCCCCTCACCCGCTCTCTGTCCCCACTCCCAGTTCTGCCTGCAGGGACCCTCATGTCCCCCCATGATTCCCTCGGCCCCTTACCTGTGCCACAGGCTCCAAGGGCTGCTTCCTGCCGGGGTTTCCTTGCGGGGGGCCGTGCTCTGTGGTGCTGGCGTCGGGGGCAGCAGGCCATGGGCGCCCACGGCCAGGCCCAGCACTATTAGAGGCCAGTTGTGCCTGGGGACACAGCTCTGACCCCTGCGGGCCTCACAGCCCAACTGGCCTGTCCTGGGCCTCATGTGCCCTCAGGTCAAAGGCACCTCTGGCCGATCCGCTGGCGTGGGCTCCCTGGAGGGGTGTCGGCAGGTGCCCCCGGCTCCCCTCTCTGGCAGTAGCCGTCCCGGTGCGTCCTGGCCCACATGGCCCTGGCCTCTGCTTGGGCCTTCTCTGTCCCTGCCCCCAGCACCCGGCCCCCTCCAGGGCCCATGGCCGTTGCTCCTGGGGGCCTCTCCCAAGAGGGGCACCCGCCAACTGCTCTGCTGTGGTCGGAATCCAGGGCTCAACCGCCTCACACTGCAGCCCCTGCTGGCCCCACCCCTGGGACCCTGGGTGGGACACATCTGCTCCTGCCCTAGTTCCCAAGGGCGCCTGTGTAGCATCTCCCTGGGGCCTGGAGAGGCCCAGGAAGGCGGCCGAGTGCCAGCGGAAGAGGAGCAGCCGAGGCCTGAGTTCAGCAGGGTGAGGCTGGGGCTTCTCTTCCGACCAGCCTTGGGCGGGGGTGGTGAGAGGGGAGGAAACAGGTGCAGGTTTAGCAAGAAGCCGGTTTCAAGTCAGGGAATCGTGATTTCATTATAAAATGGTGTGTTTAATGAACTGTGTTCAGCACCTCATGGTTTCACTCCCCCCGCCCCGTCGTGTCTCACACACACACACACACACACACACACACGCTCATGATTTTATCCAGAGGTCACCACCACGAGCAGAGTGTCTGGTGCACAGTGGGGACTTCTGTGAGGCTCCCCTTTCCCTCTCCCGTCCAGGGGAGCCTGCCTGCCTCCCCAACATCTGGATGCATCATCGCCCAGGGAGCCTGTGCTTTGGGGTGGGGTGGGCGGTGGGCAGAAAAGAGGCACTGAGCCCACCTTGGGTAGCGAGGGCCTGGCTCTATGCTGGTGCTGCCAGCAGTGATGCCTCAGGAATATTATACATAACATAAAATTTACCATTTTAGCCACTGTTAAGTGTACAATTCAGTGGCATTAAGTCCCTTCTCATGGTTGTGCAACCACCATCCACATCCAGAACTTTCACACCTTCCCAAACTGACACTCTGTCCCCATTAAACACGATCTTCCCATCCGCCTCCCCAGCCCCTGGGAATCACCCTTCTGCTTTTTTTTTTTTTTGCCATCCTGCACAGCCTACGAGATCTTAGTTCCCCGACTGGGGATCGAACCTGAACTCCCTGCAGTGCAAGCAGACTCTTAACCACTGGACCACCAGGGAATTCCCCACCACCATTCTGCTTTCTGTCTCTATGATTTTGACCCCTCTAGGGACTAAGTGGAATCAGACGGGATTTGTACTTTCAACGTGCTTTTTAAACTGGGAAGTGCTCCACGCACAACACAGATGGAGGATGACTATAATTATATTTCTTATTATCATCATGGGGAGCTGGCCCATCTGGTGTGGCTTGGGAAAACCATCAGCCATCAAAAAACAAACGAACCCCTGATGCTATCCAACTGCCACTTTTCAAATTTTGTGTTGCAACTCCCAGAGGTTGTGGAACCAATTCAGTCAGGTGCAGCCAGAGTCCTGCAACAGTGAGGTCATCCAGAGCAGACGGAGAACAGAGGACGTCCACGTGAGGGGGGGGCAGCTGGTTCGTGGGGTCCTGCCTCAGTTATACGAAAACATAGATACACACTGGATAGTGATGGGAAATGCATTTCTTACTGGGGCTTTTGATAGAAAAACCTTTGGAAAACGCAGTCCTGGTCCAGTTGTGTGTAGGAGATGGAGCTCCTTGTCAAATCTGCCCTTGCACATCAAGTTTGTGTTTGAACTTGAGTTCAAGTTCAAACTGGATGGAGTTTGTGTTTGAAACCACTCTTTGCTTCAGGTCCTGATGGTTTGTCCATCTCTGTGAGGTTCTCCCCAGGGGCCCCCAGAGTGAATTTCATGGATGCCACGTGCCCTAGTGGAGTTGGGCCATTCCAGACATCCTGTTGGCATCTGTCCTACCGTGGTCATGGGATGCGTAGCAGACAGACTGATTTCCCCATATCACAGGGAGTTCAAGAAGGCCACCATGAGGTCAGACTCCGTGGACCGATGTGACTTTGCTTAGATCCTCATGTCCCACACACGCTGACCGGGCATCCCCGAGGCCAGGTACTGCATCCCAAGACCTCACGGTCCTTGGGAAGATGGGCCAGCACTGAACGGTAACTGGGTGCGGGTGCCCTGACACGTGACATGGGGTATAGGGGAGTCCCTGGGAGGCCCTGATCCAGTCCAGCTTCTCCCCATTGTGGTGCTTGGCCCACTCCAGCCTCATACCTGGGTTCCTTGTACCTTGGGGCCTGGGGTGGGGTTCCTGCCAGGGTCCAGGCTGAAGCTGCTCCCTCCCCGCACCCCTGTGTGGGTGTGACACTCACCCACTGCCCGGGGCCCAGAAGCTGCGGTTCCTCCGAGGATAGCCCCAGGTCTCGGGGAGAAGAAGGGGCTGTCCCTGAATTCAGTGACCCCAGCTACTCCCCATAACCTGCCCTGCACCTGCTGTTGCTACAAACCACATCCTCCTGTGGTGGCCATGGTTGGAAATCCGGGTCTGGCTGGTCCCTGGAGACCCTCGGGGGATAGGCAGGGCCTTCCCAGCTGGTGCAGCTGCAGCTCTGGTCTCCTGGGCCTGTCCCCATCCCGTCCCTGGACCGAGAATGGCCGAGGGTTGGATTCAGGCCGAGCCAGAGAGGTCTGGGTCCAGATGTTCTGCTCAGCAGACCCCCTGCTCAGGGTCCCTGGCTCCTCTGTGTCCCGCCCCCACCCGTCTCCCCTGGAGCAGAGGAGTGTGTCATGTCCAGTCACTTCTGCCCTGCTCCCATGTCAGAGGGCACCCCCTGCCTCCTCCTGGTCAGCCCCCTGCCCATTCTCCATCCCACAGTCCCCAGAGACTCCTCCTGTGGCCACCAGGATTCCTCTCTCCCAAGTCGTCTCCAGAGCAGACACGTGGGTCCATCTTCTCCAAGTCCCAGGTGTGAACGTTCTAGAAAATTCCAGGTTCTTGGGATCACTAGATCTGCTGTATGACTCCCAAGCCCTTCTCTGGGGGTGGTCTCCGCTACTGTGGAAGGTTGAAAACATTCTCCAAAGCCCAGAGGTCTGGAGGTTTCATTCGATGTGAGAGTGACGCTGTAGTCACCCTTGTTTATTTAAGGCCAGTGTGAGAGTTAATTTTATGTGTCAACTTGGCTGGGCCACAGTGCCCAGATATTTGGTCAAGCATTATTCTGGATGTTTCTGTGAGGGTTTATTTGGATGAGATTGACACTGAAATCAGTGGATTAACATGAAATCGATGCTTTGAGTAAAGCAGATTACCTCCCTAATATGGGTGGGCCTCACCCAATCATCTGAAGGCCTGAGTAGAACAAAGACTGACCTCCCCAGAGCTAGAAGGAATTTTGCAGCAGATGGATTCACTGCCCCTTTTCCCTGGGTCTCCAGCCTGCCGGTCCATCCTGCAGATTTTGGACTCACATCTCCACAACCATGTAAGCAATTCCTTAAAATAAATCTCTATTTATAGACACACACATCCTGCTGGTTCCGTTTCTCTAGAGAGCCCTGGCTCACACAGCTCATCCCATCGATGGTCATTATGATTCCTGTTTCCCAGACGAGGACACTGGAAGTTAGGGCCTCGTTTAGGTGCAGTGACGTGACTTTGGGTGGAGAAGGAGTAGAACCTTCTTGGTCCAGGGTGGAGGTGGCAGGGGAGGAGTGGGCATGGACCAGGCCGGGGTGGCTGGAGGGGGCAGTTTCGTGCCTTGAGTCCCCGTCTGTCACGTCACCATGAGTCACAGCTCCCACTGCCATGGTAGCTGGCACTGTAATAGCCTCGGCCTCGGCCCAGTCCCCGCTGATGATCAGGATGGCTGTGTTCCCTGAATGGAGCCAGAGAATTGGTCAGGGATCCCTGAGGGCCGGTTGCTATTGTCATAGACGAACAACACAGGGGCCTGGCCCGGCTTCTGCTGGTACCAAGATGCATGTTTATGCATGACGTTACCTCCTGAGCCGGTGATCCTGACCTTGTTCCGGGGGCTATTGACACTGAGGGCGGCTGGGTCAGTTCATAGGAGGTCGTGGAGCCTGTAAGAGAGGAGGAGAGGGGACTTCCCTGGTGGTCCAGTGGCTAAGACTCTGCGCTCCCCATGCAGGGGGCCGGAGTTTGATCCCTGGTCAGGGAACTAGATTTCACATGCCGCAACTAAGGAGCCCACATGCTGCAACTAAGACCCAGTGTATCTTAGTTAAATAAATAAATATTTTTAAAAATGAGAGAGAGAGAGGAGGGGAGAGGGGACTTGAAGATGAAGGCCCATTCCCAGGGGCTCCCACCCTCAGGCTGATCCTGTAGCAGCTGCGGGGGGGGGGGGGGCGTGCGCAGCACCTGTGCAGAGAGTGAGGAGGGGAGCAGGAGAGGGGTCCAGTCCATGGTGGAGATGCCCCGAGCTCTGTCTTCTGCACCTGGAGCTGGGCAGGACCTCCCAGACCCTCTCACTGTGGCTCATGCAAACCTGACCCCTCCTGTCTTTGCTGTTGCTCCCTGTGCATCTGAGGCGCTGGTCCCAGTTAGGGGCGCGGCCATCTCGCTGGGCTCCCCACACCCTGCAGGGGTTCTCCCTCTGCCCTCCTGCCTCAGGGAAGGCTGGCTCTGCCTTTGGGTCTGAGATGTGGTAAGGGCCCCAGAACTGGCCCCATACGTGCCTCCCGCCGTGGGCGCTCCCTTCAGGCGGCTCAGAGCAGAAACAGGAGCAGAGCCCCCTCCTTCCTGTTGCTCTCCGATGCCTGCAGCACTGCCGCCTGGCCCTGGTCACACCTCCCAGGGAACATTCATCCCTTTTATGGAGGGTCGTTTGCATTTCAGGCATCTCTCAGGCCTGGGTCTACACAGATTCACAAGAAACAAATCAGTAGCCCCACTCGTCCAGTAGTCCTTGCGGCAGGCGGTTTTGACGGAGAGAGAGGTGCTGCTGGCAGCGCCATATCCCTGTCTGTTTCCCTGGGCGGCAAAGCTCAGAGTGAGGGGTGGTCCGTGGGATTGAGGAAACCAAGGCCGCAGCAATAGCCCCTCCAGGGAGAGGCCTCCAGTTTCCGTCGGGAGAGGGCTGAGAAAGTGGAGCGTGAGGGGTGTGGTGCAGAGGCTCATCCCAGGAGGGGAAAGTGGACGCGGGGGGTGGGGCGCGGGGCTACCAGGAGGGCAGCTGCAATCCGGGAGTCAGGGCTGCGAAGCCACAGCTGGAGGGTGGTCGAAATGCCCAAACATCCGGGTCTGAGTGGGAGGGAAGGGCCTGCGCTTCTGAGCCAGAAGGAGCCAGAGGTCAACCGTGGGAGGTGAGCGTGCTCTGTGCGTACAGGCACACCTGTTACGTTGCTTCTGGTTTCCAGGTGCTCCTGACAAGCATCTCCAGAGCATCACCTGCTTGCCCACATGGGTGAGAGTGCCTTAGTGAGGTTGAACCAGATGACAAGGGCGCAGGAAGTGCTCTGAGACTTTCACGTGCGTGGAACCACCAGGGATCTTGTGAAAATGCGAGTTCAGACTCAGCAGGTCTGGGGTGACCGGGACACATGGCATTTTTTACAAGCTCCCAGGTGATGCTGCCGCTGCCAGCCTGTGGACCCACATGGCGTAACGGGGTGTAAAGGGCACTCTGCACTGCCCCCTGGCGGCCTTGGTCGCGGTGTCTGCACTTGTCCAGTGGGTGATGGAGGCCGTCGGTGGTCACCGCGGCCGGAGGGGCGATTCCCAGGGACAGCTCTGACGTCCGCTGAACTGAAGCTGAGGTTGAACTGGATTGTCGGAGGGTAGGACCCCGGGAAGCCGCGTTTCTGGGTCAAGGACGTACTGATGAGATGCAGGAAATGAGAGAAGGGTTCGGGTTTGAGGGGCTTTTGCAGACTCCCCAGGTGGACGGCAGTCACTGGAAGTGGAGGGAGGGAGAGGAGCGGTCGTGGTCGGCCTGTGAGGACGACCACCCTCCCAGCACCACCTCCCTCAGCTGCAGTCCAAATAGTCCTGCGGAGGAGAACCCTGCTCCCAACTCCGGGCCTCCGGCACCATTACGCCTTGAGGGCATGAAACAGAGCTTTAACTTTATTTATTTTTAATTTTTATTTCTTTAATTTTGAGAGAGTGGTGTAAGGTGGGTACTGTTATCCTGAACTTATCCTTAATTTTTCTTCTTTTGGGTGAGTAAACTATTTGGTATCCTGGCTTAGTAACTACCAGTATTACATGGAGGATTTCAAAATTTTCACATTCTTGTGCTCTTTCTCCATTTAGGGTGTAATAATAATTGTCCTTTTAAGGAAGATGTGATGTGTGTGTGTATATATATACATAAACACACAAGAGAATATTACTCAGCCATAAAAAGGAATGAAATAATTCCATTTGCAGCAACATGGATGGACCTAGAGAATATCATACTAAGTGAAGTCAGACAGAGAAAGGTAAATATCATATGATATCACTTACATGTGGAATCTAAAAAAAACCAACACAGGTGGGCTTGTATACAAAACAGAAACAGACTCAGGAGCAGAAACATCGAGAGCAGACTTAACGTTTATCAAGGGAGAAACGTTGGAGGGAGTGATAAATTGAGAGTTTGGTATTGACGTACACACACTGCTGTTTGTAGAATAGATGATCCATGTGGACCTACTGTACAGCACAGGGAAATCTACTCAGTATTCTGCAATAACCTAAATGGGAAAAGAATCTGAAAAAGAATGGATATATGTATATGTATAACTGAATCAGTTGGCTGTACACCTGAAGCTGACACAACACTGTGAATCAATTATACTCCAATATAAAATAAAAATTAAATTAATAAAAAATGAATGGGAAAATTTTTTTAAAAGAAAACAACAACAACAATAATAAAGATCCACACGCCAAAAAAAAAAAAAATCATCATCCTTTAGAGAATTAGCTGGAGTGAAGGTACCTTGGCACAAATTTTTTAAAGACAAATGTAAATGGACTGTTTTTGACACATTGTCATGTTCCTGGTTAGACACCAATTTGAATGGGCTTGTGCTGCCCAAAGACAGAACAACTTACCATAATTGCAATGGATTTAAACACCTCAAATATCTTGTGCCCACGAACCTGGAAGATGCTGGCACACTGACTTGTGATTTCTATGACTGGTAAATAAAGGGAAAAAAGACCAAACATTTATCCTGCCTTTACTATGTGAACAGTCTCTTGGGTGCCTAAATCATTGAGGAGGGGACGTTTTCTTCATAGTTTTGCTAGAATGAAAATATCCTCGTTTTACATCCCGTCGTGAATGAATGGATTTGGTCATTGGGCGTGCATCACAAAATTTTTGTGATGCAGCTTAGAATAAGACGCAAGGGCCCTTCATGCCCTAAAGGGCGTCTCAGTGTTAATCCCACCCCCCTCTTTATGTGGGGCCACTTGCCCCGGCTCATCTTGACAATCCCATCACAACCACACCGGCCTCTGTGTGCACAGAGAGCCCTTGCATTTTCACTGTCTGACTGGCACGTTCCATCCCCCAAGACCCCTGGGCCTTCCTCAGATCCTCTCCACTGAGGATCTGGAGGTCTAACCCAGGTCAGAATTTCAGGCCTCTAGTCTTCAGTACCGCTGGTGACATGTCCAAGCCTGCTGGGTTCTGTGTTTCTGGGTCAGACTTGGGAGCAGCGTCAAGCATTTCTGTGCACAGACCACAGCTCTCAGCACCCCTGCACCCATGTTCTGTATCACAGTCAGGAACCCTGCTGTGATACTTGGGGGTGGGGGAGCTCTTTGGGTACCAGGCAGCAAATCCCAACAATCTGGGAACCCCACCCTCTCAAACATCTCTCACCTCCATTAACAATTCAGAAAGTTTCCCAAATGTTCCCTTCCCTGCATTGACCTTTTTCAATCTTTTCCTTCCACATCACTCCTGATTACTGGATATGATCACTGGATTTGCAAGTTTTCCCTTCTTAGGGAATCACAATGACCCCAGCTGTCTAATGGGGTCCCGGAATGATGAGATCTTTGGGACCCAAGAATTCATTCAGTCGTGCATTCGTCTATACATCCATTTACTCAACTCTGTTATCAGTGTATATCAGACCCAGAAAATGAGATGAAGAAGTCCTTCCCACTGAGAATTTACGGATTAGTAGAGGAGAGAGACTTGCAAACTAAGTTCAGAGCTGCGCAGCAGGTGCTAAATATAGTTAGGAAAACACGATGTTTGCACATCGCAGGAAGTTTATTAACTGCATAGAGAGGTCAAGGAAGTCTTGCCCAAGGAGTGACAGTGGAGATAACTGCGGACCCCAGAGTCAGTGCAGCCAGCTGGGGGTCATGGCAAAGGGACAGGAAGTCCACTGGCAAGTAGATGGCTTGGGCAGAGGTTTGGAAGCAACCGAGAGCATCAGCAGAAACAGATGGTGAGGGCAGCGCACAAGAAATGGGACTTGGGACAGAATCTGGGCCAGTCTCCAAAGGCTGTGTCACAACATGGACTCAATTTTACCCCTTCAACCTGTACTGTCCTGTCACAGCCAAGGCAACTGTGGACCACTTGGAATGTGGCCGGTCCAAATTGAGATGAGCCCCGAGTATAAAATACACACTGGGTTTTGAAAATTTAGTATGAAAAAAGAGTTAACCATCTCATAACTAATTGTACATTGCATGTTTAAATGATAATATTTGAAATGCATTGGTTTAAATAAAATATGCTATTAAACATCATTTCATCTGTTTCTTTTTATCTTTTTTTAAAAAATGTAGCCACCAGAAAATTGGAAATGGCAGATGTGGCTTGCATCCGTACCTTTGAGGGTGGGAGACAATCGAGGCTAGAGCGGAGGAGCGCAGGCAAGGCTGGATCTGGGAGTAATAAAGATGAGGAATGGAGGATCCAGGCTGCAGCAGGATGATGGGCAGGAGGTCAGATTTTGGCCGGGTAAGAAATGACTCAGACTAAAGGAAAGGTTTAGACAAGGGGGAGGCCAGGCCTGGTGACTGATGAGGAAATGATACCACTACTTTGTTGAGCACACGTTACAGTCAAGTGCAGGTTAAGCATTTTATAGAAATTAATTGGTGCTATTATTGTCCTCTTTACAAACAACACTGGAAATGTTGGCCTAGCATCCAAATGACCCTTCTGAGGCTGACCAGAGCTAAGACTCATGCTCTGCCTGGCCCGAGGCCCGGGTCCAAGGTCCCATCCTCCAGGAATATGGTGAGGCAGGCGTGCTGGGATGATGGAGGAGCTGACCTGACTCCCTGCTCTCTGGGTTTCTTGTCGTGGCTTGGAATCCCAGAATCACAAAGGATGAAAGCAAGGGAAGAACAGGTTACAAGCAGGTGACAGAGTTCTTTGGGGACCACCTAGATGGCCTTTGGAAACCTGGGCCTGGAGGCCCCTGCCAGGAGACAAAGGCTCCATGCAGGAAGAACTCAGTGCATTTCAGAGAGGAAGCCCAAAGGGTGCTGAGAACTGGCCGGAGCTGAGACCATTGTCTTACAGGCGTCGCAGGCCACACATGGAAGGGCTGATATTGACATGAATGTACCCTTCGAGGTCTTTTCAGCCATGATAAATGGACATTCTCAGCCAAGTTTGGATCACAGGGGAGATGGTTTGCCTGGCACCTCTCTGAGTGGGAGGCATGTCCACACGTGGTGTGGACGTGGGTGTACAGGGTCCCTCTCTGCAGGGCACACACTGGCTCACCACCCAGGGGCTCAGGGTGCAGATGTGGGCCAGGGTATCAGGAACCCACTGTTCCCTCTTTACCCAACAAGCTCATCTGCAAGGCCACGCACACGCCTTGTATTCCTCCTGCCCCCGGGTCTTCCAAGGGTCCAGAGGGTTAGTATCCTGGAGTCCTCAGGCAGGAGGAGTGACCTTGATCACCCCACCGAGTGTGGTTTGGCTGAAACCTAGAGGCAGGAACTGGGTGTTTCTCTGGAGCAGGGGTCAGCAAAGTATGGCCTGAGTGCCACATCCAGCCCAGCCCTGTCTGTTTCTCTAAATAAAGTTTAATAGGAAACAGCCATGCCCGCGTGTCCACATATTGTCTGTGGATGCTTTTGAGCCATAAGGACAGAAATGAGTAGTTGCTACAAAGATCACATGGCCCAGAAAGCCAAAAATATTTACTACATGGCTCTTTACAGAAAATATTTTCCAGCCCTGCCGCTTTCCTGCACAGAAGAGGAAACGTCTTTCTCTCTCCTAGACCAGTGTCTCTCAGTGACACCCCTGTTCTGGGGTGTGGTGGGGTGGTTTTGGCACCCCAGGGGCCTTTGGTGATGCCTGGAGACATTTTTGGTTGTCATAACGAGGGGCAGGAGGTTGTTTGGTGGGTATAGGCCAGGGATGCTGCTCGACATTCTGCAGTGCACAGGACAGCCCCTCTACAGCAAAGAGCCATCTGGCCCAGTGGAGGACCTAGACCACCCCTATCACTGGGCACGGCTCTCCTCCCCAGAGGACCAATGAAGGCATTTTCTAAGCTGCTTACCCTGTGCACAATCAGGTGACAATAGGGGGTCCTGTCCCTGGCAGGGGCATCCCCCAAGATGCTATGGCAGCCCCCTGCCTCCCAGGACCCACAAGACCAGGGGCTCCGGCCAAGCAGACCGTGACTGGCCAGGTCTCCTGAGACCTTCACCCTGGTTGGGTCTTGGGTGTGTCCCACTCATTCTGACTGTTCGCAGAACATCTGGGGCCTCCCTGGAACAAATTCAGACCACCCAGCAAAACAAATTCCCAAGACACAAGCAGATTTAATTCCCGAATCCAGCCTCCAAAGGGGTTTCCAGGAGCTTCTCCTCACCTGGGGCAGCCCAAGACCCCACCCTCCTCGCCACACCACCCTCTCCTCAGGGAGGTGTGCCCTTCTGCCTTTGGTTCAAGGTAAGTGTGTCCTATGGTGCCTGGGAGGCTGGAGCAGCAGGCTCCCTTTCCTCCCTCCTCTCTCTCTGCATCTCCGGCCCCTGCTCCATGTCCCCGGCCCCCACGGCGCAGAAATACACAGCCTCATCCTCCGGCTGAAGATCAGAGATGCTCAAATACCCTGTGTTCTTAGCCAGGTCTTTGGAGCCAGAGAAGCGAGGGGGGACCTTGGGGCCCTGGTTCTTGTCCGAGTGGGAGAAATATCTCAGCAGGAACCTTGGGGGGTGGCCGGCCCTCTGCTGGTACCAGTAGATGCTGTGAACACCAACATCATGGTCGCTGCTCAGCGTGCAGGCCAGGTGGATCGTGGTTCCAAGGGACGAGGACACGGATGGCGGCTGATTCAGCACCGGCTGAGGGCCACAAGCTGGGGACACAGAAGCATGTGGGCATCCAGGGCAAAGCAGGGCAAGGGAAGGGGCCGGGGGCCTTGAGCTCTGGGGGTTCTCACCTGTGCAGTGGGCCAGGAGCGCCAGCAGGACAGGGGTCCAGGACATGGTGCAGCCGAGCAGAGCTCTGCCTCTAGTGTGCACTGGGGCCCTGGGCCCTCGCGGGGCTGCGCCAGCACCCTCCTCCGCCCTCCCAGGGGTGGGGCCGTTGCACGCCCAGTTCCCAGTGGCCATCCCAGACTTCTTGGGTTTGCATTGTTGGTTAGGGGGACGGCCCCGTGGTGGCCTTTGCAGCTCCTGCCTTGGCCCCATGGAAGCGTTTAGGGAGGAAGCACCTGCTTGGAGCTCACGGGCCAGTGCCCAGGAGGCCAGGCTTGAGTCCCTGAGGGGTAACTTCAACATCCCCCTGAAGAAGATGAGCCCCACAGAATAAGGTTCTTGTGCACATTTATGTGCCTGGTGAACCGGGAAGAGAGGACAGGTACTCAGGGTGGAAAATGCCTGCTGAGTGCTGCAGAAAGTGTAAGGGGCCCTGGGGGTGAGGGGGCCACTCTGTCCACTCCCAGGTCCCTAGCACGCCCTCCACCCAAACCCAGCCCCTTTCCTCCTGGAGTAAAGCTGGAGTGACTAGCAGCTTCCTAGAAGGGAGCATCTTGGCGGGGGGGCCCAGGGCAGGCGGAAATGGAGGTAGAGTACCCTTACCCACTTCAGCCCTGCCCTGGCCCTCTGCCCCCTCCTCCTCATGATGATCTCCCCAGGGATCGGGGGAGGAGGCGTAAGTGAGCTCAGTGGTCCTGGGGGCCCACTCCTTGGCCAGACCTGCACCTGCATCCTCAGGTCCATAAATAAGATGCTGTGTGGGGAACAAGGGGTTGTACAGAAAAGAACTGGCTGCTCTTTGTCCCTGGCACTTGGAAGGGAGTCTCTCTAAATCCTTGGAATTTCCCGAGTGATAGGAGTGTCTTAGTTATTCATGGGGGACCCTGAGTTTAAGCTAATGGGTGATTCAGGATGGGGCTGGCCATGAAGAAAGCCCCGCCGTGTGATTCAAAGCTTAGGGCTTTAGGCCATGAGATACCAGCACAATCCCCAGGGCGGGGAGGGGGGCCCGAGGCTGAGTCCAAGCACAGAGCCAGTGGTCCCAGCAATTGTCCTGAGTAATGAAACCCCAGTGGAAACTGTGGACACAGAGGTTCCGAGGAACCTCCCAGGCTGGTGCACTGTGGGCGTGCAGGAGGGCAATGCATGCTGAGGACACAGCAGCCCCGCATCTGGGACCCCATCGCCCCTCAGGCATCTCTTCATTTGACTGCTTCTGGTTTGTAGCCTTTGCAACAAAACTGGAATCATAAGGATGGAGCTTTCTTGAGTTCTGTATTTCTACCAAGTCATTCAGCCTGAGGGGGCTTGGGGACCCCCCAGATCTGTGGCCAATTGGTCAGAAATACAGGTGGCCTGGGACTATCTGAGCTTGCAATCTGAAATGAGCAGTGTTATTTTGGGGGGGAAAGGGGCTGTGCCCTTAACTTGTGACAGTTTACCTAACTCCATGTAGCTGATGTCAGAATTGCATTGCAAAGGGCACTCAGCACTGTCTGCTCCCCATTCTCCAGCTCACTAAGCAGGCACTTTGGCCCAGTTATGGACTGGATTGTGTTCCCCCAAATCCATATGTTGAAGCCCTAACCCCCAATGTGACTCTATTTGAAGGTAGAGCCTTTAAGGGAGTAATTAAGGTTAAATGAAGTCATAAGGGTTGGGCCTTAATCCTATATGACTGGTGTCCTTATAAGAAGAGAAAGAGACACGAGAGCTCACTCTGTCTGTCTGTCTGTCTGTTTACCTATTATCTAGCTACCTAACTATCCATCTATCATCTATTAATCTATCTGTATCTCTTATCTAATTTTTATTTTTTAATCTTACTTTATTTTTTAAAATATTTATTTATTTATTTGGCTTCCCTGGTCTTAGTTGCTGCATGTGGGATCCAGTTCCCTGATCAGGGATCAAACCAGGGCCCCCTTCATTGGGAACGTGGAGTTCTAACCACTAGACCACCAGGGACTTCCCATATCTATCTATCTATCTATCTATCTATCTATCTATCTATCTATCTCTGCACATACATGAAAAGGCCACGTATGTGAGGACACAGCAAGAAGGCAGTCATCTACAAGCCAGGAAGAGTGGGCTCACCAGAAACCCACCCTAAAGACACCTTGATCTTGGACCTCTCACCTCCAGACTGTGAGAAATGAATTTCTGTTGTGTTAAGCCCCCCAGTCGGTGCGACTTCGTTACGGAAACCCCAACAGGCTAACACAGGCTAACACAGATATTTTTGTTTGTTGTACGTCCACACTGTAGATGAATAAACAAATTTCACTATAACACAGCCTATAACTATAGGCTAACACTATAACTCCACTCCTATATTTCTCCAGAGGCACTTAGGAGGCATCCATACGGACCCGGAAACAGAGGAAGCGCACAAACAGAAACCAAGCCACTGAGGGAAACAAAGTTTTCTCTGCATAAAGGGGCGTGAGCCCAAAACCCTGGGGGAAATCATTGTTTCCCCATCTGTTCAACACATATCCACCCTGCTCCTGCTCTGCCAGGCACTGCAGATGCCACGGCAGATGTGAGGGCAGGATCCTTGTCCTCACAGGACCTACACTCTCTTGGAGAGTCAGGCTGGTGGACCTGTTGGAGAGGCAACGGCCCTGAAGGTGGCACTGTACTGCAGTCCCCGAGCCTGGGCCCGCGATGTCCCCCGTCATCCTGTAAAGCCCTGTCCTTCTCCGGCCGCCATCTTGGCAGACTGCTGACAGATGCTCCACGTCCCCCAGAATCCTAACCGTTGAGGGAAAAGGAGTTGATTTCTAGCGTTCCCCAGAGATAAGGATTGAAAGGAAATGTTAGCTGGGCTCAAGGAAGAGGTGAGACTGCATCTTACTTCTCATCAGCCAGCGGATCAGTCAGCATCTTGCAGGAAACAGGACACAGCCATTGGAGGGTGTTAAGGGTTGAATTGTGTTCCCCCAAAATTCATGTAGAAGTTCTAACCCTCCCCCCAGTACCCCAGAGTGTGTCCTTCCTGTGAGATAGGATCTTCACTGAGGTAATTAAGTTAAAGTGAAGTCATTAGGGTGGGCCCTAATGCAAAAAGACTGGAGTCCTTACAAGAAGGGGAAATTTGTGACTTCCCTGGCAGTCCAGTGGTTGGGACTCCACTCTTTCACTGCTTAGGGTATGGGGGTTTTTTTGTTTGGTTTGGTTTGGTTTTGGTTTTTATTTCACTTATTTATTTTTGGCTGCGTTGGGTCCTCGCCACTGTGCCTGGGATCTCTCTAGTTGTGGCGAGCAGGGGCCACTCTTAGTTGCGGTGCGTGGGCTACTCATTGTGGTGTCTTCTCTTGTTGTGGAGCACAGGGTCTAGTCATGCGGGCTTCAGTAGCTGTGGCACGTGGGCTCAGCAGTTGTGGCACACGGTCCTAGTTGCTCCGAGGCACGTGGGATCTTTCTGGACCAGGGCTCGAACCTGTGTCCCCTGCATTGGCAGGTGGATTCTTAACCACTGGGCAACCAGGGAAGGCCAAGGGCCTGGGTTTGATCCCTGGTCAGGCACCTGAGATCCCACAAGTCAAACGGCTCGGCCAAAAACATAAATAAATAAAAAGAAGGGGAAATGTGGGCAGAGACAGACACTCAGAGAGGGAGACCATCTGAAGTGACAGAGAGAGAAGACAGAGATCCCTTGAATAGATCCGTCCCTCACAGCTCTCAGAAGGAACCAACCCTGCCCACACCTTGATCCTGGACTTCCAGCCTCCAGAGCTTTGAGGCAATAAATTTCTGTTGTTTAAGCCACCCCGTCTGTGACAACTTGTTGCTGCAGCCCTAGCAAATGAATCCAGAGACTGTTCCAAGATGGCCCCACAAGGCCCCTTGTCATATGGGCTTGTCCTCTCACCAGAAGCTGGAGTCTATGTTTCCTCCCCTTGGCTCTGCACAGGTCTGTGACTATGGCTGAAGTGACCCGTGCGAACTGGGTGGCCCTGAGCAGCTGGGTGCGCACTGGGGCTCTTGTCTCACAAACACAGAATGGAGCAAACATGCCTCTGGCTCCCATGAACCCCTGCGTGGCCTCAAGCTGCTCTACGTCCAATCTCCTGGTCCTCTCAGAACTAGCCTCCTTCCTTTGGTGCTAATTTCAATGTCACCTCCTCTGTAGTCTTACCTGACTGCCCCAGGTAAGCAGGCTCACCCCATCTTGCTCTACTACTTTCATTTTTGACATGAAAGTATACACTACTTTCATTTTTGTCAAAGCGTTTATCCAGGTTTATCCGTGTGCATCTGTGCGAGGACCACAATCTGTGCGAGGACAAGGACCGTTTCTCTGTATTCATCACTGAATGTACAACCCTTAGGTAATACAGTTCCCCTATAGATTCACTATTGTGTAACAACGTGAATGAATGAATGAATGAATGGTGTTTCTCTCATGGGGGTGATGGCCCACACAGCAGCTGGTGGGCACACAGGGTGTGGGCAGCAAGTGGCACCCATGAGCAGCTCATGCTCTTCAGCCTCTCGCTCTGGGTGACCAGCTGGAAATTCTAACACAGCCAATTGTGTTCCTGAGCCCCACTGAATGCATGTCGCCCACATTGAGGCCCCAGTCTATTGAGAGGGGACCAGACTCACGACAGCTGCCCTGCCTCTAACTAGAACCACTAAAAATCTACCTTCTGCCCCTGCTGAAATCACACAGGACTATACTATCAACCAAACATCATCAAACATCTTCCTAAGAGTAGAAGTGACCAACAGCTGAGCCCCAAGAGTCTCAGGGTGGAGGAAGTGGGGTTAGAAGGGCAGAGGGGTCCCCCCTCCCGTCTGACATGTGGGGGCAGGGAAGGGACGGGAGGAATGTTCTCTTAGTGTAAAATCATGGTGGGGGCATGCTTTGTTTCACTTTTTTTTTGGAAAAAGTACCAACTACCGTGCAAAGACCGGGTCGAGGGGAAACAGCAGGGGAAGGATTTTACAATAAATGGATCGACATTTGCGTGGATCTACATTTGCAAGCAGTCATTTTCCATCATAAAATAAATAAAATGAGGTAGTTTCTCATTTCAAATCAGTGAACAATGAATTATCAAAGTAAAAATAGGTCAGTGCTTCCCTTTTAAGATTTTTCCACTTTGCCTTTTAAACAATCATCATCAGAGATATTTTTGTTTGTTGTACGTCCACACTGTAGATGAATAAACAAATTTCAGTAAGTTTCTGGTGGTTAGTTTAGTTTTGGGGCTTTTTTGGTGTTTTGTTTCTGCATTGAGCCATATTTGGCCATTTACAGCTTCCCCTAACCTGTGTGGGCATTTGGGTGTGTGACTCTCAGCACAGGGTGACCTTATTTGCTTTTTAACATGGTCATTCCGATATTTTGATGGTACCAAGAAGAAACACTTTTGAGTGTTTATCTTTTTTAAAACAATTACTTTTCTTCTTGAATGAATGAAATAATCAATCCCTCAAACATTTGAACTAAGCCCCCAAATCCAATCCGGCTTAGCTCTGGGCAAAGAATATGAAAGTGCTGAAACTTTCTCTTCTTTTTAACAATTTACTTAATCAGATTAATCTAATCAGGGCATTTAACAGAGCTCTGGAAGGGAGAGATTCTCTCACTCCCTTGGGAGGGATGGAGGTCCAGACACACCAGAACTCCAAGCTTGTGTGATGCCTGACCAGCTGAAGGTGGGATACCCCAAGTTTACTTAACGTTCTGTTTTCCATAAGGAATTGAGTTGGCCAAATTCCTGTGCCCAAGATGCCATTTTCCCAGTGTTTAGTTACCAACGGGGATTCCCTTGGAATCTCCCTCTCTCTGAAGTCATTACTAAGAGTCAGATCAACTCTTCCTGTCTACTGACAATTGAGGGAGCAGAATTCTGAGCTGAGGACCAAATCTCAGAGGCTGGAGACTGAAGGAGACTGTGGCCATCCTGACTGAAGGAGCTGTGGCCCCGGCTCGACCCCCACCCCCACCCCCACCCCCATTCATCCAGATGTTTGCCAAGCATCAGGTCCTGGAAGCTGAGGGATGGGTGAGGGAGATTGGTAGAGACTGGGGGATTTCTCTAACCCCTTTATAACATAGGATTTACAAACTCAGATGACGCTTAGAGCATTCAGGTGAGTCTGGGGCAGAAATTCTGCTCTGCACACTGATGTGGTTGGACCCCTGGGGCTCCACAGCCTGGGGAAGGATCCATATTGTTGGCCCCCCTATCCTGGGAAGCCCAGGGCACAGTTACAGGGTGCAATGCCCCAGGGGCCAGAGGAGCGGGAGATAACAGAATCACTTGGTTGCACAGACGAGTGGGGAGCAGGTTTCTGCCCCACTTGCCCATGGCCCTGGAGCTCTGGTGGTGCGCTGAGGCTGTGGTCACGTATGCCACAGTAATAAGTAGCCTCGTCCTCGGGCTGGAACTGGAGATGGTCAAGGAGGCCGCGCTGTTGGACCTAGAGACTTAGAAGCGGGGAGGGACCCCCGTGGGCCGACTGCTATCTGCAAAGACCACCAGCGTGGGGTCCCCGCCCGGCACCCGCTGGAGCCACCTGGCATAGCTCCTGCCAAGGTTGTTGTTGCCCCCAGAGCACTGGATGATGACCATCTGTCGCAGAGTCCCCGAAACCGAGGCCGGCTGGGTCAGCACTGACTGCGACCAGGACCATGGAGGGAGAGAGACAGAAAGCAGTCACCCTGAGCTGAGAGCCGGCACTGAACCCAGGAGGAAGGCAGGAGAGGAGCCCACGTGCCCTGCCGGGCTGTGTCCTGAGACCGCATCAGCCGGTCACCTGAGAAAAGGGTGAGGAGGGTGAGGGGGAGCAGAGTGGTCCAGGCCATGGTGGAGGGACCCACAGAGCTCCAGTCCTGAGACCACAGCGGAGGCTGGGTTCCCGGGTCCCTCTAATACCTGCTGACACCTTCGTGGGGGCAGAGATGCAGGAGGATGCTGCTTCCTGATTGGCCCCTGCCGGCCCAGGGCCCTGCTCTGGGCATTGACTGCATGGGGTTGGGAAGTGCTGGCCTCCTGGAGCCGCCTCTCTGGGGCGGAGGGGCGCCTGGTCCCATCGGGACCCCGCGGGTCCTGGCAGAGCACGGCTGCAGTCAGTCACACCCGGGTGAAGGCCCTGTTGGCGCAACTACCTTAGAGTCCCCTTGGGGGTTCCCCGTTGGGAGGTCGCCACCAGCTGTCCCTTTCGGACAGCTCCACGGCGCCCCCTGCCGGCTGCAGATGCGCGAGCCCCAGCACAGGGATGAACTTGGGGGCGATAAAATATATATCGTTATTACAGCTGACCTCTAAAATTCATCATTTCCTTCATTTGTGCATACAGGCAAAAAACCTCCACAGTACTGGCCATACCTGTTTGTCACCAACAGAAATAGCAGCTCTTTTCAGATCACCAACCTCCAAATACAGTTTACACTTATCACTGCATCCAAATTCTGGTAGCTATTAGATCACACCTGCTGCTACATTATCATAGATTTGTTAATTCTACCATCGTGATGAGTGTGCTTCAGGACAATTGGATTTGTTTGTAATCCTGTGCATTTGTCAGTGTTCTCCAGACAAAGACATCCAGGACACACCTGCAGGCAAGCGAAGCTGGGTTTCTGGATTCACTGCACTGTGGGAGCCGTGGGGTGTCTCTGTAGGAGGGTGTTAGGAAAGAATTATTAGGGGATTTGGACTTGTGTTAGGGAATTTCGGGGAAGGTACAAGGAAGCGAGGCTTTGCTGGTGGTTGGATGCTGTCAGGAAGCCGGGTGATCCTATCACTGGGTACTGTCCTCATTCTAACCCCAGAGGAGGGAGCCCAGAGGAGGAAGCCCAGAGGGGGGCCGAAGCTGTAGCTGGGAGAAAAGTAGCACTCACTCACAAGAGCCAGCATGGGGGGATGTTTGGTCATTTTGTGGTTTGAACAATGCTCACGTTTTCCTGTGTTCATATATGACTGTGGAGTGGTCTTATTTTGTCTTGATCCAGCAGGGTCCCAGACTGGCCTTGTCTGAGGCTGGCTTTCTGTGAAATTATGCATGTTCAGAGGAGCTGTAGGTGCCAGGCCAGCTCCCGGCAACCCAAGACCTGGCTGCTCGGACCAGCAGGCTCCCAGCTGTCAAACGCCATCTTCCCTCTCTCACATACATATCTTAAGAAAATGATAGTGGTTTTATGAGTATTTTTTTTTTAACATGCGTCAGTCTAATTGTTCTGCAGTGCCCAAACTATTCCTCACTTTCTTTTGCTTTATAACATGTGTGGAGATCTCTGTGTTTACAGCTGCATATTACTCCATCACCTGCATGGCACATTTTGCTTATTAATTCCTGACTGTATTGGTTTCCAAACTTGGTTGCACATTAGAATCACCTGGATGCCTGTGTCTCCCCCATACCTATGAAACCATAACATCGGGGGCAGGGCATCAGAGCCAGGAATCAGTGCTTTTTTAAAGATTCCAGGTGGTTCCAATATGCTGCCAAGTTTGGAACCCCTGCTCTTTGCAATAGTTCTGGAAATCTTGCTGCTCGTTAGAATCACCTGTGGGGTTCTTTCTGTTGTCCAAGAAGTGGAACATTGTTTTGTGTTCTATTTCTTTATCTGGGTGTTAGTCACTCAAGAGTGTCTGCCTTGTGAAAACTCATCAAGCTGTATGCTTGTGGTTTGTGCACTTCTCTGTACAGTAAACCTTCTCTGTCCCCTCCGAAGATGTCAGCACAACACATGTTACACCTGAAGACTTTTTTTTTGAATTCTATTTTATTTATTTTTTTATACAGCAGGTTCTTATTAGTTACCCATTTTATACGTATTAGCGTATATATGTCAATCCCAATCTCCCAACTCATCACACCACCGCCACCACCCCACCACTTTCCCCCCTCGGTGTCCATACATTTGTTCTCTACATCTGTGTCTCTATTTCTGCCCTGCAAACCCCTTCATCTGTACCATTTTTCTTGGTTCCACATATATACACCTAAAGACTTCTGACACTGGATTTTCTTCAGTGTAGGGGACGGGATTGGAGTTCTGGGCAAGAGCCATGGTCAGAGGAGGGTGCAGTTAGCCTCATGCTACAAATTCGGAGGTCACCACAGGCTGCTTCCTGCAGTCCATGGAAGTTTCATCTCTTCTGCAGAGAGTAGGAGGATGGTACTCAGAAAGGGTCCCTCTGTATCTTCACCCAAGATGTTTCTTGCACCTTAAAGTCTAAACATTTACTATTTCTGTGGCCTGACATGCTACAGTTGGCGCTCTGTTGAGCTCAGTGGGAAAAGGGATGTTAACTTTGAAACAGAGTGATTCAGGATCTCTGAGGCCAGCAAGAAACCAAAATGAAACCCAGAGTTGCCTGGGCACATATCTGCAGAAGATAAAAACTCTAATTTCAAGAGATACATGCAACCCAATGTTCATAGTAGCAGTACTTACAATATCCAAGACATGGAAGCAACCTAAATGTTCATCGACAGATGAAGGGATAAATAAGATGTGATACACACACACACACAAATATTACTCAGTCATAAAAGAGAATGAAATAGAGGCACAAGAGAGAGGGGTCCCTGCCACAGCCGCCAGTGCAGGAGTGGGGGCCCTGGTCCTGAGACCCAGATCCGATGAGTAGCCTGATCCTAGACCCTGAGAGGAGGGAGGAACATTCCTGAGACCTCACAGATGTGTGAATGGGGTGGCGGTACCACACTGCCTTTCCACCCTTGCTCAGGATAGGGGAGGGGTTTTCATGTCAATTGGTTCTCTGATCCTTGACTGCAGTCCTGCCTCAGGCCCAGGCCTTGAAACCCTGGAACCCAAGGCCCACAGCCACCTTCGTGCCTGCGCTGCGAAGGCCACCTCAGGTGGAGAGTGGACAAAGGGAAAACACCCGCCCACGTTCCCGTGGCGAGGCGCGCCCCGCCCTGCCGCCCACGTGATCTCCCCTGAGAGCAGCAGGCCCCGCCCATCTGCCGCGTGTGAGGCGAGAGGCTTCTCTCATCCGCGTCAATCGCTGAGCTCTTCGCGCCCGGCCTGGTACGTGAAGCACGGAGAGTCGTGCAGTCGCGCGGGCCTCAGGAGGCCTTGGGCTGCTCAGGTCAGGGCCTCTCCTCCTTCCCCGAGGTTTCTTCCCTCAGCTGCCCCGCGGGGTTTGGGGACGTTCAGGCCTAAGGGCTGGCGCGACCGAGGCCTCAGAGCGTGGCCCCGGCTTCCCGTGCTCCCGGCTTCCCGTGCTCCCGGTCGGCCCTGACTGGGGCCCAGAGAGGTTCTGAAAGGAAAGCTGGAAGCGCGGCGTGGGGGAGTGAGGACTCCGGGGGGCGAGACCTCGTTGAGCTCAGGCACGGGCCGTCGTTAGGCCCTCAGGCCGCGGACGGTGCTGGGGACGCCGTCTGCTGGGCTGAAGCGAAGGCTCGAGGAGACGCAGGCAGGCTCTCCGGGGCAGCCGGGGAGCGCGGGCCGGGGCCGGACCCCCGAGCAGTAGGTCCGAAGGCGGTGGACTCCCCCCGCCCGGGCCCCAAATAATCGGAAATCCGCGTTCTCCGTTGGGCTCTGAGGCCCCACTCAGAGCTGGACGCCCTTCCTTGAACGACCTGCCGAGGCTGCTCGCCTTCCTCGCGCTCTCGCAGTTGCCCTCCAGGCCTCTGACTGGCTCATCCCGGCAGCGCTGGCAGCGCGCGGTGGCTGTGCTCAGGCTGGGGGTGGGGGGGTGGGGGAGGCACCGCGCCCCGAAGGTGCTGCCGGGCCTGGCCAGGGGGTGCCCGTCGGGGGATGTGGGGGGCTGCGGTATGCGGGTGCTCCGTGAAGGGGCCCAGACATTGAGATTGGGGGGTGGATTTGCTGATCTGTGGGCATCCTTCAGAGGTAGAACGTTTCGCATCCTGTCAGGGACCTAAACAAGTATAAGTGAACCTGCTACAAGGATGGCTTCTGGAAGTGTGCAAAGAGCAACAGCCAGTGCTAAGTGAGGTGGAAACTCCAGGATTGTTGGGACAGGTGGCAGCGGAAGGGGAAGGGGCTCAGGGAAGGTGGCAGGCTGGCATAGACGCACTTTCTGCGTAACATCAGAAAACCAACCAAATGGTTACGCTGCACGGGAAGCCCCAGCAAACACACCAGTTACCAAGGCCCTCGGAATATGCCGATGACAGGGCCAGCAGCCTCACTTGACAGCTCGGTGGTGGTGCTCCTCTGTAGGCCAGGGCTGACAGATGCAAAGAGCGGCTGTTACAGGTTTAGACTCACTAATAAAAATGGGGATGATAGGACCCTGAAGCAGTTGGGGTCAGGTGATGGCATTTCACATCAGAAGCTGGGTGGACTCAATTACTGTAATGAGCCATATGGTTGGAGTGGCAGCCAAGGCACCTGACCCACAAAGAGTTATGGACGTGGTTTAAAGAACACAGCGTCCTGTGCATCAGAACGAAGAGTAGGCCCTGCTCACAGCAACTAGAGAAAGCCCACGCGCAGCAACAAAGACCCAACGCAGCCCAAAAAAAAAAAAGAACAGTGTCCTTAAGTGCAAGATATCAATAGAAGGGCCACCGTCAAGGGTAATACTCTTACTATCAAAAGAAATCAAGGATGAATGATCGGGAGGCTGAGGGCAGTCAGCCCCACAAAAAGGCATACTCCCTTGCCAAGTTTCTAGATCTGAGTCAGTTTTCAGGCCTGAAACCCTTTGGTTGAAGAAAGGGACTGTAATAATTTCCTCAAAGGAATCTACATACATTTATTCAGCATATTAGTTACCTGTTTCTGTACAACAAATTACCCCAAAACTCGGCAGTGTAATTTGCTATTATCTCGTATGGTTTCCAAAAGTCAGGAACTTGTTTGCAGCTTAGCTCGATGGTGCTGGCTCACAGTCTCTCATAAGGATGAAGTCAAGATGTCGTCTGGGGCTGGAGTGTACGCTTCCAAGGTAGCTACCCTCATGCCTGGCAAGTTTTTGACAGGAAGCCTCAGTTGTTTGCCACATGGACCTTTCCATAGGCCTGCTTGAGTGTCTCCATGACACCAAAGGAAATGATCCAAGAGAGAACAAAGTGGAAGTCACAGTATCTTTTATGACCTAACTTTGGAAGTCACACCCTGTAACTTTCACCATATCCTATTGGTTAGCACAGACCTGGCTTATTCAGTGTGGCAGGGGACTTCACAAGAGCATGAATACCAGGAGGAAGAATCATTGCAGCCATTCTGGAGGCTGGCTACCACACTCGGGTAAGTGTAAATAAGGGGAATTGGAATATACAAGCAATTTGAGGATTGGACCAGGGAAAGGGGAATATACAAACAATTTGAATATTGCTGGACGTAGTGTCAGAGTTGACGTTGATATCTGGAGATCCAGAACATCATTGTGGCCCACTGTTAGAATGGAGGGCCAGGTAATAAATAGAATCCTGGCCGAGATCAGCTCACAATGGGTATACTGTGTCATTACCCAGTTTGCAAATGTGTAATTGGAATAGAACATTTGGAAGTTGATGCTATACTCACATTGGGTCTTTCTTCTGTGGGGTAAGAACTATTGTGATGGGGAAGGCCAAGTGGAGGCCTCTGTAATTGTTCCCACTCCTGGTCAAGATAGTAAATAAAAAGCAGTACCACATCCTAAGAGGAATGATGGAAAAAAATTGTCCTTAGGATGTAAAGGACTCATGGGTGGTGGTCCTTGTCATAGTTCCATATAATTCACCAATCTGTCCCTGCAGAAACCAGATTCATCCTGAAGGTTGGCTGAGACTTCTATAAACTTACCCAACTAGAAGCCCCAGTTGGGCTGCTGTGCCAGATGTGCTCCCTTTCCTTGAGCCGATTAGTGGCGCCTTAGGTATATGGGATACAAACATTCATTGGTGATGTGTTCTGTTCTATCCCTATCAGATACCATTTGCATTCACATGGAACAGACGACAGTATGCATTTAATTTTGCCCCAGGGTTATACCCGTCCACCCTCTGTCATAGTCCAAAGACAGCTGGACCATCTGTCATCTGGGCATCCACAGAATGTGGCACTGATTCACTTTGATGACATGCTAATCGAGTTAGATTAGCAAGAAATGGCTGGCGTGTTGGAGGTCTTGGTAAGAAACATGCACTGCAGCGTAGGAGCTGATCCACATGAGGAGTCAAGCACCTGCCATATGAGAACAGTTTTGAATGCCTCCAGGTGTCGAGGGCATGCTAGGTCATATCATCCAAAATGAAAGATGAATGATCACATCTTGCACCTCCTGCGGCAAAGAAGGAAGCATGATGCCTGATAGAACACTACAGGTTTTGGAGACTGCATGTTCCACGTCTGAGAACATTTCTCTGGCCAATATATGGGGTGACACAAAAGACCACCACCTTTGAGTGCAACCCGGAGTAGGAAAGTTCTCTGCAGAGTAGCAGAGTCCAGACTGCCGTGAATGCAGCCCTGTGCTTGAGCCATGAGACTCAGCAGAACATAGGAGATTGGAGGTATCAGTGGTAGGAAAATGTGCCATGTAGAATTTGTGGCAAGCTCCAGCAGGAGAGTCACAGTGCCGGCTTCCAGGGGTCTGGGGCAAGGCTTTGCGGTCTGCAGTGGTGAATTATATGTGTTTTGTAAAACAACTCCTGCAGCGCTGCTGGGCCCTGGCGGAGGATCATGGGACATGGGGTGACCGCATGTCCAGAACTGCCTGTCATGAGGTAAGCTTTGTCAAACCCACCAAGTCATAAAGTTGGTTAGACCCAGCAACAGAAGAGTGCCAGCTGAGTGCTTTATCCTCTTTGTGTCAGGCACCCGTTGACAAGGAAAGGAGCCCCCGCATCATGAGGAGATAGGGCTGCTTTTAAACAAGGGGGTGGAAAGGAATATGTTTGACTCCCAAGTGATCCTTTTGGTCCCTCTATCAAGGCACCAGTATTCCCTTGCCCAGTTGTGACAGTCAAAAGACAAGTGCAGCCAGAGAAGGCATAGTGAAGAGGGGCTCAGACCCCTCAGACCACCTGGCAAGCTACCAAGGACAACAGAGGTGGCAGCTCATTGTGAGGAGAAACAAGACCAGCTGCAGTGGCCAAGACTTTAGTTGATCTCACTAGCTTTCCTCCTCTGTCTCCTCCAGGATTAGAGGCCACTGGAATCCCAGGAGAACCCCTTTCCAAACAGGTGACGTGCATTCAGCCGTGTACCTGGTGGGAGTAGGCCAGCTGTAAATCCTGGTTTTCACGGACAAGAAAAGGAGCATCTGAGATCATTGGCTGCTCACAGGAACCAGAGGCCTCAGCTCCTTACATCCTGCTGGATGGAGATTCACGGTCCTTGGGCTGAAAATCCCAGTGGGGAGGAGAAGCTGCCTTGGAATCTAGCAGGAGGCCCTGAGGAAATCTGGGTGACAGGTGAAACATGGGCTACTTACAACACCCACCTCAACTAGAGAGGGATAGTGAGGATGCCTCAGGTGCTGAGCAGGGAGATGCTTCAGGCTTCAGTCCAGAGAAGCTGGAGGTGTGAATGGCTCCTCATAAGAAAGGCATCTGGGGGGAAGGAGCCTGTCCAGGCCAAAAGGCTTCGGGAGGGGAGGGGGAAGGAGGTTGTCTCACGGGGAGTGTGCTGAGCGCTTACTGTACTGTGTCCTGGGAACCTCTTCTCTGGCCCCTATGATCCCTCATGGAGAGTTTGGTAGTTGAGTGATGGAGGCATGGAGCTCTGCCCTCAGAGGAGGGGCAAGGGCAGAGATGCCCCTGAGGGTCCCAGGCATGTGGCTTCCTGTGGGCTATTCCTTCAGAGAAATGGGACGTTTCAGAAGAAGCGCAGAGAGGAGGATTCAAACTTGTCATAGCCACCTCTTTGGCAAGGGCTCTAGCTGCTTCAGAGGATCTCTGCCTTCAGAACAATTGGTGGATTGTGACAGGGGCCTGGTGCTTCCCTCTCCTGCCCTGCTTGCTCCACAGGCTGCCCCTAAGCCTGAGCCTCCCTCAGCAGGTGCCCCTTCTCAGGCATACAGACGTGGGAAATGCTCCAACAGAGGAGGTTCCATCAGCTCAGAACCTAGTGTTTTGGTTGTTAAAATGATCATTTGCCAAGCCTGCCCTAGCGCACCCCCTGTGTCCCCCACGGAAGAGCAGCCTGCTATGGGGTGAGAGCTGAGGGCTGCTCCAGGGAGCAGCAGAGCAGAGTCAAGGTAGGAAGTGGAGGAAGGTTGGGCCCACGGTGTGACTTGCTGGCCGGGCTGGTGGCAGAAGTAAATGCATGCGCTGTAGAGACTCCCCGAGTGCCCCATTGCTGGCCAGGTCTCTGGTTCCTGCCCAGGGCTGTACTTAGGTGTCTCACACTTGAGGCCTTTGCAGGTCCTGACTTCGCCAGTCCCCTGGGCTTAGGTTTTGGCTTCTGTGGTCTGCGTACTAGTTCCTCTAATTCACCTTTTTCCAGAATCCAAAACTGCTTTTTCTGGAGGAGTGGGGTTATCTAATTCATCCTCTGTTGGCTTCCTGGTTTTAGATCTTCCTTTACTTTGTTTGGGTTTCCAGGTGGCAGCTCAGAGTACGGATGCTCACTTGTCCAGTGTAATCAGAAGTTCACTGACAGGTGCTCTAACATGCACTCTTCTTTCATTCCTGGAAGAAACCCTTTGTGATCCTGCTTCTTTAAAAAACACTGTTCCACTTTACTCAAGACTTTTAAGAATCTATACTTATGTATGGGATTGTACTATAATTTTCCTTTTTCTCGTCTTTTTCTGACATTTTGTGTCAAAATTTTACTAGCCCCGTAAGAAGAGTTTTATATCTTGTTGATGTTTTTGAAAGTTTTCTCATCTCTGAACTGCACTGAAGCCTGGTGGAATGTGAGTTAGCAATTCACTCCATAGAACGGGACAGAGGAGAGGTGAGAACATGTGGAAAGCTGTGGTCACTATTTTAGAAGCCCTGCTTGCCAGAGAAGGCAGACAAAACTTCAGGATCTGACCTCTTACCACTGGCCTATGGTAAGAGACTGGGTGTTCAGTCGTGTTCCTTAAAATCACCTTGGAGGTGGTGGTGATCCTGGGGAAAGCTCAAGAAATTAAGTTTGGCAACTTATACTCTCTGAAGCCCAATGAGGGACAGAGATAAAACCCTAATTATTCTCATTTCAGCCAGCTGCTGTCAGGGCCAGGGAACCCTGGGCTGACACCAGCAGAGAAAGGGCTGGAGGTTTATGACTAGAAATTGCAGGATGGAAGGAAGGGTCTGGGACAACCTGGGGTTCCTGCTGTTGTGGGTGATTGAGGCCTGGGTTGTTCTGGCCCAAAAGAAGGAGGCTCAGTGCTGTGAAAACCCATTCAGGGCCTTCCCTTCCCTGCTTCAGGTCCGTGGAGATGAGCAGACAGGACCCTCTCAGCCTCTTGGCTCTTGCAGCACAGAGCCTGCTGAGTGACAAAGACTCAGCCATATGCGCCCTGGAGGAGCTTCCTGTGGGCCTCTTCCCAATACTATCCACTGCAGCCTTTGATGGGGGCCACACGAAGACTGTGACAGCAATGGTGCAGGCCTGGCCCTTCCCCTGCCTCCGTCTGGGATCGCTAAGGGATCAGTCAGTAACTCAGGACCTGTTGGAAGCTGTCCTAGATGGACTGGAACTGGGTCCTGTCAACATTGCTTGCCCCAGGTGACTGCACAGGTCGGTTGCTGGTAAGGGCACCATGAGTTGAGGAAGGGGGAGCTGGGTCCAGTGATGTGGGGTCCAAGGATGTGCCAGAATCTCCTGCTGGTGCAGCATCAGTCACTGGGAGTCCTTGAGGCCATCATTCAGAGTACCTGGCGTGTTTCAGAGCTGATCATGCTGTGAGGTGGTTGAGAGTGTGGTTAGGTTCCTGGGTGTCTAAGAGGCGGGGACTGAGCAGGATCTGAGGGTGGATGAGGATGGTGGACCCACTTAGAAGGCATGGCTGACTGCTGGCTGGCATGGAGGCCCCTTCCCCTGCCGCTGCCCATACCAGCCCTGCTGTGCTGTCTTCAAAGTCACAGTCTCAGCTCTCTGCCTCGTTCCCCACAGGAGATCGAAGCTAAAGGTGCTGGATTTTACCCATGACTTTGAGCACTGCAACTGAGAGGAATGCTCTGAGACCTTGCCTGTGCCCTCTGTCATCACACAGATGCTGTAAGAGCCAGAGGTGGACCAGCTCACGCCCAGCTCCAGAGAACAGCCTCCATGTGACCGAGACCCTGTGGAGATACACACAGACTTTTTTTTTTTTTTTTTTTTTTTTGTGGTACACGGGCCTCTCACTGCTGTGGCCTCTCCTGCTGTGGAGCACAGGCTCCGGACGCGCAGGCTCAGCGGCCATGGCTCACGGGCCCAGCCGCTTCACGGCATGTGGTATCCTCCCGGACCGGGGCACGAACCCGTGTCCCCTGCATCGGCCGGCGGACTCTCAACCAGTGTGCCACCAGGGAAGCCCCACACAGACTTTTTCTTAGGTTGCATGTTTGGTTTCTTCCATCTGTCTGGGTTCCCCTCGTACATACTGCAGAGAGTCAAGAAGAGCCATGGCTGTCTGCGCCTTTGCTGCCAGACACTTGTCATTAACCAGGTGCCATTCCGCAGCCTCGTGGAGATCCTGGGGATGCTGGAGCTGGAGGCCATCCAAGAGGTGAGGCTCCATCACAGGAGCAGGCTCTGCCTCCAGTCAGACCTAATCTGGTTTTTCACCCAGGTCGGGCAGATGAGCAACCTGGGCAACCTCATCATGAGCCCCATCCCCTGGGAGTTCCCTGCTTATGGCTTCTCCCTGCTCAGCCCGCTGGGCCACCTCCAGAAGCTCCACCTCATCTTTGGTTGTCTCTCAGGCCAGCTACAGAAGATGCCCAGGTGAGTGTGTGGAGAGTCCCTCTGAAGGTACAAAGGTCACGGTCCCTGGACACTTACTCCTCTGAGTGTTTCTGTCAGAGCAGAGGCAAGCCTGGACTTCCCCTTCCACAAGTTCCTGCAGAGGCACCAATGGACAGACTCCAAGGCCAGTGTCCTGGGCCAGCTAGTGGCTGTTGGCTGTTGTAGAAGAGAAAGATATATGTCTGAAATTGGCATCTCTCCACTCATTCATTTGTTCATTCATTCATTCAAGCACTTGGTCCATGACATACATAGACCTAAGAATGGATATAAAACCCTGAGAAGAATCCCACTACTGGGCATATACCCTGGGAAAACCATAATTCAAAAAGAGTCATGTACCACGGTGTTCATTGCAGCTCTATTTACAATAGCCAGGACATGGAACCAACCTAAGTGTCCATCGACAGATGAATGGATAAAGAAGATGTGGTGCATATATACAATGGAATATTACTCAGCCATAAAAAGACCTGAAATTGAGTTATTTGTAGTGAGGTAGATGGACCTAGAGTCTGTCATATAGAGTGAAGTAAGTCAGAAAGAGAAAAATAAATACCGTATGCTAACACATATATATGGAATCTAAAAAAAAAAAATTGGTTCTGAAGAACCTAGGGACAGGACAGGAATATAAACTATGAACTTTCTCACTTTTTATATGTTAATATTAACATATATACATCTATATGTATATATATATGAACTTTAAGTAGAATTGAATTGTGACTCAAGACTTAATTCTTTAAGGCTTAAATCACCATTTTTGGGTCTAAAAATAAAGTTAAACTTTTGTTTTGACAAGTCAAAAAAAACCCTGAGAAGGGTCACACAGGTGCTCATGTTCCAGGAGCTTATAGGAGCTTTCACAGAGAAGGGTGAATAAGGGTGTGAAGTTGTGCGGGTGGTATGTGAGGGAGATAGGTGCCCCCACGCCATCTAAGCCCAGCTGATTTGGTCAGTGATGCCTCAGTTATGTCTCACAGACCTTTCTGCGGCATTCCCTGGAACAGGGAGCTGTCCTGGGACCTGGTCTTTGAGTGAAAAGAAACACGGGGAACCACCTTCCCAAACCTTACACCCAGTAGAAACCTAGCCCTTACCATGGAAGGAGCCATTTCTGAATTTCATTAATTCCTACAACAACTCATGCAGCATGAGTGATGCTTGTGTTTACACAGTTTGTTAGGAAGCCTGAGGCTAAGAGGTCAGTGTGCCCGACACCACGCTCTAAACATGGAAGACGTCCTGATGAGAATGGTGAAATGATTGTCTCTGAGCTCTGTTCTTCACCAGTGCAGAAGACTGGCACTCAACACTGGCATCTAGACTGAGGTAGGGGCAGTGCAGATTTCTCAGGCCAGATTTCTGGAGAGAGCTGGGGCTCATTCATGAAATCAACAGGCACTGGTCAAAAATCTATACTGTGCAAGTGTTCTAATGCTGGGGATAAAAAGACAACCTCTCCCAGCACTTGTCCCTCTGGTCTGTTTACCAAATTTCCCTTTCACTTGCTTCACTGTCCGCACTTTGAACAACAAGCAATGGGGTGAGTTTCTTAAAATAGTCGTTTGTAAAGTGGGATCATTGAAATGATAATCAAGGAATAGAGAAGTAAGGTGCTCCACACAGAGTTTTCATTCGCTTGTTTGTTTAACAAATAGTGACGTCCTGCTTGGTACAAAAACTGGTCTCACTGGGGCATACAAAGGTAAACATTCATGATGTCTGCTTTCAAAGAACTTAACTTTGAAAGAGGGATGGGGACCACGAAACAAGTTAACAAACCAATCAGAAAGCTGATTTCAAAGGACTCCATGAGAACAACAAAATACCAATATGATGGGAGTTACTGGAGTTGGAGGTGGGTGGCTGTGAGGTAATAGGAAATATATATAGTCATCCCTCAGTATCTGATGGGAACTGGTTCCAGGACCCCCCAGCTCAAATATCAAAATCCGTGGATGCTCAAGTCCTTTATGTAAAATGGCAGAGTATTTGCATATAACCTCTGCACATCCTCCTGTATACTTTAAATCATCTCTAGATTACTGATAATAATGTAAATGCCATGTAAATAGTTGTTATACTGTATTTAGGGAATAACGGCAAGAAAAGTCTGTACATGTTCAGTATAGAGGCAGCCATCCAATGGTTGCATTTGTTGGCAACAACGTAACATTTTCTTTGTTTCAACACTTACAGATTGCTTTCATTTAATGACCTGAAAGAGAAATACATGGATTAAAACACAGAATATTTAAAATACAAGAACATGTAGAAAATAAACAAGAAATGTAAATTCATTCTTTCTCTCACCCACGGTGTTAACACTCACCAAAACCCTGGTTCTTCTCTCTTGATATCCTTCATATGATGATGATGATGATGATGATGATGATGATGATGATGATGATGATGATGATGATGATGGTACGACTACCTGACGACTATTATATGATGATTATCCTCAGATGATGGTGATGATAATGACCCTCAGATGATGAGGAGGGAGGAGGAGGATGACAACGGTGATGATTGAAATATGGTGCCTACAGTGCCCATGTGGTGAGGCCATGAAATGTGTGGCACTGTAGGTAAGCAGTGAGGATGTCTCACCGCTAACTTGGACCTTTTCACAGGACATCAGAGGATCATCTATGTCAGAAGAACCAGATTTCAATTGCAGACATTGATGCTCCGGTGGAGGTTCAATAATACTAATATCAGGATCTGTGGAGTCTGAGGGCTGAGGATCTTCAAGCAAAGGTGGAGGCTTCACAATTGCAGATGCTTTAGTTAGAAGCATTGTTATAGGAAGTTGTTAATTCTTTTTCTTTGCATCATCAAACAAATCTTGCAGTGGTTATAGGCATGTTGCTATCCCTTGAAAGACACGGAGACTTCATTCCATCGAGGGACACTGCTCGAGGATCATATTCACTTGTGCCCGTTGGAAAAACTGCAGCAAATTTTTCAAGTGTCCAAGGTGATGGCTCTGCCTCCTCTAATCTTCTGCATCATCATCATCTATATGGGATTTTAGCAGATCTTCGCGTTCCTTGTTGGTAAGGGTTTCTCTGTGCTCTTCCACATGTTCCTCAACATTGTCCTTGGTCGTGTCAGAGAAGCCTCCCCTACCAACTTCCCTTGCACCATTCAAGATATGCTTGACTTCTGTTTCAGTAATGGGGAATCCCCTGAGATGGTTGACTTACCTTTCTCCATCATGGATCGCAACATGCATTGGCTGTCTTGGCCTTCAAGACGTCTGCAGCCTCTGCAGTAAGCACAGTTGTGGAGCTCTTCCATAAATCCATGATGCTGCAGGACGTCCCTGGTGGTCCAGTGGGTAAGACTCTGCTCCCAATGCAGGGGGCCTGGGTACAATCCCTGGTCGGGGAACTAGATCCTGCATGCATGCTGCAACTAAGAAGCCCGCGTGCCACAAGGGAGATCCCATGTGCCGCAACTAAGACCCGGCACAGCCTAAATAAATAAATACTAAAAAAAAAAATCCATGGTGCTGCAGTCCGAGTTTGCGTCAAGGGCAGCACAAATCCTGCTAGACATGAGGTGGGTGTAAGTCACCTTAATGCGCTTGACGAGGCCTTGATCAAGTGGCTGCAGCAGTGACACAGTGTTACGAGTTGAGAATGTCACTTCTGCGTTCTCTTCGGTGAAGCAGAGAGATTAGGGATGACAAGGGGAGCATCGTCAATCATGAGGAGGACCTTGTAGGGCAGCCTCTTCTCTTCTAGGTATTTCTTCACTTCAGGAATGAAGCACTGGTGAAACCATTCCAAGAATAGGATGGCCATCACCCAAGCCTTCTTGTGTTGCTAGAACACAGGCAGGCAATTTTTGTTTTTGTTCTTAAGGGCCTGGGGATTGTTTGCTCAGTAGATGAGGTCTGGCTTGATCATGTGACCTGCTGCCTTGCCACACAGCACCAGAGTAAGGCAGTCTTTCCAGACCTTGAACCACGGGGCTGCTCGGCACTCTTATGGCTGTAGGTATGATTGGACATCTTCTTCCAGAACAAGCCCATTTCATCAAAATTGAAGACTTGCTCTGGGAGGTAACCTTTCTCTTCTACAAGTTTCTGGAGTTCTGGGAAGGATGAGGCCACCTCATGAGGCTGTAGCACTTTAGACAGCCAGCTAGCCAGCCAGCCCACCCTTACTAGCTTCAGAATCCATCCTCTCACTCTGCCCAGGCCCCTCACAGCAGCACTCAAGGAGGCTAAGTGCTTTTCCATGCATCGTTTTGCCATCAACAGGGACATGCTTCTGTGACATGGCTTCTAGCTACACACTTAATGCTTTCTCAGTCCTTGCAAGCACTTTATCACGAACCAGTGAGACTGTTTTTGCTATTGTAGAGGCAGCAGTAACACTTCCATGGATTTCAGCTTCCTTCTGCTTTACCATGAGAACGCTCGGTTTGTTCCTACTGACTTCACAGCCCACTTTGACAAGTGCTTGACATGCCACTTTTCAAAAGATCTAAGATTTTCATTTTCTCTTTGAGACATGGCACTTTACTCTCCCCCTTAACCTTTTTTTTTTTGTGGTACGCGGGCCTCTCACTGTTGTGGTCTCTCCCATTGCAAAGCACAGGCTCCGGACACGCAAGCTCAGCAGCTATGGCTCACGGGCCCAGCCGCTCCGCGGCATGTGGGATCTTCCTGGACTGGGGCATGAACCTGTGTCCCCTGCATCGGCAGGCAGACTCTCAACCACTGCGCCACCAGGGAAGCCCTCCCCCCTTAACCTTTGAGGGATTGCTGTGGCCAGTTAATTGCTCTTTAGAAGCCTTTTTTTTCTTTTTTCCCACAGAAACAAAGGGTGCACACAGCACAGGTAGTGAACAAATCAGACAGTGAGGTGAACAACTCTCAGAAAAGGAGAGACTGAGGATCTATGAAACGGTGGGAGGCTACAGCAGGCTGTGCCTAACGTCTCTTCATTTGTGTGGATTCAGCATAGTGCTCAGTGCACAAATTCAAGTTTGTCTTTTTGGAACTTTCTGGAACTTTTTCCCCGAATATTTTTAATCCAAGTTTGATTGAATCCACGGATGCAGAACCCACAGATACGGAGGGCCAACTTTATTGGTCTCTGCCCCCAGTTCCTGGCACAGAACTCCTAAAACCCTTGTAATTTCCTACATGGTAAGAACCCAACGAGCATCCTTTGTTCTAATGAGGCAGCTCTAGGTGACTCCTAGACGGAGGCTGATCACCAGAAAGTCCAAGCCATGACTGGAAGCTTGGAATTTTCAGCCCCACCCTTCATCCTCCAGAGAGGGGAGAGGGGCTAGAAACAGAGTTAATAATTGATTATGCCAACATAAGGAAGCCTCCGTAATATCCCAATAGTAGAAGGTTCGGAGAGCTTCCGGGCGAACACATCCATATACTAGGTGGGTGAGGCACCCCAACTCCACGAGGACAGAAGTTCTCGCGCTCGGGACCCTCCCAGACCTCGCCTGTGTATCTCTTCATCTGGCTGTTTATCTGTGTTCTTTTATCATATCCTTCAGTGAACTGGTACATGTAAGTAAGTGTTTCCCTGAGTTTTGTAAGCTGCTTTAGCAAATAAATCAAACCTGAGGAGGGAGGGTGTGGGAACCTCTGGTTTGTGGCCAAATGAGACAAGTTGTGGGTAACCTGGACACCCACTACTTGCTATTGGCATTTGAAGTAGCATGGGGGTAGTCTCTTGAGGGACCGAGCCCCAACCTGTGGGATCTGACACTCCCCACGTAGACAGTGTTAGAATTGAATTAACTTGTATGTCACCCAGCTGGTGTCAGAAACTTGCTTCTCCATGTGGGGAAAAATCCCCACACATCTAGTGACCAGAAGTGTCAAAAGTGAAGTGTTTTCTGTGAGTAGTAAAGGAGACACAGGACAAAGACTGACAGTACTGTTTTTTTTTCCTTTACAGTGGCCACTCTAGTCAAGGGGGAAAGGAGATGGTCAGGAAATCAAGGGTTCTCTGTGAACGTTACCAATGACTGACAGGTGAGTGTTGAGAAGCAGCCAGACATAAGGAGAGGCCTCCCAGGCAGAGAAATGAGACATACAGTGAAGAGGAATGAGGGAGACGGAGGTGAAGGATGTGTCAAACCCTTTGGTGGTGAAAATGGAGAATCATTTTGCATGGAGTGGCCCTTTGCATAGAGTTACCTGGAGGAAAAGCACCTGGGATAGAACAAAGGTGATTAAGATAAAGGACAAGGTAATTAAGTAGAATTGTTCTAATTACTTTTTTATGTTGTTGTTGTTGTTTGGCTTCGCCCTGTGGCTTGTGGGATCTTAGTTCCCTAACCAGGGATCAAACCCGTGCCCCCTGCAGTGGAAGCTCAGAGTCCTAACCACTGGACTGCCATTGAAGTTCTGCTAATTACTATTTAAAATTGAAGTATAGTTGATTTACAATGTTACGTTAGTTTTGTTCTAATTATTTTTGCTTCATAATAAATTCTGATACCTAAATGCCTGTCTCTTTCCCAGCCTGCCTCCTATCCTGCACTACTTCCCGAGAACTACCTTTGCTGTTCTGGACCCATTACACTCACTTCCATTATATCTAATAATCTGTAGATACTCTTGTGTTTTCTCTATCATCTATAATAACAGCAGTTTTACTTACTCATTTCTAATCCTATGTCTATTAATTTTCATTCCTTATCACCCAGGCTAGGATCTCTAGTACAGTGTTGACTACAACAGTTAAGAATGGGTGTCCTTGTCTCGTTCCTGATCTTGTAAGATATGCCTCCAACATATGCCCATTTAGACTGATGCTTCTTTATTCAGGATGATGTTTCAGTTTGTCCCACATCTACTGTTTTGTTTTGTTTTTTCCTAGATAGTCTCTAAATGTTTAGTAGAATTCCCCTATGAAACTATCTGGACTTAGTGCTTCCTGCAGGATAGCTCCTGATAACTTTCTCTATTCCTTCTATAGAAATTAGTCTAAGTGTACATGCCAATTTTCAACTGCACAGAGGGTCTGTACACCTAACCCCCACGTTGTTCAAGGGTTACCTGTATTAACCTACTGCTTTCTGGCCCAGTAAGTAGTCGGCATTTGCTGCCCTATTGGTATATAATTCAGGACTAAGGAGGTCAGTTTCTTACATCAGGAGCCCATGGGTGGCTTATGGCCATCATAGGTGGTCCAGAAACTCCAGGAGGCATGAGAGGAAGTTGCCAAAGCCTTTACAGTGAAGGAGTCTCTGAAAGCTCTAATAGGATTGCCTGTTGATTTCAATTTAGAGGGTTCTAGAGCCTTTTTTTGGAGGGGTCCCCATTCAGTGTAGGCTGATTGCAGGCAACAGCATCAGTCCCAAAAGGACTAAGAGATCTTGTACCTGTGTGAACATTGTGGATGCTAAGAAGGTCAACAGCTGTTTCTTGACATGTCAGGGAAGGAGCAGCCCTCAGTTTGCCAAATAATCTTCAGGATTTTAACTGAGGTGGTGCGGCTTTGCATTATGTGTGGGACAGTGACCCATCCTCCTCCTGTGAGCCCTTTTGTGTCATGTCTCCTTAATGAATGTGTCAAATGAATCTCCCTAGAGGAGGATATCATCCATATAGTGTCGTACCTGTGCTTCTGGAGAAAGTTCTGCCAGAACATCCTGTAGCCAATGACCCAGAAGCCATGGCTCAGGATGCAGGCGGGTGTGGCTAGTTGTTGGCAGGATGTGGAGAGAGAGGGTAGACACATGATCACTGGGCTCGGCTAGGCTGCATCTGCTCTAGGGTCTGAGCTGGAGGGGCTCACTCATGCTAGGGTGCAGCCCCCAGGTCTCTGAGGACTGTCCCTACCCACACGGCAAGAGAGAAGCAAAGGAGGTTGAGCAGGCTGTGGGGCTGGGCTACCCAGGGCCTTTCTTCCCCTTCACTGACCCACGCAGGAGGGGTTGCTCCTATAAACTTGTCCCCGCCCAGCGCCTTCTCCAGCCCCTCCCTGAGCACTGCTTCAGGCCTAAGCTGAGGGCCTGTGGGGAGGGCTGTGTATGCCATTAATTATTTAAGAAAAATTTTAAGAGCACAAATAAATGACCACTTATGACACCATTACCCAAGGAAATTCTGTGCTTCAGTGGATTTTCTTCCATTCATTTTCCTGAACCCATTATGTACCACTAATTGTAAATTATTTCTCGAACATAAAAATAACATGGTCTCCTATAGGGCAAAGGAATGGGTAAAGACCAGAGGAGACCCTATCAGCTCCAGTTAGGTAAGCGGGGGGTGTGAAAACACCAGAAAAACCACCGTCAGTTACTCCCCATTCCAATAAATAGTTATCCAGGTCTGATGGTCACCTTTCGCTTCTCAGGAGAAGCAACATTATGGGGAGATTCTCAGATGTAACTACGCAGCTGTGTGGGTTGGGAGGTAGAAGGATAGGAAAGCAGCTTCCCCGAGATCAGCCTCCACATTCTCAACTCAGCACAAGCCAGGCTGAAGGCAGCTGCCCTGTTCTGTACCCGAATACACCTGGTTCCGAGTGTGGATTGGGCATAGTTTGTCTGAAGGCAATGAAACTCCAGCAGTTCCCTACCTCTTCTGTCCTCTAACGGGCAAGCTAGTGACAGTGTTGAACTTTAACTGAGTCTATGCTCCCAGAAAACAGCCATGGTTAGGAAATCCTTTTGTTTTCTGAAAACCTGTGTTCTAGGAAGCAGCTTACCTCAAAGAATTACCCTTCTCCATATGACTATGATAAGACTCACTGTCCACTCTCTCATGACTCCCTTGTTTACCTGTTCTGAGGCCCTAATCCAATATGACTAGTGTCTTTATAAAAAGAGGAGATTAGGACACAGAGGAAACCCATGTGAGGACACAGTAAGAAGTTGGCCACCTAAAGCCAAAAGAGATGTCTCAGAAGTAACAAACGCTGATCTTAGACTTCTAGCCTCCAGAACCGTGAGAAAACAAATTTCTGTTTTCTGAGCCACCTAGTCTGTGGTGTTTTGTATTATGTATGGCAGCCCTAGAAAGCTAATGCAAATGCCTTCAAAAAAATGAATGAATCAACTAGAGAATTTAAATTGATGCCAGGCAAGTTTTACTAAGCACAGCTTTCTGATTCTCCAATACTCAGTTTAGCAAAGTTGTATAATTCAAATGATCACATGCTTACAAAAATGTGAAAGATTAAAAGATGCAAAATATGAATAATCATAATGACTAGGACTTACTGTGGTCTTACTGCACACCAGGCATTATGGTAGAGCTCTCCGTGAAATTTTTGTTTACTCCTCCTAACAACTTCATGATCAACGTACTACTACTGCACCTATTTTATAAATGAGAGTAGGTAATTTAGTCAGATAACTTAGGGAGTGAGTTTTCAACCCAGGCCACCTGACTCCATGCAGAACCCCCACTCATAGCCACTGTGTTTCTTTGTCATTCTTGGGAAACCTCAGTTGTTTAGCTCGCGCTGCCAATACCTGAAGCAAGTCAAGGGAAAGTTTCCCTCACAAAGCAAGAGCATATATCCCTTTCCCTCTTTCTCCAGTGCAGCATTAGGAATTAGGAATTTAAGTTCTCAAAACCACTGCTGAATGAGGCTGAATTGGCAATAAACAACTTTAGGATGTGTTGTGGTCTGAACACGGGTTGGAAAAGCATTTCCAGACACGAGGCAGAACGTAAAGAAGATAGGATTTATTAGAGGTAAGGGTCACTGCCAGAACAGCAGGCCTACTTCCTAGTAGTCTGGGAGAGTCGAGCCTGAACATGTGCTATTGATCAGTTTTTATAGCCAGAAAACAAAGGAATGGTCCGAGGTGAAAATTTCGTTTACTGATTGGTTGAGGCACATATACCTTCCTTCTATAGGGTGGAAGTGGGACAGGGCAGATTCCTTTCCTTGTTTGGGACAGGTCCTGTTGCCCAGGTAGGCGTCGCCCAGATGGGCTCAGGAATTTCATAACCATCATGGTGGGGGGAGGGTAATTGATTAAGAGTCCGGTAGGGGGTGTAACACTGAAACTTTTTCAGGCAGGGTCATCCTTTGCCCTTGAAGCACCATTGTCCTTGGAGCACCACAGGATGGTCTTTTATCCAGGTGCCACCAGGCTCCTCCCTAGGGGAACTCCCTAAAGCTCAATCAACCACTTAAAGTAGAGCATGCGTTCGTGCCACATCTTGTGTGGAGCTAGGTGTCACTTTACCTGGTATCCTATGGAAAGCTGGCCTCTGTTACCATATGGGGTAGCTGTCATTTGCCAATTCCATATTGTCCATATCCTAAGGTTATTAATCTAACTCAAACTGTTTATTCCAAAACCTCATCCATTTAACCAGAATTGTACACAAAACATAAAACATCTGGGCTGATCTGCTTTACTTCTTTTTTTTTTTTTAATATGTATTTATTTATTTATTTTTGTTTTTGGCTGCATCCGGTCTTAGTTGCAGCACATAGGCTACTCTTGGTTGCAGTGCACAGGCTTCTCATGACGGTGGCTTCTCTTGTTGTGGAGCACAGGCTCTAGGCGCGCGGGCTTCAGTAGTTGTGGCACGTGGGCTCAGTAGTTGTGGTTCGCAGGCTCTAGGGCGCAGGCTCAGTAGTTGTGGCACGCGGGCTTAGTTGCTCCGCGGCATGTGGGATCTTCCTGATAGGGACAGAGTAAAGGAACAAAGTAGGTGATTAAATCCCACTAGCGATTGTGAGTAGAAAAAATATGGAAGACCCCTGTAAGTTAATGATTACTAAGAAAGCAGGTTTACTTAACGAAGGTTTACAAAGCAAAGCAGGCTTGCCTAGCAACAAAACCGTGCAACAGAAGCACAAGACATGCCCCCAAACAATAAAACAATGGTGGCATGAGACCCACATCCTGCCTAGTGAGCTCAGTAAGTCAATGATCCATAGGCATGCTCTCTCCACACATAAAAAACAATTTATGGGAAGGTGCTCATTGTACAGAGATCTGAAATAAATTTTACAGTCCTGGCTTGACCATGTAGGGACAAAAAAACTCCCCTGCCGAACCTGGAGGAGTAGCTGATGATGGAAGCATGACGTCTTCTCAAGAATGAAGAAGAAAGTGGTCGTTCAGCCCCCACACTTTTCCTTTGATTATAAAACCATAACCCTCTAAGTTCTCGGGGTACGACACCCTCTCACCTGCCCACTTGTAAACATCACAAGCGTCCTATTCTAGTAAACCACTTCTTATCTATCACTTTGCGTCTTGCTGAATTCTTTCTGCCCTGAGACATAAAGGACTGGCTCTTCAGAGCCCCCCGAAACCACACCTATCTGTTCATTTCCGGACCAGGGATCAAACCCGTGTCCCCTGCACTGGCAGGCGGATTCTTAAACATTGCACTACCAGGGAAATCCTGTGGGTGTATCTTGTACAAATACAAAGACAGAAATATAAATCTTGAGCTGTGGAGGAAAGCCTGGGCTGGGTAAGTTTCTTGGAAATCCTCAGGTCATGGAAGGTCATGGAAACTGTTTCTGCCTTTCTGGGTGCTGAAACTGTGCTTTGATTTTTCCTTTGTTTCTTTTTTTTCTTTTTATCATTCACATTTTTAAAAAATAGATCTTTATTAGAATATAATTGCTTCACAATACCATGTTAGTTTCTGTTGCACAACAGAGCAAATCAGCCATATGCATACACATGTCCCCGTATCGCCTCCCTCTTGAGCCTTCCTCCCATACTCCCTCTCCCACCCGTCTAGGTCATCGCAAAGCACTGAGCTGATCTCCCTGTGCTATGCTGCTACTTCCCACCAGCCAACTGTTTTACGTTCGGTAGTGTATATGTGTCGATGCTACTCTCACTTTGCCCCAACTTTGCCCTCCCACCCCATGTCATCAAGTCCATTCTTTATGTCTATCTCTTTATTCTTGCCCTGCAACTAGGTTCATCAGTACCTTTTTTTTTTTTTAGATTCCATATATGTGCATTAGCATACGGTATTTGTTTTTCTCTTTCTGACTTGCTTCACTCTATGACAGACTCTGTGTCCATCCACCTCACTACAAATAACTGAATTTTGTTTCTTTTTATGGCTGAGTAATATTCCACTGTATATATGCACCACATCTTCTTTAACCATTCATCTGTTGATGGACATTTAGGTTGGTTCCATGTCCTGGCTATTGTAAATAGTGCTGCAGTGAACATTGTGGTGCATGTCTCTTTTTGAATTATGGTTTTCTCAGGCCCAGTAGTGGGATTGCTGGGTAATATGGTAGTTCTATTTTTAGTTTTTTAAAGAACCTCCATACTGTTTTCCATAGTGGTTGTATCAATTTACATTCCCACCAACAGTGCAGGAGGGTTCCCTTTTCACCACACCCTTTCCAGCATTTATTGTTTCTAACTTTTTTGATAATGGCCATTCTGACCGGCGTGAGGTGATACATCATTGTAGTTTTGATTTGCATTTCTCTAATAATTAGTGATGTTGAGTATCATTTCATGTGCCTCTTGGCCATCTGTATGCCTTTCTTGGGAAAATGTCTAAGTCTTCTGCCCATTTTTTAACTGGATTGTTGGTTTGGGTTTTATTTATTTATGCTTTAAACATCTTTGTTGGAGTATAATTGCTTTACGATGGTGTGCTAGTTTCTGCTTTATAACAAAGTGAATCAGTTATACATATACATATATCCCCATATCTCTTCCCTCTTGCATCTCCCTCCCTCCCACCCTCCCTATCCCACCCCTCTAGGTGGTCACAAAGCACCAAGCTGATCTCCCTGTGCTATGCGGCTGCTTCCCACTAGCTATCTATTTTACGTTTGGTAGTATATATATGTCCATGCCACTCTCTCACTTTGTCCCAGCTTACCCTCCCCCCTCCCCATATCCTCAAGTCCATTCTCTAGTAAGTCTGCATCTTTATTCCCATCTTGCCTCTAGGTTCTTCATGACCTTTTTTTTTGTTTTTTAGATTCCATATATATGTGTTAGCATACGGTATTTGTTTTTCTCTTTCTGACTGACTTCACTCTGTATGACAGTCTCTAGGTCCATCCACCTCACTACAAATAACTCAGTTTCATTCCTTTTTATGGCTGAGTAATATTCCATTGTATATATGTGCCACATCTTCTTTATCCATTCATCTGTTGATGGACACTTTGGTTGCTTCCATGTCCAGGCTATTGTAAATAGAGCTTCAATGAACATTTTGGTACATGACTCATTTTGAATTATGGTTTTCTCAGGGTATATGCCCAGTGGGGGATTGCTGGGTCGTATGGTAGTTCTATTTTTAGTGTTTTTGTTTTTTTTGTTTTGTTTTGTTTTTTGCGGCACGCGGAACTCTCACTGTTGTGGCCTCTCCCGTTGCGGAGCACGGGCTCCAGACGCACAGGCTCAGCGGCCATGGCTCACGGGCCTAGCCACTCCATGGCATGTGGGATCTTGCGGTACCGGGGCATGAACCCGTGTCCCCTGCATCAGCAGGCAGACTCTCGACCACTGCGCCACCAGGGAAGCCCCTATTTTTAGTTTTTTAAGGAACGTCCATAGTGTTTTCCATAGTGGCTGTATCAGTTTACATTCCCACCAACAGTGCAAAAAGGTTCCCTTTTCTCCACACCCTCTCCAGCATTTATTGTTTGTAGATTTTTTTATGATGGCCATTCTGACTGGTGTGAGATGATATCTCATTGTAGTTTTGATTTGCATTTCTCTAATGATTAATGATGTTGAGCATTCTTTCATGTGTCTGTTGGCAATCTATATATCTTTGGAGAAATGTCTATTTAGGTCTTCTGCCCATTTTTGGATTGGGTTGTTTGTTTTTTTAATGTTGAGCTGCTTGTAAATTTTGGAGATTAATGCTTTGTCAGTTGCTTCATTTGCAAATATTTTCTCCCATTCTGAGGGTTGTCTTTTCGTCCTGTTTATGGTTTCCTTTGCTGTGCAAAAGCTTTTAATTTTCATTAGGTCCCATTTGTTTATTTTTGTTTTTATTTCCATTTCTCTAGGAGGTGGGTCAAAAAGGATCTTGGTGTGATTTATGTCATAGAGTGTTCTGCCTATGTTTTCCTCTAAGAGTTTGATGGTGTCTAGCCTTACATTTAGGTCTTTAATCCATTTTGAGTTTATTTTTGTGTATGGTGTTAGGGAGTGTTCTAATTTCATTCTTTTACATGTAGCTGTCCAGTTTTCCCAGCACCACTTATTGAAGAGGCTGTCTTTTCTCCACTGTATATTCTTGCCTCCTTTATCAAAGATAAGATGACCATATGTGTGTGGGTTTATCTCTGGGCTTTCTATCCTGTTCCATTGATCTATATTTCTGTTTCTGTGCCAGTACCATACTGTCTTGATTACTGTAGCTTTATAGTATAGTCTGAAGTCAGGGAGCCTGATTCCTCCAGCTCCGTTTTTCTTTCTCAAGATTGCTTTGGCTATTTGGGGTCTTTTGTGTTTTCATACAAATTGTGAAATTTTTTGTTCTAGTTCTGTGAAAAATGCCTGTGGTAGTTTGATAGGGATTGCATTGAATCTGTAGATTGCTTTGGGTAGTAGAGTCATTTTCACAATGTTGATTCTTCCAATCCAAGAACATGGTATATCTCTCCATCTATTTATATCATCTTTAATTTCTGTCATCAGTATCTTATAATTTTCTGCATACAGGTCTTTTTTCTCCTTAGGTAGGTTTATTCCTAGATATTTTATTCTTTTTGTTGCAATGGTAAATGGGAGTGTTTTCTTAATTTCACTTTCAGATTTTTCATCATTAGTGTATAGGAATGCAAGAGATTTCTGTGCATTAATTTTGTATCCTGCTACTTTACCAAATTCATTGATTAGTTCTAGTAGTTTTCTGGTAGCATCTTTAGGGTTCTCTATTTGTAGTATCATGTCATCTGCAAACAGTGACAGCTTTACTTCTTCTTTTCCAATTTGGATTCCTTTTATTTCTTTTTCTTCTCTGATTGCTGTGGCTAAAACTTCCAAAACTATGTTGAATATTAGTGGTGAGGATGGGCAACTTTGTCTTGTTCCTGATCTTAGTGGAAATGGTTTCAGTTTTTCACCATTGAGGACAACGTTGGCTGTGGGTTTGTCATATATGGCCTTTATTATGTTGAGGAAAGTTCCCTCTATGCCTACATTCTGGAGGGGTTTTATTATAAATCGGTGTTGAATTTTGTTGAAAGCTTTCTCTGCATCTATTGAGATGATCATAATCATATGGTTTTTCTTCTTCAGTTTGTTAATATGGTGTATCACATTGATTGATTTGCGTATATTGAAGAATCCTTGCATTCCTGGGATAAGCCCCACTTGATCATAGTGTATGATCCTTTTAATGTGCTGTTGGATTCTGTTTGCTAGTATTTTGTTGAGGATTTTTGCATCTATGTTCATCAGTGATATTGGCCTGTAGTTTTCTTTCTTTGTGACATCTTTGTCTGGTTTTGGTATCAGAGTGATGGTGACCTTGTAGAATGAGTTTGGGAGTGTTCCTCCCTCTGCTATATTTTGGAAGAGTTTGAAAAAGATAGGTGTTAGCTCTTCTCTAAATGTTTGATAGAATTCGCCTGTGAAGCCATCTGATCCTGGGCTTTTGTTTGTTGGAAGATTTTTAATCACAATTTCAATTTCAGTCCTTATGATTGGTCTGTTCATAGTTCTATTTCTTCCTGGTTCAGTCTCAGAATGTTGTGCATTTCTAAGAATTTGTCCATTTCTTCCAAGTTGTCCATTTTATTGGCATAGAGTTGCTTGTAGTAATCTCTCATGATCTTTTGTATTTCTGCAGTGTCAGTTGCTATTTCTCCTTTTTCATTTCTAATTCTGTTGATTTGAGTATTCTCCCTTTTTTTCTTGATAAGTCTGGCTAATGGTTTATCAACTTTGTTTATCTTCTCAAAGAACCAGCTTTTAGTTTTATTGATCTTTGCTATCGTTTCCTTCGTTTCTTTTTCATTTATTTCTGATCTGATTTTTATGATTTCTTTCCTTCTGCTAACTTTGGGGGTTTTTTTGTTCTTCTTTCTCTAATTGATTTAAGTGTAAGGTTAGGTTGTTTATTTGAGATGTTTCTTGTTTCTTAAGGTAGGACTGTATTGCTATAAACTTCCATCTTAGAACTGCTTTTGCTGCATCCCATAGGTTTTGAGTCATCGTGTTTTCATTGTCATTTGTTTCTAGGTATTTTTTGATTTCCTCTTTGATTTCTTCAGTGATCTCTTGGTTATCAAGCAGTGTGTTGTTTAGCCTCCATGTGTTTGTATTTCTTACAGATTTTTTCCTGTAATTGATATCCAGTCTCATAGCATTGTGGCCGGAAAAGATACTTGAAACGATTTCAATTTTTTAAAATTTATCAAGGCTTGATTTGTGACCCAAGATATGATCTATCATGGAGAATGTTCCATGAGCACTTGAGAAGAATGTGTATTCTGTTGTTTTTGGATGGAATGTCCTATAAATATCAATTAAGTCCATCTTGTTTAATGTATCATTTAAAGCTTGTGTTTCCTTATTTATTTTCATTTTGGATGATCTGTCCATTGGTGAAAGTGGGATGTTAAAGCCCCCTACTATGATTGTGTTACTGTCGATTTCCCCTTTTATGGCTGTTAGTATTTGCCTTATGTTTTGAGGTGCTCCTATGTTGGGTGCATAAATACTTACAATTGTTATATCTTCTTCTTGGATTGATCCTTGATCATTATGTAGTGTCCTTCTTTGTCTCTTGTAATAGTCTTTGTTTTAAAGTCTACTTTGTCTGATATGAGAATTGCTACTCCAGCTTTCTTTTGATTTCCATTTGCATGTAATATCTTTTTCCATCCCCTCACTTTCAGTCTGTATGTGTCCCTAGGTCTGAAGTGGATCTCGTAGACAGCATATGTATGGGTCTTGTTTTGTATCCATTCAGCCAATCTATATCTTTTGGTTCGAGCATTTAATCCATTTACATTTAAGGTAATTATCGATATGTATGTTCCTATTACCATTTTCTTAATTGTTTTGGGTTTATTATTGTAGGTCTTTTCCTTCTCTTGTATTTCCTGCCTAGGGAAGTTCCTTTAGCATCTGTTGTAGAGCTGGTTTGGTGGTGCTGAATTCTCTTAGCTTTTGCTTGTCTGTAAATGTTTTAATTTCTCCGTCAAATCTGAGTGAGATCCTTGCTGTGTAGAGTAATCTTGGTTGTAGGTTTTTCTCCTTCATCACTTTAAATAAGTCCTGCCACTCCCTTCTGGCTTGCAGAGTTTCTGCTGAAAGATCAGCTGTTAACCTTATGGGGATTCCCTTATGTGTTATTTGTTGTTTTTCCCTTGCTTCTTTTAATATTTGTTCTTTGTATGTAATTTTTGATAGCTTGATTAATATGTGTCCTGGCATGTTTCTCCTTGGATTTATCCTGTATGGGACTCTCTATGCTTCCTGGACTTAATTAACTGTTTCCTTTCGCATATTAGGGAAGTTTTCAACTATAATCTCTTCAAATATTTTCTCAGTCCCTTTCTTTTTCTCTTCTTCTTCTGGGACCCCTATAATTCGAATGTTGGTGCATTTAATGTTGTCCCAGAGGTCTCTGAGACTGTCCTCAACTCTCTTCATTCTTTTTTCTTTATTCTGCTCTGCAGTAGTTATTTCCACTATTTTATCTCCCAGGTCACTTATCTGTTCTTCTGCCTCAGTTATTCTGCTATTGATCCCTTCTATAGAATTTTTAATTTCATTTATTGTGTTGTTCATCACTGTTTGTTTGCTCTTTAGTTCTTCTAGGTCCTTATTAAACGTTTCTTGTATTTTCTCCATTCTATTTCCAAGATTTTGGATCATCTTTACTATCATCATTCTGAATTGTTTTTCAGGTAGACTGCCTATTTCCTCTTCATTTGTTAGGTCTGGTGGGTTTTTGCCTTGCTCCTTCATCTGCTGTGTATTTCTCTGTCTTCTCATTTTGCTTTACTTACTGTGTTTGGGGTCTCCTTTTCACAGGCTGCAGGTTCGTAGTTCCCGTTGTTTTTGGTGTCTGTCCCCAGTGGCTAAGGTTGGTTCAGTGGGTTCTGTAGGCCTCCTGGTGGAGGGGACTAGTGCCTGTGTTCTGGTGGATGAGGCTGGATCTTGTCTTTCTGGTGGGCAGGTCCACGTCTGGTGGTGTGTTTTGGGGTGTCTGTGGCCTTATTATGATTTTAGGCAGCCTCTGTGCTAATGGATGGGGTTTTGTTCCTGTACTGCTAGTTGTTTGGCATAGGGTGTCCAGCACTGTAGCTTGCTGGTCGTTGAGTAGAGCTGGGTCTTGGCGTTGAGAAGGAGACCTCTGGGAGATTTTTGCTGTTTGATATTACATGGAGCTGGGAGGTCTCTTGCGGACCAGTGTCCAGAACTTGGCTCTCCCACCTCAGTGGCACAGCCCTGACGCCTGGCTGGAGCAACAAGAGCCTGTCCTCCACACGGCTCAGAATAAAAGGGAGGAAAAAAAGAAAGAAAGAAAGAAGAAGATAAAATAAAATATAATATAATAAAGTAAAATAAAATAAAGTTATTAAAATAAAAAATAATTATTAAGAAAAAAAATTTTTAAGTTAAAAAAAATAGGACAGACAGAACCCTAGGACAAATGGTAAAAGCACAGACAAAATCACACACAGAAGCATACACATACGCACTCACAAAAAGAGAAAAAGGGAAAAAAAAAATATATATATATATATCGTTGCTCCCAAAGTCCACCTCCTCAATTTGGGATGATTCGTTGTCTATTCAGGTATTCCACAGATGCAGGGTACATCAAGTTGATTGTGGAGATTTAATCCGCTGCTCCTGAGGCTGCTGGGAGAGATTTCCCTTTCTCTTCTTTGTTCGCAGAGCTCCGTGGGTTCAGCTTTGGATTTGGACCCGCCTCTGCATGTACATCGCCTGAGGGCGTCTGTTCTTCGCTCAGACAGGACGGGGTTAAAGGAGCAGCTGATTCGGGGGCTCTGGCTCGCTCAGGCCGTGGGAGAGGGAGGGGTCGGGGTGCGGTCGAGCCTGCGGCGGCAGACGCCCGCGTGGTGTTGCACCAGGCTGAGGCGAACCGTGCGTTCTCCTGAGGAAGTTGTCCCTGGATCACGGGACTCTGGCAGTGGCAGGCTGCACAGGCTCCTGGGAGGGGAGGTGTGGATCGTGACCTGTGCTTGCACACAGGCTTCTTGGTGGCTGCAGTAGCAGCCTTAGCGTCTCATGCCTGTCTCTGGGGTCCGCGCTGATAGCCGCGGCTTGCTCCCGTCTCTGGAGCTCCTTTAAGCAGCGCTCTGAATCCCCTCTCCTCGCGCACCAGGAAACAAAGAGGCAAGAAAAAGTCTCTTGCCTCTTCAGCAGCTCCAGACTCTTTCCCGGACTCCCTCCAGGCTAGCTGCGGCGCACTAGCCCCCTTCAGGCTGTGTTCACACAGCCAACCCCAGTCCTCTCCCTGCGATACAACCGAAGCCAGAGCCTCAGCTCCCAGCCCCCACCCGCCCCGGCAGGTGAGCAGACAAGCCTCTCGGGCTGGTGAGTGCTGGTAGGCACCGATCCTCTGTGCCGGAATCTCTCCACTTTGCCCTACGCACCCCTGTGGCTGCGCTCTCCTCCGTGGCTCCAAAGCTTCCCCCCTTCACCACCCGCAGGCTCCGCCCGAGAAGGGGTTTCCTAGTGTGTGGAAAACTTTCCTCCTTCACAGCTCCCTCCCACTGGTGCAGGTCCCGTCCCTATTCTTTTGTCTCTGTTTTTTCTTTTTTCTTTTGCCCTACCCAGGTACGTGGGGAGTTTCTTGCCTTTTGGGAGGTCTGAGGTCTTCTGCCAGCGTTCAGTAGGTGTTCTGTAGGAGTTGTTCCACATGTAGATGTATTTCTGATGTATTTGTGGGGGGGAGGGTGATCTCCGCGTCTTACTCTTCTGCCATCTTGAAGCTCTCTGGTTTTTTTTTTTGATATTGAGCTCCATGAGCTGTTTATATATTTTGGAGATTAATCCTTTGTCTATTGTTTCACTTGCAAATATTTGCTCCCATTCTGAAGGCTGTCTTTTTGTCTTGTTTATGGTTTCCTTTGCAAAAGCTTTTAAGTTTAATTAAGTCCCATTTGTTCATTTTTGCTTTTATTTCTCTTACTCTAGGAGATGGGTCAAAAAGATCTTGCTGCAGTTTCTGTCAAAGAGTGTTTTTCCTATGTTTTCCTCTAAAAGTTTTATAGTATCTGGTCTTACATTTAAGTCTTTAATCCATTTGGAGTTTATTTTTGTGTTTGGTGTTATGTAGTGTTCTAATTTCATTCTTTTACATGTAGCTTTTTGTTTTCCCAGCACCACTTATTGAAGAGGCTGTCTTTTCTCCATTGTATGTTCCTGCCTCCTTTGTCATAAATTAGGTGCCCATATGTGAGTGGGTTTATCTCTGGGCATTCTATCCTGTACCATTGATCTATGTTTCTGTTTTTGTGCCAGTACCATACTGTCTTGATTGCTGTAGCTTTGTGGTATACTTTGAAGTTGGGGAGCCTGATTCCTCCGACTCCATTTTTGTTTCTCAAGATTGCTTTAGCTATTCGGGGTCTTTTGTGTTTCCATACAAATTGTAAGATTTTTTGTTCTAATTCTATGAAGAATGCCATTGGTAGTTTGATAGGGATTGCATTGAATCTGTAGATTGCTTTGGGTAGTATAGTCATTTCACAATATTGATTCTTCCAATCCAAGAACATGGTATATTTCTCCATCTGTTTATGTCATCTTTGATTTCTTTCATCAGTGTTTTATAATTTTATGAGTACAAGTCTTTCGCCTCCTTAAGCAGGTTTATTCCTGGGTATTTTATTCTTTTTGTTGTAATGGTAAATGGGAGTGTTTTCTTAATTTCTCTTTCTGATTTTTTGTTGTTGGTGTATAGGAATGCCAGAGATTTCTGTGCATTAATTTTGTATCCTGCAACCTTACCAAATTCATTGATTAGTTCTAGTAGTTTTCTGGTGGCATCTTTAGGATTTTCTACATACAGTGTCATGTCATCGGCAAACATTTACTTCCTTCCAATTTGTATTCCTTTTATTTCATTTTCTTCTCTGATTGCTGTGGCTAGGACTTCCAAAACTATGTTGAATAAGAGTGGCGAGGGCTTCCCTGATGGCGCAGTGGTTGAGAGTCTGCCTGCCGATACAGGGGACACGGGTTCGTACCCCGGTCCGGGAGGATCCCACGTGCCGCAGAGTGGCTGGGCCCATGAGCCATGGCTGCTGAGCCTGCGCATCCGGAGCCTGTGCTCCGAAATGGGAGAGGCCACAACAGTGAGAGGCCTGCGTACCACAAAAAAAAAAAAAAAAAAAAAGTGGCGAGAGTGGACATCCTTGTCTTCTTCCTGATATTAGTGGAAATGCTTTCAGTTTTTCACCATTGAGTATGATGCTTGCTGTGGGTTTGTCATATATGGCCTTTATTATGTTGAGGTAGGTTCCTTCCATGCCCATTTTCTGGAGAGTTTTTATCATAAGTGGATATTGAATTTTGTCAAAAGTTTTTTCTGCATCTATTGAGATGATCATATGGTTTTTATTCCTTAATTGTTAATGTGGCGTATCACATTGATTGATTTGCATATGTTGAAGAATCCTTGCATCCCTGGGATAAATCCAGTTGATCATGGTGTATGATCCTTTTAATGTGCTTTTGGATTCTGTTTGCTAGTATTTTGTTCAGGATTTTTGCATCTATGTTCATCAGTGATATTGATCTATAATTTTCTTTCTTTGTGGTATCTTTTTCTGGTTTTGATATCAGGGTGATGGTGGCTTCATAGCATGAATTTGGGAGTGTTTCTCTCTCTGCAATTTTTTGGAAGAATTTGAGAAGTATCAGTGTTAGCTCTTCTCTAAATGTTTGGTATAATTCGCCTGTGATGCCATCTGGTCCTGGACTTTTGTTTATTGGAAGATTTTTAATTACAGTTTCAATTTCATTACTTGTGATAGGTCTGTTTATATTTTTTAATTCTTCCTGGTTCAGTCTTGGAAAATTGTACCTTTCCAAGAATTCATCCCTTTCTTCGTGGTTGTCCATTTTATTGGCACACGGTTGTTTGTAGTAGTCTCTTATAATCCTTTGTATTTCTGCAGTGTCAGTTGTGATTTCTCCTTTTTCATTTCTAATTGTATTGATTTGCGTCCTCTCCCTTTTTTTCTTGATGAGTCTGGCTAAGTGTTTATCAATTTTGTTTATCTTCTCAAAGAACCAGCTTTTAGTTTTATTGATCTTTGCTATTGTTTTCTTCGTTTCTATTTCATTTACTTCTGCTCTGATCTTTATGATTTCTTTCCTTCTACTGACTTTGGGTTTTCTTTGTTCTTCTTTCTCTAGTTGTTTTAAGTGTAGGGTTAGATTGTTTATTTGAAATTTTTCTTGTTTCTTGAGGTGAGATTGAATTGCTATAAACTTACCTATTAGAAATGCTTTTGCTGCATCCCATAGTTTATGGGTCATCATGTTTTCATTGTCATTTTTTTCTATGTATTTTTTAAGTTCTTTGATTTCTTCAGTGATCTCTTGGTTATTTAGTAGCACACTGTTTAGCCTTCATTTATTTGTGTTCTTTACGGGTTTTTTTCCTGTAATTGATTTCCAGTCTCATAGCATTGTGGTCAGAAAAGAAGCTTGATACGATTTCAGTTTTCTTAAGTTTTCCAAGGCTTGATTTGTGACCCAAGATGTGATCTATCCTGGAGAATGTTCCGTGAGCACTTGAAGAAAGTGTATTCTGCCATTTTGGGGTGGAATGTTCTACAAATATCCATTAGATCTATCTGGTCTATTGAGTCATTTAAAGCTTGTGTTTCCTTATTTATTTTCTGTTTGGATGATCTGTTCATTGGTGTAAGTGGGGTGTTAAAGTCCCCTACTATTATTGTGTTACTGTCGATTTCTCCTTTCATGGTTGTTAGCATTTGCCTTATGTATTGAGGTGTTCCTATGTTGCGTGCATGAACATTTATAATTGTTATATCTTCTTCTTGGATTGATCCTTTGATCATTATGTAGTGTCCCTCATCTTTCTTAACAGTCTTTATTTCAAAGTCTATTTTATCTGATATGAGTATTGCTACTCCAGCTTTCTTTTGGTTTCCATTTGCGTGTAATATCTTTTTCCATCCCTTCACTTTCAGTCTGTATGTGTCCCTAGGTCTGAAGTGGGTCTCTTGTAGACAGCATATATATGGGTCTTGTTTTTGTATCCATTCAGCCAGTCTGTGTCTTTTGGCTGGGGCATTTAATCCATTTACATTCAAGGTTATTATCAATATGTATGTTCCTATTACCATTTTCTTTATTGTTTTGGGTTTGTTTTTGTGGGTCTTCTTCTCTTGTGTTTCCTGCTTAGAGAAGTTCCTTTAGCATTTGTTGTAAAGCTGGTTTGCTGGTGCTGAACTCTCTTAGCTTTCGTTTGTCTGAAAAGTTTTGATTTCTTCATCGAATGTGAATGGGATCCTTGCTGGGTAGAGTAATCTTGGTTGTAGATTTTTCTCTTTCATCACTTTAAGTATATCCTGCCACTCCCTTCTGGCCTGCAGAGTTTCCACTGAAAAATCAGCTGATAACCTTATGGGGATTCCTTTGTATGTTAATTTTTGTTTTTCCCTTGCTGCTTTTAATATTTTTTCTTTGAATTTAATTTTTGTTAGTTTGATTAATATGTGTCTTGGTGTGTTTTTCCTAGGGTTCATCCTGTATGGGACTCTCTGTGCTTCCTAGACTTGGGTGACTATTTCCTTTCCCATGTTTGGGAAGTTTTCAACTATAATCTCTTCAAATATTTTTTCAGACCCTTTCTTTTTCTCTTCTTCTTCTGGGACCCCTATAATTCGAATGTTGGTGCGTTTAGTGTTATACCAGAGGTCTCTGAGATTGTCTTCAATTCTTTTTATTCTCTTTTCTTTATTCTGCTCCTCGGCAGTCATTTCCACCATTTTGTTTTCCAGCTCACTTATTTGTTCTTCTGCCTCAGTTATTCTGTTATTGATTCCTTCTAGTGTATTTTTCAGTTCAGTTATTGTGTTGTTCATCTCTGTTTGTTTGTTCTTTAGTTCTTCTAGATCTTTGATATTTCTTGTATTTTCTCAGTCTGTGCTTCCATTCTATTTCCGAGATTCTGGATCATCTTTACTATCATTACTCTGAATTCTTTTTCAGGTAGATTGCCTATTTCCTCTTCATTTATTTGGTCTTGTAGGTTTTTACCTTGCTCCTTCATCTGTGACATATTTTTTTGCCATATCTTTTTTTTTTTTTTTTTTTTTATGAGTGATATTGTGTTCCTGCTTTACTGGTTGTTTGGCCTGATGCTTCCAACACTGGAGTTTGTAGGCTATTGGGTAGAGCTGGGTCTTGGTGCTGAGAGGAGGACCTCCATGAGACCTTACTCCAATTAATAGTCCCTGGGGTCCGAGGTTCTCTGTTAGTCCAGTGGTTTGGACTTGGGGCTCCCACCACAGGAGCTTTGGCCTGACCCCAGGCTCGGGAACCAAGATCCCAAAAGCCGCGTGGGGTGGCAACAAAACAAAACAAAACAAAGTAAAAAATAAAATAAGACTAAGAAACTAACAGATATGTTAAAAAGAACGTAAAAATAAAAATAGAGGTGAATCAACAACTGGAAGGTACATCAGTACCACAATAGTAAAAAAGAGGAGGAGGGAAAAGGAAAAAAAAAAAAGAAAGGGGGGGCGGAAAGGCCTTGGCTGTGGAGGGCGGGGCCTAAGCAAGGGCGAGGTTTGGGCGGTTGGCAGAGCCAATGCTCAGGACCCACAGGGCTGGAAAAGGCCCTGGGAGCTGTGGGGGGTGGGGCTTAGGCTCAAGGAACAGAAGGGTCCCAGGCGTGCCCCCCAACCCTGGTCTCAGAGGGCAGAGGACCTCACCTGGGAGCCCAGCAGGCTTCCTGGACTCCAGTGGGAGGGACAAACGCCCTCCTCTACTCTCCTGCTCCTCTGGTCTGGGGTCTGGGAAGGCCCCTCCTGCCTGTCTCTCCTGATCTCCCTGGCCTCAGGGGTGCTGATCCTGCCTGGCCTTCACTTCTCCTCCCCCCTCAGCCCCCCTACGTCCTACTGGTTCACTCTGGGGTTCTTCCCATCTCCTTGGGCGTCAGAGTCCCCCACCAGCAGCTGGCAGTTGCCCTAGTTGTGGGGAGACACTAACTCCGCATCTTCCCACACTGCCATCTTGACTCTGCCTTCCCTTTATTTCTGATAAAATAATTTGTCTCTCTGTTCTTTTGGGTGTGGAATCCGTGTCCTCCCTCCCCCACCCCCTGCATCATCAGGGAGCCTGAGATATTGGCAGACAGCAAATCTGGGGGCTGGTTGATCAGGCCCCAGGGACAGCCCCACCAGGCCCCTGCTGCCCCAGGGCATGGGCCTGGATTCTGCCACTGCTCTGCCCCAGGCCCATGCCACCCCATAGAATAACACCCACTGACATCCTCAGAAGGAAATGGACAGTTGGGTTGGAAATGGGAAACGATGGAGAACAACCCAGTCCAGGGGAGGGTGAGACTTAAGGGAATAACATTAATAAATTTACACCCATAAAATTGACCACAAAGATGAAATAGACAAATTCCTTGGAAATCAGTTTCCCAAAAGAAACAGAAGAATACATAGTAAATCTAAAATGTCCTATATCTGCTAAAGAAACAGAATGTCTGGGACTTTCCTGGTGCCACAGTGGTTAAGAATTTGCCTGCCAATACAGGGGACATGGGTTCCAGCCCTGGTCTGGGAAGATCCCATATGCTGCAGCACAACTAAGCTCATGGGCCACAACTACTGAGCCTGGGCTCTAGAGCCTGCTAGCCACAACTACTGAGCCCGTGTACCACAACTACTGAAGCCTGAGCACGTAAAGCCTGTGCTCCACAACAAGAGAAGTCACCGCAATGAGAAGCCCATGCATCACAACAAAGATTAGCACCCGCCGGCCGCAACTAGGGAAAGCACGCATGCAGCAACGAAGACTCAATGCAGCCAAAAATAAGTAAGTAAATAAATAAACGAAAAATATTTTTTAAAAAAAGAAACAGAATCTCTAAATTTTTCAGTTTTCCCCCCAAGAAAGCCCCATGTCTAGATGGCTTCCCTATGAATTTCCCTAAGCATTTAAAGCCCTAGCACTAGCCCTACTGAGGCCCCACTGCTAGAGGTGAGCAGCCCGGCTCACCTGCTCCCCCCAGTGAAGAGGGGAGGTCCTCTCTGTGCAGATCAGCTCCCCTCCTTAGCGCCGGGCGCACCCTCCCTGCGTTCTGTCAAGATGGCCCCACGAAGGGTGGCCTGGGCAGGCACTGGAAGGCAGCGCTGGGCCCCTGGGGCACTGAGCACCGGGAGGCAGGAGCTGGTGCCCCTGTGCAACGGCCTCCGCATCTCTCAGGGACGTGCCCACAGCGCCCCCTTATGCTTACGAAAAGGTATTACAGGCACTGCCTGCTGACTCCAGCCCTCCCTGACCCTGAATACACACACACACATACACACACACACACACACACACACACACACACACACACACACACACACACACACACACACACACACACACACACACACACACACAGAGCAAATTCAACCCTTAACAGCAGCGTTTAGGAGAGAGTACCTGTTAGAATGTTCGTTGTCGGAGGGATAAACTAGGAGTTTGGGATTAACATATATACACTACTATATATAAAATAGATAAATGACAAGGACCTACTGCATAGCACAGGGGACTATATTCAGTATCTTGTAATAACCTAAAATGGAAAAGAATCTGAAAACGAATATATATAGGTCCAGCCAAACTGACTTCCAAGTATAAAAGTCACAGTGGTTTATGGTATATCAATATGCCATAGTTAGCCACGAAGGCAGACATGCACGTGGAGCTGACATAAGATCTGAGCACAAGAAACAGGAAGATGCCTTCTGGGATTCAGCTGCCTAGTTTTGAAACTTGGCTCTGTCATTTACACCTGTGTGACCTGTTTCCTCATAAAATCAAGATAATAACAATATCTAGTCCCTAATGTTGCAATGAGAATCAAATGCGTTAAAAATAGAGATGTGCCTAGAACAGAGTAAGCATGGGGTGGTGTTGACTTTTTTTTTTTTTTGACCGCGCTGTGATCCTAGTTCCCCCACCAGGGATCAAACCTGCGCTGCCCACATTGGAAGCACAGAGTCTTAACTACTGGACTGCCAGGGAAGTCCTGGTGTAGACTATTAACAGAACTATGAAGATCATGGTCCAGCCTGTGCCAAATCAGAGAGAAGAGAGAGCCAGGAGCTCTCAGCCATATCATCCACCAAACCCAGTACCCATGCATAAGTAAGGAGGGTCTAAGGGTCATTTGTCCATGTAAAGGTCACCCGGACAGCCTGACGGCAGCTCCCTGGGAGGTCTGTGGGGAAGACTCAGCTGCAGGGCTGCCCAGGCACAGAGCACAGGCCAGCTGCAGTTTCTCAGCGCTGATGGAGACCCTCAGGCTTCCAGAGCCGACCACTTAGCCGACCACTCGGCCCTAGCACATGGGGGCCACACAGCCCCCTGTGGGTCCAGGCCTCAAGTCCTTCCCCCTGCTCTGCAGAATGAACCCCTGCACTGGGTTAAATGATGGAGCTCTGGTTTTGCCTCTCTGCCAGCTGGTGGCACCCGGGATCCAACATTAGCCCTGGACTCCTTAAGTGGGGGCTGTGTGGAGACAGACTGTAAGGTGGCAGGGTGGGGGCCAGGAGAGAGATGGATCAGGATGATGGCAGCCAAGGCAGGGATGATTGATAGGATCTCAAATATATTTTGAACATAGTGATAGATAACGGGTGAGAAAAAGAGAGGAATCCAGGATGCCTGCAGGCACTGGGCTTGAGCAACCAGGACGATGGAGTTGCCATTTTGGAGATGGAGAACCTGCCAAGGAATGGGTTTGCACCAGGAGTTCTTTTTTGAAAGTGAAATCTCACTGTGACTCAACTTTTTGGCATTTCTTAATCTTAATTTGACTGTAGAATTTTCCTTTTTCCAGACTATAAGGGCTAGTCTTCCAATAAAGGCAAGTTGGGGGAAATGTCTAAGGTAGCAAAGGAATTGTGTGCACGGTATTATTTAAAAGATATTAAAATAAAGCCACAAAAATTATTTTAAACCTTCCATAAACCTATTGCTGTAACACAAAAAATTACTTTTATTTTCCAATTCATCTTCCAGATATGTTTTACATAGTTCATTCATTCATTCCACAAATGTTTATAGCATTGAAAGAAGCCTGCTATACACGCATCTGTAGTTTTTAGTTTAGTTATTAGCAGTATATATGTTTTCATGCTTAACATCCAGTTTTCATCTTTGTAGGTAATTATTATTGCCTCCCCGCGGCGAGGAAGAACGGGGTGGAGGGCTTGGGGACCCCGGCCAGGGTGGGGTTTGGGGACCTCTGCGGACCCAGGCGGGGAGGGCTTGGGTGGGGTTTGGGGACCCGTGTGGACCCCGCGTGCTAGGGCCGACTGGAGGACGTGCCCCGGAACGCGCGAGCCTCGGAACCTGTGGACGCGGGCGTGCGGCGCCGGAGGGCAGAGGAGGACGCCGTCCGCAGACGGACCCGGAAGCAGGTCGCCTCCGGCCGCCGGGAGCAAGAGGCGGAGCGGAACGGAACCCGGGACGCGGGTGAGCGACGAACGGCGAGCAGCGGGCGGAGGGCGGCTCGGGGTATGGGCCGAGCCCCGCCGCTGGGAGCTGGTCCCCGCCGGGCTCTGCATTCTCGGCGCTTCCTACCGGGCCAGTGGGTTCGGGGAGTGACCGGAGGGAGCAGGCGCTGCGGCTGGAGCCCCTCCGCGCCGAGTCCCCCGCAGCCCCCCAAGGCGGGGTCCGCGTCGCAGGCGGGGACAGAGGCCGCGCCGCGTCGGGCAGGGTCGGGGTCCAGGCGTCGCCCGCCGCCCCCCGCCCGGTCCGGTCTGGAGGGCGCCGGGGTGTGTTTCTCTGAGTAGTTGGTGTAGACGCGGGGGGTGCGGAGGGCACTTTTGTGGACAAATTAGCTGGAATCCTGGGAAGTATTTTCTCACAGTGGCCTCGTCTTCCTTCTTTGTCGCTCAGCCTGTGAGAACAGGACGTGAGAAAGTCACCCCAAAGCGGGCTTAGTGGCCAGCGAGCCATAGAGTCCCTAGAGACTTGCCAAAGATCACTGACACTAGTCTGTATTGTTCTGAACCTCAGTCTACTCATAGTTTAAAAAGTTACAGCATAGGCTTCGTAGGGTTGCTAGAAAGATTAAACAAAGTAGCGTTTACAGCTGTAGCGTGCCTGCAAGGGAGGAGCTTAAGAAAGGGTTCTTTCCCTGACTCCGTAGGTGTTTGCTAAAGTCACTAAGGTGGGAAATCCTAGGCCTGTAAATGCCGTGCGGACCACTGCTAGGCCTCCACTCCCAAGCTGAATCCTCCTGTGCATAAGACACTGACATGGAAGGACTTTATCCACTGTGTCTCCCAAGGACACATACCATTGTGGTATTGCTGGTGAGTTGACAGGCTAACCTCTACTCTCCTTGACTTTCAGCCCTCTTAATTACAGCCCTAATTTGGGGTGTTTGCTGTCAACATCCTCTTAGCACTTGCTAATCTCCCTTTTTGAAATAAGGGGACAAACTTCAGGCTCGGAGCTTTGGCAGGCAACAAGATCAAACTTGACAGACCATGTAGGTTACTGGAAAGAATCTAGTTCTGGTTATTGATTATAGGCTTTCAGCTCCTAAGAGGCTATGAAATTTCCCTTTTTTATATATTTAAGCTTTTTCTTCAAGGCAGAAACTTAAGTGAATAATAATGTTGGTAAGGCAGAGGTATTAAGATGATGTATAAATGAAGTTTGCAAGCCACTGCTCTCAGCTTCTGTTCTCATTGGCTTCCATTTTGAAATTGGAGATGTGCCTTAATGGAAAAATAGGGAGGCCCCAAGATTATCACAGGCAGTTAATCAGTTAAGACTGCCAAAATCTTTTAAAAGGTGGAACCTGGTGCAGTTTAAAAAGAAAAAAGAAAAAAAAAAAAGTACCTGGCTGGAAGTAAGGAAGCATGAGTTTCAGCCCCAACTTGGTAAATTTCCCAGCTTACCTTTGGCAAATCGCTTTCTCTGGGTCTTAGTTCTCTCTTGTGATGGTTGTACTGGATCATCACCAAGACTCCTTCCCCCAGGATTCCATGATTCCATGATTCCATATCCTTAAAGAAAGTGATTTTTTCCCCCTAATAAAGCAGTGGTACTCAGGAGGTTACAAAGTACTCATGCAGTAGTGGAGTATAAACTGTTAAACCAGAAGCCCTGTTTCTTTAGAGCCAGAGCTGCTGGAGACAGGCCACATATCAACTGTGGAATAGCAACTACACAGTGACAGGTGGACAGGTGCTCTGAAATTGGGACTGATGCTGATGTGACTTTTGTGACTGTCCAGTTGTATCCCTTGTCCTGGATAAATGAGGTAATCCCTTTGAAGATGCTAGGGCAAAATGTTTGTCTCTAAAGGGATCTTTACAGAAGAATACGTTAATTATTTACTGGAAGAGTATTTAAGATCCTTAGGTATGAAGGGGAGTAGTGAAGATGTAAAACTTCCAGAAACACCATGGAAAAAAGAACACTGAGGGGCTTCCCTGGTGGCGCAGTGGTTAGGAATCCATCTCCAATGCAGGGGATACCGGTTCGAGCCCTGGTCCGGGAAGTTCCCACATGCCGCGAAGCAACTAAGCCCAAGCGCCGCAACTACTGAGCCTGCGCTGTAGAGCCCGCGAGCCACAACTGCTGAAGCCCACGCACCTAGAGTCCATGCTCCATGACAGAAGCCACCGCAGTGAGAAGCCCACGCACCGCAACAAAGAGTAGCCCCTGCTCACTGCAACTAGAGAGAGCCTGCACGCAGCAACGAAGACCCAACGCAGCCAAAAATAAATTTTTTTAAAAAAAGAAGAAAGAACATTGGATAGGTGAAATGTTTGCAATACTCTTACAGATTTAAAGTCAGTTTTTCAATTTTAGACATCAAAGAAAGTATTTTTATTATTCACTTTGCAGTTAAAATTGCTCTTTTATTTATTCAGTCAGTATTTGCTCATCGTCTGTTACTTGTCATTAGAGTAACAGCCCTGTCCTCTTGGAGTTTACGTACGTTCTAGGAACTGTGAGACGAAAAAATAAATACGTAGCTGGAGAGGCTCTCGGGTATAGTGGTCGGTGCTGTAGGGAAGCAAAGCAGGGCTGCCGCCCCCACCCCCCCCAGGATGCTCACAGAGGCTGGACAGGATGAGGGCTGTGCATGTGTGTTTAAGTCCTGCCGCTTGATCTCTGGTCTTCCCGACCCTACAATTCCTGACGTGGGGCAGCACAGCACCTCCACCGAGGGCACTGGCAGGACAATTACACCATAATTGCTGGCTGCTCTTGTGACGCAGAAGTGAGAAAACCTAAGGGAACGTTTTAGGATAAGTCCTTCCTACTTTGGAAGGGATGAGAAACTCCCTTTGCTGCCAGTTTCCCCTTCTGGCCTCTGGCTTCTGTGGGTGAGGGAAGGGGAGTCCCTGGGCCGCCTTGAAACTCTGCCCCCGGACACTGCACAGCTCATGCCTGCCCTGTGCCACCCCTGCTCTGCCCCTCATGGCACAGGGCGACACACTGAGCGTGCAGTGGGTGCTCTGTAAATCATGTGGGATCCCTGAGCTCGTCCCTGGATGTAGGGCTGCTATGGCCACACGCTCGTAGTTTTGAGAGATGTCGTCAAGTCGCTCCGGTCAAATTCCACCAGCCACATCCGGGTCTGCCTGCCCCCCAGCCCCATCACCTGCGACCCTTGCTGGTGACATAAGTACAGGCCTGTTCTAGCTGTACTTTGCTTGGGGGAATGTTTTGGACATCAGGTCATACCGTAAAGGGCTAATTTCCTCATTATCTAAACGACTCCTAAAATAAGACAGCAACCCTCTTGGAAAAAATGGGTACAACTATGAATAAACAGCTCACAGAAAAGGATCCATCCTGTCTTTCCCTAAAAGAGGGAGAATCCTTTAAAGAAGAGTTAGTGCCTGAGCCGGGCCTTTGACAGTAGAGCTGCCTTCCCCAGGATCCGTGGAACATTCCAGGCAAACAGATGTATTTTTTTCTTTAGAGGACAATGTCCAATTTAACCGGCCAGACCCTGGCCTGCAAAGTGAGAGGTGGGGCAGGGTAAGTGGGGAGGCAGGGCAAGTGGGGAGGTAGGTCAGGGCCTTTTGCGAAGGGTCTCTCGAGCTCTGCTGGGGGCTGGATCTCCTGGCCAGTGGGTCTCAGCCCAGTCGGGAGTCAGGAGGACATGGGTGCCCAGCCTGGGCATCTGCATTGGGTAAAGTGCCCAGGGCACCCTCATGCTCAGCCCAGGTGAGGATGCCGTCTCAGCCCTGGGGGTACACGATGGCTCCACGGGAGGGGGGCCAGGCCCAAAGGCCCCGAGGGCTTCCTAGCATGGATCTGGGGACAAAATAAGCCTGGGGTCATGGGGCCACCTCATCTTTTCAAGCAAAGCCGTGGTCCCGATCCGGTTCAGTTGCCCTAGGCAGTTGTCTGTCAGGTGCCTTCAGGTTTCCCTGAGTTTCTTTTTCTTGCCTTGGGTTTGTTTTGTTCTTTAAAGTGAGAGGTTCCACTGGAAGCATCGTTGTTTTCTGCATGTCTTTTCTCTAGGAGTTGGCATGGCAGCAGCGTGACGCTGCCCTAGGTCAGCGTGTGAGCTGTTTCACTGCCATTTCCCTGAGAGCAGAGTGAGGCAGGGTGCTGGCAGCCTGAGACAAGATGAAGACGGTGCTCATGGTGGCTGAGAAGCCGTCCTTGGCCCAGTCCATCGCCAGAATCCTCTCTCGAGGTAGGAGGGCAGCCCCGGCGCGCTCAACGGCTTTGATCTGTGAGCGTGGGCGTTCCTGCTCTGCAGGTCAATCCTTTCTTCTTCCTAAGCAACCCCAGCTCCGTGGAGTCAAGTCTGTTCAGGACAGCAGGTGTGGATGAAGCCCTCGGTCACTTAGTCACTTAGTCCCTGTGGGGTGCGATTACTGCCATGCTGAGCGTGAGCCGGGGCTCCCACAAGGTGCAGGCGCAGCTGGCAGCACATGGCAGGCAGACCACTGGGCGAGTGCTGTGCCAGGCAGGGTGGTCGGTCACGAGCAGCAGAAACAAGCCCTGCTAACTTGAGCAGAAAGAGTCCACTGGAAGGACCCCACCCGGCCTAGTCTGCTGAGGCCATGCCGTGGGCATCAGCACCACCGCCCTGTGGACGCCCCGCTGCAGCTGCACCCACGCCCCTCACGCCACTTGATGGTGCCATGAGGCTGAGCCGTGCCCCTGAGACCGCAGGGCACTGGGAAAGAGAACACCTGCCCTTGCCTCACCCTAGCCCCTGGGTGGTTGGTGGGTGCTGGGGACCCAGAGATGGCAGGCGTCCACCTTGACCTCCCCTCAGTCCAGCGGCTGAAGGAAGAGGAGACCCCAGGGCAGCAGGCTGAGAAGTCATCTGAAGGGGAGGGGAGACCCCAGAAGTGCCCGGTCCCCAGAGGCCGAGAAAGTTCAGGGAAAGGGCCATTGTTTGGGAGTGGAGAGGTCACCCTGAAGTTCGATAGTTAGGGGGTCTTTGGGGAACCTCTGAGTAGGGTTTAAAAGGGGCAGAAATCAGATTCAGGAGTGAATACAGAAATGCAGAGAACGACCCAAGAGTGTCTGCTCTTGAGCGTCCAGAGGGGGCGCTCTCGGCCCCCACACACACCCAGCTCTGCGTGTTTCCCCTGAGAGCCGCTAGATCTCTCAGCACCCGGTGACTGCTGCTGCCTGAGGAATGTTGTCACTGACCACTGTGGGGAGGGGACCCCGGCCCTCCAAGAGGCAGCGTCAGGGCCCCAGGTCCCCGCATGGCTGTGCTTCTCCTGCAGGGAGCATGTCCTCACGCAAAGGGCTGAACGGGACATGTTCAGTGCACGAGTACACCGGGACCTTCACTGGCCAGCTGGTCCGCTTCAAGATGACATCCGTCTGTGGTCATGTGATGACCCTGGACTTCCTGGGTGAGCCCCTGCCCCCCTGCCCACCTTCCATTGCACTGAGGAGCCCTGCCTGGTGCTGCCCAGGGTCCAGTTGGAGCCCAGGGCAGGCTCCGGGCAGAGAGGTTTGTCCAGAACCCATGAGTCCTGAGGCCAGCAGACTGGAGAGCTGACCTGGGGTCCCTGTCCCAGTGGTGCCCCTTGGTCACTGTGTGCCCTGCACCTTCCTGTGCAGAGTGGAGGCAGTGGTCCCCACCTGAGCAGGGGCCTGGCCCGTGTAGGCATTCCACAGAGGGCTGCTGCCCCTCCAAGTATGACCTTTGTCCCACAGTCAGTCAGTGGTGATTGGAAGGCCAGCATCAGTGACCCAGTGGGGCTGGGTGCAGGGTCGCAGTTGATGTGGGTCCGACCTAGGCTCTGACCCTCGCTGCACCGGTGCTGGGCCTCCGTGCACTTCTGCTTCTCGTGTGTGAAGGATCTGAGATCAGTGCCATCACCTCCCAGGACTGTTTGAGGCCCCAGTGGGGCGGGAGGTGCAGCACTGAGCGCGGGCCGCTCACAGCAGAGCCTTGGCAGTTCTTGCTCCCCTTGCAGCAGGGCATTCGGACCCTGAAGTCAGGGAGCTGGGGCTTGAACTTGGCTGTCTGACCAGCAAGGCCTAGAAGGAAGCCTACCGGCTGGGCGTGTGAGGCCGAACGCCAAGTAGAGAAGTGTGGGGGATGTGCCAGATGGGGGGCCTGAGGACACTGAGGCCCCCCGGGATCCGCTGAGCGCCTATCGGGGGCCGGCCAAGTGCTGGGCGGGGAGAGGGTACAGAAACCTGCTGGAGGAGGAGACAGGGCATGAGTGGCAGTGAGACCACCAGGAGCGGTGCCCCCAGCCACAGAGAACATCCGGGAGCAGCTCCCACGCGCGGCTCAAGTGTGTTGTCGGCTCACATCTCAGGCGAAGGGAGGCCCTGCTCTGGGCAAAGGGTTCTCCGAGCCTCCCCCTCCCCCCCCTCCTCCTGGGGTCCAAGTCCCAGGAAGCGTGAAGTGTGATTCGGACGTCCAATGCCTGTGTTTGTAGGAAAGTACAACAAGTGGGACAAGGTGGACCCCGCCGAGCTGTTCAGCCAGGCCCCAACGGAGAAGAAGGAGGCCAACCCCAAGCTGAACATGGTGAAGTTCCTGCAGGTGCGTCCTGAGCGTGAGGGAGCACCCTCAGCCCGCCCCCCCCAGGTGCCCTTAGGCCCACTCCTCCCCCACAGTCAGCCTGGGCTCCCCGGCACCCGGGGCAACATCCTGCTTTTAAAATAGTTTGGTGGTGGTGATTTCCTAATTTTAAAACAAATGCATACATGTGATGAAAATTAGAAAATACAAGTAAGTAAAAAAAAAAATTAATTATAATCTCACTATCCAAGACAACTACTGTTAATACTTAGTTATTTCATTTTAGCTTTTTTTTAAATGCAGTTTTGGAGGTTAAGATCACGTGGCATTTATAACTTTTTTGTCCAAAAAACAGCAGTTCTGAAGTAAATTCTTTGCTGAGAGGCTAAGCCAGCCTGACTGTAGCCAACTCCTTGGCTCAGCCTGGGCCCTGCCCCGGGCTCCAGGGCTCAGGGTGATCGGGGGCCGGGCTCTGCTCCACCAGCCGGGCAGGGGCACCATTGGCAGGCACTGGGGGCCGAGGCAGGTGTGATTCCCCATGTGCTGTGCTCAGGTGGAGGGCAAAGGCTGTGACTACATCGTACTGTGGCTGGACTGCGACAAGGAGGGAGAGAACATCTGCTTCGAGGTGAGGGGGCTGGGGGTCCATACATCGGCCTTCCCGCCGCTGTCATGCCACTCCTGGCACTGATGCTGCCAGGGGAACCATGGCACTGGCTTAAATTCTGGTGATTCTGTAGATATTTTAAGACGCATGGGCTCTGCCCAGGGGAGGGAGTGTCCCTTTGCCTGAAGGGCACATTGTGAGGAAGCCGCGGCAGGATTTCCTAGATGGAGGACTGCCTGGAGGAGAGGGTGGGTTCTGAGCATCGCACCCTCCCAGCGCCATGCAGGGACCTTCAGCCAGTGCTGCTTGACACCCTTTCACATACCTCCTTCTCCCCCCGCCCCCCAAGCTGTGCCCTCCCGCCTCCCGTCTCCGCCAGCCCCCAGGCGCCCCCCCTCAGACTGGAAGCAGGTGGCAGCTCCCAGGCCTGCCTCCCGCAGGAGCCCCTCAGGCTGGAACACCCCAGCTCTCACCTGGGACCTGGCACCTCAGGAAACTGTTCCCAGACACCCCTCTCCCGACGCCTCCCCTGCAGGGCTGCTTCTCCCCAGGGACCTTTGCATCTGGGGTGGAGAATGTTGGCAGCTCACAGGCTTTCTCCCCTCAGAAACGGAGCCACTCCCTCCCCATAAGGAAGCTGCATGGCCAGGCTCCAGCGGCGACTCCCCTCCCGCTGCACGGCCTTCACTAACTCTTAGTGAGTCTGGGCTCCAGGCCCCCCAGGTCCCCCACCCTGCTCTAGTCCTGAGATGCACCGGCCCCCACCCCTATCCACTGCGTTTTCGTCTTCTTTTCCCTTCTCTGTCTTTCCTCCAGTCTCTGGAAAGTCTCCCAAATCCCCTCGGCCCTCCCAGCACTCCCTCCTCTAGAAGGTGGGAAAGTGGGTAGATCGGGGTGGACTTGGAGGCTGGGGTCCCTTGTGTCCCCTGCAGTAGTGCCTCCTAGTTTGGGTGTGGAAACCACTGTAGGAAGAGAGGGGGTGGCAGTAGGAAGGGGGTTTGAACACAGCAGTGGACAGAAGGAAAGGAAGCGCATGGCAGGAGGCCCGTGGAGACTGAGGCTCCAGGAGGAGGGGGCAGTGGAGGGGGCCTGGCACCCAGGTGAGGTGAGGTGTGGGCGTTACAGCCGGCCGCCTCCCCAGGTCCTGGATGCGGTGCTGCCTGTCATGAATCAGGCCCACAGTGGCGAGAAGACAGTGTTCCGGGCCCGGTTCAGCTCCATCACAGACACAGACATCTGCACTGCCATGGTCCGCCTGGGTGAGCCCGACCACAACGAGGCACTCTCAGTGGATGCGCGGCAGGAGCTGGACCTGCGCATCGGCTGCGCCTTCACCAGGTGCTGCCCGCCCCCTGGCCAGGCCACTGCCTCGCCTGGCTCCCGACCTCCCCACAGGCCTGGTCGGCGACAGGAGATTGTCAGCATTTTTAAATCCCCAAGAAAACTGTCTCTTTAGCTGACGCAGACCACAGAGGTCCCCTCTCGACAAGCAGGGTGGGCAGGTCTTGAGGGGGTGGAGGGGCACGGAATAAAATAGGGCTTCCGGCCAGGGTGAACAGAGCCTCTGCTCTTCCCTTTCCATCTTTTGAGCAGGGAGCAGTTGCCTTGGTCTCCTCCCATACCCGCCAGCCAGCCTCCTGCCCGACTCCCACGGGCAGCTAACGATGGTATTTGAGTGAATGTGTGACCAAAATGTCCTCCTCTCCCCCCAACCCCCCTTATAGGTTTCAGACTAAATACTTCCAGGGGAAATACGGCAACCTAGACAGCTCGCTCATCTCCTTCGGGCCATGCCAGACCCCCACGCTGGGCTTCTGCGTGGAGAGACATGATAAAATCCAGTCCTTCAAACCGGAGACCTACTGGGTGCTGCAGGCCAAGGTTCACTTCCTTTTCCTGTTCATGCTGGGTCTTTCCGGGTTTGGGTATGGATTCTGAGAGCCTCCATCATCATTGTCATAGTCCCCAGGCCAAGGGCACAGCTGTGGGTGGCTGTCCCACCAGGAAGTGGTTGCGGGTGCCCAGGGAAGGGCCCCCAGCCTTCGTGGAGGCCGCAGGACAAGGCCAGGCCTGGACGCTCTGGCAGCTCAGGGTGAGGTCACCCGCCAGGCCCACAGTTGGGGTGGTCAGGTCCAAGGACTGGACTGAGGGCCACGAGCTGCTGACTTTCGAGCTTCTAAGAAGTCTTGGAACTCCTGCTCCAAGTAAAAAGGAAGGTTTTTGTAAGATTTAGAGCATAATACAGAGCTGCTTCAGTCAACACAGGGCTGGGGTCTCCTAGGTGGGGCCACATCTAGTGCCAGCAGGGCTTAGGGGATGAGAGGTGGGGGCCCCGGCGCTCCCTAAGGACACCTCAGCCTCGGCTTGGGGCTCCCCTCGTGAGGCCGTCTGGCTGATCTCAGCAAGGAGGCCTCGTGTCAGAGCAGCCTCCACTTGGGGAGGGGCTGGGCCTCAACCTGCACACCTGCGACTGTGCACCTGAACAGGTACAGCCGAGAGACTTCAGAGGCAGGGCCCAGGCGAGGACCAGCTCTGTCTGCCCCGATTCTCCCTGCTGGCACTGGCTCACCTGGATGCTTTCTCTCCCGGGCTCTCCTGTTCCCCTCCTGCAGGTGGATGCCGATAAGGACCGATCCCTCCTTTTGGACTGGGACCGAGTGCGTGTGTTCGACCGGGAGATCGCACAGATGTTCCTGAACATGACGAAGCTGGAGAAGGAGGCCCAGGTGGGCTGCTCCACCCACATGAGTCCCATCTGCCTTGGGGGGCGCCTCAGAAGTCTCTGCTGACCTAGGCTTATATCTTTCTCTGCCTTTCTGGAACACAGACACTTTTTAGACAGAAGAATGGTTACTCACGACACGCTCCCACTAAGAAACTCCTTCCCAGGCCGTAGCTGCCGTGCACCAGGTGCCTGCTCTGAGCCCTCCATGTGCCCTGTGGGCATTACCTCCTTTGGGAGGATTCCACCCATATGTCCCTTTTCTGTGACACCTCAGGCTAGCAACTAGAGGCCCTTACGCACATCAAGAACCCGCCCAGGTCCCACAGCCAGCACGGGCGTCTCTGGGTCATCAGCTTTCGTGGCCTTCATGTGCTACGTTTCTTACTCAGGTTTTCACGAATTGGAAAGCATGGGCTGCGTGGCTGTTAGGAAGAGGTTGATGCCACCTGGCAACTGGCTGGCCGCATGGGTGGAGGCATGTCTGCGGCTGTGGCAGCTTATGCCTTGCAGTCATGACGGCCCCCGTGGTCACTGAGGCTCACCTGGCCTCCTTCAGCCGCCTTCTCTCGTCCTTCCTGAACCTTCCTGGGCATCCCCTTGCTGAGGGCAGTTGACTCAGGCCCCAGAGCTTCACCTAAAGCTGCCCCGTGCTTCTGCCCGCAGTGGCCACCCCGTCTGAGTGCCCCCTCCCCCTGTCCGTGATCCAAGCTGCCCCTGCTGCACAGACACCACTTGGCCTCAGTGTTAGCCCCACATCTGTCCGGAATTCAGGGGGCACGGCCCTGGCCAGGTCCACGTGAGGTTGGCAGGGGCGAGGGGTGGCGGTTGAGAGGTTTGGATTGTTTTTGCCACAAAGTGGTCACTCTTCTGACAGCTGCTCAGCCCAGAGGCTGACAGTGGTTACTCACCACCGTTTTCCTTAAAGTGCATGGTATTCACCAAGTTCCAAAGTGGTTACCTACTTTTAGAAGTTAGGAGATTTCACATTAAAAATCCCAATTTTCAGCTTCTCCTCTCAAATTGGCAGGTGTAGCAACACTAGTGGGTGTAGTGAGGGGTAAGCAGCTGCCCCGGTGACAAGCCCTCACCCCACGGCCCCCGGGCCCCCCGCCAGCCCCGCAGCCTGGCAGACGCTGGCTCCTGTTGGGTTTCAAACATGCAGCCCTTTCTCCTGACTCTTCCCCCTTTTCTCCAGGTTTTCTGTTTCCCTGGAAAAGAATTTTCTTTCATTTTTCCTTCCTGGGCCTGAACAAATGTTCATTCAAGTCCTGAGTCCGCTGTGAAGAGAACTGGAGAAGCTGGGAGGGTAAAAGAGTCTAGACCCTTGGCCACATGTCCTGAGTCTGTCATGGCGTCTCCCTGCACCCATGCATGAATCTATTCTGTCCCCCAGGTGGAGACCATGAGCAGGAAGGAGAAGGCCAAGCAGAGGCCACTGGCCCTGAACACCGTGGAGATGCTGCGTGTGGCCAGCTCTTCCCTGGGTGAGTGTGGACGTTGCTTCAAAGCCCCCAGGAGACTTCTTGAGGCAGGCACATGGCGTCTTGACAGTAGCGATTGTGATGATGGCTGCTACCTGAGGGGGACAGCTGCAGTGGCGTCCCTGGTGCAGGGAGAGGCCAGGTGTGGGCGGGGCACTCGACAGGTGTGACAGCTGTGACATGGCCCTGAGTCTCGTTTCTACCATAGCGAGAAGGTTGTGCTAGAAGGTTGGTCTGGAGCTGGCAGCCTCCAGGCATTGGTGGCCCCTCTGCAGCCTCAGGAAACCGTGGGCACCATCCTCTCAGGGCAGAACCTCCAGGGATGCTCGAGGGGCAGCGATGACATGGAGTGACCGCTTGCTGAGGCCAGCTTCTGCAGGTTGGGGAGGAGCAGGAGCATGAACCCCATCAGTGCCCTGCAGCGCTGTGAGCGCAGATGCGCCTGGGGGCTCAGGACGGAGGGCGCATGTGGACCATAGGGCGTGGGTGTGACCCCAGGCTGAGTAGGACACAGGCGCTCTGAAGGCCACGTTCAGCAGTATGGCTACCAGCGTCTCGAGGATGACCCCTGGTGTCCCTGCCCTGGTGGGGGAGCTTGGCCTTGGATCAGGCCGTGTGGCCCCCACCTCCCAGGAGCCTGGGCACCTGGCCCAGGGGTGCCTGCTCTCCTGGCGTCCGGGCTGCTGAGCCTGCATGTCCGGCAGGGATGGGCCCACAGCACGCCATGCAGACCGCAGAGCGCCTCTACACGCAGGGCTACATCAGCTACCCGCGCACCGAGACCACCCACTACCCCGAGAGCTTCGACCTGAAGGGGCCTCTGCGGCAACAGGCCAACCACCCCTACTGGGCTGACACGGTGAGGCCAGGACCCCACGGGCCAGGCCAGGATGGGCAGCCACTCCTCCCATGTGGGATGGCAGCCTTGCTCAGCTCATGCCTTGCTCCGGGCTTTCCTCTCAGGTGAAGCGGCTGTTAGCAGAAGGTATCAACCGCCCACGGAAAGGCCACGACGCTGGCGACCATCCCCCCATTACCCCCATGAAGTCTGCCACGGAGGCTGAATTAGGTATGGGGGCTCCCCTCAGAAGTTTGCGCATGCGCGAACACACGCATGCACGTGCGTGCGCTTCAAGCTTCCCAGGAGGGCCGGGTGAGGAGCTTTGGCTACATGGCACCTTTGGACGGGGTCAGGCCCCATCAGCAGTGTGGGCCCCCACTGGCCCCGGCTGCAGTGAAGGGGCCACCTGAAGGTTGTGCTCTGTCGCCATGGATGGGACAGGAGTGAAGCGGTGGCAGCAGGTGTGTGATGTGCGGGCAGGCGCTGGAGCAGGCCAGGCAGGAGACCACAGATGGAGTGGGATGAGACCGGGGCAGGGTGACAGGCTCAACCATGGGGTGTCCTTACTTCCCACCCTCGAGGCCCTGCTGGTGGCCTGCGTGCTGGGAGAAGGCAGGAGAGGGAGACAGGAGCCCCTGTGCACAGCCCCAGTCTGAAGCGATGGTGGCAGGTCACTTATGGGGTAGGTTGGGCCCTGAAGCGCAGTCCCACCCAGAAGCAGAGCCTGAAAGAGCCACCGAGGCCTGGAGATGCTTGCAGTCCTTCTTGTGTGTCCCCTCCCCCTTCGAGGGCTTAGAGCAGGCCAGCCCTGGCGCCCACACCCTGCTGCTGGAGCACGAGTGCTGGGGCTGCTTGGAGCCAGAGCCCGGCACTGAGCAGCCGCGCCTTTTGCAGGCGGCGAGGCCTGGCGGCTGTACGAGTACATCACCAGGCACTTCATCGCCACAGTCAGCCATGACTGCAAGTACCTGCAGAGCACCATCTCCTTCCGGATCGGGCCTGAGCGCTTCACTTGCACAGGCAAGACCGTCATCTCCCCAGGTAGGTGGAGCCAGGCAGGCGCCTCTCCCACCTCCGCGGACATGGCCACCGGCCCTGAGTGTCGGCGCCCGGTCTCCACAGGTTTCACAGAGATCATGCCTTGGCAGAGTGTGCCCCTGGAGGAGAGCCTGCCCACCTGCCAGAGGGGCGACACCTTCGCCGTGGCTGAGGTCAAGATGCTGGAGAAGCAGACGAGCCCCCCTGACTACCTGACGGAGGCTGAGCTCATCACGCTCATGGAGAAGCACGGCATCGGTGGGTCCGGGCCCAGGGCTCCCATCCCAGGGCTGGGGCCCAGTGTGGCCAGCTGAGCCTGCAGGGTGGCCGCGGGCAGGCCCTCACCAGGGCCTCCACCTCAGGACCTGGCCTTGCCTATAAAGGCTAACACGCACCCTTACAGGCACTAACTACCACCCCCAGAACTGAGTGTTGGCCCAGGTTGCCAGTGACTCACCCACAGGGAGGACACAAAACTCAGAACAAATTCACAAGGCGACAGGAAAGCCAAGTTCCCACGGCACTGCTTCCCTGCAAGGGGAGTGGACATGCCCCACCCGGGGAGCTTTGAGCTCAAAAGTGGGGTCGCTGATGCACATGTCTCACGGGCGAGGGTCTCTCCCAGTCCCCAGGCCCAGGGCTGTGACCTGAGGCCTCACACCCCGGGGGATGGCCTTGTGCCAGTGCCACCTCCCCAGGTGGTGCTTGCTCCGAGGGGCTCTGCCTGTTCCCTGATGGGCTGCCCAGCTCACCGGGCCCCTCACAGTTGACAGGCTTTGGAGGGCTGTAGGACAACCAGGCCACGGTATCTGGACTCTGTTCCATCACTAACAGTCCCGCGGGTGCCTTGCCAGGGAGCCTCTTACCTGTGCCCGGGGTCCTGGTGACAGTGGTGGCCTTACCAGGAGAGCTGGGCTGCTGCTTCCAGGGGCCTGGGTGCCTGCAGTGGGTCCTGGTGGTCCTCAGCCTGTTGCGGGTGTGGGCGCCGCTCACCCAGCACCCTCTGCGCCTTCTTGTTGACGGGACGTCCGTGGCTTCTCGTAGCCACACACTAGACAGTGTCACGGACCTCCCGACAGCAGTTAAGGGGGGCCCTGTTGACCAGGGGCCTCGGGGCTGTGGCCCCAGTGCAGGAGGTGCCGCGGGAGTGTACGGTGCAGCACTGCAGAGCCACATGGGGCTCAGAGCCTGGCCCACCTCATCCCGCCAGCCATGGACCTCGGGGAGCAGTACAGGCAGCATCTGGCAGTGCCAGACAACCTAGATGTTTTTGGGGCAGGTGCACCCTGCAGCTGGGAGCCTGCCCTGGGGACTGATCACGAGGGACCGGGAGCCAGCAAGTGGGCAAACCTGGGCAGGTTTTGGAGGGACAATTTGTCAGGGAGGCTCCTCTGCATTTGGGGGGCTGGGGCCTTGGTTCTGGAAAGGTGTGGGTGCCACAAGGTCAAGACAGGGAGAGGCCAAGGAGGGCACGTTTCCAGATGTGAGGGGCAGACCGAGCTCTGTGACTTTGGCAGAGTTCCTTAGTCTCTCTGAGCTGGGAACATCGACGCTGGGTTCACAGGACAGCTCAGAAAAGGCCTGTGGTGTGGTGCCCAGGGGCAGGGCTGAGAACCGGGGGCCACAAGGCAGGCGGGGGTGAAGGGGGAGCCAAGTCTGACAGGGCCCTGCTGTGTCTCAGGGACGGATGCCAGCATCCCCGTACACATCAACAACATCTGCCAGCGTAACTACGTGGTCGTGGAGAGTGGGCGCCGACTCAAGCCCACCAACCTTGGTATTGTACTGGTGCACGGCTATTACAAGATTGGTGAGTCCAGCTGCCAGGCGCCTCCCCTCACAGACCCGGCCCTGCAGTGAGCCCGCAACTCCCACCACAAGGAGGCCGCTCCGGCCACTCCTAGGACCTGCCGTAGCAGGGCTGATGGACACATGGGTGTGTGTCAGGGTCCAAAAGGGGGACGTGGGCTCTTCCCTGCAGACTGGGCCCTGGGGTCCTTGCTGCAGTGCCGTCTGTCTGTCCTGAGGAGTCCTGAGGGGCCCATGGGAGATGGAGTACAGACCCCACCCAAGCAGCTTCATCCTGTCACACTGTCCTGGAGATGGGGTGTCCTGGCCACTCCACACGGGATGCCGGGGGAGATCACAGGTGGAGGCAGCCCTGGCCCCGTGGCATGAGGGCTCACAGTGCGTCCCCTACTCCACAGATGCGGAGCTAGTGCTCCCCACCATTCGCAGTGCAGTAGAGAAGCAGCTGAACCTGATCGCCCAGGGTAAAGCCGACTACCGCCAGGTCCTGGGCCACACCCTGGACGTCTTCAAGAGGAAGTTCCACTACTTCGTGGACTCCATTGCGGGTGAGGCCCGCCTCTCCCCTGCTCGCCGGCCAGAGGACCCTGGTCAGGGCTGCCGCCTCCAGCAGCGATACCAGCTCCCAGATCCAGGCTCTGGGCTCCAGGCCATTGTCGGGATTACAGAGCGAGTGCAGTGACAGCACATGCAGCACACTCGGCTCGTGTGACAAACAGGGCTGCCGCTTGCCGCTCAGTTACTGACGCAAAGACCCCCACCCTCAGGGGTGGCCGTATTTACCCTCAGACTCTTGGCCCCGTGCGGTAGCTCCCTCAAGCCTGCCCAGTATACCGGCTGTCGTGGAGGTGGGCACCCCGGGGTCGGGGTGTGAGTCCCGCCCTGCTCACTTTCAGGCATGGATGAGCTGATGGAGGTGTCCTTCTCGCCCCTGGCGGCCACCGGCAAGCCCCTTTCCCGCTGTGGGAAGTGCCACCGGTTCATGAAGTACATCCAGGTAGGGGGGGAGGGGCCGGGACACACGGGGCAGGTGTGCACAGATGGGCGGTCTTGCCACCCCGCGGGCCTTGCTCCAGCTGCTTTCACACGGAGTGACGTGGGGGGCCTGGGCAGCTTTGCCAACAAACCCCCACCGCTGCCCCCAGCAGCACGTAAGCCATTAGGCCACTGAAACACACACTGTCCATGTTCTCTTGACAACATGTTCCTTGCTGTCACGGATACTTGCTGTGCAGGGATTTTAGCACCTTTGTGTACGTGTGGAGCAAGTGTTCTGAGATTCAGTGACCAGGGATCCTCGCCTGAGAGGTCCTGGTGATCCTCCATGCTATGTGCTACCTACACGTTATGCGTTAGCATCACGCACTGTGTTACGTTATAGGTGTTACACGTTATGTTTTACATGTTCCGTATCCTATGTCTCAGGGAGAATGAGGGTGGGCAGGAGGGTCAGCAGCCCCAGCAAACCTGTGACCACCCCCCCTGACTTTGCCACAGGCCAAGCCAAGCCGCCTGCACTGCTCCCACTGCGATGAGACCTACACCCTCCCCCAGAATGGCACCATCAAGCTCTACAAGGAGCTCCGGTGCCCGCTGGACGACTTCGAGCTGGTTCTGTGGTCATCAGGCTCGCGGGGCAAGAGCTACCCGCTGTGCCCATATTGCTCCAACCACCCACCCTTCCGAGACATGAAGAAAGGTGAGCTGTTCCCTCCCTAGACAGCTCGCCTGTCCCCTGGGCACCTGTGGTCCCTCCTTAGCACCAGCCCTGCTCATGCCATGCTGGACTCTGAGGGGACCCGGCGCCTACCATTCCTGAGCTCCCTGCACAGGGCCCCAAGGACCCAGGTGTGCTCGGGCACTGCTCAGGGCCCAGCCGGCCAGTCTGCCGCTCTCTGCCTAGTCGCGATTGGATGGTTGACCGTAGTCAGATCACTTGTGATCTGGGCAGTGGGCGTGCTCCTGGGCTGGGGGGAGTGAGAGGATGCAGTGGGAGGAGGCTGCCCCCAGCAAGGGGTAAGCCCTCAGTCACCACCTTTCTCAGGGAGACCCATCCCTGCCCTCCAGCAGCTTACAGGGCAGCAGATGGCCCCAGCTGGGCCACGGGGAGCAAAGTAAAGCAGGGGTGGACTTGGCTGGAGGCCGTCCGGAAGCTGTCTGGAAACCTCAGAGTAGGGGGACGTCAAAGGTCAAGGAGGTCTCAGAGAAGTAGAGCCCAGGACCAGCACGCACAGGGCGAGAGGAGCGCAATCTGCTGGGATGAGGGTTGGGGTGGAGGTCCCGAGGGTGGGTGGGCGGGCAGGTGGGTGTGCATAATGGTACCCCCCCGCACTCCCCCCCCCAGGCACAGGCTGCAACGAGTGCACACACCCCACCTGCCAGCACTCGCTGAGCATGCTGGGCATTGGCCAGTGCGTGGAGTGCGAGAGCGGTGTGCTGGTGCTCGACCCCACCTCAGGCCCCAAGTGGCGGGTGGCCTGCAACAGGTGCAATGTGGTGGCGCACTGCTTCGAGAATGCCCACCGCGTGCGTGTGTCTGCCGACACCTGCAGCACCTGCGAGGCTGCACTGCTGGACGTCGACTTCAACAAGGCCAGGTCCCCACTGCCGGGTGACGGCACGCAGCACACGGGCTGCGTCTTCTGCGACCCTGTCTTCCAGGAGCTGGTGGAGCTGAAGCACGCAGCCTCCTGCCACCCCATGCACCGCGGGCCTGGGAGGAGGCAGGGCCGGGGCCGGGGCCGGGGCCGGAGGCCAGCGGGGAAGCCAGGCACCAGGAGACCCAAGGACAAGATGTCGGCCCTGGCCGCCTACTTCGTGTGACGGCCCTGCCCAGGCTCTGCATGGCGTCCTCTGGGTTACAGAAATCATTAAACACATTGTCTTCTCCAGAACGAGCAGCTCGCGGGACCTTGCCTGCTGTCAGAGGGTTGTGCCCTTCCCCCATTGGCCCTCCGGCCCTGTCCGCTCGCCTCTCCCTCGTCCTGCACACGCCCCCTTAGTGTCCGCTCTGCCCGCCTCCTGCAGGGAGGCCACCACACACGGAACGGGGAGCAGACCCAGTCTGAGGCTCCTGTCACGTTCTAGTGCATGTGAGACACGGCACAGTAACTGTGTGCATGCCTTGGGGGTAGCCCAGGCGCCTGGAAGGCAGGAAGCCACCAGCTGCCTGCCACCAGCTGTCCTAGGTGGGAGGAGGCGGCTGGGAGAAGCCTCCCTGGATTTTGGCCCTCACTCCCACCCACTGCCCCGGGCCAGACCCCTGCTCCCCACTTGGCGTCTGGGAGCGGGTCTGAGCGTGGGGCCTGCACCCTTAGGGCCCATTCCCATTTCAGTTCTCAAACACCCGTCCTTTCAGACAGAGGCAGGCAGCAGTTTACATGAGGGAATCGCCCACGTGCCAGGTGGAGAAAGTACCCCACAAGCCACACCGCCCTGCGGGCCGCCAGCCACCTGCCCCCTTCCCAAGCCTGCTCTACCCGAGGGGCACTTACGTCAGGCCTCCACACTTTGGGATTTCACCCTCTGCCCAGGCTCCACCGCAAGAAGAGGCTCCATGAAACACCTCTCGGAGCCTGTGCAAGGGGCAGTCAGAACCATGCTGCCCACACACGGACCACTACCTCAGTTGTAGATTCACCCTAGAGGCTGGAACTCAGGGGCCGGGTGGGCTGGGTGTTGTGGGGAGGCTCCTTTCCCAAGGGCAGGAGCGGAGCTGGGAGCTGAGGCGGAATGGAATGTAGCGGGGAGGGATTGACGGAAGCCACAGGGCACGAGTCGAGTCGGCTCACCGGCTCACTGGCATGTCCTTGGCCCAGCAGCCGCCAATAGGAGGCAAGCTCCTGGCCAAGCGGCAGTGTCTCGCTTCCCCGTCATCTCCCAGCACCAGCCTTGAATGGAATCAGTGCTCCGAGGAATCTAGTGTGGGCCCTACTGAGGAAGCCCATGGGTATGTCAGCATTCATGGGCTTTGCAATGTGGAGTCCTGTCCCAGGACTGCCTCACCCACACTGTGGTTCTCAGACTTCACCCTTTACTCATTCTGATGCAAGTGGTCCTGGGCACACTGAGAAACACTGAGGCGGGGTCGCACAACAGCACTAGGAGATAGGTTGGTTGCTATTGTCCCCGTCTTTCTGGTAAAGAAACGGCACAGGGCATCTAAGGAACATGTTCAAGGTCACAGGTCCTAAGAAGTAGCCGCGGGCCTTGCTGGGGTCACCATGGTGATGGACAGGTTATAGGGTCTAGGAAGGTGTGAGGAGGAGAATGGGATGAGCAGCATCCGCTCCACCCTGCTTCCTCTGCCCAGGCACCCCCTACCTTCCACCCCCACCCCCTCCCCAGACGGTGTCCTTTCATATCTGCCAGCTGCTTGTTCTCCAGACCCTCCTGTTAGTGAACCTTAGTTCCTGGGATGGACAAAAGCCATGTGTGGGCCTGGAGGTCAGGTGGGCAGGGCCCCAGTGGGACTTCTGAGAGCTCTTCCTCCATAAAAAGTTTAAATTATGCTTTACAATTGCATTGATATAAAGATGAATATATTAATATTATATACTAAGACATTTTCTTTGACCTAAAAGTTCATTTATCTTTTCTGGCGTTAAAACATTTTCTGGGAATTCCCTAGCGGTCCAGTGGTTAGGACTCTGTGCCTCCACTGCAGGGGGCATGGGTTTGATCCCTGATTGGGGAACTAAGATCTCACAAGCCGCGTGGTGCAGCCAAAAAAATTTTTTTTTTCCCCTGGGCTTCTAAGGTGGCAGAAAAATGACCCCCAAAGATGTCCAGGTCCTTGTCCCTGGAACGGTGCTGTTAGATGACGTGGTGGAGGGGAGTCAGGGCTGCAGGTGGGATTAAGGTTGCTCATCTGATTTTAAAACATTATCCTGGGTCATCTGGGTGGCCCAAGGTCATCACAAGGGTCTTTTCGGTCCTGGCTTTGAAGGTGGGAGGGGCCATGAGCCAAGGGGCGGGGCAGTTAGAAGCTGAAAAAGGAGGGAGAACCTTCTCCCCTAGAGCTCCCAGAAAGGAAGGCACCCTGATGACCCTTGAACTAGCCCATTGAGACCTTACTGGCTTCTGATCTTCAGACCTGTAGATATTAAATGTGTGTGTTTGTGGCCATTGGAAGCTAACCGTCCCTAAAAGTGTCGTGGGCCCTGGGCAGTGTGGGCTCGCATCCCTGTTCTGCTGCTAACCGTCTGTTGACTGCGCAAGTTGCCTAATTTCTGGGCACCGCCCCATCTACACAGCCACCACAGGTAGAGACCTGATGCAATGGCCGGGATGCAGGCCGCAGGTGCGCTCGTCCTCCGGGTGGAGCTGCCGGCGCGCGCAGCGGGCCGCCAGGAGGCAGCAGAGGCCGGCCCCTCCCGCCTGGGCCCGACTGCGCCTGCGCGGCGTCCGCGGTGGCCGGACGGGAAGTGGGCGGGGTCGGCTGGGAGCGGCTAGAGGGCGCCGGGCGGCCGAGTGGCAGGTGAGGACCGTGGGGACCCGGGGTGCGGCGGGGCGCGGGCGGGGTGCTGACGCGCCCGGGGAGGCTCCGGCGGCGGCGCCAGGGGTGCAGGGGCGGGTTGGGGAGATGAGGAGGCCGAGATGGGGAGCTGCGAGGGGCTGGGAGCCGAGTGGGGGCTGAAAGCGGGGGCGGCAGCCGGGACCCGGGGAGCCCGGGGCGGGCTTGGGGGCTGCGCGCCCAGGGTGCAGCGGTGGGGGTTGGGCCCGCGGGGGTGTGGCCGAGCCGGGGGGCCGAGGGCCGTGAAGCAGGATGGGGTGCTGAGGGTTGACGTGCCCCCAATGCTTGGGCTTCCTCCTTCCCCTCCGCCCGCATGGGAGCATCTGGCCGGGCCCCTGCCCAAACCCCTACCCCAGAAGCCCCCGCACCTTTGCCGGACTGCAGCTCTGCCCCAGCGCCTCCACCCCTGGCCTGCCCCCACCCGGCCCTCCCCCAAGCGTATTTAAGGTGTTTTAGTTAAAGCCAGTGCTTGGGCTACAGCAGCTTTAGCGAGACGCGTATGAGATTGAACCTCCGGTAGGGAGGCCATGGCTCCAGCAGTGCAGCTGTGTGACTTCAGGCAAGCCCCTTAGCCTCTCTGTGCAACAGGGAGATATGGTAGCTGATTGTAGGGATTTTAGTGCAGGGCTTAACATAGTGGGGCCTAGTCAATGGTGATGGACGCCTCCCCGCAGCCTTCCACTCAGCTGGACACATGTCTTGAGTGACACGTCCTGAGTGACACAGCCTAATGACATTCCCTGGCACGAGTTCTGTGGGTGAGCTGTGCTCCCACCATGGGAGATAGAACATGAAGCTCACTGCTGGCTTTTGTGCCATATCCGGCCTATTGTCACAGTTCACTCTTCCTCCTGCAACTGAGCTGGAAATGACAAAGGCGTGGGAAGACCCCACCTGATTCCGGCTTTGCCATTTCCTGCCTGTGTGGCCTCAGGTTGCTGACCTTCCCTGAGTCTGTTTCTTCACTGCAACCTGGCTAAGTCCAACAGCGTGTACTCAGCATAGTTGTGAGAGGTAAACAGGATGCAGGCCACTCTGCAAACCTCCACACGTTCATTCCTAGAATTCCTTTGTGATATGGCCTGAAGCCAGCCCTGTCCTTAGGACCTGTTCGCTGCCCACCACCTTTAGTAGAGTGTCTTAACTTCCTCTTTCAAGGGGCCAGGCCTCAGGCTGCACCTCCCAACCCACACCATCTGCTGCAGGGTGTTGGGAGGAGGCCGACACCTTCCCTCTGCCCACATGTGCCAGCAGCCGTGCACAAAGGGGCCTTGCACGGAGGGCTGTGGTACAGCCGAGAGACCGGGTGTGGGAGTACAGTTTATAATCTTCTGAGAAGTCAAGCCTGTAAAAAGTGACATTTGCACAACAATGTGAACGTGCTTAATGCAGCAAAACTGTACACTTAAAAGGGTAGAATGATAAATTGTATGTTATGTATAGTTTACCATAAGTGTTTTAAAAAGAAAAAAATACATATGTGGGAAAATATCTGGAAGGGTTTCTGCCATACTCTTCCCAGTGTTTGTTTATGAACGAAGGAATAAGGCTCTCTACTTGCAGAAAAATGTTTGCTGAAAAATGTTTGCAGAAAAATGTTTAACTGTGAATACTTTTGTAACAGTGATGCAGTTTCCCTTCCTAAAGATTGCTGTTTCTCTCTTCACTCCTGTTCTGAAATCAAACAGGACTTGACAAGTATCTTGTCCATACTGCCGAGAAAAACACAGTTGTACAAACACACATTGGTTGAGCTTCGAAGTCAAAACGGTTAACCTGGAGGATAATAAATATTTTAAATGGAAAAAAAAGAAAAATGGGCTTTTACAAGTCAGATGCGAGCAGAAGTGCTATAGAGCCGTGAAGACGGCTGTGCCCCAGCCATGGGGATTTCAGCAGAGGCAGGGCCGGAGCTCTCAGGGCTGCACCTGGGCGATGGGCGCAGAAATGAAAGAGGGGCCTGGGAGCGGCCAGCCCCAGGGTCGGCGGCCCATGAGGGGTGGGCGGGGTTCTGTCCAGTTAGCAGCTGGGCTCCGCAGTCCCACCTTGGCCTGACTGGGACCCTGGCTAGGTAACTTGGCCCTTTCGCTGATGCCTCGCCTGAAAGGTGAGGGTAATAACACGGGGTATTGGGGGGGGGTGCAAGAAGAGGTGGCAGCGGAAGTGCGCTCAGAGGGTGGCGGCCCTGCAGTCCCCTGGCGGGTATTAGCTGCAGCACTGTTATTCCTGCTGATGAGCAGTGCAGAGGGGCTTCGTTCCAGGAGCTGGAGGACCTGGCCTCAGGCCACATTTGGCCAGACCGGTGGAGCAGGTGGCAGTGGGGGCTGGCGGCCCAGTGTCCCTCCCACGCCCCCCCTCCAGGTCCTCATTCAGGAGTCTCCCCCCCACCCCCGCCCCAGCTTCTCACCAGCTCCCAGGTCAGGACCCCCACACCAGGCCCAGCCCCGCTGCATCCCCCCATCTCACTGCCTGCCTGCTGGCCTCCATCCTTCTTGACTGGCTCCTCAGTTGGTCCTGGGAGAGCTCAGGGCTATGGTCCTGCCCTTGCCCCTCCTGACCCTCCCAGGGCTGCCTCTGGGCCCCTTTGGGCAGGAATTTCTCCCTCGCGCTGTCATCTCGGCCCCGGGCTCATATCAGCTGGGGTAGGTCACAGATCCAGGAGCTGGTTGAGAAGAAGATGGCAAGGAAGGAAGTTACTCTTGTCCCTTACCCCACTGTCCCGGCTCATTTCCTGGCCCTTTGTTCTGCCAGGCTATGCGAAAACAAGCCTGGTAGGTCCTGGTGATGCCCACCTGTCTAGCAAAGGCGGGGCTGGGCCAGGCCATGAGAGTAGCAGCCCTCACCCCTCAGGTACACAGTCATGCCTGGGCATGGAGCGGTGGGCACAGGGGCACAGCGGAGACCAGGCCTTGGTGCTGCAGAGGGGAGGGGCTCCCAACCCACTGAGAAACAGACTCGGGGGACTGGGGTCCAGGCCCAAGGAACAGCATCCCAAGGCTGGGAGGCAAGAAGGAGGCCCCTGCATCCCCAAAAAAACCCACCACAATCAGCGAGGTTGAAGGTGAAGGGCCTGAATTCGGTGCTTTGCTTTCGGCTGTGGGCCCTCCCATGCGCCCTGGGAGGTCAGTGAGCACCATTTGACCCTAATCACGTATCTAATGAGCGTGCTTTGGGCCACCAGCAATTTCAGGGCCTCGTATTTGTTTGGACTCAGAATTGCAGGGGAGCTGGGGCCAGTGTTGCCTGGGGCAGCTCAGCGTCACTCACATTTCTCTCCTCTATGCAACAGGCCAGAGCATTTCACAGGCAGAAGAGGCAGCTTGGCCTCTTTCCCTGCCCAAGGGTGGTTGAGCTTCCTGGGAAGTTCACGCCACCTTCCTGTTGTTTATCGTTGGCTCAGGCCCACCTGGCTGCCTCCTCCCTGCCCTTACCACCCCCACGGCGCCCGGCCCGGCCCCCCATCTCACAGTCTCGGACCCTTGTGTTTATAACGCAGTGTCTAGCTTGCTCTCACCTGATTGTTCTTTATCTTACGTCCTTCATTTGTTTCCCTGTTTGTTTTTTGCGGCCTGGAGCTGTGTTGTGTCACTCACTTGTGAGCAGACAGGAGGGATGGCCATGACTGGGAGCCTGTCCCCAGAACCTTCCATCACAAGCGCCCCAGTTCCTGTGTTATTCATGTGTGTCTACTTCAAGAAATTAACTTCCAATTCTCCTCACTGACAGATGAGAGAGGTTTTGTGTTTGTTTCTTTCTTTCTTTGGCCGTGCCACGTGGCTTGTGGGATCTTAGTTCCCCGACCAGGGGTTGAACCCAGGCCCCAGCAGTGAAAGTGCCGACTCCTAACCACTGGACCTCCAGGGAATTCCCTGTTTCTTAATTCTTCACCCTTTGCCCTCCAGACCCTCCACTGATGACACATCTTACTTCCCCTTCCCCCTCACCCCCATGCCTGCTTGTCTGCTGTGTCCTGTCTCTGTTCTTCCAGGAGACTTGTGCTGAGTTAGGAGCTCTGATCCTCAGTGGGCAGTGAGCCCCCTGTATCCCCCATCCTCCAGCCCATTTGAAGCCCAGGACGGTCGGGGTGTTTGTGGACATGGACAAACCTTTTAAGCCTCAGGAGGCCTGGGACTCCTCCTGAGAGGACTTATAAGGCTTGACCATGTCCCAAAGGCCCTGACTCTCCTGGGTTAACCCTCTGCTTCCCTTCTGCCCACACGCCCTCTGTACGATGGCCCTGCCACCGTGCCATCAGGTAGCCCTGCCCCGCTCTGGGCATGACTTCCAGGCTCCCAGGCCCAGTGGCATCACCTCCTCACCTTCCTGCTGCCCAGGTCCGGCGTCAGGTGGAACCCCTGCTCTGGCCGTGTCCACCTGCCTCCATGGCCTGGCCCTGGGTCCCTCTCCTGCCTGCCTCTGGCCACACCAGCCGTCCTCTGCCAGGAACATGCCTTCCTCCTCCTTCAGGACATCCCTCTGCCCCGGGCTCTGTCTCCTGAAGCCACTTCTCTGGGCTCCCCCAGGTCCCCTCTCAGGGTTGTCCCTCCCACGTGGGCCCCGGAACTGTGTGTGAGGCCCGGGGGCCCCGCCTTTCTGCCTGGAGCCCCGAACTTGGTGCGGCACCTGCCCCTCAATGCTTCAAGGGGAAGCAAAGAAAGTGAGGCGCTCAGCACTGTAGGGCGCCGATCGACTGTATTCTTGCCAACCCTCACGTCTCTCCCCAGAATGAAGACCAGTGACCCAGCAGCAGCCCCCCAGGATGCTCTGGGCATGGCCTCGGGAACCCCACAGCAGAACAGCCAGAAGGCAGAGGAGACCCCCAGCTTCCTGGACGAGCTCCTCCGCGACTTCCCAGCCCCGCTGGGCCCAGAGAGCCCTTTGCCATGGAAGGTCCCAGGGACGATGCTGAGCCAGGAGGAGGTGGAAGGCGAGCTGGCTGAGCTGGCCATGGGCTTCCTGAGCAGCAGGTGAGCGGTGTGGGTGCCGGGACAGTGGCCCAGGATGGAAGGGGGAAGGGAGCACAGGGCACGACCCTCACCCTGGCTGCCTTCACCCCCTGCCTTCCGCTCCTGCTGACTACATTCTGCGCAGAACTCCCCTGCCAGCCCCGTGGGTTTCCCAGGGCTGCCACCGCCAAGCGCCACAGACCACGCAGCTTAGAGCAACAGAAGTGCCCCGTCTCATTGTCCTGGGGGCCGGAAGTCAGGGCCGCTCCAGGCCTTCCTCTTAGCTTCTGGTGTCACCTGGTCCTGAATGTGCCCTGACCTGTAGACACATCACCCCAGACTGGCTGTTGTTGTCACCAGGCGTCCTCCTTGTCTGTCTGTGTCTCTCGTCTTCTTGTAAGGACATCAGTCCTGTTGGATTAGGGGCCCTGCTCCTGTGTGACCTCATCTTATACCTGCCAAGACCCTAATCCCAAACAAGGTCACGTCCTGAGCCACTGGATTAGGACTTAAGCGGACCTTTCCAGGGGACACAGTTCAACCCCTGATGGATGCTAGCAGTAGGTCCCATTTCTATCCTGTCTCGCAGTCAGGGAGGCAGAGGCTAAGAGACTGGCCTGAGGCCTGGCAGTCCCCTGGCCACCAAGACCTGAGAGGTGGTGGCACTGTCCCTGTTTCACAGGCCGTGAAGACAAGGTTCAGAGAGGGACACGACCAGCTTGGCAGGTGTCGGGGGAGACGTGCACCACCGGCAACCACAAGGGAGGCTCATGGGTGAGGGCTGGTGGGTCACTTGTCCCCTGTGAACCTCATCCCTCTCCAGGGGCCGCACCCACCAGTGCTAGTCACTGGGTTACCCCTTGTGCTGGGACACGCCCCAGCCTCTGCGGTGGCGTTCCGTGTCCCCAAGTGCTCTTTCTTCGTGGCAGGTCAGCCCCACCCTCTCGCACCCCTGGGGCACCTGCTTGGTGGGACCCGAGGCCCCATAACAGTCAGAGATAGGAACGTAAAGGCTACGGGCCCACTCCAGGGCCGCGTCCATGGAGCTCGGGGGAAATGCCAGTGACCTGTCCCTCGGTGTGGTGTGTGCAGAGGGCGATGCGGGCTGCTTTGTTTTGCTTTGGGAAAATATTTCAGAGGCAGGTGCCGTAAAGCAGATCAGTGGAGCCAAGCGGGCCTGGGGCCTGACGAGGCCACATTGGCGGTCTGGGTGCTGGATGTGGAAGAGACGAGGGGCTGGGAGTGCAGAGGAGGGAGGGCCTGGCACCCACCAGGCACCACAGTGGCACTTGGGGGACAGAAGGAACATTGAGGGGCCCTGAATCCCCAGCAGCCACTGGGCAGGGCTGGTGCCCCTGCCAGGCATGAGGAGGGCGAGAGGACCTTCTTGCGGGCAGGGCCTTGGGGGGTGAGTTTAGTTATGGGGGAGGGCGGGTGCCTCAAGTTTCCCCCTCAAGTAGGGGGGAACTCTCAAGGTGGAGCGGGGCCCCTCAAGGCCGAGCAGCGGGCGAGGCTGGGGGAGTGGGGAGAGCGCCAGGCCCTGAGCACAGGGGGTGAATGAGCTCCCGTTAATTAGCAGATGACATAGCAGGCCTGAGACCATCGGTGATCGGCAAGAGGCCAGGGTTCACAGCCCCAGAGCCTGAGGCTGGCAGGGGTGGTGTAGGTGGGCCCCCATGGCCCCTATAGGCCCCCCATGAATCCATCTTGAAGGATTTTTTTTTTCTTTTGGTTCCGCCGCACGGCTTGCGGGATCTTAGCTTCCTGACCAGGAATCGAACCTGGGCCCTTGGCAGTGCAAGCGCAGTCTTAACTAGCCAAGGAATTCCCAACCTTGAAGGAATTTTAAAGTCTCATATTTTCCAGCCATTTTAATGGATTTATTTTTGTCTTTCCCTAGTATTTCTTTACTGTGTAGACACAGATGTCACACGTGTCACACGTCTACACACGTCTGGCGGTCGGGGCCCCTACCTTCATGTCCCAGCAGCTCGTGTGCAGGCTCTTGGCTATCCAGGCCCGAGTGTGTTGGTCCGCGGGGTTTTTCAGGTTGTAAATAGAATCCTGTGTGAGACTGTCCAGGAGTCAGATCACGAGGTCGGGACTGCGGTGATTTACCTCCAGTCCTCCCCTTGTGGTCAGGGGTCACCTCTCAGGTCCCTAAGTGGTACGTCCCTGACACTGTGGCCACTGATGTGCGTTTTCATTTCTGCTTCTAGACTGGTGGCTCCTTGGAAACCCCGAGGTGGCCAGATAAGAGCGGTTCTTTTTTCTTGGGTACCTGGTCCTGGTCTCCGAGGCATCGCTGTCATCTTTAGGGGCCTCGGGGCACCAGGCAGGACCCCTGGATGAGACGGGAGGGCGGCCAGGAAGCCAGGCTGGGGACCACATCCAGGCATTGTCCTCTCCCCATGGCCGGAAGCTGCCTCACTGCCCCCAGCGCTGGGAGCAGAGGTGCACTTCTCCCCGCCCTGAAAAAGGAAAGCCCAGAGCCTGGCAGGAAATCCCCACACAGCAGAGGAACACACTTCTCATGCCTTGGCTGGTTGTTTTTCTTTTTTTTTTTTAATTAATTTATTTATTTTTATTTTTGACTGTTTTGGGTCTTCGTTGCTGCACGCGGGCTTTCTCTAGTTCCGGCAAGCAGGGGCTACTCTTTGTTGTGGTGCTGGGGCTTCTCACTGTAGTAGCTTCTCTTGTTGTGGAGCATGGGCTCTAGGCACGTGGGCTTCAGTAGTTGTGGCACGTGGGCTCAGTAGTTGTGGCTCGCAGGCTCTAGAGCACAGGCTCAGTAGTTGTGGCGCACGGGCTTAGTTGCTCTGCGGCATGTGGGATCTTCCCGGGCCAGGGCTCGAACCCGTGTCCCCTGCATTGGCAGGTGGATTCTTAACCACTGTGCCACCAGGGAAGTCCATGGCTGGTTGTTTTCTAAAGGCAGGTCCAGAGGCTGCTCCCCTGAGTCACTATCTCATTTTAAAAAATGACAAATTCATCCCAGTAGATCCCTAAGGCCATCTGTAGACACACACCGGGACGCCCAGAGGGATGTGCCCACCCACCTGGCCCAGACTTCGGGGACAGGTCAGGATGCAGGATGAGTCCTAGAGGCTGCAGGGACAGCTGGGGGATGGAGCCACCCCTTATACTCGGGGAGCCAGGGGGCTCTGTGGCTGGAGCGGGCCCCCGAGGCTGGGGGCTAGGCGGGCAGGCCCTGGAGCCTGTGGAAAGAATTTCCTATAGTGCTTCCCACTGGCCTCGGTCTCTCCACCCCCCGCGGTCTCTCCACCCCCCGACCTCCCGGAGCTGCCTAGTGTCCCTCTTGTCCCGTACTGGAGGCTTCCCATCCCCCTTGTTTGCTTTCCGGCTCCTGCCTGCACTGACCCTCAGCTCTGCTCTGCGCAGCCTGTCTGACCTTGGTAGCAGCCAGCGAGGTCTTGCTTCCCAGACTCGGCCCCAGGTGGCACCCCTGGGGTCACCCCACTTCTCCAGCTGCTCCGGCTGCTCTCTGCCCCACCCCTTTCATCCACCCGGACCACGTGCCCACTGGCCACAGGCCTCTTGACCTCAGTGGAACCTGAGACTCACTGTGGACCCGCCCGGTCCCCTGCCCAATGCCTGCTCTGTCCCCTCCCATCCACTGCCAGGCCCACCCTCCAAGATGAGGCCAGGAAGTCTAAAAAAGCCCAATTGCAAGACGGGAATAAAGACGCAGACCTACTAGAGAATGGACTTGAGGACACGGGGAGAGGGAAGGGTAAGCTGGGACAAAGTGAGAGAGTGGCATGGACATATATACACACCAAATGTAAAATAGATAGCTAGTGGGAAGCAGCCGCATAGCACAGGGAGATCAGCTCGGTGCTTTGTGACCACCTAGAGGGGTGGGATAGGGAGGGTGGGAGGGAGGGAGACGCAAGAGGGAAGAGATGGGGATATATGTATATGTATAGCTGATTCACTTTGTTATAAAGCAGAAGCTGACACACCATTGTAAAGCAATTATACTCCAATAAAGATGTTAAAAAAATTGCAGTGTATGCAAAGTGCAATAAAGCAAAGCACAATAATCAAAGTGCAAAAAAAATTATATAAAATTTAAAAATAAAATAAAAATTAAAAAGCCCAATTGGATTATATCATGTCTCTCTTCAAGCCACACCAAGGTCATGCTGCCTCCCCAGGTTCCCCTTCACCAGCTGTCCCAACAGCCTGCCTTGCCCAGGGACGCCCTGGGCTGCACACAGCCTGATCTTCCAGACACTGCCCATGGGTCCCACGCTCCCTGGATTCCTTTCCTGGGGCGTACGTGACAAAGCACCACGGGCTGGGCAGCTTAAACAACAGAACTGTATTGTCTCAGGATTCTGGAGGCTGGAGGTCCCAGAGCAGGATGTCGGCTGGGCTGGTCCCTCTGGCGGTTGCTGGCAGTCCTCGGCTATAGGCTCAGCTCACCAGTCTTCACCTTCACAGAGCATCTCCCTGTGGGTCTCTGTCTGAATTTCCCCTTTCGATAAGGACACCAACATTACTGCATTAGGGGCCCAGCCTACTCCAGTGGGACCTCATTTTAACTCATTGTATCTGCAGCGACCCCATTTCCAAGTAAGGTCACATTCTGAAGCACTGGGGGTTAGAACTGTAACATACACATTTTGGGAGACACAGTTCAACTTATAGGACTTCCCCAACCCCCAAGGGTCCCCAGCTGGTATTGGGTACCAGGAGCTGGTATAAGGCTGGACGTCAGGCAGTTTGGCCTGGCCACTGTGACCAGCAGAGAGGCAGCTCGCACGTCTGTGACTCCCCCTCCCCACCAGCCCCAGTGAGGGCCCCATAAATGGTACTGCGTGGATGGCCGTCCAGCACGAGGACCAGAGGCCGACCTGCCTGTCGTGGGTGCACGTGGAGTGTGAGCGGTCACCGCTACCTCTGGAAGGGCCTCCGGCAGCAGAAAGAGGCTGGGGGTCTCTGCCTGGAGTGTGGGGCAGGCTCTGGGGTGCTGGCTCCTGCTGAGGAGCCAGCCCCTCACTCCGGGTTTGTGCCCCCAGGAGCGCTCCGCCACCACTTGCTGCCTGCCTGGCCCACGAGGCAGTTTCCCAGCTGCTGCAGACGGACCTTTCTGAGTTCAGGAAGTTGCCGGAGCAGGAGGAAGAGGAGGCCCCTGTGACCCGTGAGTCTCCCTCTTGGGGCCCTGGGCTTATTGGGCAACACTCTCCAGCCAGATGGGGGCCAGGCTGCAGGGGAGTGTCAGGGCTCACCTGGCCCCCCTTTCCTTTCCCGTTTTTCTGGTGGACAGAGGGGTTGTGGGCAGCGCCGGGCTCGTGTGCTTACGACAGGGTGTCAGAGACCAGTCACAGGGAGAGACCTCCCCAGCATGGAGCCAGCGGGGTGAGCGCCGCAGCCCGGGAGACAAACAGCCCTGTCCCGGGTCACGCAGGAGGAGCCCGAGGTGCCAATGGGCCTCACCCACACGCTCTTCCACTTCAGCGGGTGACAAGTGGGTGTTGATGCGAGAGCTGGTCCCGGGGTCCAGTGGTAGAAAACCCAGAGCTCGGGCCGTGTCTCAGCTGATCCAGGTTGGGACCCTTGTCAGGTGGAGACTTGAGGGTCCCTGAGAGCCTGGGGAGGCGCCACAGAGGCCTGTGTCCTGTTCCGGGGACAGCAGTCAGCGGCCAAAGGAGCCCAGGATGGGAATGAGCCTTGGATCAGGCAGGGCCCTTGTTTTGCAGGCCTTTCTGTCCCTTTCTTAGTAGTTCCTTCCAACTGTATTCCACCCAAAAGTCGGTTCACGTTGGACCAGAACTGCAGAGAGCGAGAGCCTGTGGGCCAGGCCCTGGCAGAGTGTTGGGTGAGCCCCGCCTGAGCAGGGTCTCAGTTCCTCCACACCTGCTGGAGAAGGTGCGGGGCTGTGGGCCAGTTGGGATGCAGAGAAGCAGGGTGGGTCCTGGGGTCCAGCCCTGGGGTGGGCAGGGGGTGGGGGGCATTTGGAGCCTCAGCAGATTTCCCCTCCTTTGCCATTTCCTATTGGACAGTGTTGCTTTATTATTGTTTGTTTTTTAATTGAGACATAATTGACTTGTAACTGTAACTTAAGTGCACAATGTGTCGATTTGGTCCTTTTATGCATCGCAGATGGTTACCTGACACCTCCACCACTCACATAATTACTATCCAGCCATGTCCCTTTAAACTTGGCATTAATGCCACATGGAGGGCAGAGCCAGGAGGGGGGGGGGACACACGTGGCCTCGCCCCCCACCCTGTTCTCTGGCTCCCAGCCCAGCCCAGCTCCGAATTCCTGCCCTGAGGCTGTGCGGGTGACAGACCGCCTTTGTCCTGTGCAGAGCCTGCTGCCCGCGCGGCCCACAAAGGGGCGCCCCGCCAACTCCGCCCACGTCCAGCGGGAAGTCAGCGCCACCTGCTGGCGGGAAGGAACTGCGCAGCTGACACCCTAGAGCCAGGCCTGCGGGCTGGGGAAGGGGAAGGACATCTCGGCCGGCCCTGCCCTCCAAGCAGGCCTGGGCCCGCCGCCCTTAACAGCTCACCCCTGTCATGGGAGTAGAACACAGTCAAATCAGTCTATCGAAGCCATTCTTGCAAAACTGGCATTACTCGAGTGTTATAATAATCACTGCCCTGGGACTTCCCTGGTGGTCCAGTGGTAAAGAATCTGCCTTCCAATGTAGGGGACGCAGGTTCGATCCCTGGTCGGGGAACTAAGATCCCACATGCCGCGGGGCAACTAAGCCCGTGCGCCACAACTACTGAGTTCATGCGCCTCAGTGAGAGAGCCCGCGTGCCACAAACTACAGAACCCACACGCCCTGGAGCCCATGCACCACAACTAGAGAGAAAACCTACACGCCACAACTAGAGAGAAGCCTGTGCACCACAACAGAAGATCCTGCATGCCGCAACTAAGACCCAACACAGATAAAAATTAATTAATTTTTTTAAAAAAGAATCAACTCCTGAGGGCGGAGGTGTGACTGAGACCTCTGTGTGGCCGGGCAGGTGGAGCCTCCAGCCGCCCCGCCCTGCCCCAGCAAGCAGTTCCCTTGAGCGGCCTCGGCCTTGGGAGTCTGTGGGCCGAGGTCCTCCTTCCTGCCCTCAAGGGGAGGGGATTAGGCCCCATTCTCGAAGGGAGAAGTAGCAAAGCATTTAAGGACGAATTTTAAAACCAGCTCCTGGTTGTAGTGGAATATGGGAAAAGCACAAAAAAGTGTCTTTAAGGAAAAGCCTCAGCCGCGGACCCAGCCCTGCGGATGCCCACTGCTGACCTTATGGGGTTTATGCCTTTCTCGCCTCTTATCTTCTGGGCCCAAGCGGGTCAAAGGCTTTTCACGTTCTCGTGATCAAACCATATGTGTAATTTCCTCTCTTTCTTTTTTTTTCACATTTTTTCTTAATATCATTTTTTTTTAATGTCGTGACATGAGCATCTCATATGCTTGCAAAGTCTATTTCTGTTTCACCCTTTAACTTTTTAAAATTAAACTCAGGTAACCATAGCCTCGCGTGCGGTTGTGAGAAATAACAGTGAGGGACCCCCTGCATCTTTATCCTGTTTCCCTCAATGGTAACATCTCGAAAACTAGTGAAATATCACGACTAGGATCGTGACGTAATCTCATCCCACAAGGATGTCGTGTTACCTTTATGGCTACCGTAATACCCCCTCCCCACCCTAACCCCTGACAGCCACCCATCTCTATAATCTTGTCGTTTCAAGTATGCGTATAAATGGAATCACATGGGATTGGCTTTTTTCACTGAGTGTGGTTCCCTGAGATTTGCCCAGGTCTCTGTGTGTCAGTAGCTCTTTCCTTCCTTCCTGTGAGCACTGTTCGGGGTGCGATGTTTCGGAGTTTATCGTTCACCTGTTAAAGGGTGTCTGGGCTGATTCCAGCTTTTAGCTGTTGCAGATAACACTTCTGGGACCACCGGGCGCATGTCTCATGTGAACTAGGCTCCATTTCTCTGGGATTTGAGCCCCAGGGTGCAATTGCTGGGCCGAATGGCAGTTACGTGTTTAGTTGTGAAAAATAGCAGCTTAATTCTTCACCGGGAGAACAGACCATAATTTACTCTGTTGTTGGATGTATATTATTTCTAATTAATGCACAATTATAAATGATTCTGTACTTGTTCTTAAGTTATCTTTGCATATCCAGCTCTTTCCTTGGGGTGGGCTCCCATGAGGGGCGTGGCCTCGCCATGTTGAGGTGGGGAGGTGCTCCTTGTGTGTGTTGCCAAACCAGACACTTCTCATGCTGATGACACAGGCTGTTTGCGCGGTTTCTTAGGCTGCTGTGCTCAGGAGGCCCTGGGCGGCGACGGGCTACAGGGGCCACGGGAAGGGGGTGGAGAGTGGGGAGCCCCCGAGGGCCTGCGGTGGCACTTCCCTAACAGCCCCCTTTCCTACGCCTCAGTGCTGGATGCTGCGGGCCTGGCGCGGAGCCTCTTTGACCGGCTCTGGGAAGTGTGCAGCCAGTGGCAGAAGCAGGTGCCCGTGGCTGCCCGGGTCCCGCAGCGGCAGTGGCTGGTCTCCGTGCACGCCATCCGCAACGCCCGCCGCAGGATGGAGGACCGGCACGTGTGCCTCCCTGCCTTCAACCTGCTCTTTGGCCTATCGGTGAGTGCTCTGCCTGGGCGGGGAGGGCCGGGCGGGAAGTGGGAGGTTGCAAGGGCGGGGGAGGACCCTGGGTACCAAGCAGGGCTGCCGGCTGGAGCCGAGACAGGAGGGATGGCCACGGCTTCCGTCAGGAGGCCAGGTCCCAGCGCTCCTGGGCCTGGGCAGCCCCCAGCCCCTGGCTTTCCCGGCTGAGGGGCTAAGGAACGGGAGGCCCCAGCACCACATGCACCTGGACCCCTGCTTGCTGAGCCTGCTCTCCCCACCCACTGGGAGCCACCTGGCGCCTCTCCCCTCATCCCATGCTCCCCCCAGCTGGGCCCAGAGCAGAAGTTGAGGCTCCCGAGGGTCATCCTCTCCCAGACCCCCCAACATAGCCTGTCTAGTGGTGGAAACCGTGCTGTCCCGCCACACCCTGTCCCAGAAATGCCCATCTCCACCCTCAGACCAGAGTCTCTGGCTAGGTTGCGGCCTCAGTCAGGCCCAGGGCTGGCAGGACTGTGACCCCCACCACGCTCCCCACCAGGACTCTGTGGACCGTGCCTACTTTGCCGTGTTCGATGGCCACGGAGGGGTGGACGCTGCGAGGTACGCATCTGTGCACGTGCACGCTGTCGCTGCCCACCGACCAGAGCTGCCCACTGACCCCGCGGGGGCCCTGCGAGCAGCCTTCCGCTGCACCGATGAGATGTTCCTTTGGAAAGCCAGGCGAGAGGTGAGAACCATGGTGGGGCCAGAGGGGCCAGGCCTCACAGAGGGAAGGAAGCCGAAGTGGCTGGTGCTGGCAGAAGGCCCTTGCTCAACCCTGCTGGCAGTCGTGTCCTTTCACTTGTGCCTGGAAGGGGGCTTGAATAGAAGCAGTGTGAGGCTGCCCCCACTCCAGCAGAGGGTGTGAGGGCCTCACGGGGAAGGGCAGCTTGTCTTAAAATGCACCGAGGATTTCCTCCTAATCAGGTACAGTGGGATGACAGATGCAGAGGCATCTGCCTGTGGTTCCCAAGAGACGCCACCCCATGCAGGGCCACATGGGGAGCACCAGGGTCAGCCAGGAGACCGAGAGAGAGGAAAGCGTGGCCCCAAGGCTTCAAGGTGACCTCCGTAGGCAGGCACGTCACAAGCTGAGGACCAGATAGTTTGAATAAGCCTGACAGGCTCTGGGCTACGGGGTGGTCCCCAGCCATCCAGGCCAGGGAGATGTTGGCCTGGCAAGGGACCCTGGCTGAGGACATGGGCTCAGACCACCTGGCTTGTGCAGAAAAGGCACAGTCCCTGGGGAGACATTTGCTTTCTTTAGGAATTAGCCCTGGGAGGGGTACTTTCTTCAGGATTCAGAAGGCCCTTGATTTGTCTAAACATCGTAAAGTACAGAAAACAAAACACAGCACTGATATAGGCAGACCTCAGATCTTGCAGGTTTGGTTCCAGACCACCTCTGTAACATGCATATTGGGATAAAACGAGTCACATGAATGTTTTGGTTTCCCAGTGCAGATAAAAGCTATGTTTACACTGTACCCTCATCTATAATCGTGCAGCAGAATTACGTCTAAAACAACACAGGTACCATAAAAAACACCTTATTGCTAAAAAAATGTTAGCCATCATCTGAGCCTTCGAGTTGTGATCTTTTTGCAGTAGGAACATCAAAGATGACTGATCACAGATCACCATGACAGAGAATAATAATAATGAAAAAGTTTGAAATATTGCAGGAGTTACCAAAATGTGGCACAGAGACAGGAAGTGAGCAAATGCTGTTGGAAAAATGGTGACAATAAACTTGCTCGAGGCAGGGTTGCCACAAACCTTCAATTTGTGAAAAATGCACCATCGGCGAAGGGCAATAACGGGAAGCAGCAACACGTGGTCCACCTGAGGCTCCCCACCCCCCAAACACCTCCCCCCGGGGAAGTCTCCCTAGGCTGCTGGTGTCGGCAGTTACCACTATGAGGCGTTTGTTTCTGAAAGAAGAAAGGACGCATCCGGTCCCTCTGTGACCTTACTGCCCACTGAACCTCACCTTGGAACCTCGGGGGTCCTCCTAGCAGGGTGGATACTAAGATCGTGTCCCTTTCTGAGATCGAGAAACAGGCCCAGAGAGCTCAGGCCTGGCCCCGTCAACAAGGCTGAGGAGGAGACGTGGTGGGGGCAGGAGGCATTGTCATCAGATGCTCTGAGCACAGACCTCACCAGAATCAACAAGGCTGGATTTGAATCTAAACAGAAAACCTTCCAGGTCTAAGACTGTGAGGTGGGAGCCCCGCCAGCCGGGAGCTCAGGGCTGCTGCTCTAGTCAAGAAAGGAGTCTCTTAAGCAGAGCTGTTTAGTTTAGGCTCTGTTATTAAAAACACCTTTGCCGATACGTAATTAACATGTAAGAGACTCCACTTGTCCAAAGAGTACCATCTGGTAGGTTTTGGCATGTCTATGCCCGTGTGCCCCTCACCATGGTAACAGAGGTATTCATCACCCCCAAAGTTTCTTCTATCTTTGGTCATCCCCGCCCCTGCCCCCCAGCTCCCCAGACACCCACCTGTCTGCTTTCTGACACCGTGAAATGGCAGAGTCTGCTCTGCTGACTTGATGTAAATGCCCCTTTCCTGCTGCCTGGTCCCTGCGTGCATCGGTCTGTTCCTGTTTCCCGCTGAGCACTGTTCCGGGATTGGTGTCTGGCCAGCGTGGGGCGTGTGCCTGTGGCGGCCTCGCCGTCCTCACGCACGTGCACCCTCTCCCTGCAGCGGCTGCAGAGCGGCACTACAGGGGTGTGCGCGCTCATCGCCGGGAACACCCTGCACGTGGCTTGGCTCGGGGACTCCCAGGTGGTCCTGGTGCAGCAGGGGCAGGTGGTGAAGCTGATGGAGCCACACAGACCTGAGCGGCAGGTAAGGGGCCCCCAGGCAGGCAGGTGGTCAGGGGGACTAGGACGTAAAGGGGCCCTGGACCATCTTCCCAGGAAACTCCTGGTGCTCCTCCAGGGGAGGGCTCCCTGCCTGACTCAAGTGGCTGGGGGTCCCAGGACGTAAAGCTTGGGGCTTTAGCTGCCAGGAATCCCGCGCGAGCCCTTCCTGTCACAGCAACATGGAGCCCAGAGCTGCGGGGGAGAGCTGGCCCCTCTGCCCAGCAGGCGGCGCAGTAAGGAGTTAATGGGCAGGGTCCTCTCCTGCACACAGGTGGGGAGTGGTCAGCCACCTGGGCTGTGGGGGAGGAGGGCTTCAGGGAGGAGGTGACGCTGAGTCGGAGATGGAAGGGACCAGACTTGGGGCTGAAAGCTGCAGGGCATGGACAAGCTGTTGGGAGATGCAGAAATGAGAGGGAAGGAGGCAGAGCCGGATCCCAAGGCAGGTGTGGGCCCGGCAGGCCAGGCCTGGGGTCCAGGAGAGAGCAAGTTAAGCCAGGACCGGCCGCTGAGGCACTCAACGGCTGCTGCTCCTGGGGCAGGAGGCACTTTGGAAGGAATCTGGTGGCTTCTGGAATGATCGGACCAGCGGAGGGCAAGCTGAGGCCTGGGTCACAAAGATGCCACTGTAGTCGCCAGCCAGCTGTGGGGAGGACCTGCCTGTCAAGTCAGGAGGAAGAAGAGGGAGGCCAGGCTTTGGGATGGGGAGCCAGAGAGGCCTCGGGCCTCTGAGAGGGTGGTGATGCCTTTGGTCTGAGGGCCGGGGAACTCGGGGTGGGATGTTCCCTGGGAGTGCGGGGGCTGTTGGGACACCCCGTGAAGACTGGAGGGGCTGGGGATATGGGCCCGGGGGCCACGCATGGAGCTGCAGGGTCTGCAGTGGGGAGGGTGTGGCAGGAGATTGAGCGAGTCCCATCAGAGATGGGGGGAAGCAGGAGAGCGCAGCCCTGTGGCAGCGAGCATAGGAGGAACGGCCACCTGCCTGGGCCCACCTGCCAGGTGAGCCACTCAGCCCCTCAGCCCTGGGCGAGTGGGCAGGAGGTGGGGCCGGTGAGAGGAAGCAGTGGGCAGGGAGCCTTGGTGAGCCAAGCTGCTGGGAACCCACCCACCGGCCACCAGCTCTGGGCTTGCCCTTGGGGAGGCTGTTTCGGGCAGGTGGGAAGGATGAGGTGAGAGGGCAGCCGAGGCGGTGGGTGTCCCAGGAGACAAGAGGTGAAGATAGGGGTGCCCCGAGCCCCAGGATGCCCCAGCCTTGTACCAGGTGAGGTAACAGAGGTGGGAGCCACAGGGGAGGGCACGAGGCAATGGGGTTTTGCTCCAGCACAGACGCTGTGTTACCGCCCTTCAGGCAGCAGGCTCACACCTGGGAAACCTCTCCTTCAGGGGAGTTTATAGGACCGAAACGGTTTTTAGGACTCATGGCTAGACCAGGCCTCTGTACTGTCCTCTTAACGCCTGGAGCACCGTCGTCCTTTGTGGAGCCGGACAGCGCCTGGATGGGGGTAGGGGTGGGGTGAAAAGGACAAGAATGCAGGGGCACAGGGCTCGTCCAGGGCCTGGCTCAGGTTTCATCTAGCTCTGCAGAGTGGCCGCAGGTACACATGCTTGGGCCATTGAGGGAGGCACAGCATCCCCACCTGGACCCCGGGGCTCTGGCTCTTTCTGCTGCCGTGAGCATTTCCTGGACCCCAAAAGGCTGCTCGGGGACTGGCCGTCCGTCTTCATTGGCACCATCACCTGCTTAGCCATTCCTGCATCTTTGGGATGATTTAGGTTGTTCATCATTTCTCACTGCCTCACTAAGGCTTCCCTTGGGCGTTGATCAGAGCCGCGGCTCCCAGTGCTGCCTTGGAACCAGCTGGTCTCCCCTTGGGCAGCGCGGGCACGCCATCAGCACACGCGGCCTACCCGGCCCACCCTGGCTGTCTCCGCAGGACGAGAAGGACCGCATCGAGGCACTGGGTGGCTTCGTGTCCCACATGGACTGCTGGAGGGTCAACGGGACCCTGGCCGTCTCCAGAGCCATCGGTAAGGAGGTGAGGGGTTTGGGAGGGGGCCCCAGGGCCTGGGAATGTGCTCACCGGGTGGTCTGGGAATGCAGCCTCACCTGCTCATCAGTCAGATTGCAAAAGGGCTCTGGTGAATCCAGAGCACGGGTGTAGCCACCTCGGAAACTTGCATCCTGCACAGATAATTGCAGCTTGTTATGTTCATTAAAACAGTTTCTCAGAAAGATCTAGGAGGAAACCCTTGGCAGTTACTGTATGTGCTAAAGGTAATTTTTAATAGACAGTCTATAAATGAGGCTCACCCTCCCCTACCCACCTTTCACGCTGATGATTCTTTTTTCTACCTTAAAAAAAAAGTGAGAAAAACGGCACCCCTCCCCCACCCTATCTCCTGTGGCTGCCAGGCCTTGGTCTGGGGCTCAGACCTCCCTCCAGGGCTGAGAAATCGTTCCCTTCCTGCTCCCGCACCACACCCTGAGACGTGGCCCTGGCCCCTCCAAGCCTCCTGAAACGTTCTGTGCTTCTTGACACACACGGTGCCTTCCTTACAGCTGGACCCCAGGAGGTGGCCCACATGGAGGCCAGGAGGGGTCAGGCTCCTTCCAAGGGGACCGGGACTGGAGAGGGGACCACTGGGCAGCTCCGTGTCAGGGAGCAACATGTCTGGCTCGTGCCCTGGGGAGAAGTGAATGTCAGGGCCACAGCGGGGAAGGAGGACCAGCGGGAAGCCCTCAGGGGAGGCCTGAGCAGGAGAGAAGCCCGGGGCAGGATCCGGCGGAGGCTGTGCCCTGTTCTCTCCTGCGATAGGGGGATGGGAGAGGGTGCATGGGAGGCAGAGCCAGCATCCCGACTCGGCCTAGGTGCCCGTTGGGTGCGCAGGGAGCCGCAGGGGCTGGAGAGGGCCAGGGCCACACCCGGACAGCATCCTCGGCCTGTGTCCCCTCTGAAGTGAGACAGCTCTTGTAGGCAGCTGCCCTTGGCCCTGCTGGGTTCTGACTCTGCCCGCAGGGACACAGGGCAAGTCTGTCGCATCGCCCTGCTCTGTTCCTTTGGAGCACTTGGCACCCTGCGAAGCTACCTTTTCACCCTGTGTTGGAGGCGGGGTGGCTACAGGCAGGCCGGGGCCTGGGGAGGGGACAGCTGCAGGGGCATGGCCCTCACGATTCTCTCCCACGCCCAGGGGACGTCTTCCAGAAGCCCTACGTGTCTGGGGAGGCGGACACGGCCTCGCGGGCGCTGACGGGCTCCGAGGACTACCTGCTGCTGGCCTGCGATGGCTTCTTCGACGTGGTCCCCCACCAGGAGGTGGCCGGCCTCGTGCGGAGCCACCTGGTTGGGCAGCAGGGCAGTGGGCTGCGCGTGGCTGAGGAGCTGGTGGCTGCCGCCCGGGAGCGGGGCTCCCACGACAACATCACAGTCATGGTGGTCTTCCTCCGGGAACCCCGAGACCTGCTGGAGCCAGAGACCGATGCTGTGCCAAGAAGCTAGGAGGTCCGGGCCCCCCGTCCCCGTGATCCTCCCCCGCGGATGCCTTAGGACACGGCAGGAGGTGGGCAGGTGACGCCACTCACGGCCTCTGGCCCTGCTTGCGTCACCCCATCCTGGTGGCTGCCAGGGGCATCGCCTGCTCACAGCAGACGGGGTGACAGTGGGATGGCAGGATGTCCAAAGGAAGTCCAGGAAGGAGACCTCACGGAGGAGAAGGGGCCCAGGAAGTGGACAGGCTCTGGGCCCCATCGGGCAGGGGTGGGACCAGAGGCTAAGGCGGCGGCCACAGCCAAACCAAAGACACTGGGCATGCTTGCAGGGTAGCAGGATTCTGTGTGTGGGACCTTCGGGCAGAACCAGGAGCCACAGACATTTTCCAGTGCCTGGGTGTCCAGCAAAGTTTTCCCATCCACCCCTCACTGCCCGTCACTGGGAGGACTTGTATGGACCAATGTTCCTGTCTGGTCCTGGTGCCCAGCAGGTCCTGGCCGAGCCAAGTGGCTTCCCAAGTGGGGAGGGTGGCCTCATGGGGAAGGGGGAGGCGCCAGGGGTCTGATCTGCGGTGCCCACTAGTGACCTCCCTGGTTCCCGCTCACCCCTCGTGCACCAGGGAGGGAACACTCAGACAAAGACACGTGTGTCTTGTTTGTGGGTTTTTTTTTTTTTCCAGGGAAAAGTCTAATTCAGAAGCAGTATTTCAGGTTTTGTCCTTGTTCTGTCAGTGCCAATAGGACCCGTTGTGTCATATAACTTAAGCAGAGCTCAGCACTTATTTTATTCCTTAGAAAACTTAAGAATTGCTTTTTTTTTTTGAGAAACTTCTTTTGCAGTATTACTGGATTTTTTCCCCCTAGATCAGGATTGAAACACACTTTTCCAGGTGGTGTAAATAAGCCATTCAAGTGCCTTAAACAGCTCTAGGCAAGGCTGGAACTGCCGGGCCTGTGACGGGTTCTGATAGCACGTTTCAGTTTTTTCAAAAGCAGGATTTGTTTTGTCAGAATGGTATAATTCTGGCCAGAATTCTTCCCGGAAGAGTTCTTTCTGCCTTTGTGATGCGCCGATGAGAACGTGGGCTGGGCCTTGGGGCTCCAGAGTCGGGGTGACTGTGGCCCTGCCTCTCACATCTCTGACTGGACCCCAGGCTGAGGGACTGAGCTCCGCCAGTGGGCAGGTCCTTGCTGCTGTTTGGAATGTTCCAGAGGTCTTGTGTGTTGGTAGTTGAATTGGTTTCAACAGGAAACACACCGAAGGGGCTCTGCAAGGCCGAGGCAGCCTGAGGGTCTCCAGCTGTGTTTGGAGGCAGGGGGGATGCCACGGGGAGTCTGTCCTGCTCTGCCTGTGGGTGGCGGCCTCTGCTGCCTTGCTTTGGCCGCAGCCCACCTGCCTGCTGGCTCCCATTGAGTGGGTGTAGGGTTGGAAGCGCAGGGCCGGGCAGGGGCTCCAGGCAGAGGTCAGGGCCCAGGGAGAGGGGTACTTGGTGGGAGGACCTGGGCTCCCTGTGGTGGGCAGGCTGCCACAGGCAGAGGCTAGCAGATCTGGGAAGGGCAGTGGGTGGCTTAGCTGAGGCTTTAGAGGATGTCACTGAGGGGGCTTGGTGCCAGGTCCCTGAGGCTGCAGGGTCCCATGGAGGCGGTCAGAGTCCACCTGCAGTAGGAGGGCCCAGGAAAGGCTATGCAGGGCGCACCGTGATCCCGGCTGCACTGAGGGAGCCTCTGCCCCCCTCACCCAGGGAAGGGAGGGCAGTGAGAGCCCCTCCTAAGGCCAGTCCCCAGGAAGCAGCGGGACGCCACCTGCAGGCTCAGCGTCGTCCCCTCCTTCCCAGCAGGGATGCAGCGGCTGAGACCACGAGCTCAGGGGCTCCTGGTAGAAAGCAACTTTAGCATGGTCACAATTCAGAGAGCAGCTTTGGTGGCCCAGTGAGCAGGTGTTGCTCTGTCTAACCTGAATGCCCCACCTTCTGGGAGCCAGAGGCCCCCTCGTTGGCCCCTCCCAGGACAGGGATCAGCCAGCCCTCAGGTTGGGGTGGGGGCCCGAGGGAGCCCTGCCTCGTGCAACACCTGGGCACTGAGCCATCCTCCCCTCTGGACTGGGCACTTTCAGCCTCTGCGAGTCCTGGCCCACTTCCTCTTCAGGTCACAGTCCCAAGAGGGCCACTAGCCAGGGACACTGATCTGGAAACCTCCGTCGCCTCCTCAAGCCTCAGCTTTGTCACTCGGTCATTATCTTTGTGCGTCCCTGGGCCTCAGTGTCCCCTCTGTACTGAGTCTGTTGCACTGAGTCTGTGCAGCCGCCACTGGAATTCTGGAGGTGCTGGGCAAACTGGGGCGTCTTGGGGCGATGCTGCCAGGGCTAAGGGCCCCTCCCCCTACCAGCAGGGAGGGGTGATTAAGTATTATTAGTATCTATTCTTAACAGTAAGTGGGCTGGGGAAGAATCAAGCTACTGATGCCAGCGCCTTCCTTATATGGAAAACAAAAGCCAGAGCTATTGAGCCCTGCTTTCACAGGTGGGGCGGCTCCCAGGCAGCAGGGGTGGGGGAGGCCCAGGAGAGGGGCCAGCGCCAGTGCTGAAATCCCAGGGGGAAACACGGCCTCCCTGACCCAGCCCACCCTCAGCATCCAGGACTAGGAACTGGTGTGTTTCAAGGGGGAAGAGCAACCGGGGGCAGGCCTCACAGGAGAAGCACAGGCTGTCTGTCTGGGGTCCTGGGTCACCTTCTAGTGACCCCTGTCCTCCTTGGGCCATCATGCGGCCCCACCATTGCCCCTTCCCCTGCAGCTAGAGTTCCACCGTGGACTCAGGTGTCCTGGCCACGTCTGCAGTATTCAGAGGGTGGGGGTATAGCTGCGCTGCTCCTGGGCCTGGCCCCAACCCGAGCCAAATGGAGACCAAGTGGGCCTTTGCAGAATGAGCTCTTGGGTTTGATTCTGGCGGCAGCCCCAAGCGGGCAGCCCCGGAGGCCTGCACTCTTCCCCAAGGCTCCACAGCTTTGCTAAATGCACCTGCAGCCTTGCCGAGGGTTTATCCATGCACATCTTGGTGCGCTTCCTGGAAGTGGTGTTCTGTGCGAGGAGGTCTTGTTCCCAGACAGGGTGGCTGTTTCCCCATCCAAGGGACAAGTCCCAGGGGCCTCTGTGCTCGTGTCAATAAACCACAAGCTCTGAACCCCACCCCCGAGTCCCGAGTCTTGCCTTCTTCTCTGACCTCCTCGCTCCTGGTCCCTGGCGACCAGGGTGTGTTTGGAAGCTGCTGGGGGGTCATCTACCAATCTTGCAAAGTGAGCAGGTGATTCGGGAGAGTGCTGCTGGCCTGCAGCCCCTCTAGCCCACCAGCCAGCCTGGTTCCCGTCCCTGGGAGCCTGCCAGCACTAGCAGCAGGAAAGCTGTTCACTGCGAGCCTCTTCCAGGGGTGACAAGAGGGGTGTCAGGGGACTTCCCTGGTGGTCCAGTGGTTAAGAATCCGCCTTCCAACGCAGGGGACGTGGGTTCAATCCCTGGTTGGGAAAATAAGACCCCACGTGCCGTGGGGCAACTAAGCCTACGCACTGTAGAGCCCGCGTACCACAACTAGAGAGAAGCCCGCGTGCTGCAACTAAGACCTGACGCAGCCAAAAATAAATACTTCTTTTTGGAAAAGTGGCGGGGGTGGGGGGTCTGGCCCCTGCGGAGCCTGCAGGAGTCCTCAGTGGCCCAGGGACTCTGAGGATGGAGACCCTCCCCCATCACACTCAGACAGGAGGTCCCATGTGCTCTGGCCGAGCTCAGATCTCAAGGGAACGTGGGAAACATCAAAAATGCCTGCACGCGGGGACTGCTGACCCACGGTGCCGAAATGCTGCCTGAACTCCCCAAGACAGGGGCAGGAGGAGGTGCTGGTGCTTTCAGGGGAGTTGGGCCAGCCAGCCAGGATGGCTTTGACACTGCCACCTCCAACCCTGCCCCCGTGCTGAGCCTTTGTCCCCTGCTCGCTCAACTGCGCCTGCGTGCCCCCTCTCGCCTACCGTGGGCCTTGCATGTTGCCCCCAAATCACCCCTGAGGGCTTTCAGTGCCCCTCTGGCTCCAGGTGGCTTGGAGCAGTGGTCTCCCACCCTCCGGCCACGCAGCAAGGGAGGCAGCTTTATCTAGCTCCAGGCTGCCACCACGGGAGGCTGGGGCTCCCAACCAGGCCCTGGGCACCCCCAGCCCCACCTACTCACCCCTCGCTCTCCCCCTGCCTGCCCCCTCTGCCTTCTCCAAAGCTCCCAGCAGAATCTGCCCAGCAGAACCTCATTCTTAAGTGTATGCTGTCTTGATTGTTCCCTAATGAGCTGCCCACGTGCTGCAGGCAGATAGTGGCACCCCCCACACTCACAGTCACACAGCTTGGAGCCTGCGGGTGGGGCTGAGTGGCCCCTGGGGCAGCTGGGCCTTATTCACCTGCTGGACCTGGACCAGGACCAGGCCAGCGTGATGGCAGCTGGGAGTGGGGGCTGCAGCAGGGGACAGACCTGCACCCAGAGGCCAAGTCCGGCACAGACAGCCGAGGGCACAGGGTATGCCTTGGTGGGGCTTGGGGTGGGAGGGGACTGGGTCTCGTGCCCACCAGGTGGGTGTTCTAGCCTGGGGGCGCCACTGACAGCCAGCAGAGCCGGGGAGACAGGCAGGAAGCCAGCTGGGAGGGCTGATGACTAGCCGGCCCCCCAGTTCCCTTCAGAGTGTCCCGGGGCTCCTAGCTGCCCACCCTGGTTCTGGACCAGTCAAGGACAGACCCTCCACCGGCCCCACCCAGGAAGCTGCACTTCATCCTGGGTCTGCTTCTGGGGACTTGAGCCTGGACATCTGGGCGCCCAAGGCTAAGGGGTGTGTGCAGCCTCCTCAGAGCAGCCTGGGGACCACTCCAGCCCCGGCAGAGGCTACCCCCAGGTGGTCTGAGACCACCTCCTCAGACCACTGTCTCCACCACTCCTTATGGCTGTGGCTGGGGAGACCACCTCCTCCTCCTCCCTTTTCTCCCCATCCCCTCCCTCTCCTTTCTTAAATTATAAAAGTAATATGACTACAGACAAAACTTGGAAAAGAGAGAAGAGGAAAAACAAGATTTGATTTTGGGTGTGGAACAAAATAGCCAAGTTAAGTGTTTAGAAACAAAACAAAACAAAAGCCTCTAGAAATGAAAGACACCTTTTTGCCTAGAAAGAAACAATATAAAGTTGCTGAAGATGAAAAAGATTAAATATAAGAGCCATAGGGACTTCCCTGGTGGCAAAGTGGTTAAGAATCCGCCTGCCAATGCAGGGGACACGGGTTTGAGCCCTGGTCCGGGAAGATCCCACATGTCACGGGGCAACTAAGCCCATGCGCCACAGCTACTGAGCCTGCACTCTCGAGCCTGCAAGCCACAATACTGAGCCCACGCGCCGCAGCTACTGAAGCCCATGCGCCTAGAGCCCATGCTCTGCAACAAGAGAAACCACTGCAATGAGAAGCCCATGCACTGCAACAAAGAGTAGCCCAGCTTGCCACAACTAGAGAAAGCCCGCGCACAGCAACATAGATCCAACGTAGCCAAAAATAAATACATAAAAATAAAAGAGCCATAAATTTGAGCCTGAACTGCGTGTACATGTTTCATTGGCAAAAACGGGCAGCATCTTGGTCCATTTAAGGCCTGTTGGTGTCGTCATGTTCTGCGTGAATTCAGGCCTCACAGATGAAGCTGGTTCTCAGCAGCTGCCTTTCCCGTCCAGCCTGGGTGGCCTCGCCGGGAGCCGTCCCTTGTCACGACTGCCTCTCCCAGCTTGGGCAGTTCTTCCATCAGGTGTTTGACATAAACACCAAGAAGCAATGTCATAGATTGGATGTAACTGATGATAATCAGTTACATCGTGCATCTCCCGACACATTAGTTCGTCTTGCTTGTCTTTTCTGAAAATGGGACTGTGCTGGCTGCATTCTTCTCCATGCCTTGTCACTCAGCGTCCTGTTTCTCAGATTCATCCATGTGGTGTGAGTTTCTGGCTTTTTGCAGAAACGGAGCTGCTGTGCACATTCTCAACTAGTGTCCTAGTGCCCATATGCCAGGAGTGTCATGTGGACACTTCTGACCCAACGTTTCCGAAACCCACTGCCCTTCCCCCCAGCTCCACCTCGGTTCAGGGATTGTGTCACCATCCTCCACACTGGTCCCCAGAACCTGAGAGTGGCCTCTGCCCACCCTCATCTCCAGGTGCTTCCTAGCCCCCTGAAGGAGGTCCATTGGACCTATTGTCCACATGGGGACACTGCTGAGAGCAAACGAGTGACTATTAATGACAGTTGGGACAACAGCAAACAACAGAATGTCTGATCACTGTGCATGGGAGGCGTGGACAGTGACTAGTGGGTGACCAGGGTCCTCACTGCCACTGTAGCCAGATATGGAACACAGCCTAGAGCTCTACCAGTTGTAGTCATTCACAGAGTGGACTCTTAGTGTTTGAAAATGCTGTTCCCAAATAATTTTAGTAAGATGAAATAGGGGGGCAAAAAGGAAATCTAAATAATTAGAAAAATGTAAAGATTAGGGCAAAAACTTAGGTGATGTTAAATGGCAAAAGCAAAATACAAAGTGTATTGAAAGCATGTATCTGATCGCCTACGTAAATGGACAAATGTACAAGGAGACATATCCAGTCTCCACACAGAGGAAAGGCTGAAAGGAATCACACTATGATTGCAATCGTGATTACCTACCTCTAGGTAGTCAGATTTCTATTGGCTTTCATATTACTATTTTTGTAATATTTTCCAAATGTTTGATAAGCATGTTTTACTTTTAAAATCAAAGCGGTCGGGGGGAGCTTTAACGCTGTTCGAAGAGACAGAAACGGTTCATTCCTTCACAATTGCTTGCTGGTCTAGACTTGGGGTGGAGAACAGGACGCAGGCCCCGCCTGGGCAGGCTCTGCTGTGGGCAGGGGCCCGAGGACCAAGCAGGTGGGCGAATGCCAGGAGGCCTGGCTATTTGGCGACACCTCCCCATCCGAGGAGGCAGGCTCAGGGAGCTCTGGAGACGGGGCAGTGGGAGAGTCGTGAGCTCGGGAACAAGGGCCTGGTGGCCAGTGACATTCTGAGTGCGCCTGGAGGCTGCTAGGCCATGTAATTGGCACTGAGCCTGTGGCTAAGACCTGAGACAGACACACAAACACACGCGTGGGTCAGAGCAAGGGGTAGGGGCCATGGTAGAAGCGCTTAACCACATGCAAAGAGAAAAGGGAGGAACGGGAGGAACAGCATTCAGGGCGGAAGGAAGAGTAAGCCTACGGCCAGCCTGGGGAGGAAGAGTTTGCTGCCCCTGTGTTCTCTTGTGGTTTAGACACTACGTCTCCAGCAGCACCCCTCAACAGGGCCTATGCACCTGTGCCTCTGATGCCCTGGTAGCTCCTCGGCCTCCTCCTACCAGCCCTCAAAGCGCCGCGACACTCAGAGAACACAAGGCCCCACTGCAGAGAAGCCTGGGGCAGTCCACTAGGGATTCCAAGATTGGGCAGTGCTAATCTGTGGTCCTAGAAGCCAAAACGGCTGGTTGCCTCTAGGTGAAGGATTGGCCGGAAAGGGGCCCCAGGAGAGGTTCTAGGTGATGGAAATAGTCTCCATTTTTATTTGGGTCTTGGTGACACAGATGAACACTTTTGTCCAAATTCAATAGACCACGTACTTAAGATCGGGACAGTTCGCTGTATGTAAATTACACCTGGATACAAAATAAAAAGGCTCAGGCCAGACTCTGGGTAACCCAGGCAGCGCGCTTGGGGGAGTCATGGAAGGTGGGAGGGAAGGCCTACCGGGGGAGGTGCCAGGCAGCAGGGCTATGGACGGAGCTCCAAGACGGCCACACGAGCAGGTGGACAGTGACAGTCAAAAGGCCAGTGGCCCAGGGTGCCGCGGTGGTTAGACCATGGCCGTGCTGAGGGACGACCACTGGGCCCAGAGAGCCAGCCACAAGGGAACCTGGGTGAACCCTCCAGGAGTTGGGGAGAGTCAGCACTTATTGTGCACCTACTGTGTGCCAGACCCTGGGCTGGAGAGGCGCGGCTCACTGAGTTACGCTGCGGCCCTGAAGGTCACTTGATCCCTGAGCAGAGGAGGAGCCCGAGGCTTAGGGCTGCAGCTGGCGTGAGGCAGAGCCCAGGCCGCCTTCTTCCAGAGTCAGAACTGAGCTTCCCACCTCTGGTCGCACGGGCTGTGGCTGGGACCCTACGGGACAGAGAGCTGCCTGGCTGCCCGCGGGGCTGGGTGAGAAAAGAGTCAGCCTGTTAGAAACCAGAACTGTGTGCGCCGGCAATTAGTCCTAAGCATGCTGTGCTGAAGTCTCAGGTCTCAAGAACTTTTAGAAGGGCAAACACAGGTGGAAAAGGTGGAGCACGTGGGGCCTGGGGTGGTGGGTGAGGGCCAGGGGCCTGGGATGCCGCACTGGGGTTTGTCTCGTGTCCTTCGTCAATGACAAGCCCCCTATGGTCTCTGCAACTGCATTCGCGTTGTGAAGAGCCCTCCGCGGTGGGCGGTGCTGCCTGGAAGGGGGCGTGACCGCTTCGCCCACTGGCCAAGGGACACAAGTGTTTGCCCCGCGTGTGCATGGAGGCTCCCGCGGCAGGGGAATCTGAGCTCCGCTCTGTACGCAGGGAGCCAGCGAATAAACCCTCTTCTTCCCCCTCCAGGCTCCTGCCAGCCTCCCCTTGCCAAGCCCGGTCCAAAGCTGCCAGCGGATGCAGCGCGGGGTTTTGAGGCAGCCGGTGGCTGGGAAGGGCATCATCACACATGACTGTCACCTTTGAAAACGGAATCTGGAGGTAAAAGGCTAAGTTATGGTACATTTTAATAATGGATTCCGATGTGTCTGGTTAGAAGATTGTGGTAGATTTATTAGGAAAAAAGCAATGAAAATATACAAAACTATCCCATTCGAATGTTTATTTATTTAACATTTTTAATTATGTAAATATGCAAGTATGTTCTTAAAAGCACAGGAAAGAAGGGCAGGTACCTCTTGGAGGTGGAGTGGAGGGGCTTCTCTGCTCTGGCCCTCATGCCTTGTTTTACAGGCTTTGCATGGTTTGAACTTGCAAAAATGAGCATGAATTTTTATTTTTATTTTTTCCACCTGCGGGGCATCTTAGTTACCTGGACCATGGATCGAACCCATGCCCCTTGCAGTGGAAGCATGGAGTCTTAACCACTAGACGGCCAGGGAAGTCTGAAATATTTTTATAATTTAAAAAATTCATGGGCTTCCCTGGTGGCGCAGTGGTTGAGAGTCCACCTGCCGATGCAGGGGACACGGGTTCGTGACCCGGTCCGGGAAGATCCCACATGCCGCAGAGCGGCTGGGCCCGTGAGCCATGGCTGCTGAGCCTGCGTGTCCAGAGCCTGTGCTCCGCAGCGGGAGAGGCCACAACAGTGAGAGGCCCACGTACCGCAAAAAAAAACAAACAAAAAACCCCACTACCATTTACAATAGCTCCAAAACACATGAAATACTTGCTATAAATCTAACAAAATATGAACAAGAACTCTATGCTGAAAACTACAAAATTCTGATGAAATAAATCAGAGAAGATCTAAATACATAGAGAGACAGGCTACGTGCATGGTTTGGAATAGTCAAAATAGTAGAGATGCCAATTCTCCCCAAACTGATCTACAACTTCAATGTTATTACAATAAAAATTCCAGTGGCCGAATTTTTTAAATAGATATAGACAAGCTGACTGTAAAATTTACATGGGAAGTCAAAGGAACTAAAACCATTCAAACAATTTAGAAAAATATGAATAAAATTGGAGGACTCACAGAACCTGATTTAAGACTTACTGCATAGTTGCAGTAATCAAGACAGTCTGGTACTGCCACAAGGGTAGACAGATCAATGGAACTGGAAAAAATCCAGAAATCAGCTTTCACAAATGTAGCTAACTGATTTTTTGGTGATAAAATATCTAACATAAAATTTGCCACTCTAACCATTTTTTTTAAATAAATTTATTTATTTGTGGCTGCGTTGGGTCTTCGTTGCAGTGTGCGGGCTTCTCATTGCTGTGGCTTCTCTTGTTGCAGAGCACAGGCTCTAGGCACGCGGGCTTCAGTAGTTGTGGCTCGCGGGCTCTACAGCTCAGGCTCAGTAGTTGTGGTGCACGGGCTTAGTTGTTCCAAGGCATGTGGGATCTTCCCGGACCAGGGCTCAAACCCATGTCCCCTGCACTGGCAGGCGGATTCTTAACCACTGCGCCTCCAGGGAAGTCCCCTAACCATTTTTTAATTGTGGTTAAATATGCATAACAAAATTTAGCACCTTGATCATTTACGTGTACAATTCAGTGGTATTAAGCACATTCACAGTGTTGTGCAGCCATCAGCACTATCTATTTTCAAAACATTTTCATCACCCCAAGTAGAAGCTCTACCCATTAAGTAATAACTCCCCAGTCTCCAGCCTACCTCCAACCCCTGGAACCTCTAATCTACTTTCCGTCACTACTAAATACTCATATAAGTGAAATCATAAATATTTGTCCTTTCATATCTGGCTTATTTCACTTAGCATAATGTGTTAAAGGCTCACCCATGTTGTGGAATATATGAGAACTTCATTTTTATGGTTGAATAACATTCCATTGTATGTATGTACACATTTTGTTTATCCATTCATGGATAAACATGTGAACAAACATGACATTTATGTTGTTTCCACACGTTGCCTATTGTAAATAATGCTGCTATGAACATTGAGTTCCTGTTATCAAATCTTTGGGGTGTGTATCAATACCTAGGAGTGGAATTGCTGATGATATGGTTATTGTATCTTTCACCTTTTGGGGAACTATCAAACTGTCTTCTACAGCAGCTGCACCATTTTATATTCCCACCAGTAAGGTACAGGGTTCCAATATCCCCCATGTTTGCCAACTCTTATTTTCTGTTTTTTTTTTTTTTTTTTTTTTTTTTTTTTGCGGTACGAGGGCCTCACACTGTCGTGGCCTCTCCCGTTGCGGTGCACAGGCTCCGGACACGCAGGCTCAGCGGTCATGGCTCACAGGCCCAGCCGCTCCGCGGCATGTGGGATCTTCCCGGATCGGGACACGAGCCCGTGTCCCCTGCATTGGCAGGCGGACTCTCAACCACTGCGCCACCAGGGAAGCCCTGTTTGTTTGTTTGTTTGTTTGTTTATTTTTTTGCGGTACGTGGGCCCCTCACTGCTGTGGCCCCTCCCGCCGCAGAGCACAGGCTCCGGACGCACAGGCCCAGCGGCCATGGCTCACGCGCCCAGCCGCTCCGCGGCATGTGGGACCTTCCCGGACCGGGGCACGAACCCGTGTCCCCTGCATCGGCAGGCGGACTCTCAACCACTGTGCCACCAGGGAAGCCCTGTTTGTTTGTTTTTAATCATAGCCATCCTAGTAGGTGTGAAGCAATATCTCATTGTGGTTTGATTTGCATTTCCCTAATGACTAATGATGTTGAATATCTTTTTTTAATTTTATTTTTATTTATTTATTTTAAATTTTATTTATTTACTTATTTATGGCTGTGTTGGGTCTTCGTTTCTGTGCGAGGGCTTTCTCTAGTTGCGGCAAGTGGGGGCCACTCTTCATCGCGGTGCGCGGGCCTCTCACTATCGCGGCCTCTCTGTGGCGGAGCACAGGCTCCAGACGCGCAGGCTCAGTAATTGTGGCTCACGGGCCTAGTTGCTCCGTGGCATGTGGGATCTTACCAGACCAGGGCTCGAGCCCATGTCCCCTGCATTGGCAGGCAGATTCTCAACCACTGCGCCACCAGGGAAGCCCTATTTATTTATTATTATTTTTGGGCACGTAGCTTGTGGGATTTTAGTTCCCTGTTCAGGGATCAAACCCGAGCCCTGGCAGTGAAAGCACTGAGTCCTAACCACTGGACCGCCAGGGAATTCCCTTGAGCATCTTTTAATGTGCTTATTTGCCATTTGTGTATCTTCTTTGGAGAAATGTCTATTCAAGTCCTTTTCTCCTTTTTTAATTGGGTTGTCTTTTTGTTGTTGAGTTGTAGGAGTTTTTTATTTTTAATTGAAGTATAATTGACATACATTATATTAGTTTCAGGAGTACTACATAAAGATTCAATATTTGTATTCATTGCAAATTGATCACCATGATAAATCTTAACATCCGTCACCATACCCACTACAGATTTTTTTTCTCGTGATGAGAACTTTTAAGATTTACGCTCTTAGCAAGTTCAAATATGCAATACAGTATTATTAACTATAATCACCATACTGTACATTACATCCCCATGACTTATTTATTTTATAACTGGATGTTTGTACATTTAAAAACATCTAGAATGAATTTTTATTTTTTTCTTCCAACTTTATTGAGATATAATTGACATACAGCACTGTGTAAGTTTAAGGTGTACATCGTAATGATCTGACTTACACACATCATGGAATGATCGTCACAGTAATGTTAGTGAACATCCATCATCTCATATAGATACAAAATTAAAGAAATAGAAAAAATTTTTTCCTTGTAATGAGAACTCTTAGGATTTACTCTCTTATCAACTTTCATATATAACATGCAACAGTGTTAATCCTATTTATTATGTTGTACATTCCACCCCAGTACTTATTCATCCTATAATTGGAAGTTTGTACCTTTTGACTGCCTTCATCCAATTCCCCTCCCCTCCCCCCACCTCTTGTAACCACAAATCTGATCTTTTTTTCTATGAGTTTGTTTGAAGTGTAATTGACCTACAACACTATGTTAATTCCTGGTTCACAACGTATAGATCCTATATTTCCATACATTTAAAAATGATCACCTCGGAGCTTCCCTGGTGGCGCAGTGGTTGGAGGTCCGCCTGCTGTTGCTTTTTTTTTTTTTTTTTTTTTGCGGTACGTGGGCCTCTCACTGTCGTGGCCTCTCCTGTTGCGGAGCACAGGCTCCGGACACGCAGGCTCAGCGGCCATGGCTCACGGGCCCAGCCGCTCCGCGGCATGTGGGATCTTCCCAGACCGGGGCACAAACCCGTGTCCCCTGCATCGGCAGGCGGACTCTCAACCACTGCACCACCAGGGAAGCCCGCAACTGATTTTTGTGTGTCGATTTTATATCCTGTAACTTTATTCAATTCGTTTATTAGTTCTAACAGTATTTTGTATAATCTTTAGGGTCTTGTACATATAAAATCATGTCGTGTGCAAACATAGGTAATTTTACCTTCCTTTTCAATTCAGATGACTTTTATTTCTTTTTCTTGCCTAATTTCTCTGGCTAGAACTTCTAATAGTATGTTGAGTAGAAGTGTTGAAAGCACACATCTTGGTATTGTTCTTGATTTTAGAGACAGAGCTCTTCTTTTTCAATGTAGACATTTACAGCTATAAATTTCCCTCTGAGCACTGTTTTCACTGAACACCTTAAATGTTGGTATATTGTGTTTTCATTTTCATTCATCTCAAGGTATTGTCTTACTCCCTTTGTGATTTATTCTTTGACCCATTGGTTGCTTAAGAGTATATGTTGTTGAATTTTCACATATTTGTGAGTTCTTCAGCTTTCCTTCTGTTATCCATTTCTAGTTTCAATCCATCATGATTGAAAAGAATATTCTGAATGATTTCAACCTTTTAAAATTTATTAAGACTTGTTTGGCAGCCTAACATATGATCTGTGCAGGAGAATGTTCCATGAGCACTTGAGAATAATGTGTATTCTGCTGCTGTTGTGTGGTGTTCTGTTTATGTCAGGTCTAACTGGTTTATAATGTTGTTCAAGTTCTCTATTTCCTTATTGTTCTTCAATCTGGTTGTCCTATCCATTATTGAATGTGGGTATTGAAGTATCCAGCTATTATTGTAGTATTGTCCATTTCTCCCTTCAGTTCTGTCCATCTTGATTTATTTAATCTTTTGTCAATATATAATGACCTTCTTTGTCTCTTGTAATCTTTTTTTAAAATTTATTTTTATTTATTTATTATTTTTGGCAGCGTTGGGTCTTCGTTGCAGTGTGCGGGCTTTCTCTAGTTGCAGTGAGCAGGGGCTACTCTTCATTGTGGTGCGTGGGCTTCTCATTGCGGTAGCTTCTCTTGTTGCGGAGCACGGGCTCTAGGCATGCGGGCTTCAGTAGTTGTGGCTTGCAGGCTCTAGAGTGCAGGCTCAGTAGTTGTGGCACACGTGCTTAGTTGCTCCATGGCATGTGGGATCTTCCCGGACCAGGGCTCAAACCCATGTCCTCTGCATTGGCAGGCGGATTCATAACCACTGCGCCACCAGGGAAGCCCTCGTGTAATCTTTTTTAATTGAAATTCTGTTTGTCTGACAATAATATAGTGACCTCAGCTCTTTTGTTTATTATTTGCAAAGAATACCTTTTTCCATTCTTTTATCAATACTCTCAAGCTCTTTGTGTTTTTATATCTAATGTGAACCTCTAGTAGACCTCATAAAGATAAGGTCCTGTATTTTTATCCATTCTGCCAGTCTCTGTCTTTTAATACGAGAGTTTAGTCCATTTATTTTATTATTATTTTTTTTTGGCCGTGTCACACTGCTTAGTTCTCCAACCAGGAATTGAACCTGGGCCCTCAGCAGTGAAATCTCTGAGTCCTATCCAGTGGACCACCAGGGAATTCCCTAATATAATTAGTAGTAAAGAAGGATTTATTTTATTTATCAATTTTAGACAATATTTATTTCTTATTCTGGCAGTGAGGAATTAGCTCTTCTGTGATACTGTAACCCCCACTTTTCTCCTTTCATCCTCACAATATATTTTTCCACTGTGTATAGTTAAATCAATAGTTAGTGTTTACATTATTGACCAAGTAAGTAAACTTTGTTCACTCAAGCTGTAAATTATTATTACATTTTCTTTTTCTTACAAGTTTATTTTATCTGGAGTTAATAATTATTTCTTTCTTCAATTTTTTTAGTTTTCTAAGTACCTAGAGCTGTTCTCTTCCAAAGGTTCCAAACACATAGCAATAATTTTTCCAAATATTCAACCCATAACTGATCAATTCCATCTTTTTCTTGGAGACGTAATCCCACAGACCTCTGTCTTTCTGCTCCACTTTGGACTGGTTGCTCACTAAACCTGGTACACAAATGTTGTCCTGGAACTTCCTTTTGCCAGTCAAGAAAGATTATTTTTGTCATTTAGCTATTTGTTTTCTGTGTATCTTTTGTGTTTTTTGTTCTTCAATCTCCCCATTACTGCCTCTTTTTTAAAAAATTTAGTTGATTTTTTTGGTAGCATACCACTTTAACTCCCTTCCCCTTTCCTTTTCTGTATATTTTTATTTTCTTAGTAATTACCTTGGGAATCACAATTAACATCTTAAATTTATAACAATTATAAAATAAATATAACACATAAACAATTTCAATTAAGTAACAATTTTAAAAAATTATTGGACTTCCCTGGTGGCCCAGTGGTCAAGACTCTGTGCTTCCACTGCAGGGGGCATGGGTTCATGCCCTGATTGGGGAACTTCCACATACCGTGCAGCACGGCCAAAAAGAAAGAAAAAAATATTTTAAAATTATAATATAAAATACTGTGAATTATACTAACTTATTTTCAATATTAAATTATATTACATCTCCATCCTTCCTCTTCTGGCCTCCATGATTTATGAGGAGAAATCAGCTATTCATCTTATCGAGAATCTCTTGTACATACTGAGTCACTTCTCTCTGGCTGATTAAAACAATTTTTTTTGTCTTTGGGTTTCCACAATTTGAACATAATGGATCTCCTCTGGATAATGATTAGACGGGGTGGGCATGTGACCCAGTCTGCCATGAGGCAGGAGGGGAGGCTGCTGTGTGTCTGGTTGTCTCCTCACTCCTAAGAAGGGGACTCACCAGGGGAGACCATCCTTTCTGCCTTTGAATAGTGTGGCGCCATGTATAGTCTGGAACTGCTGCAGCCACCTCCCTACCTGCCTGAGCATGATGCCAATGCACAGAATAGGCTACAAGGGCAGAGAAGGGGAGCAGAAGCTGTACTTGTGGGATTTTTGTCAGGTGAGAAAGAGTCCATACTGTTTATACCAGTTTGGTTTGGCAGGACCACCACTTCGTGCCTAGGATGTAGCAATTAAGGAGGCGCTTGCTGTCAGATGCTGTTGCTGCACTGTGTGACCCCGAGAGTGAGTGTTTCCTTAAATGTTTCACCCTAAGTGCCTCACTCATCTCTTCCTGGTCCTGACCCTATGTGATTCAAAGTTTTCTGAACCTACAGCTGAAAGGTTCTAACTGACAAGCAGAGGACACTGAAATGTAAGGAATGGACAGGTAAGAGGAACTCAGAAAAGGAGATGAATAACAGCTGCTCTGTTTGGGCCAGCGTGCTGTTATATCATAATGGTGCCAGCGGCCAGCCCAGCCTTCAGCCTAATACTAAAATTGCCCTCCAAATTTTCAGTCGTAGCCATCTTATTGTCATGATTTTCTACAGTATGTTACTGCATCTGACCTGAACAATATATGCTTCTTTGAATTTATTAAAATGTTTTATGGTCCAGTGTAGGATACTTTTTATATTTTATGTAGGTGTAGAACTCAGTATGTGTTTTTATGCCTTATTATTCTGCTGTTCAACTCATCTTTATTCTTATTTTTGTTTATTTTATACATCACAGTCTGATAGTGGTGTGTAATATATTTTACTATAACTGTGTTTCTATTAGTTGTATTGTATTTCTAAAGACCGTTTCCTGGTTTGTGTTACTGTATAATTTGGTGCATTTGGTTTCACAATGACTTTTTATTCTGTGTATTTTTTGCACATCTTTTCTAATAACATTACATATTCAGAGTTTGTCCTTTGATCTGATCTGAGATTTTCATATTTTTATATAGGAATTTTAGCTATTTATGTGTTTCTTATTTATTTACATTTTCCTTATTTGCTACACTTAGTTTCACTTTCCATCGTCTAATTTTCTTGTATTTTGATGTTGTTTTTTAATGATTCCTTGCCATTTCTTTTTTATTTACAACGTGAAGAAAGTGTCTAGCATACTTCTGGTTACATACTCTTGATTTTTGCTGTATGAATTACCTTCTTCCTTTTATCTCTTATAATAATTTATAAGGTAGACATACAGCATTTTACACTGAAAAAATATCTGAAATTATATATATATAGTCTTTATTGAATTTGTTACAGTATTGCTTCTGTTTTATGTTTTGGTTTTTTGGCCGTGAGGCATATGGGATCTTAGCTCCTCGACCAGGGATCGAACCCGCACCCCCTGCCTTGGAAGGTGAAGTCTTAACCACTGGACCGGCAGGGAAGTTCTATAATTTTTTAAAATAACCTTTTTCCTCATTTTATGTAAAACAAAGACTTAGTACCTTGCTCTTTCTACCCTCTTTCTTCCTATCTGATTGCATTAATCTGAGGTTAAAACCCCCTATTTTATTTAATTTTATTTTTTTTTTTTTTTTTTTTTTTTTTTTTTTTTTTTGTGGTACGCGGGCCTCTCACTGTTGTGGCCTCTCCCGTTGCGGAGCACAGGCTCCGGACGCGCGGGCTCAGCAGCCATGGCTCACGGGCCCAGCCGCTCCGCGGTATGTGGGATCTTCCCGGACCGGGGCACGAACCCGTGTCTCCTGCATCGGCAGGCGGACTCTCAACCACTGCGCCACCAGGGAAGCCCTAATTTTAATTTTTATTTTATTTATTTTTTTTCTTTTGCGGTACGCGGGCCTCTCACTGCTGTGGCCTCTCCCGTTGCGGAGCACAGGCTCTGGATGCACAGGCTCAGCGGCCATGGCTCACGGGCCCAGCCGCTCCGCGGCATGTGGGATCTTCCCGGACCGGGGCACGAACCCGCGCCCCCTGCATCGGCAGGCGGACTCTCAACAAGTGTGCCACCAGGGAAGCCCAAACCCCCTATTTTAAAAAATCGCTCTTTCTCAATTTTTTTCCTTTTGCATTTTGTTTGTTACTATAGCAACAACAATTATTTCAACTTATCAGCATCGGTCTCTACTGAGTGTTTTTATTCAGTTATCTCTCTATCTTTAGCTAGTTTCAAGGCTCATTGCCAGTTCTTTTCTCTTGTTTCATCATTCATGAGTTTCTGATTCATGTCCCGGTGATTTATTGTATGACTCTGAGCAATTTTTGCAAAAAAGGGAGTTAGTTGGGTCGTGTATTAGTCACAAACTCTTGTGGTTTCAAGTGACAGAATCCAAATTCAAATTGATTTCAGTTAAAAAAAAAAGAGAATACATTGTCTCATGAACCTGTAAAGTCCAGCCTCAACTGAATACAGCCTCGAACTCTGTCATCAGGAAACTGTCTCCATCTCTGGACCCTGCTTTCCCCATCTCAGCTTCATTCTCCGAGGGCAGTTCTCACATGGTGGCATGTCTGGCCCCAGACTCGTACTCCCTGCCCTGGCACCCAGGCAGAAGGAGAGCACTCCTTTCCCAATTGTTTCTGCAGAAGTCTGGGCTGAGGGATTTCCCTGGCGGTCCAGTGGGTAAGACTCCACGCTCCCAATGCAGGGGGCCCGGGTTTGATCCCTAATCAGGGAACTAGATCCCGCATGCCGCAACTAAGAGCCTGCATGCTGCAACTAAGAGTCAGCATGCCACAACTAAAGTTCCCGCACATGGCAGCAAAGATCCCGCCTGCCACAACTAAGACCCGGCGCAGTCAAATAAATAAATATATATTTTTAAAAGTCTGGGCTGGGCTTCCCTGGTGGCGCAGTGGTTAAGAATCCGCCTGCCAGTGCAGGGGACATGGGTTCGAGTCCTGATCCGGGAAGATCCCACATGCCGCGGAACAACTAAGCCCGTGCGCCACAACTACTGAGCCTGTGCTCTAGAGCCCGTGAGCCACAACTACTGAGCCCGCATGTTGCAACTACTGAAGCCCATGAGCCCGTGCTCCGCAACAAGAGGAGCCACCACAATGAGAAGCCTGTGCACCGCAATGCAGAGCACCCCCAGCTTGCTGCAACTAGAGAAAGCCTGCGTGCAGCAAGAGAGACCCAACACAGCCATAAATAAATAAATAAATAAAAGTCTGGGCTGAGTGTCAATGGCCTGGATCAGGTCTCATACCTATCCTTTAAACCAACGTCTACGACTCTGATTGTGGAGCCCTGGATCACATTCTTACTCTTGACTTGGGGGTGGGGCCAGCCCTGCAAACCACATAAGGGTGTAAAAGGGACAGTTCACCAAAAAAAAACCCCGGATTGTTGCTACCAGAAGGAGAAGGGGTCAATGCTGGGTAGGCAAAAAATAACAGATATCCATTGTTTTCTAAGATTCTAGATCTGTGAACTGTCACCACTCTAGAGAGACAATAAGGAAGACATCCAGGTGGCCAGCTGGCCATCTAAGCAGGGTCTTAGGCTTAGATAGTGGTTTAGCATGGTCTCACAGTGTTCCAGTGCCTCGTTCTCAGGTTCTCAGGTCTGTGCTTCTGGAAATCTGTTGTTGTCAGTCTAGCTAGATGATTGTCCCCTATGGGCCTGTCTCACGCCAGCCTGACTCAGCAGAGACAGATGTATATCTAAATCCCATCTTAGAGGGAACAGTAATTGCCAAAGGACCTAAACAGGGCTGTCTCCTGGTCAGTGCATTTTCCCTGTCAAAAACCACAAATGAAGCCAAACTCTAATCATAAGGTAGCTTAGTGACCACAGAACCAATCAAGAGAAGTTCTCTGGAGAAAGGTTATTGGCCAGATGCATCATGCCATGATAATATGGTGACTTTAAATGTCCATAAACACTGGAAGAATGAAGAGAGGACATATTACAAGGCTGAAAGGTAGGAAAGAACTGAGAGCTGCCTGGTCCGGCTGGAGCACAGGGGAGGGCAGGTGAGGACGGCAGGTAATGTTGTGTGTCAATTATACCTCAACTTAAAAAAAGCGAATAAAACAGTGCTTTTCAAAGTTTAATATCCATATGAACCACTGGGGAATCTTATTAAAATACAGACCCTGAATCAGTGGTCTGGGGCGGGGCCTGAGATGCTGCCTTCCAAACAAACCCCACATGATGCTGATGCTGCTGGTCTGGAGACCACACTTTGAGCAGCAACAATTTCCAAAATATTAAGAAATAGAATTTATAGGTGTTTGTGAGGGTTGGATGGGAAGACGGGTTGGGAGCAAGGAAAAATGCATTGTTAAGGACCATCCCCAAACTTCCAGCTTGAGTATCTGGGTGGTGATGCAATCCACGAGTACAAGACGAGGAACAGGTTTGCGTGGGGTCGATAATAATGAGATAACATTTATTGGGTATATATTATGTGCCAGGTTCTTTACATATGCTGTCTTATTTATTCTGTACAATAGGGAGGTAGGTGCTATTATGATTTTCTTTTTTTTTTTTTGCTGTACGCGGGCCTCTCACTGTTGTGGCCTCTCCCGTTGTGGAGCACAGGCTCCAGATGCGCAGGCTCAGCGGCCATGGCTCACGGGCCCAGCCGCTCCATGGCATGTGGGATCTTCCCGGACCGGGGCACCAACCCATGTCCCCTGCATCAGCAGGCGGGCTCTCAACCACTGCGCCACCAGGGAAGCCCCCCTATTGTGATCTTTAAGAGTGAGGAAACTGAGGCCAAGGTCATACAGGTAGTAAGTGGAAGAGCCAAGATTCAAACTCTTTCTGGTAGTCTGAGGGCAGAACTCCTGCAGTTAACCATTGGCAGTTTGGAAATGTAAAGTTGAAGCCCCTGTAGGATGTCACAAGATGTCCGGGTGGACAAGCTGACCACATATTCTGACAGTTAAAGACCTGGGAGGAAGTGAGGCATCAGTGGGAATTAAACCATGTAAGAACGGCAACAACCTACCCTCTCAGAGTGCTGCCAATCTTGTTCCATTTTCCTTTGGCATTTAATTATTCAGAGGAGGACTCTGAAGAAAACCACCTTTTAGCTTCTTAAATAAATAATCTTTCTTTTTTTTTTTTTCTGATTGGATACTGTGTTCTTTATCCCTGAAATTTAAGAACTTTTCCAGGTTATGTCTTGAAGTTGGTTTCTGCTTATTAATTTTTCTGGATTCAGAGAACTCACTCAATTTTCCACTTCTACCTCAGATCTTTTTAGACCTAAGGCAAGTTTTCTTTTACTATAATTTAAGTTATTGTCTCTAATTGATTTGCTCTGTCTTCTTTGGGGGGTGCCTATAGTTTGACTCTCCGTGGTATTCTCCTGTACATTTTTTTCTCTCTTAAAGAATTTCATCACTGACTTTTTCTTCTATACTGCTGATTTGCTCTTCTACATTGTTAAGTCTGCTTTTTAGTGCTCCAACCATTGCTTTTACTTTGGCTATCATGGTTTTAATTTCATGGAACTCTCCATTTATCTTGGCCTGTTCTTTAAAAGATGCAATGTCCTCTTTTAGTTGAGAGTAAGAATTAGGTGTTTTCTGGAACTGGGCTCTGCTTCATGGACTAAATATATTGCAAAGGAGTAATTTTTGGCTCTAGCACTTTATTTTTCTCATATGCCACATATTTCTCTCCCCAGAGGGTTAAATTTTTTTTTTTTCCTTATTCACCTTTGATATTGTCTAGTTGATCTTTGTTGTTGATGCCTGGACGTCCAGGCTTACAAGATCACAATGTTGGACAATCAGGATGCAGGGTTCCCCACCTTTACTCCCCATCCAGAGATGGCCCGGGTGTCGGTTCAGAAGCAGTGGTTAGATCATCTTCTGTCTCATTGTTAGCTATTCTTGGCATTCACTTGCTTCAAGATTCCGACTTTTATTTTTCAACCTCTGGTGTCTGTGACTATTTCTGAGGCTCAGGGTGTTTGTCTCATATTCTCTAGATCTTGATGCTTTGGACTTCAGTGTTTCTATCTTTGCGTTTCTATTTCAGTATGTCCTATGTCTGAGACGCTGTCCATCTGTACCAATCTGAGTCTCAGTCTCTGAATCTCAATGTTTTTTTCAGTGTCTCAGCCCCGTACTCCCGAACCCCTTACTGATCTTTATATTTCATCATAGCACTTATCACAACTCGAGTCTCTCTCCCTCCCTCCCTTCCTCGCGACCCATCCATCCATCGATCCACATCTCCTTCTGCTGGAATGTAACTCGTGGCAGAGTGGACGCACAGGATCAGGGTAACTTGTTGAACGAGCCTCTGTCTGATCAGCGGGTCCCGTCCTGGCCTCTCGTCTCGGCCTCCACCTCTAGGTTTCACACTTTCTCAGGATGCAAATGTCTTTCTCGGTCTCGGTCACCCTTCCAGTTTCTGTCCGTGTGTAGAGGACTCTAAGTCCGTGTGGGCCGCGGACTCGCACAGGCATGGCCAGGGCGCGCGGCAAGGTATGGTGAAGGTTCCTTTCCTAGGCCCCGCAGGCCCACTGGCTCAGCCTCCGCGTCCCCTGCGCCTAGGGGTCCGCCTCCCGCGAGTGCACGTGACCGCGTCCCGCAGAGCCGCCGCAGTGCCCCGCCCCGAGCGCGCGGCTTCCGCCGGCCGCGCAGCCCCGCCCCCGTGCGCGGGGAGCCAATCCGCGCGCACGTCTCCCGGCCCCGCCCGACGCCCTCATCGGCGCGCGCCCCTCCCTCCGCCTGCCGGCCCGCCCGTCAGTCAGTCAGGCAGGCAGTCGGTCCGAGCGGCTGGCTGCTCCTCGGCTCTCCCGAGCGGCGGCCTCCCTCTTTCCTCCCGGCCAGCGGCGGCGGCGGCGGCGGCTGCGGCGGCTGCAGCGGCGGCGGCGCGGTCCCCTGGGAGGCGCGGCGTGGGCCGAGCGGCGGCCGCGGAGCGTCGAGCCCAGCGCGGCGGCTGCGGCGGCCCGGCAGCCAACATGGCGGCGGCGGCGGCGGGCGCGGGCCCCGAGATGGTCCGCGGGCAGGTGTTCGACGTGGGGCCGCGCTACACGAATCTCTCTTACATCGGCGAGGGCGCCTACGGCATGGTGTGGTGAGTGTCCGCGCCCCGCAGCTCGGCCGCCCCTGCCTGGGCCTGGCGGACGCAGCCGCGGTCTCGCACGGGCTTTGGCCCGGCCCCGGCCCCCGACCTCGGCCTCCACCTGGGCTGCGCCGTCGTCCGCGAGCTGGGGGCCTCGGGCCGGGCCGGGCCGTCGGGCCTGGGCGTTGCTCCTCGCTGGGCCCGAGGGGCGGAGGCTGGGGCCGGGACCCCGGGACCGGCAGCGAGGCGCCCCCGCCCCCAGTGTGCGCACAGCGCGGCCTCGAATTCCTTCGGATGCTCGTCGCGGCGTGTGTGCACAGCTCCGAAATAATCATATGATTTTCCTCCCCTCGCCTGCGTTTTCCGCGAACGGCTTTCGTTAAGTGCCTTCCGTGGTGCCAGGCGGGCTCTCCTACGCAGGCTTTCTAAAAGGCGTTAGTGGCACCAGTGTTCGTTGTGGAATATTTCAATCTTGAAGTCTTCAAAGGGTTTTTAATACCGTACTGCTAGCGTTTCAGGAAGGATAAGCCAGTATTGCTCTTTTGGTTTATTAAGGAGTCATTTGGAGTTGGGCCTAATTTGACTTGTTTTTCTCTTGCCCCGCGTGGGCTCTCTTACCAGCATAAAGGCATCCAGACGTTTTAGCACAATTACTGTGAACTTTCTCTGTTAATGCTTTAGTGGTCAGTATGTGTGTAGCTCTAATGGAGTTCTTGCAGAATCACATTCAGGCTCTCTCGTCTCGATCCAGCTCACCGAAGCGTTTGTGGAATCGGGGTGACAGTCTTGTTTTTCATTAGAACCACCTAGCTGTCGTGTTTTGTGCTGGTGAAGACCTGTGCAAGTGTAGACTCCCTTACACCGAAATTTTCTCGTGAGTTGTCTTTTCTGTTGAACGAAGGAAGCGAACTAATATTTATTGAACACTTCGTGGCAGGTACTGTGCTAGGTCCATTATCTCATTTGAACAAACAGCTGGAGGGAGGGGAACGCGGTGATGTCTTTCAGATGAGAAAGTATTTCGAGGTGAAACCAGTTCCTAAGGTCATACAACTAAAGAGGCATACTTGAGATTGTGGACTGAGATCCTGTTTCAGTTGCTGCAGTTCTTTTCATTACACCCCACTTTCCTTAAATAGTGTTATTAATCATATTAGAATTTTAGGATGTTTTCCTCTTAGCATTTCTATTTCAGAAATGTATTCAAATTTGAATGATCATAATTTTAGAAATACCATAGAGCGCATGTTTTGCCAAGTGTTAGTTAAAATTATTTTTTAAAAAAAGACTTCAATTGAATCTTGAATATTTTCATACTCTTTAGGAGCAAAATGTTTCACAGTGCACAACTGTGAAAATTAACATGAACTCAGAGGCTTAGGAGCCAAAAGAGAAATTAAATTAGGTCAGGCCTAAAAGAAATAAGGTCCTAGAATGTAACGGAGAGAAAGAACTGCCCGCAGCATCACTTCTGTTGCACCTGCTGGTAAGTATCCCAGTAAACATGTCTCTTTATGAGAGGTTCAGAATTGCCCATCACGTCCTTCAGTCCTTTAAAATATGTACTAAAAAAAACTAGTTTTATGACATTTCAGTTGCAAGTTTTTTTTTATTTCTTTTTAATCTGAAGCTGATTTAGATAATTTTCTGTCACTGCTGTAGGCTTATTTGACCTTCTCAGTCTCTGTCAGGTGAAATATCAAGTCCTCTTACTATGATGTTCTTTTCTTAAGTAAGATCCAAGTACAAATATTATTGGAATTAGAATCTGTGTCCAAATTATAGCTTTTTATCTTCAGGTTGATGATATTTATTTAATATAAGAATTTAATCTACGTCGTATGCTATTAGCATTTAGTAAATGTTGGTTAACAATGTTGAGTTTATGGAGGATTTCTTGATTGAAATGTTAATATTTGAATAGTGACATTTTTAAAAAATTAATGCTTCCAGAAGGATTTAAGGATTTTCAGGAAAAGAGGTTTTTCTTTTTTAATTTCCTGAATCAATTCATTAGGAATTTGCCTTTTTCTTGCAGAGTCCTTTCCTAATCATCAAGTGGAGGATATAAAGATGAAAAGTGGGGTTTGAATTGGGTCTTTAGGAGTGAGTGTGATTTTGATAGAAAGATAATAGGTGAAAGTGACAGTTTGAGCTGTGGAATCTAATCCTGGAAAAGTATTTAGGTGACAAACTTGTAGAGGACTCTAAAGGCAAAACTGAATTTGTTTGTATATTTGTGCAGTGGAGATGCATGAATGTTTTTGAAAAGAGGCAGGCACATGGTCAGTTTTGGAATTTGGTGGGACGATAGACCAACACTGGTGGAAATGACAGGAAAAAAAACAGGTGGGGAATCACCTAGGCTGTTGTAACCTTCTAGAGGTGAAGTAATATAGTGGGCATGGAAAATAGCAGATGGAGATGAGAGCCCTTATAAAGATAGAATCAGTAACAGGGGCTCTTGTCAGAAGAGTGATGGACTTCTAATCATGGCAAGTGTGGGATGAAGCAGAGGATGATGAGTGAGGTCTTAATGGGTAAGAGGTGAGAGAGGTGGGATTTGGATTTGAGAGGGATTTCCAGGCTTGATGATATGGCATGGACATGGCTGTTAATTCCAAGGCTTCTAGCGTGGGAGCCTGGGAGGATGGTGGTGCTGTTATAAGAGAAGGAATACCATATAGGCAGAGGAGGTTTGCTGAGGAGAAATAGTGAGTTCTGGTTTGGACTTGTTAAGTTTGTGATGCCTTTAGGCCATTTAAGCTATATCCAGAAGGCATCTTGAAAATAAGAGGGAAGTAAAATCTGGAGATGAAAATTTGTGTAAGTGATAGTCTTGGGTGGAGGAGCACAGATTCTTTTTTTTTAATTAATTAATTTTTGGCTGTGTTGGGTCTTCGTTGCTGCGTGCAGGCTTTCTGTAGTTGCAGCGAGCTGGGGCTACTGTTCGTTGCGGGGCACGGACTTCTCATTGCAGTGGCTTCTCTTGTTGCGGAGCACGGGCTCTAGGCACACTGGCTTGAGTAGTTGCGGTGCATGGGCTTAGTTGCTCTGTGGCATGTGGGATCTTCCCAGACCAGGGTTCAAACCCGTGTCCCCTGCATTGGCAGGCGGATTCTTAACCACTGTGCCACTAGGGAAGTCCAGAGGACAGATTCGTACTTGAGGTCATTGGTTAGGTGAAATTGCATGCATATGTTCTGTATGTTTACCTTTTTAGTGACACAATCCACAGCATTCATTAGATTTTCAAAGGGTCCATTATCCCAGAAAGGTTAAGAACCAGTGAGACAGAAGAGAAAGACCAAAGAGGTAGCTCTGGCAAACAAGTGCTTTTAATAGATGAGCAGAGGAAGAGGAAGCTCTGGACTGGTGAGATGTATAAGAATCAGGAAAAAAAAAAAATAGTATGAAAGAGGAGAAATTGAAGCTCTTTGCTTGGTCATCTAATTAAGATAAGTATTTTGGATAAGTTCAGTTTGAAACACTTTCTAAAATGTGACTGAGAGGTCGTGGGGTCATCTCCATAGAGACACTAATTGAAGCCTTGAGAGTGGACAAGATGAGAAAAATGTGAGAGCTGAGCCAAAGGAATGCCTGACTTCAGGTGTCAATAGAGGGCAAGTTACAGAAGAGGACGGAGGAAATGTGGTCGGAGACCAGAGAACCAGAGTTCACACTATCAAAGGAGCCAAGGGAGGTCGTGGTCATTAGGGATTGGTTTAAATACTGTAGAGAGCACCGTGCAGCTGGAAGAGCAGCTGTTAGATTTGTTAACTTTCAACTCTTCTAACAGATGGGCTGTCTTCTCTTCTCTGCCATCCTGTGTGTGGTTGAGTTTGCTCCTCACCATGCCTTCTCACAAGACTTCAGGATCAAGCGATTCTTGGCCAAGAAACAAAAGCAGAATCATCCCATTCACCAATGGATTCCAGTGAAAACTGGTAATAAAATCAGATACAACTCCAAGAAAAGACATTGGAGAAGAACCAAGCTGGGTCTATAAGGAGCCTTGCATATGAGGTGGCACACATATTTATGCTGCATCTTACCATGTCACTCTGAGAACATCACTACTGTCTGAACAGCTGGATGTGTTTTATTGCGAAAATGATTTTTCTCTTTGTGTGTTTGTGCACTAGTGCTTTGGCTCAGTAATAAATGTGTGAGACCTTAAAAAAACCCGAAAAACCAGATGGTTCCTACTAAAATTTCATTGTGATCACATTCCTGATGGTATAATATCCTGTCCTGTGAAGTTTTTTTGTCGTTATGGCAGACTAATAGAACTTTTGTTACGTTTTGTTTTTTAAACATACATACATTAATTAATTAACATACATTAATTAATCCTCACACTGTCAAGGTGGTTACTTTAAGTAAGTGGGAATTTGAGACACAGAAGGGTTAACTTGCCCATGGACACCCAGCTCGCAAGTGATAGAGTATCCTAATCTGGTTCCTGAGTGATACTCAACCAAAGACCCAAGTTGAGAAAATACATGTTTTCAGTAACAGAAAATATCTGTTGTCTGCTTTTTGCTTGTGTCATGTTTTATTTTTTTTTTAATTAAAAAATTTTTTAAATTTATTTTTTGGCTGCCTTGGGTCTTCGTTGCTGCACGCAGGGGCTACTCTTTGTTGCAGTGTGCGGGCTTCTCATTACAGTGGCTTCTCTTGTTGCGGAGCACGGGCCCTAGGCGTGTGGGCTTCAGTAGTTGTGGCTCACGGGCTCTCTAGAGTGCATACTTAGTAGTTGTGGAGCATGGGCTTAGTTGCTCTGCAGCATGTGGGATCTTCCTGGACTAGGGCTCGAATCCATGTCCACTGCATTGACAGGCGGATTCTTAACCACTGTGCCACCAGGGAAGCCCTGTGTCACGTTTTAGCTTTTTTTGTTTGGTTTTTTTTTTTACATTTTAGCCTTTTAAAAAACCTTTCAGGGCTTCCCTGGTGGCACAGTGGTTGAGAGTCCGCCTGCCGATGCAGGGGACACGGGTTCGTGCCCCGGTCCGGGAGGATCCCACATGCCACGGAGCGGCTGGGCCCGTGAGCCATGGCCGATGGGCCTGCGCGTCTGGAGCCTGTGCTCCGCAATGGGAGAGGCCACAGCAGTGAGAGACCCACGTACCGCCAAAAAACCAAAAACCTTTCATACGAGGTTATTCACTCAGAAAACTTTAACTGAGCACTTGTTATATGCTAGGATGCACATGGTCTCAGCCTTTTAGTACCCCTTAGTCCAGATAGTGGGATGGAGTTGGGCAGTAATGCAAAGAATGTACCAGTGTCATACAGAAGGGACGTGTGCAGTATTGTGAGGAAAAAAGAAGGCCTGAGTGACGGGGCTGTCTTTGTATGGCTTCACAAATTTTTGAGCTGGATGTTGATATGTGACTGGAAGTTTGCCTTGAGAAGTGCATTCTAGGTAGAGGAAGACGTACATGCAAAGGCACAGAAGTATGAAAACAGCACATCAGGTCAGGAAAACCAGGAGTTCTTTGGGAAGCTAGGGGTATGGGTTGAGTGCCTTCGGAAGAAAGCTGGAGTTGAGACAGTTGGGATGGGCCTGGCCAGATTCTGAAGGACATTGTTTACTGAGTTTAGACTTGATTTTTTAGGTGAAAGTCATTAGAGGATGCCCTTTTTCTGCCAGTTCCTCATCACATTTTGTGTTCCCTTCCTTGTCTCTCTTATGCTCTCTACCTGCTTGTGCTTATTTTCTCTTCTTTCTTCTTATCTAGGGGTATTCAGTGGGTGTGATTTTTACCCCCTCTCCAGTGGCATTTTGAAATGTATGTGGGTTAGGTTTTGTTTTTTGGTTGTTAAATTGATTGGGGAGTGTTATTGGCCTTCGGTGTGTGTATGGTCAAGGCAGATGTGCTGAACAACCTGCAGCTCACGGTGTAGTCCTGCACTGGAGGACCATCCTGCTAAGAGGCCAGCAGTATTTCCCTCCAACCCATCCCCAAGAAACACTGGGCCCTGTTCAAGTCCAGTTTTCCTCTAAGGTTCGTCTCCTCTGTAAACTTGTGCTTATTACTCTCTGCTGTAGTGCTCCCTCCTGCCCTCCCTGGAGCTCTGCTGGGGGTATTTGTACCACCTGTTTGAAAGGCAGGGCCAGCAGTAGTATATATCATCTATAAAGGCTCGAGACCTGGAAATGCATCTGGATTCAGATTCATAGTTTTGCTTGTTAACTGTTAATTTAACTTTTAATAAAAATGTCTCTTCTATGCTTTTTGGAGCTCAAAGATGTGAGGAGACCAGCTTAGATGAGCAGCAGAATATCCAGAGTTTCTGAACGGTTTTGAGTGCAGGTAAAACTCAAACAAAATTAAATTTATATTAATAACAGCCTGGTGGTTAGCTCTAAATGATAGGCCATTCCCATGAATTTAATGGGAATGCTCTCAATTCTCAAGTATTTATAAAAAGAGTCTCATGAAAAGCATCCAAGTTGAGTTTTCCCAGGAATCATCTATAATTTATTCCTCATCTCACATTAACATATCTACTAAATAAAAAACAACTGATTCCCCAACAAACATCTAGAGCTACCTCACCATTATGCATCCAGCCTGTTCCACCTGCCTAACCCTGAAATGCTTTTTCTCCCCGTTTGCTTCTCTTGGGGCTCCCATACATTGGAAAGTCAACAGGATAGACATTCTCCAAGATTTCTCTCAGATGCTGAGTCTTAGGGCAGGCTCTGGGTTCTGAACCCATCCACAGCTAGTAGGAGCTGGGAAGTGGAGTGTATGTATGGGTGGGGTCTGCATGGGATATGCCATGACCAACTGACTAACATTAGTTGATCTTGAGCAACTTCCTCTCCCTTTTTTTAAATTAATTAATTTATGGCTTCGTTGGGTCTTTGTTGCCGTGCACGCAAGCTTTCTCTAGTTGTGGTGAGCGGGAGCTACTCTTCGTTGTGGTGTGTGGGCTTCTCATTCTGGTGGCTTCTCTTGTTGCGGAGCACGGGCTCTAGGAGCACAGTCTTCAGTAGTTGTGGCGCGCAGGCTCAGTAGTTGTGGCTCGTGGTCTCTAGAGCGCAGGCATAGTAGTTGTGACGCAAAGGCTTAGTTGCTCCGCGATATGTGGGATCTTCCTGGACCAGGGATCCAACCTGTGTCCCTTGCATTGGCAGGTGGATTCTTTTTTTTTTTTTTTTTTTGCAGTATGCAGGCCTCTCACTGCTGTGGCCTCTCCCGTTGCAGAGCACAGGCTCTGGACGCACAGGCTCAGTGGCCATGGCTCACGGGCCCAGCCGCTCCACGGCATGTGGGATCTTCCCGGACCGGGGCACAAACCCGTGTCCTCTGCATCGGCAGGCGGACTCTCAACCACTGCGCCACCAGGGAAGCCCCTGGCAGGTGGATTCTTAACCACTACACCACCAGGGAAGTCTCCTCTCCCATTCTTTGATTTAACAGAGCATCTCCTGTGCCTACCCTGGTCCATGTTCCTGCCCTCCCTCAGGAATGTTGCAGTGCATTGTTGGAGACAGACTGATAAGGAAATAAATTACTGTGTCGTGTGGTAAAAACACTGTTCTGAGATCATTCTGGACAGAGCAACTAACTCCACTTGGGCTTCCCAGTTACTAATTAAATCAACAAATAGTGTATGTGTACACCAGGCACGCACTAGTTGTTTCACTACATTGGTAAACGAAACATCTAGCCCTCATGGTCTATGGGTGCCTGGCTGAATGGGAGTGGCTTGAAGAGAGGATTAGAAAGGTTTGGTCAGGCCTTGGCTTTAGGTTCCTTCTAAGGAGTTTCCTTTTGGGAATTCCCTGGCAGTCCAGTGGTTAGGACTCCACGCTTCCATTATAGGGGACATGGGTTCGATCCCTGGTCAGGGAACTAAGATCCCACAACCCGCATGGTGTGGCCTAAATAGATAAATAAATAGTTTCCTTTTACTTCTTTTTTTTTTATAGTACTTATCATAGACATGTCTAAGATACTTTTTTCAGTTTATTGATAAATCATTTAAGCCCAGAATTAAAGCCTTGAGGAAAATTATTTTCTGTACTATAAAGTTAAAGAACTTTCTAATACTGTTGTTCCAGAGTAATAGTTTACCTCGAGTGATTAGGTTATTCACGTGTGTTTGGCTAAGAGAGAGTTTTTAACTGAGTGGCTGGAAAGAATGTTCTTTGTTTTTCTTTTTTTAAAAATAAATTTATTTATTTTTGGCCGCATTGGGTCTTCATTGCTCCACGTGGGCTTACTCTAGTTGTGGTGAACTGGGGCTACTCTTTGTTGTGGTGCGTTGGCTTTTCATTGCGGTGGCTTCTCTTGTTGCGGAGCACGGGCTCTAGGCACGCGGGCTTCAGTAGTTGTGGCACGTGGGCTCAGTAGTTGTTGCTCGTGGGCTCTAGGGCACAGGCTCAGTAGCTGTGACGCATGGGCTTAGTTGCTCTGTGGCATGTGGGATCTTACTGGACCAGGTCTCGAACCCGTGTCCCCTGCATTGGCAGGCGGATTCTTAACCACTGCGCCACCAGCGAAGTCCTTAGACCAAATGTTAATGTTGCCACATTGTCATGGGGAATATTGGGAACACTGTCATTGGGGAATGTATAGTGAAAAATGTAGAGTTTCAGAGATAGGGAAATTCTTAAATAGAACTGATTAAAAGTAATTCTGGGGAAAAAGTAAGTACAGTCTTATTTATAGAACAAATAGTTTTAGCTGCATAGCTAAGGAAAATAAGCAAAACCATTACATTTCTCCAATTAATACCTAAATTGCCACTGATCACAGGTCAGGCTTGCTAAGTAGAGAGTAAAACCTATAGAATGTACCTTGGTCACAAGGATTTATCTTGAGTCAGTAGCTAAGTTCAGGGTACTGTTACTTATTGCTTCAGTAGATATGTAAAAATGTTTAGTTTGGGGCTTATTTGAGATTTCCTTCCATTTTCAGTGTATCAGTGCTGAACCCATCCTCAAACTTGTATTTCCCTCATTACATCATCTTTCTGTTTCATGGTTGAAACAGATACTTTTTTTTTTTTTAAAGGATCAATATAATCCTTTCCCATGAGTTAATTTTTACCTCAGGACTATATAGACATATAAAAATATTTGATGTTATGTTTCAGACCAGTGAGAAACCATTTGATAGGAATGCTAAGTAATCCATTATCTATTACCATTTCCAGGTATGTTCATTGAGCCATTCTACTTGTTGTGTGTTTTGCTGTTTTCAAGCATCCTTTCATGACAACTCTTATCCCTTAATTCAAGTGATGGTAAAAGTGGTATTCCCTTAAGAGTGTTGTAAATTATTTCTTTAGTCCAAAGAGCTGGAAAGAAAAGACTTTTTTTTTTTTTTTTTTTACGGTATGCGGGCCTCTCACTGTTGTGGCCTCTCCCGTTGCAGAGCTCCGGACACGCAGGCTCAGCAGCCATGGCTCACGGGCCTAGCCGCTCCACGGCATGTGGGATCTTCCTGGACCAGCACACGAACCCGTGTCCCCTGCATTGGCAGGCGGACTCTCAACCACTGCGCCACCAGGGAAGCCCGAAAAGACATTTTTGATTCTTTGTCCACTCTGACATAACTGTTGGAAAGAGCCATTTGTTTCCTGCCACAGAGAAAGTATAAGACAGAAATTAGTCATAAGAGGGCTAAAGTTTTATAGAAACTTTAGGAATGCTTCTGGATACCCCAGCAGGCAGAATGTAGCATTCAAGAACTGGTAGATGTTTATCTAGCATCCTAGAATGTAGTGCTTAACTATAAAAATGTAAATTGGAAAATATTTTGGCCTTATGTGGTTTTTGGCTTTAGCAGGAAAGCCTCTATTAAGATGCTGGCATTAGGCTGAGGTATATTTTATTTATTATATTTACAGAAATATCCATCACTTCTATTTTGGTTTTTTTTAACATAAATAAGTGAATTTTCTCAAATGTCTTTTCTGCCTTAATGGAGGTGATCATATGGTTTTTCTCTCTTTAGCATTGAGGATCATACTAATGGATTTCCTTATATTGAATCTTCCTTGCGTTCTTAGAGTAAATCCTAGTTGGTTATGTTGTATTTTTCTTTTCAATTTTATTTTATTTATATTTTATACAGCAGGTTCTTATTAGTTGTGTATTTTATACATATTAGTGTATATATGTCAATTCCAGTCTCCCAATTCATCCCACAACCACCACCACCCCCTCACCACTTTCCCCCTTGGTGTCTATATGTTTGCTCTCTACATCTGTGTCTCTGTTTCTGCCCTGCAAACTGGTTCATCTGTACCATTTTTCTAGGTTCCACATGTATGCGTTAATATACGATATGTGTTTTTCTCTTTCTGACTTACTTAACTCTGTATGACAGTCTCTAGATCCATCCACATCACTACAAATGACCCAATTTCGTCCCTTTTTATAGCTGAGTAATATTCCATTGTATATATATGCCACATCTTCTTTATCCATTCATCTGTCGATGGGCATTTAAGTTGTTTCTATCACATGGCTCTTGTAAATAGTGCTGCAATGAACATTGGGGTGCATGTTTTTGAATTAAGGTTTTTTTGAATTATGGTTTTCTCTGGGTATATGCCCAATAGTGGGATTGCTGGGTCATATGGTAATTCTATTTTTAGTTTTTTAAGGAACCTCCGTACTGTTCTCCATAGTGGCTGTATCAATTTACATTCCCACCAGCAGTGCTAGAGGGTTCCCTTTTTTCCATACCCTCTCCAGCATTTGTTGTTTGTAGATTTTCTGATGATGCCTATTCTAACTGGTGTGAGGTGATAACACCTCATTGTAGTTTTGATTTGCATTTCACTAATCAGTGATGTTGAGCAGCTTTTCATGTGCTTCTTGGCCATCTGTATGTCTTCTTTGGAGAAATGTCTATTTAGGTCTTCTGCTTTTTTTTTTTTTTTTTTTTTTTTGCGGTACGTGGGCCTCTCACTGTTGTGGCCTCTCTGGTTGCGGAGCACAGGCTCCGGACACGCAGGCTCAGCGGCCATGGCTCACGGGCCCAGCCGCTCCACGGCATGTGGGATCCTCCCAGACCGGGGCACAAACCCGTGTCCCCTGCATCGGCAGGCGGACTCTCAACCACTGCACCACCAGGGAAGCCCCCTTCTGCCTATTTTGTGATTGGGTTGTTTGTTTTTTTAATATTGAGCTCCATGAACTGTTTATATATTTTGTAGATTAATCCTTTGTCCATTGATTGCTTGCAAATATTACCTCCCATTCTGAGCGTTGTCTTTTCGTCTTGTTTGTAGTTTCCTTTGCTTTGCAAAAGCTTTTAAGTTTCATTAGGTCCCATTTGTTTATTTTGGGTTTTATTTCCATCACTGTAGGAGGTGGATCCAAAACGATCTTGCTGCTGTGATTTATGTGAAAGAGTGTTCTTCCTATGTTTTCCCCTAAGAGTTTCATAGTGTCCGGTCTTAAATTTAGGTCTCTAATCCATTTTGAGTTTATTTTTGTGTATGGTGTTAGGGAGTGTTCTAATTTCATTCTTTTACATGTAGCTCTCCAGTTTTCCCTGCACCACTTATTGAAGAGACTACTTTTCTCCATTGCATATCCTTGCCTCCTTTGTCATAGATTAGTTGACCAGAGGTGTGTGGGTTTATCTCTGGGTTTTCTATCCTGTTCCATTGATCCATATTTCTGTTTTTGTCCAGTACCATACTGTCTTGATTACTGTAGCTTTGTAATATAGTCTGAAGTCAGGGTCCTCCAGGTCCGTTTTTTCCCCTCAAGACTGCTTTGGCTATTTGGGGTCTTTTGTGTTTGCCATACAAATTTTAAAGGCTTTCAGTTCTGTAAAAAATGCCACTGGTAATTTGATCAGGATTGCACTGAATCTGTAGATTGCTTTGAGTAGTATAGTCATCTTCACAGTATTGATTCTTCCAATCCAAGAACATGGTATATCTCTCCATCTGTTCGTCATCTTTGATTTCTTTCAACAGTGTTTTATAGTTTTCTGAGTACAGGTCTTTTATTTCCGTGGGTAGGTTTATTCCTAGGTATTTTATTTGGTTTGTTGCAATGGTGAATGCAATTGTTTCCTTAATTTCTCTTTCTGATCTTTTGTTGTTAGTGTATAGGAATGCAAGAGATTTGTGTGCATTAGTTTTGTATTCGCCAACTTTACCAAATTCATTGATTAGCTCTAGTAGTTTTCTGGTGGCATCTTTAGGATCTTATGATGCTTTGTATTTGTGCAGTATCCGTTATAACTTCTCCTTTTTCATTTCTGATTTTATTGATTTGAGTCCTCTCTCTCTCTTTCCTGATGAGTCTGGCTAATGGTTTATTAATTTTGTTTATCTTCTCAAAGAACCAGCTTTTAGTTTTATTGATCTTTGCTATTGTTTTCTTCGTTTCTGTTCCATTTATTTCTGCTCTGATCGTTATGATTTCTTTCCTTCTACTAATTTTGGGTTTTGTTTGTTCTCCTTTCTCTAATTCCTTTAGGTGTAAGCTTAGATTATTTTTTTGAGATTTTTCTTGTTTCTTGAGGTAGGCTTGTATTGCTGTAAATCTCCCTCTTAGAACTGCTTTTTCTGCATCCCATAGGTTTTGGATCGTTGTGTTTTCATTGTCATTTGTCTCTAGGTATTTTTTGATTTCCTCTTTGATTTCTTCAGTGATCTCTTGGTTATTTAGTAACGTATTGTTTAGCCTCCATGTGTTTGAGTTTTTTACCTTTTTTACCCTGTAATTGATTTCTAACCTTCCAGCATTGTGGTCGGAAAAGATGCTTGTTATGATTTCAGTTTTCTTAAATTTACCGAGGCCTGATTTGTGATCCAAGATATGATCTATCCTGGAGAATGTTCTGTGTGCACTTGAGAAGAAAATGTAATCTGTTTTTGGATGGAATGTCCTATAAATATCAATTAAATCTATCTGGTCTGTTGTGTCATTTGAAGCTTGTGTTTCCGTATTAATTTTCTGTCTGGATGATTTGTCCATTGGCGTAAGTGAGGTGTTAAAGTCCTGCATTATTATTGTGTTACTGTCAATTTTCTGTTTTATAGCTCTTAGCAGTTGCCTTATGTATTGAGGTGTTTCTGTGTTGGGTGCATATATATTTATAATTGTTATATCTTCTTGGATTGACCCCTTGATCATTATGTCGTGTCCCTCCTTGTGTCTTGTAACATTCTTTATTTTAAAGTCTATTTTATCTGATATGAGTATTGCTACTGCAGCTTTCTTTTGATTTCCATTTGCATGGAATATCTTTTTCCATCCCCTCACTTTCAGTCTGTATGTGTCCCTAGGTCTGAAGTGGGTCTCTTGTAGACAGCATATATATGGGTCTTGTTTTTGTATCCATTCAGCAAGCCTGTGTCTTTTGGCTAGAACATTTAATCCATTCACGTTTAAGTTAATTATTGATTTGTATGTTCCTAATACCATTTTCTTAATTGTTATGGGTTTGTTTTTGTAGGGCCTTTTCTTCTCTTGTGTTTCCCACTTAGAGAAGTTCCTTTAGCTTTCGTTGTAGAGCTGGTTTGGTGGTGCTGAATTCTCTTAGCTTTTGCTTGTCTGTAAAGCTTTTGATTTCTACATCGAATGTGAATGAGATCCTTGCTGGGTAGAGTAATCTTGGTTGTAGGTTCTTCCCTTTCATCACTTTATCATGCCACTCCCTTCTGGCTTGTAGAGTTTCTGCTGAGAAATCAGCTGTTAACCTATGGAAGTTCCCTTGTATGTTATTTGTCATTTTTCCCTTGTTGTTTTCAATGATTTTTCTTTGTCTTTAATTTTTGTCAGTTTGACTACTATGTGTCTCAGCATGATTCACCTTGGGTTTATCCCGCCTGGGACTCTCTGCGCTTCTTGGACTTGGGTGGCTATTTCCTTTCCCATGTTAGGGAAGTTTTCGACTATAATCTCTTCAGATATTTTTTTGGGTCCTTTCTCTCTCTTCTCCTTCTGGGACCCCTATATTGCGAATGTTGTTCTGTTTACTGTTGTCCCAGAGGTCTCTTAAGGTGTCTTCATTTCTTTTCATTCGTTTTTTTCTTTATTCTGTTATTCTGTCTTCCAGGGCACTTATCTGTTCTTCTGCCTCAGTTATTCTGCTGTTGATTTCTTCTAGTGGTATTTTTCACTTCAGTTATTGTATTGTTCATCTCTGTTTGTTCTTTAATTTTTCTAGGTGTTTGTTCTTTAATTCTTCTAGGTCTCTGTTAAACGTGTCTTGCAACTTCTTGATCTTTGCTTCCATTCTTTTTCCAAGGTACTGGATCATCTTCACTATCATTATTCTGAATTCTTTTTCTGGAAGGTTGCCTGTCTCCACTTCATTAAGTTGTTTTTCTGAGGTTTTATCTTGTTCCTTCATATGGTACAAAGTCCTCTGCCTTTTCATTTTGTCTGTCTTTCTGTGAATGTGGTTTTCCTTCCACAGGCTGCAGGATTGTAGTTCTTCTTGCTTCTGGGGTCTGCCCTCTGGTGGATGAGGCTATCTAAGAGGCTTGTGCAAGCTTCCTGATGGGAGGGACTGGTGGTGGGTAGAGCTGGGTGTTGCTCTGGTGGGCAGAGCTCAGTAAAACTTTAATCCACTTGTCTGCTGATGGGTGGGGCTGGGTTCCCTCCCTGTTGGTTGTTTGGCCTGAGGCGACCCAGCACTGGAGCCTAATGGCTCTTTGGTGGGGCTAATGGCGACTCTGGGAGGGCTCACACCAAGGAGCACTTCCCAGAACTTCTGCTGCCAGTGTCCTTGTCCCCACGGTGAGCCACAGCCATCCCCCGCCTCTGCAGGAGACCCTCCAACACTAGCAGGTAGGTCTGGTTCAGTCTCCTATGGTGTCACTGCTTCCCCTGGGTCCCGAAGCACACACTACTTTGTGTGTGCACTCCAAGAGTGGAGTCTCTGTTTCCCCCAGTCCTGTCGAAGTCCTGCAATCAAATCCCACTAGCCTTCAAAATCTAATTCTCTAGGAATTCCGCCTCCCATTGACGGACCCGCAGGTTGGGAAGCCCGGACATGTGGCTCAGAACCTTCACTCCACTGGGTGGACTTCTGTGGTATAAGTGTTCTCCAGTTTGTGAGTCACCCACCCAGCAGTTACAGGATTTGATTTTATTGTGATTGCGCACCTCTTACTGTCTCATTGCGGCTTCTCCTTTGTCTCTGGATATGGGGTATCTTTTTTCGTGAATTCCAATGTCTTCCTGTCAGTGACTGTCCCGCAGCTAGTTGTGATTCTGGTGCTCGCAAGAGAGAGTGAGTGCACAGCCTTCTACTCCAACATTTTGAACCAATCCTGTATTCTTTTTTATATGTGCTGTTTAAAGAATAAGTTAAATATACATAATCATTGTGCAAATTTGAAAATAGAACACTGTCAGGACCTTAGAAATGTCTTATCAAATCCGCTTCTAGAGTTGACCACTATCCTCAATTTGGGTGATAATTGTTCTTTTCTGCCTCTCCCCCTTTTTATTTTTTACTTATTAAGAATTTTTTTTTAATTTTTTACTTTTATTGAAGTATAATATACATACAGAAATGTGCGCATATCATAAGATTACAGGTTGATAAATTTTCACAAACTAAGCACACCCATATAACTAACCAGTGTTCAGATAAACAGAACCCCAGCGCCTCAGAAGCTCCGCTTGGACTCCTTCCAGTTGCCATTCTCCAGGGGGAAGCTCTATCCTGATGTGTAACAGCATGGATTCATTTTGTTTTGTACTTCCCATGAATGGAGTCGTATAATATGTTTGTTCTCATTGGTAGCTGGCTTCTTTTATTCAGCATCATGTTTGTGTGGTTGTGGATTATTCATTCTCATTGCAGTATTGGTATTCCATGGTGTGACTATACCATAATTTATTTATCTGTCCTACTGTGAATATGCATTTGGGTTGTTTCCAGTTTTGGGGCATTATTATTAGCGCTACTATGACCATTTTAGTGCATGTGTTTTAGTGAACATGTGTGCAAATTTCTGTTGGGTGTATACCTAGGAGCAGAGTGGCTGCATCACAGGGTATGCATACATTCTACGTTAGTGGATGTTGCCAAGACATTTTCTGAAATGGTTAAATTGTATTCATGCCCACTATCTGTGTATTAGAGTTCAGACTGCTCCGTATTCTGATCAACACATCATATTTTCTATCTTAGTTTTAGCCATTCTGGGGGGGCATGAAGTGGTATTTGTTGTGGGTTGGGTGTTGTTTGCATTTTCCTGATTATTTTAGCTCTGTTTTATATTAGCCTTTTGGCTATCTTGTGAAGTGTTTAGGTTGTTTGCATTTCTTTTCTATTGAGATTTTGGCCTTTTATTAAATAATAGGAGTTCTTTCTAGATACTGGACATGAGTCTTTTTTTAGGTTTATGTATTGCAAATACCTTCTCCACTTCGGGAGTTACCTTTTCATGCTCTTAAGGGAGTCTCTTTGATTCTGTGTCACAGATTTCAGTTCTCTGGTGAACGTCATCATTTTCTCAACTGCTTTCTGCTGGCAAGACTGGCAGGGTTCAGAAGGGCTGTTGGTGGGAGGAAGCTCCAGGGAAGCAGTAAGGAGCAGGCCTCTGGCCTGTATTGTGCCTGCATTGTGTCTGGTGCAGTTGTGCATGTTGTGAGATCACAGTTGGGAAGGTTAGAGGAGGTCTTTTCCCTTAGCTCAAGGGAAGGAAAGTAAGGGCACTAGAAGAACAGACATCACTGGAGAAACCATGGCAGACTGAGGGTATGTGACAGGTTTTTTTGCCAGGTGGCCTTAGCTTCTGAGTCAAGTAGGAGGTTAGGTCGGACATCTGCCAAGAGTGCATTGCCTGGAGGATCGAAGGCTTGGAAAGCATGGCGAAAGTTTGGGACAGCTCTCGTGTGCTTGAAAGTCAACCAGAGATGAAGCAAAGGACTGACCCAACTCCTTGAGAGTGAGGACTCTGTTCACTGCTGTCACCACAGTACCTAGTACACACATTGCACATAGTAGGTGCTCAGAAAATATTTGTCAAATCAGCCAGGTGGAATAGTACCAGTGATGGTATACTGAGGCTGAGCTAGCTAGCTGAGGCTGCTAGCTCTGTGCTGTCCTCACATTTCCATTTACTTCCCTATATTATTTGAATACCTGAATGAAAGAAGAAATAAAGTTCCTCGTGCCCCTTAGGCCTCTTTAAGAGCAGCAGGAACATATCTCTTTTATCAATTAGAAACTGCATTTAAAAATCTCATCTCTGGCACTAATAGCTGGGTGATTGACAGCATGTCATTTAACTTCTCAGAGTCTCATTTCACTCTTTGGTGAAACGGGGATCATGCCTTTTGAGTGCTGAAATGACTACATCAACTAAACCACTGTAATCCTGATCCATCTCAATATGGGTTTAGAAGATAAAGCATTGAAATGAATGATTGGGTGCAGGCTGAACACTGATGTAAGTAGGTAACTTGTGGAGCTTGTTTTGGGGTTTTAAAATTATTTTTTAATTGCAGTAAAATGCATATGACAGAATTTACCATCTTAACCATTTTTGAGTGTACAGTTCAGTAAAGTACATTCACTTTGCTGTATAACAGATCTGTAGAACTTTTTTATCTTGCAAAACTGAAACTACCCATTAACAGCTGTTCATTCTCCCCTCTCCTCAGCCCCTTTCAACAACCATTCTGCTTTCTCTGTGAATTTGACTACTCTAAGTACCTCATATAAGTGAGCATTAATGTCCTCAAGGTTCATTCATATTGTTGCAAATGGCAGGATTTTCTTTGTTATCCATTCATCCATTAATGAACAATTGAGTGGCTTTCACCTCTTGGCTGTTGTGAATAATGCTGCTATGAACGTAGATGTACAAATATCTCTAACACTCTGCTTTCAATTCTTTGGCTATATACCCAGAAGTGGAATGGTAATTCTGTATTTAATTTTTGGGAGAACTACCGTACTTTTTTTTTTTTAATTATTTATTTTTTGGCTGCACCAGGTTTTAGTTGTGGCATGTGGACTTCTTAGTTGTGGTGTGTAAACTCTTAATTGTAGCATGCATGCAAGATCTAGTTCCCCGAACAGGGATCAAACCTGGGTCCCCTGCATTGGGAGCATGGAGTCTTACCTACTGGACCACCAGGGAAGTGTCCCCTACCATACTGTTGTTTTTTTTTGGGGGAGGGCTGCATTGGGTCTTTGTTGCTGCATGTGGGCTTCCTCTAGTTGTGGCGAGCGGGGGCTACTCTTCGTTGTGGTGCGCGTGCTTATTGAGGTGGCTTCCATTGTTGTGGAGCATGGGCTCTAGGTGCACAGGCTTCAGTAGTTGTGGTGCACAGGCTTAGTTGCTCCATGGCATGTGGAATCTTCCCGGGCCGGGGCTCGAACCTGTGTCCCCTGCATTGGCAGGTGGATTCTTAACCACTGAGCCACCAGGGAAGCCCTACCATTACTGTTTTTTAAAGCAGCTGTACCATTTTACATTCCCACCAACAGTGCACAGGGGTTCCAGTTTCTCCACATCCTCACCAGTACTGCTTTTCTGTTTTTTGATAGTTACCATCCTAATGTGTGTGAGGTGGAGAGTTTGTTTTGATGGGTCCTGTGCTCTGTGTGTTTGGTGTGCTGTCTGTCAGCACTAAATATTTGGAAGCTAAAGTGGGAGTGACTCTCAGCAAATATTGTGTTAAGCACTTGCTGGGATAAAAATATGAATAAAACACAACCCTTACCTCAGAGGAGCCTTTAGTAAATACAGTAGGGCGCTTACAACTTAGAAGTCTGTGTGTATATACACGTGTGTATGTATTTTCTCTTTGTTCCTAGACAATTATAAAAGTACTTCTTAAATCACATGGTCGTCTAGTATCACCATTGTTAATGAATTAATGATGCCAAGCATTGAAAGTTAACATTCATTTATTTATAAATTTTGTTTATTTATTTATTTATGGCTGTGCTTGGTCTTCATTGCTGCACACGGGCTTTCTCTAGTTGCAGCGAGCAGGGACTAGTCTTCGTTGCAGTGTGCGGGCTTCTCCTTGCACTGGCTTCTCTTGTTGTGGAGCACGGGCTCTAGGCGCATGGGCTCAGTAGTTGTGGCTCTCGGGCTTAGTTGCTCCGTGGCATGTGGGATCTTCCTGGACCAGGGCTTGAACCCATGTTCCCTGCATTGGCTGGCAGATTCTTAACCATTGGACCACCAGGGAAGTCCCTTATTTTATTTTGTTGCCACACTGCGCAGCTTCTGGGATCTTAGTTCCCCAACCAGGGATTGAACCCAGGCCCTCTGCAGTGAAAGTACAGAGTTCCAACTACTGGACCACCAGGGAATTCCCTATTTATTTATTTTTTAAATTGAAGTTTAGTTGATTTACAATGTTTGTTAGTTTCAGGTGTAGAAGAACATTTTATTTTTATTTCGTAGGTTTTCAGTGGAATTTTATAAGTCTTCAAGATGAGTTTTCCAATTAGACTAGACTTCATAAGTACTCTGATACCCATAATCCTGCAGGTGACTTTAGGAGACTCCTCCGTTTTCCTCAGCCCTGGGATGGGGCCTCCAGCGTCTGTCTGTTAGTTGTACTTATCTCAGGTGGCCTCCAAGATGAGGCTTACGGCCTCCCTGAGGGGAGAAGCTGGGCATTGCCCTCAAGTTCTCCATTATCCCTTGATGGAGCCAAGTGAGAGTCCCCAAAGGATAGTGTGTGCCGAGAAGGTGGGGAGAGCCCAGCCTGCTTCACCTGTGGGGAGTGGCCGGGGGGGCGGCAGGGATGAGAGGTACTTTCTCTGTTAAGTGGTCTCAGAATTGTCTGCATAGAAAGCATTCTTCTTTGTTCCTGGAGTTAGTATGAATTGTATTTTTTTTAAATGGTTTTAATGCATATGATGAAACTACCTAATTGCTTTTATGGTGGTCGAGTTTTTTATGAGAGGCCTTAGTTGAAGAAAAGCACTAATTATGGGTTACTATTCCTAATAGCAGTAATAAATAGTACTTTATCTTTAAAAATATTTCATTGAAATATACATTTAGCCAGGTACACAAATCTTTAATTGTTCAGCCCAGTGAGTTTTCACAGACTGAACACACCTGGGTAATTAGTACCCAGATCAAGAAGCAGAAGTGATAGGCATTCCAGAAGCCTGCTGTGTTCTTCCTTTTAGTCACTACCCACCCCTCACCCACCAGAATAGCCATTATCCTGACTTCTAACATGTTTGCCTGGCTTTGTATTTTATATAAATGGAATCATAAAGTATGTATTCTTTTGTGTGTGGTTTGTTTCACTCAACAGTTGTGAGAATCATATTGTGTGTATTTGTGGTTTAAAATTACTTTTTAAAGTATCCTACTTAACAACCTAGGAAAGGACTTTACCCATGGCTTTGCCATGCTCTTGATGCTCCAGTTCTGGAAGGAAGATGTTTTTAGGTGGTCTTCACATTCTCTTCATTCCTTTTCTAGACCAAATGACACCTACAGAGTTTTCTGTAATCTTGTTTTTCCTCATTTCATTTGTTGTAGTACTAATCTATTGCTGTGTAATAAATGCCCTACAACTTCGTGACTTAAAACATCAATAAACATTTGTTTTCTCACACTTTCTGTGAGTTAGGAATTGAGTGGGCCTAGCTGGGCAGTTCTGGCTCAGGGCCTCATGAGGTTGCAGCCAAGATTTCAGCTGGGTCTGGGGTATCTATCTGCTTCCTAGCTCACCCAGCTGACACACTGGCGCTGGTTGGTTGTGGTGGGGAGATGGGGGGTTAGGGCTCAAGTTTCTCTCAGTGGAGCCCTCTGCATAGGCTGCTTGAGTATCCTCACTACATCGTGGCTGGCTGTGCTCTTCCCAGAGAGCACCTTTTTATGACCTAGCCTCAGAAGACATACAGCATCACTTCCACCCCATTTTACTTGTAAAGCAAGTCACTAAGTCTGGCCTATATTCCAGGGGGAGGAGAATTAGGCTTTTGGAGGTTAGGGAAGTCATCTGCTATATAGACTCATCTAGTGGAACTGTAGCTAACACAGCTATATTTGGCTTTTAAACTCTCTAAAATAGAATAGAGGTTTTAATGAGATAGTTGGAAACTTAATGTCCCCTACCTTGAGTGGATACCACGTAAGCTGATCGCTATAGTGTAAGGTGGAGCTCAATGTTAAGTGTTGCTATCTTCTGTAACCATTTTACTGCAGTGTCCATTTCACATAAATATCACCTGTTCTTAAAAATGTGCTAATAATTCTTAGGGTTTTGACTCTTTACTGTATGAATTTATACAACTAAGCTTTAAAACTATAATACTTTTTTGTATAAAATACATAACATTTTAATACATTCTGACTAGATCTCCAAGGCTCAGCAGAGGTATAAAATGACACAGTTCAAGTAAATTATCAGGTATATCAGAAGTACAAATTTAAGGGGCTTAGTTGAAATATAGTGATCCTCAGAGGGCTGCTTGGTGACCCCTGTGCTCTGCCTCTGACAGGAGAGCTCTGCCTTGCCCTTTGCTGCAGCAAGTTCTCTGCAACTTCTGCCTCTCTTGTCTCATCTCCAAATAACGGTCTGTACCCCCTCACACTGGCAACCCCTGAGTTCTTACTTCAGCAGAGCCAAGAAGGGAGGGGCCACGACCACTGGAATTGGTTCTAAGGGTTGGAACTCATCCCTCGGTCAGATATGTACAGGTCCACAGTCCACTTATGAGTGGGATTAGTGCTGTTTATAAAAGAGACCCCACAGAGCTTCCTGGTCCCTTCTACCATGTGAGGGTACAGTGGGAACTCTGCAAACCAGGAAGAGGACCCTCACCCAACCATGCTGGCACTCTGTTCTCAGACTTACAGCCTCCAGAACTGTGAGAAATAAATTTCTGTAGTTTATAAGCTACCCAGTCTGTGTCTTTTTGGTTTTTTTAGCAGCCCAAATGTAAGACAATCCCTGTGTTTTCTTTAAAGAATTTTGTAGTTTTAGCTCTCACATTTAGGTCTTTGATCCATTTAGAGTTACTTTTTGTATATGGTATGGGGTAAGGGTCCAACTTCATACTTTTGCATGTGGCTATCCAGTTGTCCCAGTGTCATTTGTTTTTTTTGTTTGTTTTTCGCGGTACGCGGGCCTCTCACCGCTGTGGCCTCTCCCGTTGCGGAGCACAGGCTCCGGACGCGCAGGCCCAGCGGCCATGGCTCATGGGCCCAGCCGCTCCACGGCATGTGGGATCCTCCCACACCGGGGCATGAACCCATGTCCCCTGCATCGGGAGGCGGACTCTCAACCACTGCGCCACCAGGGAAGCCCCAGTGTCATTTGTTGAAAAGACTGTCCTTTCCCCACTAAGTGGTCTTGGCACCCTTGTGGAGTATCAGTTTACCATAGACAAATGAGTTTATTTCCAGACTCTCCTCCATTCTGTTTGTTTATCCTTGTGCCAGTACCACACTGTCTTGATTACTTTCTTGATTACTTGCTTTGCAATAAGTTTTTTTTTTTTTTTTTTTTGTGGTACGCTGGCCTCTCACTGTTGTGCCCTCTCCCGTTGTGGAGCACAGGCTCCGGACGCGTAGGCTCGGCGGCCATGGCTCACAGGCCCAGCCGCTCCGCGGCATGTGGGATCCTCCCGGACCAGGGCACGAACCCGTGTCCCCTGTATCGGCAGGAGGACTCTCAACCATTGCGCCGCCAGGGAAGCCTTGCAATAAGTTTTTAAATTGGGCAGTGTGAGTCCTGTCACTTTGTCCTTCTTTTACAAGATTATTTTGGTTATTCTGGTTCCCTTGAGTTTCCATATGAATTTTAGGATCAGCTTGTCAACTTCTACAAAGAAAAGGCTGGTATTGTGATAGAGATAGTGTTGAATCTTTAGATCAACTTTGGGTATACTGCCATCTTAACAATATTTTGTCTCCTGATCCATGAACATGGGATGTTTTTCCATCTATTTAATTCTTTCAGCAAAGTTTTATAGTTTTAAGAGCATAAGTTTTACCTCTCTTTTGTTAGGTTTATTCCTAAGTATTTTGTTTTGATGGTATTGTGAATGGAAGTGTTTTCTTGATTTCATTTTTGTTTTTTTAAAAATAGATTTATTTATGTATTTATTTTTGGCTGCATTGGGTCTTCGTTGCTGTGTGCAGGATTTCTCTAGTTGCAGTGAGCGGGGGCTACTCTTCGTTGCAGTGCGCGGGCTTCTCATTGCGGTGGCCTCTCTTGTTGCGGAACACGGGCTCTAGGCGCGAGGGCTTCAGTAGTTGTGGTGCTCGGTCTCACTAGTCGTGGCTCGCGGGCTCTAGAGTGCAGGCTAACTGGTTGTGGCGTATGGGCTTAGTTGCTCCACGGCATGTGGGATCTTCCCGGACCAGGGCTCGAACCCATGTCCCCTGCATTGGCAGGCGGATTCTTAACCACTGTGCCACCAGGGAAGTCCTTTTCACTATTTTTAAATGATGCAGCTGTAAACATTTTAGCACAAACAGGACCCCACCCCCACCCCCTCTGAGTAACTTTCTTAGAACCTATTCCCCGAAAATGAATGACCAGGTCAAAGATAGGACTTCTGCAGATTGCTCTCCAGAAATAGCATTTGAATTTGTGCTGTCCCTGTTAATCTTTTTTTCCCACCCACATCCCCCCCCCCACCCAGGCACCTGTCCCTGTTAATCTTTAAAAGTCCCTCTTTGCTCTGTGTCCCCCACCCCAGCCCCGGTTCCCTCTTGCTGTGACAACATGGTATTATTCTTTTATTTATAGGTAATTGAATAGAAATGAGATAAACCTTTTAGGTGCCTTGTTTTTGGTTATTTGTGAGGCCAAACTTTTTTCTAAGTTTTACTCACTTATCTGATGTTTGAACTGTATTCAAGTTATGGAACCGTTTATGCACTAGAAGCTAAGCATTAATGTTCTGAAAGCCTTTAAATTTTTTTCTGAAAGCTTTAAAAATATTTGTATAATCAAATTCATCAACTAATTGTTTGCTGTGTTCTTTTATTGCTTCAGAATTGGTGAAATACATGAAGGCCTTTAACCTTTAATTTAGCCTTTTAAGCTGTGTGGAAATGATTGCAGAGAAGAATGCTGCATTTATATGCTTTATGTATTTTATTCCATATTAAGAGTATAATTTTAGCAGTATTAGACACCTTGTCTAATTTCACATGAGTTTTCATATTAAACTTAGAGGTATTTACCTGTGTCTTTCTGGAATCTGTTTGTTCCATTGGTCTAGTTTATTATTTTTAACTATAACCTGGTATTATAAGGCTTTTTACTCTTGTTTTGCCCAGATGTCTGCTCTTTAACTTCTTAGCAGGGCTTCTACCTTGAATCCTTGTCAGTTTTCATACTCTGGTGGAGTGGGTTGGCCAAGATAAAACGTATATATCATCAGGATGCCTCTTCTCTCCCTCTTCCCTACTCCCAGAACTCAGAGCCAGTTTTTCTCCTTGCTCTTGTGCCTGGTCTTGGTTGCTGGTAGCTCTCCAGAGTGAAGAGATTTTTCAGGTTGAACTCTGGGCCACGCTGTGCGGCTCTCGGGATAGGGATTGAACCCAGGCCCTAGTCAGTGAAAGCGCCAGTCCTAACCCCTGGACTGCCAGGGAATTCGTTGAACTCTTTAAGTGTTAGCCCCTGATATACCGATTTGAAAAAAGAATTTTTTTTTTTTTTTTAATGAGACCATGCTTTTTTTGAGGGGCGGTGATATCTAATTCCAGAACGTTTTTATCACCCCAAAAGGAAACCCTGCACCTAGCAGTCACTCCCCATATTTTCCCCAGTAATCAGCCCCTGTGCAGAAAGCCTCCTGCCAACGTGGAGCTGGGGGAAGGGGTGCCCTTTTACATTCCGGCTTCTTTTCACATGCATTTTACATTTTACTATTTTGTTAAGTTGTCAAGATTTACTTTTCAGAGTCATTAGTTGCTATTTGGCATTGGCTCTGTAAAATGAACTTGGCGAATAACCACCTTCACTTATTTTACTTCTCATAGTTGGGCCTGGGTGTGCATCATTTTCTCATCTCTTTCTGCATTCTGAGATCTTCGTTTTTCCTCCTTTTGCCACTGGTTATTCTTCCTTTTTGAGCCTCTTCCTCTTGGATTTAACCCTGATTGGTAGGCACACTATTCTTTTATTCTTGCCAATGATATCTTTTTTGTTTTTAATTCAAAAAATATTATTTGATTATTTTCTCTCTGATTTTTATTTATTTATTTTCTAATTTTACTGTCTCTCTGATCTTAAACAGTTAATCTTAACTCTTTTTGTGGGCCTCTGTTATTGTAGCTTAATTCTTTTATTTTTATTTTTTGACCGTGGTGTGCGGCTTGCAGGGTCTTAGTTCCCTGATCAGGGATCAAATCTGTGCCCCCTGCAGTGGAAGCACAGAGTCCTAACCCCTGGACCGCCAGGAAAGTCCCTAATTCTTTTTTAATCTGTTTTCCAGCTCTGATGGTATCATCTGCACTCTCTTCCGTCTATTTAACTGATTTCTGTTATTGTTACCTTATAAATTATTATTTTTTAATTTACATTCTGCTTGACTTATTCTTTTTTTTTTAAATCCTGATTCTGCTATTTGCAGAATTCTTTTTTTATTTTAAATTCTTTTGTAATATGTCACGGTTCTGCAGAATATATTCTGGTCTGTTTTTATTTAGCATTCCCCTTGTGTGTAACACTTTAAATGTGTTTATGAGTCCCATTCTGTCTTTATCTCCATTCTTAGAGATGACTCTGCTAAGCCTGCTCCTTTTCTCCTGGACCTGTATTGTTTGTGCTTAGTGGCCACTCCCGCTCCTGGTTGCCCTTTAAAATTTGCTTGCTGTGTTCCTTCAGTTGAGTCTTATCTTTGTTCTTTGTTTATAACATGTTTATTTTGTTGAGTTTTGAAGGAGGCGGCATTCTGTACCACTTCTCACTTAGTGCTTCCCAAAGTTCTGTTGTGTAAGACTTTCTGGGCACATTTTTACATAATGGAAAGAACACAGAATTCAGAGGAAGGACCAAGTGTTAATCCTAGCCCTCGCATTGGGTAGCTTTGGCTAAGATATTTAGACTATATGGTAGGACTTAATTCTTTTAAAGTTTTATATAGTTGTTGTGTTCTTAAAAATTAGCATAATTTTTATATCTAATGGGAATATAAGGAAAATTAAAATAATACAGTGTACAGTGATGAACTGAAAATTGATATAATTATTAACTGATTTATTTTAAAATGATAATGAAATAATTAAAACATGAGATTGTTGGGCTTCCCTGGTGGTGCGGTGGTTAAGAGTCTGCCTGCCGATGCAGAGGACACGGGTTCGTGCCCCGGTCTGGGAGGATCCCACATGCCGCGGAGCGGCTGGGCCGGTGAGCCATGGCCGCTGAGCCTGTGCATCCGGAGCCTGTGCTCTGCAACGGGAGAGGCCACAACAGTGAGAGGCCCGCATACCGCCAAAAAAAAAAAAAAAAAGAGAGAGATTGTTGGGCTGGAACTCTGATAAAATTGTTGTCACGTAGGTGGCAGTGGTATTGTTTGCATTTGTATTGAATTTATGAAGTGAGTTCGCAGATACTTATTCTTCCAAATAAGCCTATATATGAGAGATAAGTATTCTTTCCATTTTATGGGGGAGATATTGAGGTTCAGCAAGGTTAAGAGAATTGCCCATGGTTACAAGCACAGAGTTGTGACAGTGCAAGAACTTGAATTCAGATTCAGGACTTCCAAGACCAGGGCTTTTGTAACTTGACCCAAAATAAAACTTGATTAGTTTTAAGGTTGTTTCTTCAGATTCTTGACAGTCTGTCACATGGGTAGATTTTTCGGAGTACAGGCCCTAGTTTCAGCAGTTGTCCTGGAGATCAGCTGTCACTCTGAGTGTGCGGAGGATCAGTGTTGGGAGTTACCTGGGGGCAGCCACTGTCTCTGGCAGTGTTCCTCTCTGTCTGGATCTTTGATTGTGTCTGGCAACAGATATATTTATTGGTCAAGGGCAAAAGTGAAGAGATAATATGGGGAGAAAAGAAAAGAAACTGATTTCAGAAATAAGATTTCTACAGTAACTTGAGCAATGAAACATTTGAGAAATTCTTGGTTGTGCTGACCAGGATCCTATGGAATTCTTGTCGGTCTCTGTTGTAGTTTCTTAGGACAGGGCCGAAACTAAGCTCATCACACGAGATGAATTGTGCCAAAGCACAGCAGTAGAGGGCTGCCGCTCGCTCAGGCAAAACAGCGCCGTCTGTCTGCTGTGGTAACTTTTATTAAAGCATTATCTAGATTTACATTTTAAGACTTGTTTTCTTAACATTTCAGAAGTGCCAAAGCAGCATCCTATGTTTTTATTAATTATACGAGCAATAATTGGCTTTCATGAGCACCTGCTGTGCTTCCTCCTTGAGCGCAAAAACAGCACAAAGTTCCCACCATTATTTTGATTATACTGAAGTAGCACAAGGACATTTCCTTGCGTTCCCACCACTCTGATTATACTGAGGACATCTCATGGATCAGTGCCCAAAGCACTCAGTGCTTCTTTTGCAGGCCCCCGGTTTGCCGGGGCGGGGGGGGGGGGGGCGCTCGAAGCATTCAGAACTGTTCACAACTCTGGCTTATTCGCATGCCCCCCGGTTTGCCGGGGGGGGGGGCTCAAAGCAATCAGGACTGTTTGCAGTTCTGGCTTATTCGCCAGCCCCCAGTTTGCTGGGGGTGGGCTCATGGGTCACGTCTCCTTTCCATGTCCTCAGTTATCCCACTACAGTCTCTGAAGTCTTTGGGGATCCTTTGTGTACACTCTCAGATTATTGAAACACAGGGACTCAGGCCAGGACCTAAGGGAAGGAGGACTCAATTGAGGAATTGGGAAATTATCAAGAATCATGGCAGTGGCTCCATCATTCTCTCTTTTCACATTCTTCTCATTCTCTGTTCTCTTTTTAAAATCTTTGTTACACACATGCACACACAAATATACATATATGCATATAATTTTAACAAAAGGATGTAATTTTTTATTTTGAGATAATTTTAGACTTAGAAAAAAGGTGCAAAAATAGTCTAGAGAGTTCCCATGTAACCACCTTTTCCTAATGTGAACATGGTGTATGTCTGTAGGAATGTCATCAAAACCAAGAAATTAAAACTGGTACAATACTAGATGCAGACCTTATTCACAGTTCCCATTTTCCCCTAATGTCATTTTTTCTTCCAGGTTCTCATTTTGCATTTAATTGTTGTGTCTCCTTAGTCTCTTCCAACTGTGACATTTCTTCAGCCTTCCTCTGTCTTTTATAACCGTGACACTTTTAATGAGTATTGGATTGTTGTTTTTGTAAATTTATTTATTGTATTTATTTATTTTTGGCTGTGTTGGGTCTTTGTTGCTGTGCGCGGGCTTTCTCTAGTTGTGGTGAGCGGGAGCTACTCTTGGTCGCGGTGTGCGGGCTTCTCATTGCGGTGGCTTCTCTTGTTGCAGAGTATGGGCTCTAGGCCTGTAGGCTTCAGTAGTTATGGCACGCAGACTTCAGTAGTTGTGGCGCTCAGGCTTAGTTGCTCCACGGCATGTAGGATCTTCCCGGACCAAGGCTTGAACCTGTGTCCCCTGCATTGGCAGGTGGATTCTTAACCACTGCATCACCAGGGAAGCCCTGGACTGTTATTTTTGTAGGCTGTCCCTCAGTTTGTGTTTATCTGATGGTTTTTCATGAATGGAATGAGATTATGCAGTTTTAACAGAAGTGATGTGCCTTTCTTGATACATCACATCAGAGAGTTGGTGTTATGGAGATATTTTATCCTTAGGGATGTTAACTTTAATCACCCGGTTAAGATGGGGTCCATCCATTTACCCCTTTGTAATTAATAAATATCTTAGAGGATGTACTTTGAGACTAAGCAGATGCCCTGTTTCTTCTCAGATTTCTACTCACTAGATTAAGCATCCATCCATGGACCTTTTTCTGAAAAAATTATTGTGGTATTTACCTAATGACAGTTTTTCTATTTTCCTCATTCCATCTGATTGGAGTGCCTCTGTGAGAAAGAGCTGTTCCTTCTCCCCACTGATTTATTCACTTACTTATTTGTGTCAGTATGAACTCATGGGTATTTGTTATATTCTGTAGGTTTGTAATCCAGTATTGTCATTTTTTATTTCAAATTGTTGCAACTTCGACCTTTGTTTGCTCCTTCAGAGTGACTGCTTTCAACAAACCCCACCCTTGTTTGAGTACCTTTTTAAGGGCAAAGTGTGCTCGTTGCTACTGGGGTGTAGTTGCTTCTAAGTCTTCTTAGTGAACAGAGCTGGGAAAATAGATGTGTGTACACCAACCCACACATACACACATCTGTATTTCTCTGTCTGTGTATATGTTAAAAACTATGAGTTCATACTGATGTCCCTGATTCCAATCCAACACCATGTGGTTTATTTTAGCCTTTCCTCTTGCTTGTATTCTTTCCCCAGCCTGGCTCTCATTATCTTCCATTTTGTTTGCTTATTTGTTCAGTCCCATTCTGTTTATACATAAAGTAGATGCAGAATTGCTAACCCATATCCTTGTGAGAAACATGTTCACTAATTAGATTACAGGATTTGTGTTCAGCCTTTTCCTGCTTTAGCTTTACAGCATGCAGTTAAAATACTGTTTTCTAAAGTTGCTTAGGCTGGTTTCTAGTTCCTCATGCCCTTCAGTGTGGTTATGTCATTGATTTGTAATACAGTTAGGTTCATTTGTTACTGTTGGTGTTCCATTTGGGGTTCTTCCCGTATCCTCATTCTTGTTTCTTTAGTTTTTTGAATATGTGATATGACTGTGACTTTCGGAGTAAGAGCTACACACAAGGTATACTCAAGGAACAGTCCCTCCCTTCTCATCCCTACCACCCTGTTCCCATCCTCCCCTTCACCACTTTCCCACTCATCCCCTGTATACAGTCGATCTCTTTAGTTCTGGGTTTATCCTTTCTATATTTCTGCTATACAGATAAGCAGATACATTTATGTTTTTTTATAACTCTTCTTTCTTATATGAAGGGTAGCATAGTATAAATCTTTTATACTTTGCTTTTTTACTTAACATTGTATCTTGGAACCACTCCGTGTTAGTTTGTAGATCTTTTTCATTCCTTTTTTACAGCTGCATAGTACTCCACCATGTGAGTGTATCATAGTTCATTCAGCCTTTCTCCAGTGTATGAGTATTTAGGTTGCTGCTAGTATTTTGCAGTTACAAATAATGTTGCGGTGAATTACCTTGTGCTTATGTATTTTCATATCACTGGAGATGTATGTTTAGGGTAGAATCCTAGGAGCGGGATTGCTGAATCAAAAGATAGGTGCAGATGTTTGATTTTGGTAAGGACTGTCCTACCAACCTGTCCAGAAGGGTTTATAACCTGTCTTCCCACCAGCAGTGTTTGAGAGTTAATTGCGTATATTTTATGATGCATACATATGAATGATTATCAGATTTTGTTCAGGGTCTTCCTTTCCTTATCTACTTCCTCTTCTATCATGATGGGTTGGGGAAAGAAAAAAACAACTCCAACTGTAGAAGGTTTTTTATTGGAAAGAAGTAAAATTAGTTTTCCAGCTCTGACTGGAGATTTTTTTACTGGTATTTTAGAGTTATAATTGTATGTTACAGTTTTCTACTTTACCTAGTTTAGCATCTGTTGTGTAACATCTCACTGTCTGCTTAGTTGTGCGGGCAGTTCTTTTCAGTTTAGATAATAATGCTGTTTGCTTCCAGTTTAAACACTTTTCCGTCTTCCATAGGTCTGGGTGGGTGTTAATATTTCTGACATTGGGGCAGTTCATGAGAAACTTGCATTTCTTGACTGACCTAAAGTTTCCATGATGGGGATGATCATCCGAGCCTTTCTTTCTCTGACTTGACTCATTGGGGTACAGTTTACAAAGGTGAGCAAGGGTGGCCTTACGAAGTAGATCATCCTCTGTCGGACTGTAGCTCCCTTTCCTCCTGCTCCTTCTCCCCTGTACCCCCACTTGAGATCCTCACCTTTATGGTTTCCTAATCTCCTAGTCCTGTCTGGCCTGGGTCTGGATCTGTCTGCTGACCTCTCCTCTCTTTTGACGACTCCACTCCCATTTTACGAGAACCCAACTGTTTATTTTGTCTGATCTTACAGGCTGATGGTATATGCTAAAGAAAATTACTGGATTGTCACGATCGACACTACTAAAAATCTCTGGATTCTCATTCCTGCTGGTCTCCAGCATATCTTGTTACTTGTCCCCATTCAGACCCTGATCTCACCTCCCTCCCCTCATGTTTGGTTTGCCTTTTCATCTCCTGCCTTCAGGTCTGCTCTCCCACACCTCATTTACAGGACATATTTGCCTCTTGTTTCAGAGGAGACAGGTTTTAGGTTTTGGCTTATCCTGATGAAGAAGATCTAAATAGCCAGATCCTTCAAAATGGATCGGCTCCCTTGGGAAGCAGAATGCTTTCTGTATCGTGGTCAGTACGATGATTTTTGTTTTTGTCCTCATTGTCTGCTGTCCTCAGCTTCTTTACAGTTGCCCCGTCAGAATCATGAGCCAAACCTTGGTTCATCACCAGCAAAAGGGCATAGCCAGTGGAGGACTACTGACCCTCGCATGGTGTAGTGGCTGAGAAACAGGGGTTTTGGAGGTCAGCACGCCTGGGATTAAATCCCAGTTCTGTTGGCTGCTGGTTGTGTAATCAGAGACAAGTTACTTGACTCCTCCCTTCTGCCATAGTTTCTTCACCTGTAAAGTAGGGGCTGTGCTTTACCGCCATAGGGTTGTGGTGAAGACAGCAAGTAAAGGTTTTTCTGAAGCTCTCAGCACTGTGCTGAGGGCTCAGTAAGCGGTGGTCATTATGGTTACTGAGGTCCTCTCTCAGTGTCTCACTCAACTTCAGGGCCAGAGGTGCGCAGAGCTGCCTGGGCGGCTACCCGGAATGCATAGCACTGGAGGAGACTCGATGCTCTTAGTCTTGGTTCAATACGTCTGGCTGTTCTCAGAGCTCACCGCGAGCCAGCCCGACCTGGACCGTCCTAGAATTCTTGGCCAGTGAAGGCAGAAGAGAATATCTGAGGAGGAAGGAAATGTAGGGGGATGATCCACAAGTGAGTAGTAGCCCATCTGCTTCATCAGGGTCTCTCTCGTGACAAGTTCAGAGCATAGGTGAACTCCAAAGGTCATTTCTAAAGAGGAGTGCTTGGATTAGAGTACTGATTGGATCTGTTGCAGAGTACTAACTCTGACTTTGTGCTGCTCTAGTGTGCTTCAAATAACAGAGTTTATGGTTGTGGGGTTTTAGGATGATGATAGTCACGGTACTAAATTCTGATGGGGTATCTTAGATCTAGTAATAGAGACGCATTTTTCCTATTAATCGGAGAGAAATGTTTTTCATACTTTTTCCTTTAATAATTTGTGTACTTGAGCCCACCAAAAATTTGTAGAACCTTTACTGAGTATAAGTCACTACAAGTCTTCATCTTTCTATGGCTATATCTATGCATATATATGTATGTATGTACATTCAGTCATATAATTGGGTGTGGGTTTTTTTCCAGTCTCTTGTATACATATAAAAAATTTTTAAAGAAGTTTTGCACTTATGTTTGGAAGAAGCCTGAACACAGAATAATGGTATCTTCTTTTTGTAACTTGGCCAACACTATCAGGGCAGACATACAGGGCATAGCCAAGCTAGGACTAAAACTCAGACCTCCTGATTTGAAGTCTAGTTTTTTTTTCTGATGTTACTTTCTTTTTATGGTTTCATTGGATAAATTAATAAAAAATAATAAAGTAATTAAAAATGACTTCCACTTTTTTGGGGATGGTCTAATATCTTTCAGGCTTTTCATCTGCTGTTTTTGCAATCTTCATAACCCCATAGGCTTTCTTCATTTTTGAGTCAAGCAAATGGTTGCTCAGAGGTGTTGGGTAGTTCAGTGATGTCTCAGCTAGTAAGGGAATGGGCCAGAATTGGAACTCACCTGACTCTTTGGCCCCTGTTCTATTACTGAAGAGATTTAAAAATGCATATGTAGACAACCAAATTTGTTCAAGCTCTGGGCTGTATGGAGCACCTTTCCTAGAGAGGGTGCACATGTGTTCATGACATCAGATTTTAAGTTGCAATATCTGAAGTATTATTGGAGCACTCAGTCTTAAAATAATGTAAAATTATGATGGTTTTACAGCTAAAATGACTTTAGCTTTTATTTGCTCACTGAATGGTTCACACACTCTAAAGAAACCTTTGCACTGGCTTTCTTGGTTAGTAAATTATGAGAGAATCAGGCTAAAGGAACGAATACGTTTTCTTTTAAAGCTGTCATTTGTATTATCTACCTACTTACTTTTGGAACATTAATTTGGATCAGTCTAACTTACTTAGCATCTGAAGACAAGTTAATTTTTATCTGTGAAACAAAGTACTGTGGTTTTGTGTTCAGATAATTAAAGTGCACCGAAATGGGTAGCTTAGAGAACAGCTTAATAGCTTTCTCTAAAAATAACCCATTAACAGTTGATAGCATTTTAGTTGCTTAACAACGTGTACAGTATGTGGTGCTAATGCATGAGGAGATAGCTCCTTCATTAGACAAACTTTATTATCCACAAATATTATTGAGCCTCTGCTATGAAATGACTGTAATGACAGGGGGCTGGGGAGGATGGGGAGAAAGCCTGAATGTACCAGAAATGTTATATTTACGCCAAAGCCTCAGAAATGACTGTGGAAGCCTGGGCATTTATTCTAATGATGTTGCCATTGCTCAAAACCTGTTTGTAACACCTCCTATGAAATTGTCCTCAGTATGAGCATATGAACCATGAGAGAAAATCAGCCCCACAGTTTTGTAGCATAGCTCAGTTTTTAAAAATCACCTTTTGAGGTATAATTTTTTTCTTTTTCTTTGCGCTACGCGGGCCTCTCGCTATTGTGGCCTCTCCCTTTGTGGAGCACAGGCTCCGGACGCACAGGCTCAGCGGCCATGGCTCACGGGCCCAGCCGCTCCGCGGCATGTGGGATCTTCCCGGATCAGGGCACGAACCTGCGTCCCCTGCATCGGCAGGCAGACTCTCAACCACTGCGCCACCAGGGAAGCGAGGTATAATTTATATACAAGAAAATGGACCTTTTCTTTGTGCAAAGTTCAGTTGAGTCTTGGCAAATATATACCCTGTGTAACCGCCACCACAGTGGAGATATGGAACATTACATAACCCCAGGAAGAAGTACTCTTGTGCCCTTTGCTGTCAGTCTTCAGCTCAGGCAACCATGGATCAGTTTTCTATCACTGTAGATCAGCCTCAGCTTACCTAGCGTTTCAGATAAATGGAATTTAGAAGTCTTTGCTCTTTTTTGCCTGGCTTTTTCACTTAGCATAGGGTTTTCCAGGTTCATCCTTGTTGTCGCATGTAGTCATTTCCCTTTTGTTGCTCAGTGCTCTTCCATTGCACGGTGACACACAGTTTGTTTACTCTTTCCTTGTTGATGACTATTTGGGTTGTTCCAAGTTTGTGACTGTTATGAATAAAGCTCCTACAAACATTTGTATACAAGTCTCTATGGATGTATATTTTCTTTATTTTTTAATTGAAGTAATTTGACATACAATATTTTATTAGTTTCATGTGTACCACATAGTGGTTTGACATTTGTATACATTGTGAAATGATCACCACAATAAGCACAGTTACCATCTGTCACCATACAAAGTCAATACAGTATCATTGACTGTATTCCCTATGTTGTATGTTGCATCCCCGTGACTTAATTATTTTATACCTGTAAGTTTGTACCTCTTGACCCCCTTTACCTGTTTCCCCCCCCATCCCTACCCCCTACCCCTCTGGCAACCACCTGGGTTTTGTTTTGTTTGTTTTGTTTTTTAGATTCCATGTATAAGTGACATCATGTGGTATTTGTCTTTCTCTGTCTGACTTATTTCACTTAGTGTAATGCCCTCAAGGTCCGTCCATGTTGTGGCAGATTTCTTTCATTTTTACAGCTGACTGGTATTCCATTGTACACGTATACTACGTCTTCCTTATCCATTCATCCATTAGTGGACACCTAGGTTGTGTACGTATCTTGGCTATTGTCATAGACATATATTTTCATTTCTCTTGAGTAAATAATTAGGAGTGGAACTGCTGGGTTGTATGGTGAGTGTGCATTTAATTTTTCAGAAACCACCAAGCCTTTTCATAGTGATTGTACCATTTTGTAGTTCCACCTGCAGGGTATGAGAGTTCTAGCTTTTCTACAACCTCATCAGCACTTGGTATGGTCATTCTTTTTCATTTTAGCTATTCTAATGGGTATGTTATGTGGTTTTAATTTACAATTTCCCTTATGACATCATTCATCTTTGTGTGTGTGTATTGTCACACAAAAAATGTCTGTTCTTTTGCCTATTTAAAATTTTGGGTTGTTTGTCTTATTTTGAAGTTGTAAGAGTTCTTTATATACTCTAAATACAAGTCCTACATGTTGCAAATTTTTTCTCCCATATGCACAGCTCATTTTTGACCTTGACAGTATTATCTGGCCTGTTCACCCACCTTGCTCACTAGATCCCAGTCAGCACCTTTCCTTTTCAATCTCAGTAACTCCTCCTGTCTCCACTGTCGTCATCTTGTACATTCCAGAGGCTTTACCACTGCCCTTAGAGGTGTGCTGCTTTTTCTTTTTGTGAGTATTTTACTGATTTGAGAGTGCTGCTGGTTCACAGTGCCCTCGAGTCTGGGACGCCGAATGTTCTGCAGTGGGCGGCATGATTTCGTACAATGAACTGACTGGCTTAAAATGCCAGTTATGTGCTTGTTGCTTAGTCCAAGCCACTACCATCTCTTACTGGTGCTATTGCAGTGTTTCAAATGGTTTCTTTTTTCACTCTTTCCTTTTTACAATTTATTCTTCATATCACAGCTGGAGAGAGCATTTACAAATATAAATTGGGTACTTTTAGTCCTTCCTTAAAGTGGAAGTGCACTTAAGATGAGTCTTAAACCCTTAGCACAACTTCCAGGTCACAGCCTCATCCTGAGCCATGTGCTCTTGGCTTGGTATGTGCCCGCCACCAGTAGCCTTCTTTGGGGTCCACAGATTCACCTGCCTAACCTCTCTCTGTTCAGTAGAACACTTGCCTTCTCAGCTACCCGTCACCTGGCTAATTCCAGCCTGTCCTTCAGGTCTCTGTTTTAAATGCCACTTCCTTAGAGAGGAAGAGCCTTCCCTGAGCCCCTAATTTAAACCAAGTTCTCTAGTTATCCATGATGATGTTAATTATAGCATTTGCATTTTTTCTTAGTATCTATCATAATTTATCTATTTTTAATATATGTCTCCTTACCCCACCCCCCCTTTTCTTCCTTTGGCCTTGCCACGCATCTTATGGGATCTTAGTTCCCTGACGAGGAATTGAACCTGTGCCCCCTGCTGCACTAGACCACCAGGGAAGTCCCCTAATACATGTCTCTTTATATTTCCCCCATGTTGTATAAAGTTTATGAGAGTAAGGAATTTTCTGTTTTCGCTGTAGTATCCATAGCGCTTAACCATGTAGACGATTAATGAATACCTGATAAAATTGATTTTAACATTTGAATGGTTTTAAGTTTATTCATCGTGCCTCCTTCAAGATCCCAACTGACATTTTTTATCTTGAGTACAAACTTCTATGTACTAGTTTTCTGTCTCTGCCATTTGCACTGAATCTGTAAATTGCCCTGATAATAAGAGTTCTTAATCTTTTTTGTGTCATGGATCTTTTAGGTAGTCAGTGAAACCTGTGGCTCCTTCTCAGATTAGTGGGTTGTTTTTTGGTTTGGTTTGGTTTTTTTAATCCAAAATATGTTTATTGGGATCGTTTCCCATTCATCTTGATTCAGGGTGCTTTTAGTGCTGCTTCCAACTGAAGGAGCATCCTTCTGTAAGCCTTGCTTTTTCCTCCTGTAGGCTGGCAGAGGACATTAGAGCAGCCAACACACAAAACTACTGTTTGTGCCTGGCTAGAGATGGTGGTGGTTTTATAGCATCCTGGGCATTTCACATCCATGAAGTAGGAGGTGGGGCTCTGCAGCAGGTGCTTCTTGTGTGTCCTATTCTGGCGAGGGATGCAGGAGATCCTTTGTGAGAGGCATGTTCTCCTGAGGAGGTCCTCACTGCCAGATCAGATTAGTGGTCTGAAATGAATAGAATAAATTATGTAAGGTTACCAAGGAAATCGGTTATGTTGAAGTACTGGTTTTTTTTAATATTAAGAAAATACATCTTTAATGTGTGTGCTTCTTTATTAATTCCTTAAATAGCAAGATCAAGCAGCAGATGTGACAACTACTGTAATTTCAAAGTAGTGAGACATATAAATATTTCGAGAATTACAACTGTAGGCTTTTTACTGGTCTTAATATTTCTCTGTTTAGCCTCCTTCAGTGTCTGGAAATACCTGTATTTCTGATAGTGTCACTCGTGGCTGGAGAATTCTTTCTGTTATCAGAATAAAGTACAGATTTGGGAATTGTCTTTACTAAAGGAATTTAGAGCCTGAACCAAGATGGCGGAGTAGAAGGACGTGCTCTCACTCCCTCTTGTCAGAACACCAGAATCACAACTAGCTGCGGGACAGTCATCGACAGGAAGACACTGGAACTCACCAAAAAAGATACCCCGCATCGAAAGACAAAGAAGAAGCCACAGTGAGACGGTAGGAGGGGCACAATCACAGTAAAATCAAATCCCATAACTGCTGGGTGGATGACTCACAGACCAGAGAACACTTACACCACAGAAGTCCACCCACTGGAGTGAGGGTTCTGAGCCCCACGTCAGGCTTCCCAACCTGGGGATCTGGCAACGGGAGGAGGAATTCCTAGAGAATCAGACTTTGAAGGCTAGTGGGATTTGATTGCAGGACTTCGACAGGACTGGGGGAAACAGAGACTCCACTCTTGGAGGGCACACACAAAGTAGTGTGTGCATTGGGACCCAGGGGAAGGAGTGACCCAAGGGAAGACTGAACCAGACCTACCTGCTAGTGTTGGAGGGTCTCCTGCAGAGGTGGGGGGTGGCTGTGGCTCACTGTGGGGACAAGGACACTGACAGCAGAAGTTCTGGGAAGTACTTCTTGGCGTGAGCCCTCTCAGAGTCAGCCATTAGCCCCACCAACGAGGCCAGGTAGGCTCCAGTGTTGGGTTCCCTCAGGCCAAACAACCAACAGGGAGGGAACCCAGCCCCAACCAACCAATCAGCCAAGCAGATTAAAGTTTTACTGAGCTCTGCCTACCAGAGCAACAGTCAGCTCTACCCACCACCAGTCCCTCCCATCAGGAAACTTGCACAAGCCTCTTAGATAGCCTCATCCACCAGAAGGCAGACAGCAGAAGCAAGAAGAACTACAGTCCTGCAGCCTGTAGAACAAAAACCACATTCACAGAAAGATAGACAAGATGAAAAGGCAGAAGACTATGTACTAGATGAAGGAACAAGATAAAACCCCAGAAAAACAACTAAATAAAGTGGAGACAGGCAACCTTTCAGAAAAAGAATTCAGAATAACGATAGTGAAGATGATCCAGGACCTGGGAAAAAGAATGGAGGCAAAGATTGAGAAGATGCAAGAAATGTTTAACAAAGACCTAGAAGAATTAAAGAACAAACAAACAGAGATGAACAATACAATAACTGAAATGAAAACTACACTAGAAGGAATCAGTAGCAGAACAACTGAGGCGGAAGAACAGATAAGTGACCTGGAAGACAGAATGGTGGAATTCACTGCTGCGGAACAGGATAGAGAAAAAAGAATGAAAAGAAATGAAGACACAGCCTAAGAGACCTCTGGGACAACATTAAACACAACAACATTCGCATTATAGGGATCCCAGAAAGAGAAGAGCGAGAGAAAGGACCAGAGAAAATATTTGAGGAGATTATAGTCGAAAACTTCCCTAACATGGGAAAGGAAGTAGCCACCCAAGTCCAAGAAGCGCAGAGAGTCCCATACAGGATAAACCCAAGGAGAAACACGCTGAGACACATGGTAATCAAATTGGCAAAAATTAAAGACAAAGAAAAATTATTGAAAGCAGCAAGGGAAAAATGACAAATAACATACAAGGGAACGCCCATAAGATTAACAGCTGATTTCTCAGCAGAAACTCTACAAGCCAGAAGGGAGTGGCATGATATACTTAAAGTGATGAAAGGGAAGAACCTACAACCAAGATTACTCTACCCAGCAAGGATCTCATTCACATTCGATGGAGAAATCAAAAGCTTTACAGACAAGCAAAAGCTAAGAGAACTCAGCACCACCAAACCAGCTCTACAACGAAAGCTAAAGGAACTTCTCTAAGTGGGAAACACAAGAGAAGAAAAGGCCCTACAAAAACAAACCCAAAACAACTTAGAAAATGGTCATAGGAACATACATATCGATAATTACCTTAAACATGAATGGATTAAATGCTCCAACCAAAAGACACAGGCTTGCTGAATGGATACAAAAACAAGACCCATATATATGCTGTCTACAAGAGACCCACTTCAGACCTAGGGACACATACAGACTGAAAGTGAGGGGGTGGAAAAAGATATTCAATGCAAATGGAAATCAAAAGAAAGCTGTAGTAGCAATACTCAATATCAGATAAAATACACTTTAAAATAAAGAATGTTACAAGAGACAAGGAGGGACACTACATAATGATCAAGGGGTCAATCCAAGAAGATATAACAATTACAAATATATGTTTACCCAACATAGGAGGACCTCAATACATAAAGCAACTACTAACAGCTATAAAAGGAAATCGACAGTAACACAATTAATAGTGGGGGACTTTAACACCTCACTTACACCATTGGACAGATCATCCAGACACAAAAGAAATAAGGAAACACAAGCTTTAATTTAAATGACACAAGAGACCAGATAGATTTAATTGATAATTATAAGACGTTCCATCCCAAAACAGCAGATTACACTTTCTTCTCAAGTGCGCACAGAACATTCTCCGGGATAGATCACATCTTGGTCACAAATCAAGCCTCAGTAAATTTAAGAAAATTGAAATCGTATCAAGCATCTTTTCTGACCACAACACTATGAGATTAGAAATGAATTACAGGGGAAAAAACATAAAAAACACAAACACATGGAGGCTAAACAATACGTTACTAAATAACCAAGAGATCACTGAAGAAATCAAAGAGGAAATCAAAAAATACGTAGAAGTCTTCCCTGGTGGCGCAGTGGTTGAGAGTCCGCCTGACAATGCAGGGGACGCGGGTTCGTGCCCTGGTCTGGGAGGATCCCACGTGCCGCGGAGCGGCTGGACACGTGGGCCATGGCCGCTGAGCCTGCGCATCCAGAGTCTGTGCTCCGCAACAGGAGGGGCCACAGCGGTGAGAGGCCTGCGTACCGCAAAAAAAAACAACGAAAAACAAAAAAACCTAGAGACAAATGACAATGAAAACACAATGATCCAAAACGTATGGGATGCGGCAAAAGCAATCATAAGAGGGAAGTTTATAGCTATACAAGCCTACCTCAATAAACAAGAAAAATCTCAAATAAACAATCTAACCTTACACCTAAAGGAACTAGAGAAAGAAGAACAAACAAAACCCAAAGTTAGCAGAAGGAAAGAAATCATAAAGATCAGAGAAGAAATAAATGAAATAGAAACAAAGAAAACAATAGCAAAGATCAATAAAACTAAAAGCTGGTCCTTTGAGAAGATAAACAAAATTGATAAACCATTAGCCAGACTCATCAAGAAAAAGAGGGAGAGGACTCAAATCAATAAAATTAGAAATGAAAAAGGAGAAGTTACAACGGACACCGCAGAAATACAAAGCATCCTAAGAGACTACTACCAGCAACTCTATGCCAATAAAATGGACAACCTGGAAGAAATGGACAAATTCTTAGAAAGGTATAACCTTCCAAGACTGAACCAGGAAGAAATAGAAAATATGAACAGACCAATCACAAGTAATGAAATTGAAACTGTGATTAAAAATCTTCCAACAAATGAAAGTCCAGGACCAGATGGCTCCACAGGTGAATTCTATCAAATGTTTAGAGACGAGCTAACCCATCCTTCTCAAACTCTTCCAAAAAACTGCAGAGGAAGGAACACTCCCAAACTCATTCTGTGAAGCCACCATCATCACCCTGATAACCAAAACCAGACAAAGATACTACAAAAAAAGAAAATTACAGACCAATATCACTGATGAATATAGATGCAAAAATCCTCAACAAAATACTAGCAAACAGAATCCAACAGCACATTAAAAGGATCATACACCATGATCAAGTGGGATTTATCCCAGGGATGCAAGGATTCTTCAGTATATGCAAATCAATCAATGTGATACACTACATGAACAAATTGAAGAAGAAAAACCATATAATCATCTCAATAGATGCAGAAAAAAACTTCTGACAAAATTCAACACCAATTTATGCTTAAAAACCCTCCAGAAAGTGGGCATAGAGGGAACCTACCTCAACATAATAAAGGCCATATATGACAAACCCACAGCAAACATCATTCTCAGTGGTGAAAAACTGAAAGTATTTCCTCTAAGATCAGGAATGAGACAAGGATATCCACTCTCATCACTATTATTCAACATAGTTTTGGAAGTCCTAGCCATGGCAATCAGAGAAGAAAAATAAAAGGAATACAAATTGGAAAAGAAAAGTAAAACTGTCACTGTTTGCAGATGACATGATACTACGCATAGAGAATCCTAAAGATGCCACCAGAAAACTACTAGAGCTAATCAATGAATTTGGTAAAGTTGCAGGATACAAAATTAATGCACAGAAATCTCTTGTATTCCTATACACTAATGATGAAATATCTGAAAGAGAAATTAAGGAGACACTCCCAGTTACCATTGCAAAAAAAAGAATAAAATACTTAGGAATAAACCTACCTAGGGAGACAAAAGACCTGTGTGCAGAAAACTATAAGACACTGATGAAAGAAATTAAAGATGATACCAACAGATGGAGAGATATACCATGTTCTTGGGTTGGAAGAATCAATATTGTGAAGATGACTATACTACCCAAAGCTATCTACAGTCAATGCAATCCCTGTCAAATTACCCATGGCATTTTTTACGGAACTAGAACAAAAAATCTTAAAATTTGTATGGCGACACAAAAGACCTCGAATAGCCAAAACAGTCTTGAGGGGAAAAAACAGAGCTGGAGGAATCAAGAGTCCCTGACTTCAGACTATACTACAAAGCTGCAGTCATCAAGACAATATGGTACTGGTACAAAAACAGAAACACAGATCAATGGAACAAGATAGAAAGCCTAGAAATAAACCCATGCACCTCTGGTCAACTAATCTATGACAAAGGAGGCAAGGATATACAATGGAGAAAAGACAGTCTCTTCAATAAGTGGTGCTGGCAAAACATGTAAAAAAATGAAATCAGAACACTTCCTAACACCATACACAAAAATAAACTCAAAATGGATTCGAGACCTAAATGTAAGACGGGACACTGTAAAACTCTTGGAGGAAAACATAGAAAGAACACTCTTTGACATAAATCACAGCAAGATCTTTTTTGATCCACCTCCTAGAGTAATGGAAATAAAAACAAAAATAAACAAATGGGACCTAATGAAACTTCAGAGTTTTTTGCACGGCAAAGGAAACCATAAACAAGATGAAAAGACAACCCTCAGAATGGGAGAAAATATTTGCAAATGAATCAACGGACAGAGGATTAATCTCCAAAATATATAAACAGCTCATGCAGCTCAATATTAAGAAAACAAACAGCCCAATCCAAAAATGGGCAGAAGACCTAAATAGACATTTCTCCAAAGAAAACATACAGATGGCCAAGAAGCACATGAAAAGCTGCTCAGCGTCACTAATTATCAGAGAAATGCAAATCAAAACTACAATGAGGGATCACCTCACACCAGTTAGAATGGGCATCATCAGAAAATCTACAAACAACAAATGCTGGAGAGGATGTGGAGAAAAGGGAACCCTCCTGCACTGTTGGTGGGAATGTAAATTGATACAGCCACTATGGAGAACAGTATGGAGGTTCCTTAAAAAACTAAAAATAGAATTACCATATGACCCAGCAATCCCACTACTGGGCATATACTCAGAGAAAACCATAATTCAAAAAGACACATGCACCCCAATGTTCATTGCAGCACTATTTACAATAGCCAGGTCATGGAAGCAACCTAAATGCCCATCGACAGACGACTGGATAAAGAAGATGTGGTACATATATACAGTGGAATATTACTCAGCTATAAAAAGGAACGAAGTTGGGTCATTTGTTGAGACGTGGATGGATCTAGAGACTGTCATACAGAGTGAAGTAAGTCAGAAGGAGAAAAACAAATATTGTATATTAACGCGTATATGTGGAACCTAGAAAAATGGTACAGGTGAACCGGTTTGCAGAGCAGAAATTGAGACACAGATGTAGAGAACAAACGTATGGACACCAAGGGGGGAAAGCTGCGGGGGTGGGGGTGGTGAGATGAATTGGGCGATTGGGATTGACATGTATACACTGATGTGTTGTTCAAAATTGATGACTAATAACTTGCTGTATAAAAAAATAAATAAAATTTTAAAATTAAAAAAAAAAAGAATAAAGTACAGATTTCTCAGCTTTCTTTGTGTGATGTTACCTTTTGCTTTTCGCCCAGATGAGCTCTAAACTCCAGCTGTACTGGACAACTTCGCACCTGTACCCAGCCTTCCATGCTTTAGTTCCTGTGGCTACTTCCTTCTGCAAGCCTTTCCTCATAGACTGCCTATTAAACCCTGCTGTGCTTTTTAACCCACCTTAAATAAATACCACCTTCTGAAAGAGGTTCACAGATATTAACATAGAGCAATGTCTGACACATAGTAAACACTCAGTAAGTTGTAGATATTATTAAATAAGAATTGTTCATAAGATTTCTTTTTATTATCACCACCCAACTATAAGTATCTTGAGTGATGTCCATATGAGAAACAAGACAGCACAATATATCAATAATTGTGAGTAAACATCATGTAAAGTGAAAATATGCCTCATATGTAATATACATCAAAAATAAAAGTCTTGACCTGGGGGAAACAAGACTTGAAAGTGCTGCATCAACCCTGTTAACTGTTGTTGCTGTTTGCACTGTAGTAAGTATGACTTTGAGAGGAGGAGGTGTGATCAGGAGTCGAGGGTGTGAAGAATTGGCAGTACAAGCCAGCCCTGTGGGCGGCTCCTCACACCCCACAGCCTTGGAGTGTGTGTGAGAATGCAGTAGCCGAATTGGAAGTGGAGCTGGTGTGGGCACCACCAGCACTGGAGAGTAGTGACCATGCTGAGCACCCTGCCATCAGGGCCATGGACAGACCCAGATATACCTAGAAAAAAAGCAGGAAAGTTCAGGATGGCGGGGGAAGGTCAATTTTATGAGACACGATCAGAGAACTTCTAACAGTGAAAGGAACTATACCACAAAAGTAAAGCTATTCAGATGAATAAAGTCTTAGGAATAAAGGTTCTTTCCTAAACTCTAATAACCAAATAACTAGAAATCCTGAAATTTTGGAATAATGCTTTTTTAAAGAATAAAGGGTACAGCTTTCATGGAGCAATTTGGAGCAGGCCTTTTTTTTCCTTCACATGCAAGACTGCTGTCATTCCAGCTGGCAAACGTAGTAGATTTGAAATGGCTCCTCTGTTTCTCAGAGTCCATAATATATCAAATTATTTCTGTATGTCCAAGTGGGAATCCGAAAATAATTCTTTTATAATCTCAGCTTAATACCATAGGTATCTGAATGCAGCTTCTCTCAGCTAATACTTGGGCATCAGCATAAGTTTTCACTCTCTGTTGTAATGACAGTCTCAGCTACTAAGTGGTGCCTGTTGCTAAGTTGGAAACCAGTGTAGAGAGAGCACTTGTATGTTTCTTTTTTCCTTGACATTTAGCACTTTTCTAGAAATATTTACTTTCCCTCGGATTTTGTACATGTGAAGTTGTTAGACTCCAATTAAATGTATGTTAATCTCCTTGACCTTGTCCCACAGCTCGCTGGTGTTCTGTTTCCCCCCGATGTCTCCATTGCATTACATTTTGGCTAGATTGTACTGCTGTGTCTTCTAGGTCACCAGGTTTTTCTTCAGTGTATAATCTCTTGCTAATTTCAACCATTGTATTTTTTTCATCTCTAGAAGTTCATTTTGAGTCTTTCTTATACCTTCCACTTCTCTCTTTATATTGTGCTGTACGTTCACGAACATATGGAGTATATTTATACCAGTACACATGATTGTCTACTAATTCTATCATCTCTACTTCCTAGGTATGTTTTTTTATTGGCTTTTCTCTTCATTATAGATTGTATTTTCCTGCTTTTTTGTTTTGTGGCTGTTGTTTTTACTGATTTACAGTATTTCAGATGTACAACAAAGTGATTCATTATATTCAGTATTTATGTTTTTTTCAGATTCTTTTCCATTATAGGTTATTGCAAGGTATTGAATATAGTTCCTGGGGATTTTTTATTTTTGGGGGGGGGGTTTGGATGTTGATTGGATGCAAGACACTGGATTTTACATTGAGTGCTAGGGCTTTTTTTGGTATTTCTTTAAATACTTTGGGACTTTTTTTTCTGGGATGCAGTTAAGTTACTTGGAACACTTTGATCCCTTGAAAACTCTCTTTTAAGCATTTTAGCTCTCTTTTAAGCATTTAGTCCAGAATAACCTTTAGTCAAAGGCTAATTTAGCCCCAGTACTGAGTCAACACCTTTCTGAGGACTCAGTTTTTTGTCCTGGTGTGAGGAGGTCTTTACTGGAAAAGTGGTAGAAGAGGAACTGTTCCCAGCCTTGTTCCACATGGATTAGTCCATCTGCTCCTCTCTGGTGGCTCCTTCCCCAGCCTTGGAATTTGATCATGCACAAGCTCTGATCATTATCAGCTGGACACTCAGAGGGAACCCTCTGTGGATCTCCCCAACCTTCTCTGAAGTTCTCCTCTCCTGTACTCAGCCGCAGAAATTCTGAGTTGGACTCTCCAGATCTTGAATTCTGTCTCAACTCAGGGAGACTACCAGGCTCCATTTGGGTTTCCCTTCTGTTTACTGAAACCTGGAAACTCCAGGCAGTAAGCTGGGGCAGTCACAGGACTCAGCTTGCTGGCCTGTGTTGCCTGTTGCTGGGTGTCAGAAAACTGTTATTTCATAAATACTGTCTGGTTTTTTAAGTTAAGAAGCAAAAGCCTGTGAAGGTATTTAGAACTTTCGGAACTCATTTAAAAACTCAAGTTATTTCCTTCAAGCTGCCTTATCTTATATTACCCACCCCTCACTGGTTATTTTTTTCTCCCAACAGAACAGACAGAAATAGTAAGACAAAATACAATTTAAATTACGTTTTAAATCACTCATGGTCCCATCATCCTAGCTTGTTCTGTATATTGCCTCTTCTAGATAAATATTTTTAAGCTGCAGTCCGTTGGTTTATTTTGAATCTCACCTTTAGTTAATACGATCTTCATACTTAGTTTAATGGCTGCATAGTGACCTGTTATATAAATATTCCATAATGTATTAATCCTTATGTTTGGCAATACAGGTTTTGTTCTTTTAGGTAGTTTTGCAGTAAATACCTTCAAATATCATACCTATTCTTAAGGATGCTCAAAGGGAGAAAGGCAGGTGGGATGATCTATTTATTTCAATCTGTAGTGAGATTTAGCCTATATTGGGTATTTAGTAAATGTTTGTCAAATGATTGAGGTGGAACATAACTTAAAGTTCAATTAGGTAAAGTTTTCAGTTACATTTTTAGGAATATTTTTGTTCCATTGGGCATTCATTTTTATTTTTATGGGGGTTAAAGTAGATAATTATGAAATGTTTATGTTTCCTTCTACTTATTAAATTAAGCCCATATTTTCTACATGTTAATTATAATTATGTCATCAATTTTGGAGGTATAATTTAGTGGAAGACCTTCTTCAGATAAACTTTTATGTTGGAATAATTTTAGGTTTACAGAAAAGTTGCCAGGATAGTGCAGAGGGTTCCCGTAAGCCCCCACCCAGTTTCTGTTTCCCTTGATATTAACATCTTACATTACTGTATGCGCTTATCAAAACTGAGAAACCAGCATTGGTATAAAGAAATTTCAGACTTTATTTGGAATTTGCTTTTCCACTGATTTCCTTTTTCTGTTCCAGGATCCAATCCAGGATACTACATGCATTTAGTTGTTATGTCTGCCTGTCTCTCTGTGACTGTTTTCTCACTTTTCTTTTCATGACTTAAAGAGTACTCGTCAAGTATTTTGTAGAATATCCCTCAACTTGGGTTTGTCTGATGTTCTTCTCACTATTAGCCTGGGGTTACAGGTTTGGGAAAAGAATATCACAGAGATGAGCTGCCTTTCTCGCCTCATCCTATCAGGGAGTCACAGTGTCCACATGACGTCACTGGTAGTGGTAACTGATCGCCTGGTGGAGGTGGTATCTGCCAGGCTTCTCCACTGTAAAGTTACTGTCCTTCCCTCTTCACATTCTGTTCTTTTGTTTTTGTTTTTGTTTCTTGCGGTACGCAGGCCTCTCACTGTTGTGGCCTCTCCCGTTGTGGAGCACAGGCTCCAGACGCGCAGGCTCAGCGGCCATGGCTCACGGGCCCAGCCACTCCGCGGCATGTGGGATCTTCCCGGACCGGGGCACGAACCCGTGTCCCCTGCATCGGCAGGCGGACTCTCAACCACTGCACCACCAGGGAAGCCCACATTCTGTTCTTTTGAAGCAAGTCTCTAAGTTCAGCCTGCCCGCAAGGTGTGGGGGCTGGGAGAGATTGAGTCCCGCCTCCTGGAGGGGAGAGGATCTATACATATTACTCCAAGTTCTTCTGTTAGGAGGATTTGTCTCTTCTCCACTGTTTGTTTCTCCCCTGTGAATTTGGTTACAGCTGCTAGAAAGAAGACATAAGTGATTTAGAACGTATAGTTCTGCCATTGAGGAATATAGTCTAATTGAATGGAGAGCATTTGAACAGGACCAAGCTAGGAAACATGAGGTTTATGAAGTAGGCACTACTTCTTGAGTTGCCTGTGGCCACTTTGTCCAAAGCTGTGGCTCCACCATCGTTCCAAGTTGGCTAAGACGGCTCCTGCCTGGTGCACTCCCCTCCCCATTCCATTCCTTCAATAAACTACTACCTGAGGGAACTTCATAAAAATACCGCCATGCTTAAAATCCCTGCCTAACATCTTTTGGTGCCTCCCCAGGGTAAAATTGTAGATATTTAAGCATGGCCTGGTTCCTGCTTATGCCTCCAGCTTCAACCCCATCCGTGTCCCCTTGGGTCCCACTCTCTTGCCACAGGTTCCCGCAGGCCTCTGTAGCTTTGCATGCACCTCTGCTTTGCCTGAAGTGTGTGCTGCCTTCTCACACCTGCCTAGTTTTGGGGAGTCTTCTTTTCACCCCACCTGGTCCGCCAGCCTTCGACCCACCCACTGCTTTCATAACAGCGTGTGCCTTTTGGTTGTTCCCTTGGATTTGCCAGTCATTCTCCTCCTCGCCTTCTTTAAAAGTAGTCACCTGTGCTGCTTCCACTCCTGTCCCCACTCCCCTCCACTTACTGCCACCCAGGGTACCACACATCAGCTGATTGCAGATTCATTGAATGCTTTCCAATTGTTGTGAAGCATTCCTGTTTGGAACTCTTTATAATCTTGGCTTCTGAAACACCACTCTCTCCTGGTGCTCATAGGTGCTTCCTCACTCTCTAGCTGGTTCCTCCTCCTCTGTCTGCTCCTGAGTTCTGTCATCAGACCTGTTTTCTCCACTTATCTCTCCTCAGTAGTTCAACCCTCTGTGGCTTCCATTAAAAATTCCCATATCTTACGCCTAACCTTGTTCTCTCTCTTTAATGCTGCTAGAAGCGCAGAGCCATCCGAATCACCTGCAAGCCTCCTCAGATCTTTAAATCAGGAAGTACAAGACTGTCATTGTCTTCCCCTACCCCCATCTTCATTTTGTGCCTCCCAAACCCAGGCCTGCCCCTCATGTTTTCTTTGCAAGGCCTGGGTCAGGAATACAAATGGAGCATCACATACCATATAAATCAAACTAAGAAACAAGAAATGTAGTCTCCCCCCCACACCCCCGAGACATAAACTTTCTTAAAGACCTGGAAGATCAGGTTCAAATTGAAAAATCTTGGGCTTTTTAGAGTTGGGTGTCAGCAGTTCGAGGAGAGCAGGCCTCCAGCATAGCCCTCTTCTCTTCCCAGCCAGTGCTGTGCCCCCCCAACCCCCATGAGCTGGAGCTTGTGGACCCCCCAGCCCAACAGTTCACGCACCATGTATACCCTGCAGATAGCTCCCCTTGGCCACCGCTTGTGGTACACACCCTGGAGGAGCATTCTGCTCGCTGCCTTGGGATTCTGGGGCTCCTGATGGCACATTCCCCGGACCCAATAATCACCACTGGGTGAGGAGGTGCCTGGTTGGGTGAGGACCAGCTGTCCCCAGTAGATGGCCTGATTGTTTTCCTCTCCACATGTTGCCTCTCGCCTTCTCTGTGCCCTTGCTCCTCTTTCGAAAGCCTGCTCATCTTTCAGGGTATGGTTTCTACAGGCCTCATCTTCTTTTAATCCTCTCTTTGTTGCCCTTATTTGGACTTAATCTACCCAGCTTCTCCTTGGGTTTCAGAAGTGCTTTACTGTGATAAAAGCAGTGCATGCTGTCTGTTCCTGTCTCCTTCCCTCACTAAATTGCCAGTTTTTTAAGAGCAGGATCGCTGATTGGCTTTGCCCCCAGTACTAACACGAAGTCTCAGAAGTGGGAAGTGCTTGACAAGTGTGGCTTGAATCCACCACAGCTCTGGCGTCACCCTCCTGTTGTTGTGGTAACCCTGTCAAAACAGGAAATGAGGTTAGTTTAGCATGACTTGTTCATAATTGACTCATGCTGGTTCCCTTTTCTTCCCTAAGTGATCACAAAACATCTGTTAAATAATCTACTCCAGAATTTTGTGGGCTTCTACTTCCACATTAACTGGTCAAATATAGTTCTGGAATCTCTGTTCCCACCCACCCTGGCCCTGGAATTCACCATGCATTTGGAGAGCCCTGGCTCCTTTTTTTAATTGCTCTCTTAAGAATTGCTTGATGAACAATATACCAGTGTACAGTTTAAGTTTTGACATATTATACACCCATTAAGCTATCAAAACAATTAGATAATGAACATTCATTGCCTCCAAAAGTTATCTAGCTTCCATTTCCATTTGTGTAATCCCTCCCGCCCAGCAGCCCCAGGTAAACCCTTCTGACGTGCTTTGTGTCCTCATAGACTAGTTTGCATTTTATATAAGTAGAGGTACTTTTCTTTTGGTCTGGCTTTACTCAGCATAATTATTTTGAGATTCATCTGTGTTGTATATATCAACAGTTTGTTTCCTTTTATTGCTGAATAGTAGGAATCTACCGTTTTAAGAATTGAATGTGCTCACCTATTGGCCTGACCTCCCATTCCCCACCATTTATGTATCTTAGGATAGGATTCATCTGGGACTTGAAGCTGCATTTATGTAAGATGATTGGGTGCTCTCAATAGCTTGAGCTCAAGGGCACAGTAATAGTATAATCTTTGTATCCTGTTAATATAACCAAATGGCTGGATAAAAGTTCCCTCCTTTACTTAGGGGTGTGTGTGTGTGTCTGTGTGTGTGTGTGTCTGTCTGCGCCTCTCTCTCTGTTTTATTTATTTATTTACTTTAAATTTATTTATTATTTATTTTTGGTTGCATTGGGTCTTTGTTGCTGTGCGCAGGCTTTCTCTAGTTTCAGTGAGTGGGGGCTACTCTTCGTTGCGGTGCGTGGGCTTCTCATTGCAGTGGCTTCACTTGTGGAGCATGGGCTCTAGGTGCGCGGGCTTCAGTAGTTGTGGCACGCAGGCTCAGTAGTTGTGACTTGTGGGCTCTAGAGCGCAGGCTCAGTAGTTGTGGTGCACGGGCTTAGTTGCTCCGCAGCATGTGAGATCTTCCAGGACCAGGGCTCAAACCCGTGTCCCCTGCATTGGCAGGCGGGTTCTTAACCACTGTGCTACCAGGGACACCCTCTCTCTGTTTTAAATAACATACCCAGTTCCAATTTCATCACTGAGTGTCAGTCGGTACTGTTGGAGGGGCACATTGACCATAAGCCCCTCTCCCCAAGCAGTCTTATTCTCAAAGGCAAGTTTATGCCCGTGTTTGTTTGACTACCATGCTTCAGTAAAACTGGATATTTATTTATTTATTTTTAATTTTTAAATATTTATTTATTTATTTTTGGCTGCGTTGGGTCTTCGTTGCTGCGTGCGGGCCTTCTCTAGTTGCGGCAAGCGGGGGCTAGTCTTCCGTTGCAGCGCGCCGGCTTCTCATTGCAGTGGCTTCTCTTGTTGTGGAGCATGGGCTCTAGGCGTGTGGGCTTCAGGAGTTATGGCATGAGGGCTTAGTAGCTGTGGCTCATGGGCTCTAGAGCGCAGGCTCAGTAGTTGTGGCGCATGGGCTTAGTTGCTCCACGGCATGTGGGATCTTCCCGGACCAGGGCTTGAACCCGTTTCCCCTGCATTGGCAGGCGGATTCTTAACCACTGCGCCACCAGGGAAGCCCTGGTTATTTATAATGTTGAGTGTAAACCAGTATTTTATAACTATTTTAACCTGTGTTCTCTTTTGTTGAACTCAGGCTCTAAAATCTGAATTACCAAAAAAGTTTTGATTTCTAATAGTATTTACTCCCAGTGTTGAATAAGCTTGCTTGAACGACATATCCCTTTGCCTGTCTACCTAAAAATCAGTGGTTTGGGCCTTCTTGCAGCAAACCAAAGCAAAATAAGATTTGAGTAGCTATTCTTTTATTTAAGGAAATAGACGTCATTTCAAAGTGTTGGGGTACCCGAGTGCAATGTATAAATGGTGTGAGAAAGCTGAAGCTGAGTGAGACAAGGTCCCTCCTACAGCATAGTTTTGTGGTAGAGTCAGACAGATGCATCAGTAATTCTCAGTATAAGTAGACTGATAGATATCATTGTAGAAGCACAAACTTGAGAATAAACTTATTTTACTGTTTCCTGTTTCTAGCACTTACCCAGAGGAGACCAGAAGTAATGTCTTACTGCCCGTCCGTGTTCTTTCATTGCTTCGGTCAGTGGACCAGATGTTGATACTTGTTAATATGAAAAGCTCTTACAGAAAAGATTCAATAGAATATTGTTCATAAAGATAGTAGTAATATTCAAGATTCAAATTCATCATAAAATTGAAGATAAAATTATTATTGCTTCTGCTTGGAATTCTATTAAGTCAGACCTTCAGGACAACTTGGAAAGAACTGGGCCCTATGTTATGGCTGTGAAGGTATTTTTTGAACAATACTTTTTAGGTTTTGTTATAAGACTACCCAAACATCTTGATTAAATTTCTTGTGGGGGGGGAGGAAGAAATAGTCATGTCATTTTGCACGTAAGACAAAGTTGTTGCAAGCAATCAATGCATCCTCCTGCCCCACCTTTTAATTGAAGTATAGTTGACTTACAATATTAGTTTCAGATATACAGCATAGTGATTTAGTATTTTTACAGATTATGCTCCATTAGGAGTTATTACAAGATAATGGCTATAAGTCCCTGTGCTATGCAGTATATCCTTATTGCTCTCTTGGGTGCATTTTTGTTCGGGTTGAAGATGTGGTTGATGGTCAATTGATTGTTTCTGCTGAGTCAGTGGAATCTAATCCAACAGTAGGAAGTTGTTTTGGAGGCAGAAATGATTGCTCTCACCAGAATGCAGTTGCTGTTAAAAACAGTGGGAAAATGGCTTATGTGTGTCATACGCCCATGTTCCTGGATTTATGAAAATGGACATCTGTACAGTTCCCAGGGCCAGGCCCTCTGTTAGTTTTGAGATTCTGTGTGTGCTGCGTTTTGCCAGCCGCATCCTCCCTAGTTTAAGGCCTCTTTGTGGATTATACACATGCTGCCTTCACGTGTATGAAACAAGTATTTGCTCAGAGTGCTAAACATTTAATACTTTACCGCCTTGTTCTGAGAACTGTTTTTAATGCCATCTCCCCTCCTCCCCTCCTTTTTTATTTATTTTTTTAGCTCTGCTTATGATAATGTCAACAAAGTTCGAGTAGCTATCAAGAAAATCAGCCCTTTTGAGCACCAGACCTACTGCCAGAGAACCCTGAGGGAGATAAAAATCTTACTGCGCTTCAGACATGAGAACATCATTGGAATCAATGATATTATTCGAGCACCAACCATCGAGCAGATGAAAGATGTGTATCCTTTTCAGGCAGCTGCTCCACTGCTCCGTCACCTGGTTGAGTAATGTAACTGGACGTGTCTGCACTTATAGGGGTGGAGGAAAAGTAATAAAGCACATTTAAGGGGAAACTGTACTTTGCTTGTCATTTACTGTAATACTTGCATCATTTACATTTTTTCTCTGATTCATTTTTTCATTTGTCAGTAACTGATTTTAGTATCTTTTTGGCAAATCCAATATTTTCTGTCAGTTTCAGTAAAGATTTCCTTTAAGTGTATAGTGGAAAATTTTGGAGAACACCTTTTCCAGTCACGTGTTTGCCACTCAAGGTATGGTTTGTTATGATGGTGAAAAGGAAAGAGCAGTCGACTGTGGAAGAGGGTGCCCTGTACAGCACCTGGTCAGGTCCAGACTGTCCTGATCTTAGCGCCATTTCACATCTGGGTCCAGTTTTCTTGTTTTTAAAACTGGCGTGCTCGCCCTCATGATCTACAAGGGTGGCTCAGCTCTGAAGTTGTGTGATTAACTATGACAAACATTTAGAAATCTGGACTAAGCAGGTAAAGGCTTGGGTAAAGGAGGCTGCCTGGGTAAAGACTGTGTTTGAAAGGTACAAGTGTGAAGTGTGCTGAGGAGGACCTGATGGGAGAAGGTTCCGGTTCTGGCCGCAGCAATGTTCCCACCAGTTTGCCCACTTTGCATTCTGCCCCTCCAGGGAGAGGCAGCTCACTATCTCCAGGCAGCCTTTCCATTTTTATTTTATTTATTTTTATTTTTATTATTATTTTTTAGCCTTTCCATTTTTAGACAGCTCTGTCACTAAGTTCTGATGATATTTTAAGTGAAATGCCTCCTCCTGCCATCTGTTGTCCTGCTTTAACTTTTGCCTTGAAAATCACATCTCTGTCAGATGACAAGTTTTCCAGTCATGTTTCCTTCAAATTCTGTACCATGTCTCATCTAGCATGAATCTGTAGATGTGTAATATTTACACAGAAATGAATAAAAGAAATGCAAAAACACTAATGAAATAATATCGTGGTGAAGTTAAAACCTAGCCGCTTTTGTAATTTATTTTCTGTGGGAATGAATGAAGTTAGCCATAACTAAAATTTTATATGCTGAGATACACGGATAGGCAGGAAAACAAGAGGAGCTCAACCAGGACAGGCCCCTTCCTAGCACAACTTCCTACAGTCTTACACACTTATTTATACTCTTAACCTTAATTGAAGAGTGAAGCAAATAGACTGAGGGTTGAGTTTAGTAGCAAATGTGTTCTAGGCCTGTGTTTCCAAAAGTTTTATGGTTGATTTTTGTCGAGAAGGAGGGGGACAAGAAGGGAGGTAAAAGAACAGTGACGTTTTGAGTTGTTGCTAGGCCAGAGAGGAGGGAGTGCCTGGTGCTGGCCCCCACCCTCCCCCAGCCCTTTCCAACAACCCCAGAGGGCGTCTGTTGATGGTGGACAGCTTGGAGACCAGGACTCATCCACACCACCTGCGTCAGGTCTCCGCTAGCGCATCACTGCGCATATCAGGCAGGTGTGGTGCCTGCTGTCTCACAGGACCTAAGAAGGAGTTCACGACTTTCCGATTCCTTCTGTTGAGGTGTACCAAGTTTTCATCAGGTCCTCATTTCCCTCCCGAGCCTCATGATGTAATAATGGACCCTTTGGCTTCGTTTTGTTTTCAGTGCTTTGCTAAGTGTGACCAGCTATTTTGGTGTGTTACCTTAACCTTTCCAAACAGATATATAGTACAAGACCTCATGGAAACAGATCTCTACAAGCTCTTGAAGACGCAACACCTCAGCAACGACCATATCTGCTATTTTCTTTACCAGATCCTCAGAGGGTTAAAATATATCCATTCAGCTAACGTGCTGCACCGTGACCTCAAACCTTCCAACCTGCTGCTCAACACCACCTGCGATCTCAAGGTCAGCTTGGTTATTTACTCTTAGGGTGATATCTGTTGAAAAACTCATGTTACTGGGGCATGTTTATATTTATTGTTATTCATATTTTAAATTACACCAGAAATACATGAAAACATTTATGGCAAAAAAAAATGCAAGTAAAGGGTGCTAGTTCTATTTTTCTTCTCCATCCCATTGCTCCTCCTTCTCCAGAGGTAACCACTGTAACAAATTGGTGTATTTTCATCCAAAGTTTTTTCTATGCTCTTACATACACATGTACTTTTTAACTTATATATGTAAATAGGATTATGTGTACATTAAAAGATCTATTTCATTGGTCACCTTTTTCTTCGATAAATTTTATACAGTAAACAGAAAACAGCAGAAAAGTTGACCTTAATGATTTCGATTCCTAAATAATGCATTCCCAATAAATAGGAAAACCCTAGATCCTTTATAGTCCTTAGAGTTCTCTTAAAAATGGACAGCATTGGGCTTCCCTGGTGGCGCAGTGGTTGAGAGTCCACCTGCCAATACAGGGGACACGGATTCGTGCCCCAGTCCGGGAAGATCCCACATGCCGCAGAGTGGCTAGGCCCGTGAGCCATGGCCGCTGAGCCTGCACGTCTGGAGCCTGTGCTCCGCAATGGGAGAGGCCACAACAGTGGGAGGCCCTCGTACTGCAAAAAAAAAAAAAAAAAAAAAAGGCAGCATTTATATATATTTCTATTTTAATACGTGGCAGAGCTAAATAAGGAGGGAGGTCTACAGCTGTCTCCGGTATGATGAAGGGAATGTGGATTCAGTCTAGTAAAAATGCATGTGAATTTAAGACCTAGATGAATGAAATGACATCCCATGTTCATGGATTGGAAGGCTTAATATTGTTAAGATGGCAGTACTTCCCAGTTTGATCTACAGGTTTAATGCAGTCCGTATCAGAGTCCCAGGTGGCTTTTTTTGCAGAAATGGGCAGGCTGATCCTGAAATGCATATAGAAATTCAAGAGACCCAGAATAGCCAAAACAATCTTATGAAAGAGCAAAGTTAGAGGACTCACACTTCCTGATTTTAAAACTTATTACAAAACTATAGTAATCAAGACATTGTGATACTGGCTAGGAGTAGGCATATAGCTCACTGGAGTAGAATTGAGTCAATAAATAAACCCATATGTTTTTGTTTTTTCATTCATTCATTCATTTATTTTCGGCTGCATTTGGTCTTTTTTTTTTTTTCCCCGATATGCGGGCCTCTCACCATTGTGGCCTCTCCCGTTGCGGAGCACAGGCTCCGGGCACGCAGGCTCAGCGGCCATGGCTCACGGGCCCAGCCGCTCCACGGCATGTGGGATCTTCCCGGACCGGGGCACGAACCCATGTCCCCTGCATCGGCAGGCGGACTCTCAACCACTGTGCCACGAGGGAAGCCCTGCGTTTGGTCTTTGTTGCTGCGTACAGGCTTTCTGTAGTTGTGGCAAGTGGGAGCTACTCTTCATTGCGGTGCACAGGCTTCTCATTGCAGTGGCTTGTCTTGTTGCAGAGCACAGGCTCTAGGTGCACGGGCTTCAGTAGTTGTGGCATGCGTGCTCCGTAGTTGTGGCTTGCGGGCTCTAGAGCACAGGCTGAGTAGTTGTAGCACACAGGCTTAGTTGCTTCGCAGCATGTGGGATCTTCCCAGACCAGGGCTCAAACTCGTGTCCCCTGCATTGGCAGGCGGATTCTTAACCACTGCGCCACCAGGGAAGCCCCAACCCATATGTTTATGATCAACTGATTTTTGACAAGAGTGCCAGGATCATTCACTGGGGAAAGAATAGTCTTCACCAAATGGTGCTGGGACAATTGGATAACCACATGCAAAACAAAATGAGTTTGGGCCCCTCCCTGCCTGTACTATGTACAAAAATTAACTCAAAATGGATTAGAGATCTAAGTTTAAAGGCTGAAACTAGAATGCACTTAAAAAACACAGGAGTAGGGGCTTCCCTGGTAGCGCAGTGGTTGGGGGGTGCGCCTGCCGATGCAGGGGATGTGAGTTCGTTCCCCACGGCGGGAGAGGCCACAGCGGTGAGAGGCCCGCGTACCGCAAAAAAAAAACACAAAAAACACAGGAGTAAATTCTTGCAAACTTGTGTTAGGCAGACTTCTTAGACATGACACCAAAAACACAAGCAACAACATTTTTTTTTTATAATGGATTTCAGGGAGTTCCCTGGTTGCCTAGTGGTTAGGACTCAGTGCTTTCACTGCTATGGCCTGAGTTCAATCCCTGGTCGGGAACTGAGATCCTGTAAGCTGCGTGGCGTGGCGTGGCGTGGCGTGGCGTGGCGTGGCGTGGCATAGCCAAAAAAAAAATATTTCATCAAGATGAGAAGCATGCACTACAAAGTAAATCATCAAGAGAGTGAAAAGACAACCCCCAGAATGAGAGAAAATATTTGTAAATCATATATGTGATAAGAGATTTATATCTAGAATATATGAAAAACTCTTACAGCTTAACAACTAAAAGATAAATGGCATAATTTAAAAGTGGGCAAAGAATCTGAAAAGACCAAGGATCTAACGAAGGTATACAAACAACCAATAAGTACATGAAAAGATGCTTGACATCATTAGTCAGTGGGGAAATGCAAATCAAAACCACAGTGAGATACCACTTCACACACACTACGATGATATAATCAGATGATAAGTGTCAGCAAGAATTCGGCCCCAGGTGTATACCTGAGTGGAATGAAAACATGCATCTGCACACAGACAGATATAGAAATATTCATAGTGGCGTAATAGCCCAAAGGAGGAAATAATTCAGATGTCCAAATGACAATGGATAAATAGAATGTGGTGGATCCATACAGTGTAATAAAAAGGAATGAAGTACTGATATGTGCTACAATATGGATGCATCTTTTTTTTTAATGGATTTTAATGAGTTATTTATGTTTTATTTTTGGCTGCATTGGGTCTTCATTGCTGCATGTGGGCTTTCTCTAGTTGCGGCTAGTGGGGGCTACTCTTTGTTGCAGTGCGCGGGCTTCTCATTGTGGTGGCTTCTCTTGTTGTGGAGCACGCATGGGCTCTAGGCACACAGGCTTCAGTAGTTGTGGCACATGGGCTTAGTCGTTGTGGCTCGTGGGCTCTAGAGCGCAGGCTCAGTAGTGGCACACGGGCTTAGTAGCTCCACGGCATGTGGGATCTTCCCGGACCAAGGCTCGAACCCATTTCCCCTGCATTGGCAGGTGGATTCTTAACAACTGCGCCAACAGGGAAGCCCAATGTGGATGCATCTTGCAGACATTATTAAGTATGTGAGGGAAAGAAACCAGTCATAAAAGATCACGTATTGTAGAATAGATGTGTCTGTAGAGATGGAAGGTAGATGAGCAGTTGCTGTGGACTGGTGGGATTGGAGAGGCATTGGGAGAGACTGCTGATGGGCACAAGGTTTCTTTTTGAGGTTATAAAAATGTTCTAAACTTGGATAGTGGTAATGGTCATATAGCTCTGTGATATAATATCAAAAACCATTGAACTGCACACTTTAAACGGGAGAATTGTGTAGTATGTGAATTATATCTCAATAAATTTGTTTGAAAAGTACATATAGGTGAATAGCAGTGATCATTTTGTGGACCTCACTTCCACAGACGTTCCTGTGGGAAGCTGTGTAAGGTATACCTGGCAAGGGAGGTGAGTGTCTGTCCCTGCAGTCTGAAAACTGATAGGTCAGGGGTCTGATAAGCAATAGATGATTGCAGTACTGTCTGCTGTAACGCACACAAAGGAGAGAGGTGAGTTGGTTCTGGCCAAGCTGTGAGGCATCAGGAAGGAGGATTGTCGTGCTGTCCCTCTCAGCATGTCAGGCTTGCAGTGGGCGAGTGGCTGTGTTGGGCGCAGGCAGAAGGAACAACAGAAATATAGTAAGAATAAGAAGTAAGGGACGAGTGTACCAACACTGAGGCCTGCGCTGTGTGGCTGCAGCTTTGGTGATCACTGAAGTGTTGATCATGAAGAGCCTTCTGGAACTATCTAAAAAGGCAGTGGGGGGTTTCCCTGGTGGCGCAGTGGTTGAGACTCTGCCTGCCAATGCAGGCGACATGGGTTCGTGCCCTGGTCCGGGAAGATCCCACATGCCGCGGAGCAGCTGGGCCCGTGAGCCATGGCCACTGAGCCTGCGCGTCCGGAGCCTGTGCTTCGCAACGGGAGAGGCCACAACAGTGAGAGGCCCGAATACCGCAAAAAAATAAAATAAAATAAAAAGGCAGTGGGTCCTGTCATCAGGCAGTCATCTTATCCGCTGTCGTTGGGTGTTTAAAGCAGGATGGCAGATGTCCTGTGAGACGTTGTGGAGGACAGCTTCCTGCATCAGATATGACTCGGTTGGACTCTGTCACCTCTTAGGATCCTTCTGAGTTAAATTCATGTACTTCCTACATAGGGTGTAGCCAGATCCCTGTGCATGGATCTGTGCAAATGAGAGCCAGGTTGGCACACAAGGAATGGCCGTACTTTGTCGGCTCTTAGTGATTTTTTTGAAAAATTACAGTGAAGAGCGGCCAGGCAGCCCAGCTTCGTGAAGGCTCTCGGCGCGCCGCGGCCCCCAGGCACCCGGCACGTGCCCGCCCCACCACCACTATGCCCAAGAGGAAGGTCACCTCCGCTGAGGGGGCGGCGAAGGAGGAGCCCAAGAGGAGATCGGCGAGGTTGTCAGCTAAACCGGCTCCTGCAAAAGTGGAAACGAAGCCAAAAAAGGCGGCAGGAAAGGATAAATCTTCTGACAAAAAAGTGCAAACTAAAGGGAAAAGGGGAGTGAAGGGAAAACAGCCTGAAATGGCTAACCAAGAGACTAAAGAAGACTTACCTGCAGAAAATGGAGAAACTAAAAATGAGGAGAGCCCAGCTTCTGATGAAGCAGGAGAGAAAGAAGCCAAGTCTGATTAATACCACACACCTTGTCCTATCAGTGGTCCGTTTCCCTTCTTGTACAATCCAGAGGAATATTTTTATCAACTATTTTGTAAATGCAAGTTTTTTAGTAGCTCTAGAAACATTTTTAAAAAGGAAGGAATCCCACCTCATCCCATTTTTTAAGTGTAAATGCTTTTTTTTCAGAGGTGAAATCATTTGCTGATTGTTTATTTTTTGGTACAACCAGAAAATAGTGGGATATTAAATATGGGAGGCTTTGATTGTCTTGGGTGTCAGCTTAACATTCCACAGATGGAGGGTAGCTTTTATATCCTATAATACAAAGCATACTAAATGGCAGTTTGGAGTCAGTTGTCCATTTAATGTCTTAAACACTTTAAATTACTTCTCTTCCCACATTGTTTTTGGTAGAATTGTTTCCTAAAGCAAACCACTCACCCCTTGATCGTGGCTCTCCTGGGCAGAATTTTGTGCACTCTGTAACATCTTTGGTCATGGTAGTCCAGTTCTTCTAGTAACTGTTAATGTGCTGTGACGATTGACAATTTGAGTATGTAGTGTATATGACATTAAATTGTGAATTAGTGGGACTTACGATGTAACAGCATATCAATATTTGAAGATATTGGTACTTGATATCCTTTGAAGGAAAATTTGCCCCCAAATTTTAAGCTGGAAAGTCACTGGAATAACTGTTCAGAAAAGAATCACAACTACATGATTTTTTAGGTTTTTGGTACATATGTTGAGAATTGTGTACAAATTGAAATGTCTGTGTACTGATCCTCAAAACAGCCAATAAAATCTCAATTATGAAAGAATTTCTTGAAGCACATGAAAAAAAAATTACAGTGAATATTTTTATGTCTCCTAGTGCTTTTTTTTTCTTTCTGTTTCTTATCACAGTCCTTTTATGGCAGATTGCTTTTGTTTGTTTTTGGAGAGCCATTGTTAATATTTTAAGTATGTAATATTTCTGGGAAAAGATGACTTTTACTTTGACTTGAAAATGCTCGTCCTTAAGAAGAAGCACAGGACTAGACTACTTTGTCTGTTGTCTCTTCACTGTTTGTGGACTTGTCTTTACCTCGGGCCATTTTATTCACTGCTCACCAAAGTGGACACCCACACTGATACATATGTCTTGTTGGCCGTCTGCACAATCCAGGCATTGTTTTCAAAACGCAATTTTAACACACACTCAGAAACACAATAGGATGTTTTAGATATTTACAGCAGTGAAATTCACCCACATTTCAAAATGTCCATGTGGGGTGTACATCATCCACATGGGCATGAATATTCAGGAGAGACTCTTATCCCAGAGATGAGTGTGGTATGTCACCGAGTCACCAATTTGCCGTGGGAGCGTGTCCAACAGCCAGGGCACGTGCACGTGGGAGGGTGGAGCTCTGGACTCACCGAATGCCCATCACATCCTCTAATTCTAAAACTTGGGCTTCCCTGGTGGCACAGTGGTTGAGAGTCCGCCTGCTGATGCAGGGGACATGAGTTCGTGCCCCGGTCTGGGAAGATCCCACATGCCGCGGAGCGGCTGGGCCCGTGAGCCGTGGCCACTGAGCCTGCGCATCTGGAGCCTGTGCTCCGCAACGGGAGAGGCCACCACAGTGAGAGGCCCGTGTACTGCAAAAAATAAAATAACTCTAAAACTTTTTCTTCTTCATCTTGCCACTCTGAACAATGCAGTTTTTTTTAACATTATTAAGTATTAATGTAAGATTTTACATTAATGGTAATGGTGTACCCTGGTTTTTACTTTTAAGAGATAATCAGTAGTTCAGATACTGTGAGAAGTGGTTAGTACTAGAGTCTCTTGCCAGTTAATCCACCTGAGTTGCTATGCTTCCTATAAACATTTGAAATAAGGCATTTATTCACCTGATGTTGAGAGCCCACTCCACTTAGGGATAAAAAGTTAGTTGAGTATTGCCTTTTTCTAGGGACTTATATTCCAGCTGTGGGGATGGGCATATATCCAGCTAACTGTCATGGATTGTGGGTATGTGCTTACATATAATACATGTCAAACAAAGTATTACCAGAGTTCAGAAAAGTGAGCTGTTCGTGGGATTGGTGTTGGTTCCTGGGAAACCTCTCACAAGAGGTCACTTTCATGCTGGTATTTAGGGTCAGGCAATGGTGAGCATCAGGTCCTCAACTGAGAGGGCGTCACGGAGTCAGGAAGGGCATGGAACTGTTGGTAGGAGCAGATGTGGCACAGAGATAGATGGTGGTGGGAGACACCCGAGCAGACAGTGTGTGGAGGGTCTTTGCTTAAAGAATTTGGGCTTTATTTACTAGGCAGAGGGGATTGGTTAAAAGATTTTTGAGCCAGAAAGGTGATTTATGTTTCAGAAATAACACTCAGGCAGGAATTTCAAGGAGGAATCAGATTGCAGTCAGGTAAAGTGAGTCTCCCTAATTCCAGACAGACTAAGGCCCTTTCAGTTGAGATGTTGGAGGGGCAGCCAGTTGAAGAGCCACTTGGGGAGGTTTCAGCTGTGGGGCCACCCTTCCCTCACACACCCCCAGGCAGTTGCTCTGGTTTCCCAAGGTCTTCCTGTGGCTGGCATCTCTTCAGTGTTCCAGTGTCACTGCACGTGGGTCCTCCTCAGAGAGGGCTGCTCCGTCTTAATACGCACGCTGTCCGGCACCACTATGTTAGCTGTGTCTTGCTCTATAACAATCACCTCAAAATGTAGTGGCCTTCCAAAGAAGAAGAAATTGAGGATAAAAAGACCAAGTGAAGGCAGAACACAGAGGGTTTTTTGGGCGGTGAAACTATTTCTGTATGACAGTGTACTGGTGGATACATGTCATTACACACTTGTCAAAACTCATAGAATGTACAACACCACGAGTGAACCTGAAGGTAAACTGTGGACTTCAGGTGATAATGATGTGTCAGGGTAGGTTCCTCGACTGTAACAGATGTCCCGCTCTGGTGCAGGATGTTGATAGTAGGGGAGGCTCTGCCTGGCGGGGGAGGCAGGTGTACATGGGGAACTCTTTGTACTTTCTGCTGAATTCTGCTGTGAACCCAAAATGGCCCTAGAAAAAGAAAATCTGTTATTAAAAAAAAAAAATGTAGTGGGCTTAAACAACAAGAATCATGTTTGAGTTCATAGTTTCTGCAGGTGAGGAGTTCAGTCAGGGTGCAGTGGTGGGCAGTGACTGGTCTCTGCTCCAGCCTCTGGGCCTCAGCTAGAAGATATGTGGGTGGAGCCTCAAGTCATCTCCCACAGGGCCTGGCAGTTGATGCCAAGGAACGGCCACGTGTAGCCCACGTGGCCTGGTGTCCTCACAACGTGGGCAGAGGGTTCCAAGTACCCCAGTGGAGAGAGCCAGGTAGAAGCCACATTGCATTTTTATGATTTTGCCTCGGAAGTCTCACAGCATCACTTCCACTATATTCTGTTGGTTTAGGCAGTTACAAAGGTTTGGTCAGATTCAAGAGAAGGGAAGATAGATCCTGCCCTCTTTTTTTTTTTTTTTTTTTTTTTGCGGTATGCAGGCCTCTCACTGTTGTGGCCTCTCCCGTTGCGGAGCACAGGCTTCGGATACGCAGGCTCAGCGGCCATGGCTCCCAGGCCCAGCCACTCAGCGGCATGTGGGATCTTCCCGGACTGGGGCACGAACCCATGTCCCCTGCATCGGCAGGCGGACTCTCAACCACTGTGCCACCAGGGAAGCCCGATCCTGCCCTCTTGATAAAAATTCAGCCAAAGATCTTGAAACAGGAGCGTGGGTAAGGGTTGTATTGATGATCCTCTTTAGAAAAATCCAGTCTGCCACAGCTGTGTTTAAAGTTACTCACACCACTTATCCTGTCTTTGTGTTTAAGAATCTCATAAAGCCTCCCAAAGTGCGGCTTCTGTTACTTTGTCCACGCTCCCAGAGGTGTGTGGAGACGTCAGCCTCGGTACTTGGCCTCACTGAGCTGGGAATTTCCTATATGCTGTTTTTCTTTTAATCTGGGATTTGTTTTGTGGTTCCACTGACCCACAAAAAGCTGTGGATGAAGTCTGGACCCATCCACGCTGTGTGGGGCTGAGTGTAGTAGAGGGCAGTGAAAGATCTGGGAATCCTGGTCAGGGACTTGCGGTGCATTTACTCTGCTGCTGAGATGCAGTATTTCTTCTCTGAGCACATGATTCAGAATATGGCTTCAAGTGTCCATTTACATGCAGAAGGCAGACCAAGTGCTGAGCTTTGATTGAACTTGAATCAGAGGATGAGGTGTTAGCCCTGAAAAAGAGAAACTGTGGGCTGTATTGAAAGTTGAAGCCACACGGAATTGACGTGAATTGGTTGTAGTCCAGCGTGGCAAATGGTGACTTCTGGATGGCTTAGAGGACCCACCTTTGCATGTAAGGAGAAATCGCTCCTCTCTTGCTTCCTGAGCTGGAATCACGCCTGCAGGGATTGTACTGCTAGTGAACTGAGTATTCCTGCAGTTTGTTTCATGGGACTTGGTAGAATAGGCTCTAAGGAAACAAATAGGGTGCAGGTATGTCGAAAGCCTCAAGATCAGTCAAGCTGAGGTTAGAGCTTACCACGGTCCCCCTGTAAAACTTATGGCCCTCCATCAGCCCGATCCTCTGACAGGCCCGGGACTGTCGAGGGTGCGACGGCATCAGCAGGCTGGCCGGCTCGAGAGGTGAGGCTGGTGCTGGGGGGCACGGGGTGGTGATGAAGGCCAAGAGGGGACTGTCAGCTGCAAGAGGGTCCAGACAGCCTCACCATGCAGCTCTGTTAGGGTGCGCTTAGAGCGTAGCCTGTGGAAGAGCAACTGGGGAGGCAAATGTGGCATTGGCTCCTTTTGAAGATGCAGTGACAGTATGTCAAAAGACAGAAATTGGGCAACACAGATACGTCACTTCTCTTGAATGCTGCGGTCGAAGCAAGCAGCAGGGCCTGTGGGGTCAGAGGTGCCACATGGGGATGCCAGTGTCCAAGGCTAGAGAGAGACACTGGTGAAGTGGATGGGAGCATTCAGAATCTTTCTGAATTGTCGAGAACTTCAACTATGGGATATCTGAGCAGAGGTTGATGTCCATTTACGTCTCATGAGTATCTCTGAGGTGTGTCCCTTCCTCCTTATCCTATTTTTATGGCCTGAGCTCAGACCCTTTTCACTTCTTAGGTGAATTAAAGCAATAAGCCTCCAAAGTGATCTCTGTCTTCCAGGCTGCCTTCTGCTAGACTCTGGCCTGTCTTTGTTAACATCTCTCTCTCTTTCTCGGGTTAGTTCCCCAGGAGCTAGGAATTAAAATATCCTGCAATTGTACGAGATTAAATATGTTATAGTTACTTTCCTTATACATTGGAGCTGGAGTAGCACCAAAGCATTGAATGGTGAAAGGCCAGCAAGTACTTTTGTGAGTCAGGAGAAATTAGAAGCTGGGTGTTTGTTTTTTTAAAAAAGATTCATCTTCAATATGTGAAATATCTTTTAAAGGTTTGGGAGTGGGTTTGGCTACGTGGAGGGGGAAGGAGGTAGGAAGGAGGTAGGAAGAGCAAGTGGAGGACCAGCAGGAGGTCAGGTCTGCGGGGAGAGGAACTGATCCCATGGTGATCACCCCCAAGCGTCAGCAGCAGAGGTCTGGTCTCCTAGTCTCTAGTGGGTAGCCTTATTTTCTGAGCAGAACAGTTTTTGTCAAGTGGCCTAAGCAAGGTTGCTGTGGGATAAGCAGATAATGAGAGGTGAGGATACTGTCCTCTGAAGATGTGTTCTGTTCAAGGCTCCTCCAGCCTGTTCCTGTCTGATGCGCGGCAGCTGCCTTTCAGATTGTGGTGAGGATTAGGTAAGAGTGAGTGTGTAGAATTCCAAGAAGCATCTGCCACATAGGAATGGTAGCAGTTACTTGTCATCATTACTGCTGTTGTCTTTTTTGTGTTTATGATGTTTTGATGTTAAATTGGTTAGAATCTCTAAGAACGTGTCCTGTTATTTTCTCTCTTAGATCTGTGACTTTGGCTTGGCCCGTGTTGCAGATCCGGACCATGATCACACAGGGTTCCTGACGGAGTACGTTGCCACACGTTGGTACAGGGCTCCGGAAATTATGTTGAATTCCAAGGTAAGGACCAAGTTTGCATAAAAAGAAAACCAAGAGGCAAAAGAACTTTGGACGTGAGTTGCAGTAAGCCTCCCACTCAGTAAGTTTCTTTCAGCCTGGGTTGAGGCCTAGCCTGTCTGGTCAGAACCAAGGTATGTCTTTGTCTCCCATTCAACACTGAACTTCTGGGCCCTCGGCTGGGGTAGTGCTGATGTGTTACAGAGTTGGAGGGCCCGCCTCCCTAGTCACTGGTACAATGAATGTTCTGTGTCCCACCCCCTGGTCAGCTCTCCTGCAGTCCTACCTGGGGCAGCTTTCACTCCTGTGGCTGCCACTGCCAGGGTCAGGCTGGCTCTGTGTCAGAGATGAGCTCTGTATACGGTGTGTGTTTCTGTGAATGCGGACCAGAGCTTTTCTGTAAAGGTCAGACATACCTGATAATGAAGAATGCCTCTTTAGCAAAATTATAGTATAATTGGAAGAAAACATTGGTGTGGAAAAAATTGGAGCTGCTATAATTCTTTCAAAATTATGTGATGGTCCTGCTTCCAAATGGTAGTCCCTGCATCTGGATCAAAAGCACACTTCTAACAAGGTCTTTGTCTGGGTCATAAGGAATGATTGAAAAACTTACAAAAGCAAGAGAAAGTGAAGTACAACATCCTTGTTAGGTATATGAGCAACAGTGGCAAACAGTGAGGGCTGCTGTGGGGATTCAGTTTTGTTTTTTATTTGTTTTATCTTTTGGGCATGCCACACGGCATATGGAATGTTAGTTCCCTGACCAGGGGTCAAACCCGTGCCCCCTGCATTGACAGCACAGAGTCTTAACCACTGGACCACCAGGGAGGTCCTGGAGTTTCAGTATTTTTAATATATCATTTGAAAATAGTATTTGAATAAGGTGTCACATTTGAGAAGTTAAGTGCACCTGACATCTAATATCTAATCCTGTATCTCATATCTCAAGACAGATTCTTGATCTCAGTTCCATCTTCCATAATGTAACATTAATATACATGAAGAAAAGCTATAAAAATAGGGACTTCCCTGGTGGCTCAGTGGTTAAGACTCCACACTCCCAATGCAGGGGGCCTGGGTTTGATCCCTGGTCCAGGAACTAGATCCCTCATGCATGCCGCAACTAAGAGTTTGCATGCCACAACTAAGGAGCAGGCAAGCCACAACTAAGGAGCAGGCAAGTCCCAACTAAGGAGCCCGCCTGCCTCAACTAAGACCCAGTGCAACCAAAAAAAAAAAGAAAGAAAAAAGCTATAAAAACAAACTTTGGACCCCGTGTTCAGGTGTAGGAACCAGAAATCATCCTGAGAGGCTTCTTGGGAATGAAAAGAACAGGTGTAATTAGCCCATAGGCTGCATTCTCTTCCTCCATCCTTTACGAGTCAAAGGGCTTGGGATGTAGGTTGCTTTTGTGAGGAAACGGAATTTGTTTAAAGCAGTTAGTTATTCTTGATATCATACCTGTGTTTAGTTTAGCTATGGAAATAAAATTTCATTAAAATAAATTCCGTTGTAAAGAAGGATTTGGTGTAACAGATGTTTCAAAGGAGAAAATGTTGTGTTGATTCTCTCATAATTCTGTACGACAATCCCACACAACGGGTTCTTGCTGTGGATAGATGGGCCACGTGACAGCCTATCCACGCCAGAGGCGCCCATGTGTGCAGCAGTGCCTGCCACCTGGAAGGAAAGCTGTCCTTTGCGTCCTGGGGCCTTGTGGTCTTACAGCATCCGTCCCCATTTGAGCCGCTCCCCTGTCTTCACTTCTTGGCCACCCTCCAGGGGGAAGTAGCCAGGAGGGTGGCCTCTGTTTTTGCAGTTAACTGTAGTCAAAACTGAGTTTGAATCCTTTTTTTATTTATAGCACCTCTAGCCTGAGAATGTTACTTTTAGCAATGTATTCAGGATTTTCTTTTTTATTGATTTAGAACATTTTCACACCCACAGAAGAGAGTCCAATGAACACCCATATTCCCCTTACAGCACCAGCTGTTGACATCCTCTGCCTCCCTCTCTCTCCCGTCTCTTCTCTCTCTTCCCTTGTGTCAAACCCTCTGACACTTCACCAACATAAACCAGCACTGCACACCTCGACTGATGCTAGGAGTTCACTAATACTCCCGAAAAGGTGGTGTGCTTCCCCACAGCCGCGGTACCATGCGAGTGCCTGTGACGGCCGGCGCTCATTCAGTGCCATCCCAGTTGTGTGTGTCCCCCCCCATCTGGGACAGTCCTCCCGCCTTCCTGGCTTCTCCATGACACAGAATACTTGGCAGAGCACAGAGGTGGTGTTGTGCCCAGCGGGTCTCTTTCTGAATTCTTGGGACTGGCTCCTCCTGATTAGGTTTAGGTAACACGTTTCGGGCACAAACCCCACAGAGTCTTGGAAGCCATGTGTGTGGCCCCTCTGTTTCCTGGCAGCCTCTCCCCCAGGGGTGCGCCCTTGAGGACCATTGTCTCCATTGCAAAACGTGATTTTCTAAATTGATTGTTTCTTTTACATCGATGAGCTGGCATTCATCTGTGAAGAAGAGGTTTCCCCCTTTTCTCTTTCTCTTCCTCTGACCCCTGTCTTTGTTTTGAAAACATGATTGTGGACTCATGGTGGCTGTGGGGGTTTTTTGTTTGTTTGCTGTCCATTATCTTTTTTTTTTAATATACTCATTTTCCCAGCTTTGGCCAGCTAGAGCGCTCTGTGTGTGTGTATTTGTAACATTTCATTTTGATAGAATTTTCAATTCGCAGAAACATTGCAAGAAAAGGCAGGGGTTCTCAAACATTCCGTTCTCAAGACTCCTTCAGTGTCTGAATGTCTAAAAATTTATCCAAGACCCCAAGCAGGTTTTGTTTATGTGGGTTTTATTTATCAATATTTACTATATAGAAATTAAAACTGAAACTTTTCTTTTTTTTTTGGCTGCGTTGGGTCTGTTGCAGGCTTTCTTTAGTGGCGATCAGGGGCTACTCTTCATTGTGGTGCACGGGATTCTCATTGCAGTGGCTTCTCTTGTTGTGGAGAACAGGCTCTAGGGCACATGGGCTCAGTAGTTGCAGCTTCCCAGACCAGGGCTTGAACCCATGTACCCTGCATTGGCAGGCGGATTCTTAACTGCTGAGCCACCAGTTTGGAGCCCCAAAACTGAAACTTTTTGAAGTATTTATTAATTTTTAAATTTATTTTAAAATAAATGTTAAAAAGTTAGATAGTTCTCATTTTAAAAATGTTTATTTTCCACAACAAAAACATTTTAGTGAGAAGAGTGGTGTTCTCATCTTTGCAAATCTCTTCAGCGTCTGGCTTGATTTGAACACTGCCGGATTCTCACCTGGTTCTGCATTCAGTCTGTCAAATATGTTGTTTTGGTGAAATTAGCAAAGAGTTAGTGAAGAGTCTTCGCACGAAGCTCGGAAAGAGAGAGTTAGTAGTCTTTTCAGCTACTCTTGGCTCATCATTGATACCACACCAAAACCCAGCAGAGGAAAGGCTAATTGCCACGTGAAATCTGAAACCATGGCATCCATTGCTCTTCCTGACACCGACACCCATGCGTAATTCTGTAACACTGAGCGTTAGGGAAGCACGGTTCACTGTTGTCACGTTTCACGTATAATATCCTGTAATGTCATGTAACCTCTAGAAAAATCTCCTGTACACATGTGAGAGAATGAGTGAAGAGGAAAACAGAATCACAGTCGTATTATAGCAGAGGGAAGCCGCCTCACAGAGCTGATGGCTGGAACTGTCCACCCTTCACCTCAGATGCACACTCACCAGCTCTTTATGTTTTGTCCCATTTGCTTTTTCATTCTCTCTCTGTGTGCCTGTTTTTGTGAGTCATTTGAGAATGGATTATAGATGTGCACCTTTAGCACTAAGCATTTCACCGTGTGTGTCCTTAGAACAGTAGTTCGAATGTTCCCTGAGGACATTTGGTTGTGTTTAGAGACATTTTTGGTTCTCACAACTAGTAGGGGAGGTGCTGCCGGCATCGAGCAGTGAGAGGCCAGAGCAGTGGTGAGCACCCTGAGGTGCGCAAGCTGGCCCTCCAACAAAGACTTGTCCAGCCCAGAGCGGCAGCAGTGGAGGTGAGAAAGAAGGGTGTTCTCTCCCATGACCATAGTACAGTAATCAAAAGTGGGAAAATTAACAGTGATCCAATAGTAATGCCCCGTTTATATTCAGATTTTGGATATTGTCCCAATAATAACCTTTATAGCTTTTCTCAATATGTGTGCAAGGCTCACACGTTGCATTGTTGCTTTAGTCGCCTTTAATCTGAAATAGTTCCTCAGCCTTTCTTGACCTTGATGTTTTTGAAGGGTGCGGGTCAGCTACTTGTAGCACGTGCCTCAGTTTTGTGTCATGCATTTGGGGCGTGAATACCACAGAAAGAGTGTTTTCTTCTCAGCGCATCATCTGTCACATCAGGAGGCACACCTGGTTTGTGTCGGTATCGGTGAAGTTCTTGTTGATCTTTTGGTTAAGATGGCGTCCTCCAGGTCTCCACCATCATTATGGTTATAGTTACCGTTAACTATAGTAATAATAATTACCACGTTGGACTTCCCTGGTGGCGCAGTGGTTAAGAATCCGCCTGCCAATGCAGGGGATACAGCTTCGAGCCCTGGTCTGGGAAGATCCCACATGCCGCGGAGCAACTAAGCCTGTGCGCCACAACCACTGAGCCTGCGCTCTAGAGTCCGTGTGCCTAGAGCCTGTGCTCCGCAACAAGAGAAGCCATTGCAATGAGAAACCCGCGCACGGCAACAAAGAGTAGCCCCCACTCGCTGCAACTAGAGAAAGCCTGCGTGCAGCAACAAACACCCAACGCAGCCATAAATAAATGAATGAATGAATCAATCTACTAGGAAATTGTGGGAAGATACTTTAAATCTCTGTAATTTATTGATGAGAATTGTTTTGAAATTCAACCCATTTTATCAGAGCTGTAGATCTGATCATTAATTCTTTGATTTTCAAAAAATACTTTGCTATGTTTCCATAAGCTTTAATATTTGGATAAATTTTTTTCCCTCTAGCTTTTCTCCACATTTCTTCTTCTATTTATCACTATGCCTAAGCATTCTCCATAAAACTCAACTTATATAGTAACATCTTTTTTTTTTACTGTTGTATGATAATTCTTCCATGTCTTTTCACTGAACTCCTTTAAAAGAAAAAATATACCTGAAAAATCAATAGAAAAAGGAGATAAGCAATAGGGATCAGTGAGACATGATGGAGCCAGCACATGCTTCTTTTCGGCAGAGATCATGGGTAATTGTTGTGTTTTGTTTTTAATGATTTTCAAAATGGATAAAGATATTCTGGAAATGTAGCAATGCCCCCCCACCTTTATAATTAATTTATTTGTTTTTTATTTTTATTTTTTGGCTGCTTTGGGCCTTCGTTGCTGCGCGCAGGCTTTCTGTAATTGCGGCAAGTGGGGCTACTCTTTGTTGCGGTGCACAGGCTTCTCATTGTGGTGGCTTCTCTTGTTGCAGAGCATGGGCTGTAGGCGCCCGGGCTTCAGTAATTGTGGCTTGCGGGCTCTAGAGTGCAGGCTCAGTAGTTGTAGCACACGGGCTTAGTTGATCTGTGGCATGTGGGATCTTCCCGGACCAGGGCTCAAACACGTGTCCCCTGCATTGGCAGGCGGATTCTTAACCACTGCACCACCAGGGAAGTCCAGGTTTCCAAAATAAGTGGGCCACAAATGTCCTAAAGCAATCAGTGGTTGTTTCTATTTTTTTCTTTTTCCATCTTCAGCTTACAAGGATTCTGATTCTTTCTCTCAAATCATTTGAAAAAAGAAATGAAGTAGGGCTTCCCTGGTGGCGCAGTGGTTGAGAGTCCGCCTGCCGATGCAGGGGACATGGGTTCATGCCCCGGTCCGGGAAGATCCCACATGCCGCGGAGCGGCTGGGCCCGTGAGCCATGGCCGCTGAGCCTGCACGTCCGGAGCCTGCGCTCTGCAACGGGAGAGGCCACAACAGTGAGAGGCCCGCGTACCGCAAAAAAAAAAAAAAAAAAAAAAGATATAAAGTATACTGCAGAAATTCTAACTTAACAAGTTAATCAACTTTGAAGAGAGAAATAAAATCAAGCAATCTGGGTTGTTTAGTGTCTTATAAGAAAGTCAAATGATATTTGTCTCTCCATGGTCCCTAATTTCTGAATTATAGAGCCAGAGGAGAAGCTGACACTCCAGCAGCCCTGTGTCTGTCATGCAGAAAGGTCTCGTTGTGTCATGGAACAGCAGAGGTCATTCTCCATCTTTTCTCCTTTCCACTGCAGGGCTACACCAAGTCCATTGATATTTGGTCTGTAGGCTGCATCCTGGCAGAGATGCTCTCCAACAGGCCCATCTTCCCGGGGAAGCATTACCTCGACCAGCTGAACCACATTCTGGGTAAGGTTCGTGAGCATTCTGGGGACCCACTGTGTACATCAGAGTACCCTCAGGAAATTAAGAAGAGTTCCAGCAACTCTTCAGCCTGTGATGGACATGAGCTTTTTTTAAATCTTCCTTGATTTAAAACATTAAGGACTTTGTAAAAAGCATTGGGAGGTAGTGAGAAGACATTGAATGTCAGTGCCCATTCTGCCCCACTGCTGATGGTATGCAGCTGGTTTACCTTGGTCTTGATAATTAACAGCTGATTATTTTATCTGATAGGTATTCTTGGATCCCCATCCCAGGAAGACCTGAATTGTATAATAAATTTAAAAGCTAGGAACTATTTGCTTTCTCTTCCGCACAAAAATAAGGTGCCATGGAACAGGCTGTTCCCAAATGCTGACTCCAAAGGTAAATGTGATTTCATTGATTATTTTTCTTAGGCTTAGCTTTTATTTGTTTCTTTGTCTTATTCATTAAAGCAGTAGGTCACTAGTCTGTGGCTGTTGGATAATGCCTTATTTGGTGCTCACTCTTCATTGCTTTCTTCCCTCTTATTTAGGAGCGGTAGCCATAGGGTAAGGGAGTCTGGAGGTGACTGTTTAGTTTTCCACGTTTTAGTTTCTTTGCTACTTTTTAACTTGGATTAAGTTCAATTTTTTTAAGGTCATCTTGTCATTTGATCATTTTGAAAGTCAGGTTTATCACAGAATAATTCACATAGAGTAAAATTCACCCTTTCTAGTTGTGCAAGTCTTTGAATTTTAACAAACATATGCAGTCCTGTAACTTCACCACAGTCAAGTTTTGGAGCATTCCCATTGTCCCGAAAAGTTGCTTTGTGCCCCTTCGTAGTCAGTTCCCTCGCCTAGTCCCTGGCAATCAACATCTGATCTGGTTCCTGTCCCTATGGCTTTACCTTTTCCAGAATGTCATAGAATTGCAATTATGTAATATGTAGCCTTTTATGTCTGGATTCTTCCAGTCAGCAGAATGCATTTCAGATTTAGATTTATCTGTACTGGTGCCTATGGCAGTCTCCTCAGCAAATGATGCTGGAACAATTAGACATTTGTGTGCAAAAAATAAGTAACATGGACCTAAATAGAAGGAGTAAAGCTATTAAGCTTTGAGAAAAAACCAGGATAGAATCTTCATGGCCTTAGGTTGGGTGAAGATATCTTAGATATGTTCCAAGAGCATGTTCCATAACAGAGAAAGGTCATACATTCGATTTTAGTCTTTGATATCTTTTTTGTTTTGTTTTTTTGTTTGTTTGTTTTGCGGTACGCGGGCCTCTCATTGCTGTGGCCTCTCCCGTTGCAGAGCATAGGCTCCGGACGTGCAGGCCCAGTGGCCATGGCTCACAGGCCCAGCCGCTCTACGGCATGTGGGATCTTCCCGGACTGGGGCACGAACCCGTGTCCCCTACATCAGCAGGCGGACTCTCAACCACTGTGCCACCAGGGAAGCCCCTTTTTTTAATTTATTTTATTTTATTTTTTGCAGTATGCGGGCCTCTCACTGTTGTGGCCTCTCCCGTTGCAGAGCGCAGGCCCAGCGGCCATGGCTCACGGGCCCAGCCGCTCCGCGGCATGTGGGATCTTCCCGGACCGGGGCACGAACCCGTGTCCCCTGCATTGGCAGGTGGACTCTCAACCACTGCGCCACCAGGGAAGCCCCAGTCTTTGATATCTTATAAGTTAATTTTGTTTAATAATTATATTATCCTTCATTCCTGCTTAACATGTACCTGTTAAATATATTAGGCAGCTATTTTTTTTTACCTTTATGCTGTCATAAAAGTGTGGTAGGCAGAATAATGACCCCATGCCCAAAGATGTCCGTGTCCTAATTCCCGGAAACTGAATCCATGTTAGGTTACATGACAGAGAGGAGTAAGATTACTCATCAGCTAACTTTAAGGTGGGGAAATTAGCATGGGTTGTCCAGGTGAGCCTGTTGTCATCACAGGAGTCCTTAGAGTGGAAGGAAGAGGTCAGAGGAGGGAACCCAAGAACAGCTTGCTGACATGTTGGTGCAGTGATATTACAATATTTACATCCAGTCTGCTGTTGACTGAATTTTAGCTTTTTCTAATATGTGTGTATGCATATGTATGTGTGTGTGTGTACATATGTGTGTATTTTTTAACGTTAACAACGATTTACTTAGATGTTAAATTTGTTTTATGTGTTGACCTGAGCCAAGTTTCAGAAACACTTGGTTTAAAATTGAATTTCTTTTGGATATAAGAGGAACTGTCTTTTAAACTCTCTGATATAAAGGTAGTGTATGATTATGGTAGACAGTTTGGACGTATAGAAAAAATAAGTCAGAGAATAAGAAATAGTTTTAATTATCAGAATCCCAAAATAACCTTTAATGTTTGCTCTACCAAAGTATGCACAGCTTCTGCCTATTTAGTTATAGTTATATAATGTATTCTAGTTGCAGAATCTTCAAAATTAGAATTTCCCATGCCTTGCACATGTTGCTGATTAGATTGGCTTGTGTGCTGTATCGTCCATCCCAAGCATGTTACCTAGATCTGATTTCCTGAGTTGCCTTTTTTAAGAGGTGTGTACATAACAAAACTGTATAATTAAGACCTTACAAGAAACAGAACTCTTAGGCTTTTCTCCTGTTTGTTTCCTCATTCTTTTCTCTAGTTAGTCATAATTTGCATCAAATTATTTGAGGGTTTTTTAGCTTATTTTCCTTAGGTTAAGGTCATGAACTTTGAGATTGGTTCGTTCAGGTAATAATTAACCCCACTAAAATCCAGTTAAATTTGAATTGTAGGTATTGGGTGAATATAATGAAAAAGCGGGGAAGAACTATACATAGAATCAAGTGGAAAGATGGAGTTTAGTGCTGAAATGGGCATAAAATATCATGTGTCCAGAGCACAGGCTTTACAGCCAGACCTCCCTGGTTCAGTCCACAGCCCAGCCGCTTACCAGCTGAGCATCCTTTGGACGAACTACTTAACCTCTCTGGGCCTCTGTTTTCCCATTTATAAAATATTAGTACCTGCATCACAGGGTTGTGTGAATGTCTATACTACTGGTTTTGGTAGGACTAGGTTCTGAGATCTCAAGACAAAGTTTTTCATTTATATATCTTGGGTCCTTTCTATGTCTCTGTAATAAAGAATGGGTACATAACATTCCCTTGTGGGTGGCCTGTAGTGTCTTTCACAACCTCATGTTGGACATTGACATTTACATCAGTTATCTGTTGCTGTGCAACAAACCTCTCCACAACCCCGGGCCTTCAGATCACCCCATATGATGCTGCACACCTGAAACTTAGAAACAGTTCAGTCAAACCAAACCAAACCAAAACTAGGTTAATGTGGCACCTTGTGAAATAAGATATAGAAGAGGATCTTACTAAAATTGACCCTTATTACCAAAAATTTTAAAAACCCGACCAGCACATATTTGTTCCAAAGCCCACGGGGCTTGGTGCAGCTGGGCGGGTCTGCTCGGCTCGCCTCATGCTGCATGGCCTAAGGGTGCCTCACAGCACCTAGCACCCTGTTGGCTCTCGTCCTGCAGTGGACCAGACTGGGTTTCTCATGCTGGCAACAGCATTCCAAAAGAACCAGAGCAGGAGCTGCAAGGTCTCTCCTGGCTGGGTCTCAGAAATGGACATTTCTGCCACAGTCCGTTGGTCAGAGCACATCACAAGGTCAGGCCCGACTCAAGAGGGGGAGAAATGAATCCACCCCTTCATGGGAGGAGCTGCAAAGAAATGGGGGCCATATTTATATGCCACCAGGTTGCTTCTGGTTTCTTAGTACAGCATTGGTAAATGTATTCATTTAATAAATAGATGGGTGTCTGTTCTAAGGCCCTGGACATAGAACAGCAATAAGACAGATTTAAGAACCTGCATGCAGGTAGCTAATAGTCTAGATTTGCATGAAAATAACAGGAAGAAATGAATGGAAGACCTCGGGGATCTCAAGAAATTAAAACTTTCAAGCTGAAACACTGGCGCTTTTAAGTCTGGTCAATAGTATTGGGTTGGCCAAAATGTTTGTTCACATTTTTCCATAAGATCTTATGGGAAAACCCAAGTGAACTCAAATAGTTCACAGAAAAGGAAATGTAAATGTCTCTTAAATATAGGAAAAGGGACTCATTGTTATTTATTATATGAGATATGAACATTGAAAGGTCAGTAATTCCATTTTTTTCCCACTCATCACAGTAGCAAGAATCACAGAGTTTGATAATCCACTGTGTGGTCAAGGCAGGGGATCTTCTCAGAGGCAGCTGGTGGAGTGTGAATCTGTGGAGTCTCTCTGAAAGGCAGCTTGGCAATTCTGTCACATGTCTTTTGTTCCAGCAATTCTGGGTATTGCACTTTTGGGTTTGCCAACCAAATGGGGGGGAAGTGACATTTTAATTTGTTTTTCTTTAATTAAGAGTGAGGTTGAATATTTTTTCACATGTTTGTTGGAAATTTCTGACTGCTGAGTCCCTTGAACCAGTAGTATTGTAGATTTTTCTTCAAAGGAATCTAGCTTAGGATTCTCTCCAAAATTACTCCTGTGAGGGGGAAGAAATGATTATTCTTCAGCAGATGGTACTGGGCTAGTTGAATAGCTGTTTGGAAGAAAACCAATTTAAATCACTATTCACACATCAAAGTGAATTCCAAAACAATTGATGAGCAAATACTTTTAAAAAAATCATACTATTAAAAACTAGCGATATTTAGAGCATTCAGTATTTTTCTGATCTCTGCGTGGGGGAAGAATATCTTCCTAAGCTTTAAAAACAAACCAAGGTGGCGCAGTGGATGAGAATCTGCCTGCCAGTGCAGGGGACGCGGGTTCAATCCCTGGTCTGGGAAGATCCCACATGCTGCGGAGCAATTAAGCCTGTGTGCTACAACTACTGAGGCTGCACTCTAGAACCTGCATGCTGCAACTACTGAAGCCCACGCACCTAGAACCCGTGTTCCGCAACAAGAGAAGCCACCGCAAGGAGAAGCCTGCGCACCGCAATGAAGAGTAGCCCCACTCTCGCCACAACTAGAGAAAGCCCGTGCGCGGCAACAAAGACCCAACGCAACCAAAAATAAATTAATTAATTTAAAAAAAAAAGACAAACATAAATGAAAGGTAGTAGATTTAAAAGTTTAAAATTTAAACTAGATTAGACCAGGTGTGGACAAATAGGTATAATTTGTTCTAGATTGAATAACATCTAAAGAATCCCTGTCCTGTTTTGTTGATGGCCACACACATGGTGGTTAGGTCCTGTGCTCTACAATTTGCCTCCTGAGTGCAGACTTGTGACCTCACTTTTTCACATTTTCCTCATCTCAAAATTGGGGCAAGTTTTACCTACCTCATAGGATAATTGGGAAGGTTGAGAGCTAAGAATATTAGGCAGGGTTAAGAGCAGTAGTTCTTAATGTTAGACTTCTCGTTAATGTTATTAGTGTTTAAAGAGCAGAGAGAACTCTAAGACATCAGTGGATAAAATACATGAGCCAGAGGACAAGAACACACAACTTCCACGAAGAGGTACTGAGCCGAGGGTCACTGTGGGAGGAGCCAGTCGGGAGTTAGCAGTTGCGAGTTTAGTCTGGGCCGTGTTAAATTGTTAGAAACGGCTTCCCTGGTGGCACAGTGGTTACGAATCTGCCTGCCAATGCAGGAGACACGAGTTCGAGCCCTGCTCCGGGAAGATCCCACATGCCGCGGAGCAGCTACGCCTGTGCGTCAAAACTACTGAGCCTATGCTCTAGGGCCTGCGAGCCACAACTACTGAGCCTGCGTGCCACAAGTACTGAAGCCCACAGGCCTAGAGCCTGTGCTCCACAACAAGAGTAAGCCACCACAGTGAGAAGCCCACACGGAACAATGAAGACCCAACGCAGCCAAGAATAAATAAATAAATTTTTTAAAAAATTGTTAGAAACAACCTCAGCGCTAACTGTTCATTGTTCATGGATCAGAGTCAACTGATACATCTACTCAAAGGAATATTATATCAAGTCCCTAAAAGTGATTTTTACAAAGTTTTTGTAGCATGGGAAAATACTAATGAGCAGAGTTGACTGAGGAGATAACACAGCCTTTGTTATGTATAATATGATCTCAACTGTGTGAAAGAAGATGCACAGGGAAATTCTACAAAATGTGTCCAGAGATGAGCAGTGGTTCCCACTGAGCAATGGGGCTGTGGGCGTGGGGTGAGTCATCACAGACTGGAGGGTCGGCTCTTTGAGGCCTTCTCTGTCCACTTCATGAGAACCCACTGGGACTGGCCTTGGCCTGAAGAAGGACTTCACCGGCTCTCGGAACCGACAGGCCCAGCCGGGCTTTGATTCCAGGCGTAGCTCCTTTGACCACAATCTGGACTTTGTCATTCAGCATTGCCTTCCTCTGTTCCATCTTTCTTGTTAACCAGCCTCTTTTCTCATGGTGACACGATGGCCACCAGCATCTCCAGGCTCACGCTGACCTGTTTCCTGATAGTTTTAGCCCAAGTGTGGGGCTGACACTCACTGCCTCTGTGTCCACACCCTTGACAGTCACTGTGGCCAAGAGAACCTGGTGAATGTGGCCGAGCTGGTGTCACCGCTCCCACGGGCAATCCTGAGAGCTCCCCCATGGCAAGTGCAGCTCCGTGTGGTTAGAGGTCAGGTGCGCAAAGCCAGCAGACGGCTGTCAGCGCGTAAAGAAAGATGAGGAATTCTGTTCTCTTGGTCCCACTTTTGTTTTTCGTTTTTTAGTTTTTGGGGGGTTTTTTTGGCCATGCCATGCAGCATGCGGGATTTTAGTTCCCCGACCAGGGGTCAAACTGGTATCTCCTGCAGTGGAAGAGCGGAGTATTAACCACTGGACTGCCAGGGAATTCCCCTATTTTTTGAAATTTTAAAAAATGCCGTTCTTGTGAGAAGTCTGTGTCCATTTCTCAGATAACCTGGTATTTGAAAAGCCTCCAGACTTTATTACTGCTCCTGTAAATGCATATACATATATATGTTCTCAATGGGATAAGCTGTATTCTATTTCATTACCTACAGAGAGTCTCTGTATACAGAGAGTGAGAGTCCTGAGCTGACAGTAGATTTAGGAGTTTTTTAACAGATGGCATTTGAAATCCTGGAAGAGGCTGGGGAGGTGAAGAGTGAGATGTGTAAGGAACTGGACAAGAATCTTCCCTGGGCAGTGCAGGAGGGATGGGGATTCTCGCAACCTGTAGAGGAGATGGACACAGATAATGCCTTGTGAGAATGTGGCCGAGTTCAGCACCTCCACATGGCATAGAGGCCTCCAGTTCAGGTCATGGGTGACCACATAAGAGGAATGGGAACATGGAGACAGAAAGGACTGGGCCAGGTGAGGGCAGCAGGGAGGATCGGCTTTGGGTGGGGAGAGGGTCTCCTCTTTGAACAGAAGGATGCATGTGGATCTGGTGGAGGAATGCCCAGGAAGGTCACCCCTGGGGATATTGATTTTCTCAGAAAGTTGTGCTGAGAGGAATGAGGGCCGGTGGGCAGGAAGGGCATGATCCACCCATGTGAGTAGAGAAGGGCTGACCAGGGCTTTCCCCGAGCTCTTGGGGACCATGATAAGATTAAAGATCTTGAGTTTTTGTGGCTCAGCAGTTCTTGGTAGTATGCTCCTTAGACCTCTAAGGTCCCCAAGATCCTTCCAGGGGGTTGGTGAGGTGAAAACTCCTTTCATGATGACACTGAGGCATCCTGCACCCTGTCCCTTGTGCTGCCATCTGTGCTCAGCGCAGGGCGAGGCGGCAGTGCCAGCCTCCCAGCTAAAACCAGGGCAGCTGCGTGTGAGGTGCCTTTGGTTAAGCAGCACAGAGAAGTCGCTTTGTTGTGTCCTGTCCTTTGTGCCAGTCTTTTTAGTGTTCCATGTGACAGCGCGGGATAAGTGCACGCAGAACACATCTGCCACGTACTGAGTGCAGTGGTTTCCTCAAAGGATGGTGCTGTGCAGTTGTTTGAATTGTGAGTTGAATTCGCTGCTTTTTAATAATTGATCCTCAGTTTTCAAGAGTAGGGCTCTGAGATCAGAAAGTTTGAGAAGCACTGTTGCGGTGGCACAGTCTGCACAGGTGGGCTTTTTCTCTGCCTCTGCTCAGAAATTCGAGCTGAGGATGGAAATGACAGATGGCAACCTTAATCTGGGATCAGAGTGTTGCTGGGTAGGTGAGACGGCCCCAGAGCAGTGCTGCCAGCCGGGTGACCCGCCCCAGGACCTGGAAGGAGAAGTGACTGATGAGCCGGAAGGGTGGGGTCATGTTGCTGCACACCCCCCGGAGTTAGAGGGGAGGTGTGGGCTCATGGCCGCCACCAGGGAGAGTCAGGATCGTGGTCAGATGTCATCCTGGCCTTGAAGGGGCTTCAGTCTTTTAGGGAAAATAAAATCTGCATCCTATGCACAGCCAGTGTGATTCATACGTCGGAGTGGTGCCAGCGGGATGCTGAGCATGTGGGAGGAGGGAGGCCGGGCTCTCTGACTGTGGGAGCAGCACCTGCCAGCTGCTTCCCATCTCCCCCCCTCCCCTCCTGTAGCTGCAAGCAGTGCAGAAATAGCGCTGCAGTCAAAAGAGGCTGGAGAGCCAGTCAGTTTTCAAGTAGAAAAAAAAAAATTTAAAAAGCTCTTTTCTTTTGAAAGTGTTGCCTAGGATTGAACTTGAAGGAACTGAAAGGTCTGTTTTAGGAGTGTGTCAGCTGCAGAGCATCCAGTTGCCTTGGAGTGCATCCCTCCTTAATATCAACAAGACTTGGAATTTAAAAATAATGCTGTTAGACTCTTGACTGTGGCTGGGCCCTCGGCTTCTCCTGACATGGATGGAGGTTATCTGATCTCAAGGCATTCCTTGGGGAAATGTCTGTGAGCTCTAGGGGAGGGGGGCGGGAGCGGGAATTGAGGTCGGTTTTAGTACCTGTGTTAGGTATGGTAGGGCTCTGAGGCCCAGCAGGTGTGTTCGCCCATCTACCAGTTTGAAAATGTACTATTTGTAGAAATTCATTATGTGGGCTTTAAAAAAAACGTACTGTTTTTCACACTTCACTTTATGGACATGAAAAAAGTCCTTTGTTGTGTGGAATTTCTTATGTCCATCACACAGTGTACCACATCGATGATCTCCTGATTGAAGGTGAGTAGGGGTGGTGTGCAGGGATGTGCACGTGGGGGCCACAACTTCGGGCAGTGGGGCACTCCACCCACTCGCTCTCTCCTGGCGACTTCCTGGCCAGCTGCCAGCTGCTCTCCATCGGGGAGCACATTTCCTAGTGACTACAGTGATTTTCCATCACCGTTCTTTATCCTAGAGCTTAGAGTCGGGTGCTCATTTGCAGATGGACGAGGTTGATAACCTAATAAGAAACTATCACCGTGAGTAACAAGGCTTCATTAAGTAGATGCCAGTGCTTTTGTTTTTGTTAGTGTCAATACATTTTCTAAAAATGTGTGTTCTTAATAATTACCTGGTAGGTTTTTTTTTGCGGTACGCGGGCCTCTCACTGTTGCGGCCTCTCACTGTTGCGGCCTCTCCCGTTGCGGAGCACAGGCTCCGGACGCTCAGGCTCAGCGGCCATGGCTCACGGGCCCAGCCGCTCCGCGGCATGTGGGATCTTCCCAGAGCGGGGCACGAACCCGTGTCCCCTGCATCGGCAGGCAGACTCTCAACCACTGCGCCACCATGGAAGCCCTACCTAGTAGTTGTTAGATTTATTTCTTGGAGCCCTTGGATTTCTCAGGGGTGTCTCAGGGCCGTGAGCACCACTGGTCTGAGCATTGTTAAATAAAAGGAGATAGTTTTAAAAGAAGCCCTCTTTGTTACCTCTTTACCAGAACAGTGATGTCTTTTCTAGCATGTATTCTCCCTCATTGAAACCTACTTCTGACACTAAATACAGGAAGTATTTTGTCACATGACCCTTAACCCTGGTCCCAGCCACTGTCAGCCGTGCCCCTTGGCTGTCCTCGCGGCCTGAGGTGGTGCCTAGATACTCTGTAGAGGCCCCAGGGCAGGCTGCTCATTGGCCACCGCCTCCGGCTTGTTCCTGTTGGCCCTGCACTTGCTGCCTTGCTGCATTGTCGACATGAAAAAGGTGGTCAGGGCTGAACTGCCGGCCAGGTCGAGAGAATACTTGTAGTTTGGGGCCTTGGAGAAAGACGCCAGGCTGCAGAGCAGGCCAGGGGGCCTGTGCTTTATACATGCCTCTCAGCCAGGACCTGGAAGGAGGAGGCTGAAACCACATGGGAGGCAGTGACCATTGCAGAACTGACTTTGGAGTTGACTTAAGAGCGGTACATACATAAAACCTCTGCTTTTGACCCTGCGAGCAGAGCTGTGATTTAGGACAAGGCCAGGTTTTGGGGGCAGACTTGGGCTTGAATCCTGGCCACTATGTGGAGCCTTTGCTGAGCATATCACCTTCCTGAGTCTGGGTCTCTACTAACAGGTGCTCAGACTCAAGCTCAGAGATGGAACAGGCACCCCTGGGTGGTGGGGGCTCCTTTAGCTCGGTTGTCTTGTGGGTCAGTGGACTTAAACAGGAAGACGAGAGAGTATTTCATTGACTTTTTCTTTGGCTTCTCACCTCTTCAAAACCTTTCTCTTTGTAGCTCTGGATTTACTGGACAAGATGTTGACGTTCAACCCTCATAAGAGGATTGAGGTGGAACAGGCTCTGGCCCACCCGTACCTGGAGCAGTACTACGACCCAAGTGACGAGGTGAGAGCCTGCACCCCCCCGGCTGAGTGGCCCTGCCATCATGTGCCTGAGACTAGTGCTGTCCCCACAGCCTGAAACCCCTTCCTTTAGGTCCCCTGCACCGGGTGGGGCCGGGGAAATGGAAGGGGAGGGGAGCACAGGCAGGAAAGGGATCCCAGGACTGTGGTCATGGCCTGTGGCAGGAAGAGACATGGAACTGCAGGGCCCACCCTGAGGGTGGAGCGGAGGAGGGGACAGGTCAGCCAGGACAGTCCCACCAGAGCTTGGTGGCTTCGTGTCTGCCTCCGTGTGTGCCTCCCTAGAGACACGAGAGCCTGTCGTGATGAGGAATGCTGGTCGCAGAGGTGCGTGCGCGAGTCTCCAGTGCACACCGGGCATGCAGGTGAAGGTGCTGCATGTCGGGCATCTTCTGTCCAAAAGTCCCCGTTCCTTGGCTCTTTGATTCCTCTGGGGACTCACTTTTAACTTTGTTCTCTGGAGGATAATGAAGGAAAGTGCAGTAGGAACCAGAAATGTGGATCTTTCTAGTTGAGGTTCAAATGCATAGACAGTAAGCCTTCACACTTCTGTTTTTTAAAAAGGGAGAACCAAGAGGAATGTGTTAAAGGGGAAATGGAAGAGGAAAGGAAGAACTAACTACAAAAGTGAAAAGCAGTTACATGAAAAAGAGAAAGAGGAAATCAAACATATATCAGTCAGCTTCCCCTTCCACAGCCTTTCCCGGAAACAGTTGACGCGACCTCCGTGGTACATAACAGAGGAGCAGCTGAAAACATGGGACCTGGGGCTCTTACTGCCCTGTGAGCTGGCGGTTTCCTAAGCCCCACGTCCTACTTTCAGGCTGGGGTGGTACCCCACACCCAAAGGGGGCCAGGCGGATTAGAAGGGTGGCATGTGTAGGGTCCCGTACGTCGAGCCCTCCTTCAGGGAGAGGAGCTGCTTGTTTTTCTCTTTTCCCCCTTTCAAGAGGCCAGGGCCTAGCGCAGAGTTTGGGGTGCACGTTTCCTTTCCCTTAATACATGGTGTGAGGGTGACATGGATAAGGTCTGGGGTGCCTGGTAACAGCTGTATCGTCATCAGGTTCTGTAACATTGCATTCGTTTGGAGGGGGGTGCTTACAAATCAAAATATTAACTGACTACCTCTTTTGTCGTTGAGTATGCATGGAGGTTTTTTGATATGAATAGACAGTATTAGATTTCTGGTTATTTATAGAGAAAGTATACTAAAGAAAAGCAAAAACTTGCAGAAAAATACAAGAAAGATCACTTTGTAGTCTTGTTATGCGGTTATCATTATTAAAATTTTGGAGTGTTTCCTTCTCAGTCTTATATTTCTATATCTAAATTTTAAAAATAGAGTTCATTCTGTTTAACACAAATATGGGCATTTTGCCATGATTTTCACCTTCCTTGCGGCTTCACTTTTTAATGGCTCCGTATTACTTCTTCATATAAAGATACCGTAATGTATGTAATCAAATGCATTTATTCAAGTATTGAGGGTCTTGATTGTATACACATACTACCACCAGCAGCAGCCCTCCCATCACAGCAGATTCCTGTGGCTGCCATGTGCATGCAGTGCCTGAAGACATTGGAGAATCATGTGGGGACGCTCCCTCTCACTGGTTCAGGGCTCTCGGGAGGTGCACTTCCATGACTGGGGTGCAGCACAGGGCTGCTCATCACAGGTGCCAGTCCTGCCATCTCAGTTCGAAAGCCTGAGCTATGGTCTTTTTGTGGAGCAGTGAATGACTGCCTCAGCCGCAACCACTTTTGTCTAAACGTTCTATTTTCTTTTCAAGCCCATCGCCGAAGCACCATTCAAGTTTGACATGGAATTGGATGACTTGCCCAAGGAAAAGCTCAAAGAACTCATTTTTGAAGAGACCGCTAGATTCCAGCCAGGATACAGATCTTAAATTTCTCAGGTACCTGGAGCTTTAACCATATAGTAAATCCTAGCAGAGGAGACAGGTAAAAAGTGTTCAAAAAGAGGAAACACAGATCTCAATTTTAGAGAATATACGGAACGGGAGAGAGAGTGGGGCTTGTTGTGTTAGAACTCTGTAGAAATGAGCAGTGAGATAAAGAATTATGACCAAGGGTTGAGGCACCTGCTGGGGAAATGCTTTGGACAGACCAGCCCGGGGCAGCTGGATGGCCTGGCAGTGGGGTCTGCAGACAGGTGACCGAGGGGGCTCCAGGCAGGGTTACGAAGTGGGGGATTCTGCAGCAGTGGGCATTGGGGATTCTCAGCTGGATCTTAAGTCCATTCTCTCCTGCCTGGGCCTTTTTATTTATTTTCACATACTGGGGTCAGGCTGAGGGTTGGTCTGAGGTTGCCTGTGTTGGGCAGCGTCCAGGCTTGAGATCAGAAGCTGCTTGAGCTATTTCACACAGAGGGTGTGTGATCAGTCAGGAGGCTGTGGAAGGGCTGGAGAGCAAGAGCGGGGCGGTGGGGCTTCCTGCAGACGGGGGTCTGCAGGGGCTGAGGGGAAGCGATGTGAGCCAGCATCTGTCTGGTCAGCAGGCCCGGAGGGTGCCGGGCCCCTGCCAGAACTGCAGCTGTTAGAGCATCACCATTGCTGAGGAGGGTCAGGAGCCCGACTGCCACTGACCCAGGGACCTCAGGGGCCTGAGTCACCACCACCCTCCAGTACCTCTGAAACCCAGGACCACCCCTCCCGAAGAGCCATGTGTCACTAGAGGCAGAAGAAGGAAGGCTTTTCCTCTCAGTGCCTGCCACTGGCAGTCCCACCAGAAGCAGCTGCCAAGGACAGGCAGCGGTGCTAAGGCAGGGTCCCAGCCCCGGAGCTCAGATCAGGGGATAGGGAAGGGCGGAAGGGGGGCTACAAGCAGATGCGATCAGCTCACCTACTCACAGAGCCACCAGGGCTGGACCAGGGCAGAGGAGAGGGTGGGAGAGGAGCTTCCAGACCTGGGGCTCAGACTGGGGTGTGGTCGGGAGAAGCAGTGACTGCAGGGGAGTGAGGGGAGCAGAGCCTAAAAGACCCCGATTCCCTAACCAAGCAAGGGAGGGGGACTGGCAGGCCCTTGCTGGGACACACTGGAGGCCAGACTCCAAGCCCGAGCACATGTGCCCCTAGCAGCCAACCTTCAGGAAGTGTCTGAGCAGGAAGGGGAGATGCCGCAGGGGACAGAGAGGCCAGTCCAGTGGGGTTGGAAGCGTTCATCCGTCCACACCTCACATCAGGACAATCTCTTGAAGAATTTGTTGCACACAAGGCACTGTGCGGTCATTCACCAACAGAAGGAAAGCGGCCCCTGGGACCCAGCCGTTTTCACCCCTTCCTGGCCTCTCTGCCTGCATTCACAGTGGGGGGATTGTCTCTGCCAGGGGCCTGCTCTTCCGTCCCCGTGTCCGTGCCAGGTCAGCCTGGCTGCGTTGGGTGAATAAGCTTTTGGCTGGCTCTTTACAAATTAGGCCACTGACCCCTGGCCTGAAAGGTCGAGCTGAGCAACTTTCTGTATGGTCCCTTCCATGGGTTGCTTTCCTGTGTGTTCATGGCCCCTGATTTCCCTGCCTTCTGGTTTCAGGGCATACATGCTGTGTGCTCACCCCAGTGAGCAGAACAGACAGGACTGAACGTGGCCCCCGAGGAGCACGTGGCCTGAGAGGGGAGAAAGACACAGACCATCATGCACATCTTTGGTGTAGAACATCTGGGGGTGATGGAGCTATCAGTTTGTCATTGTTCATTTAATCCCTGTCACGTACTTTAGTGCCGGGTAGGAGGGAACGGATGGGTAAGACCCAGGCTTTGCTTTCTAGCAGCCTGATGGCAGGACCCGGGGAGTCAGGCCCAGCATTGTGGTGCTGCACCAGGGGAGGGTTCGACCCCAAAGATGCAGAGCGCCGGGAGGGGGCGCCCCGCTGGTGGGGAGGGGCCCGCCTCTCCTCACAGGTGGTCTCAGGTCCTGAAGTGTCAGGGCATCTGACACTGGGCAGTCTGGGTGGCGGGACCTCAGCAGGGACTTGTGGGGTGGCTGGTCAGGCAGCAGGCACAGGGGAACGTGACAGTGACTAGGGTCCTGGGCCACAGGACAAGGCTGCTGACTGGATGCCTACTGGAGGCCATTAGCACACGGGGACCAAGCCCACCCGGGGCCCACCCCAGCTCTGAGTATCCAGGGTTGGGGCCTGTCACCAGTGGAGGCGGTGGCAGGGGGGTTGCTCTGTGTTTAGTTCACTTCCTCCAGGCACACAGAAGGCACAGAATGTGCTTGTAGCCTGATTTTTTTCCCAAACGTTTTTTAAATGACAATTTTTACCTATTCTGAGAAGTTGAGGGTTTTACAGTAGACACCCATATTCCCACCACCCCGATCCTATGATTAACGTTTTATTATACTTTCTTTGCCTTTTCACGTATCTGTCCATGCATTCCTCCATCTGCCCATCAATCCATCTTGTTTTTTTCTGTGCATTTCAAAGGAAATTTCCAACATCTAGACTGACTTATAATTTAGTCATCTAGGATAGAAGAGTGAGTGCAGAGGAGGGTGGGTTGGGGGCGTTGTTAAGCTCTGGGCCAGGTTCTTTCACAGACATTGCCTTTTGATGATCACAGCAGCGTTTTCTGAAGTCAGCACACAGCCCAGGTCTACGCTTGACGAAACTGAAGGAGTGTGTTTAAGCATTTTGCTCAAGATTATACATCGGTGGCAAAACTAGGCAGAGAGTCCAGGTCCTTTAGACTCAGAAATCTTTTTTCACCTAGATTTGCTCCCCAGGGAGGTGGAGGGACCGGGGTGTGAGTTCCCAGTCTGCAGCGAGGGCGGAACTGCACAGAGGAGAGCCTGGAGGTGTTGGTGCTGTGACACACGGGGCCGCCGGGGAAACGTGCTCATACAGCTGTGGGGGCTTTGCTGGAGGGGACAGCAGGGACCGCTCCAGAGGAGACCCTAGGTGTCCCCTGCTCGCTGATGTTCTTAGTGGCGGCTCTGAGTGATTGTAAAGGGTCAAAGTATGTTCATTATATTTTGTTTAAGGAGCTCTATTTTAGAAATGTTTTCACTGGAAAGGTAAAAAGGTATAAGTGGTTAATACATTGTGACAAGTCTCCGATTCCTCCAGCCTTGGGTCTCAGCCTCATCCTTACAGACCATCTCCTTACCTGCTTCCCTGAGAAGCTGGGGAAGAGGAGGTGGTACCTGCCTTTCTTCCTCCTTCTCCAGCCCGTCGCTGGACTTTCTCGGGGGGTGGTGGGGGACTGATTACTAGGGGCATTCATCTGTTGTTTCCCTTTGGTTTCATTAAAGATAAAAGCATTTAGGGCAGTTTTAGTTTTCTGCCAGCTGCTAGGTGTGGCTGCAGTTCATGGTGGCACGCCTCTAGGGGGAGGTCACGTCTTGTCCCCCGAGCTCGTCTCCCCGAGCAGCAGACAAGGACTATCCACCTGGCAGTGCCTGTGAGCCAGGTGACACCTGCCGGTGAGCGTTTAACAGGCCACGTCTCCAGGGGAAGGAAGGTCTGCTTTGCTCGCATCCTGACACACTCGATTACCCTCATGCTGTCTCCACGCGGCTTCGTCGTGAGACAGAGAACGTGCGCTTCTCCTCCCCAGAATGGTCCTCGGGGTGGAGGGAATTCCCACGTCCACCCACGCCCCACCCCCAGCCGTCTGTGCTCACAGCCAAGAACTGCTAGTCTGGAAACAGGTGGAGTGGATTTAACCCAGAATATAATTTCCTCAAGTAAAATAGAGATGTTAGGAGAGTGATGGGGGACCTCAGGGGCCTCCTGAGGGATCCTCGGACATCTGCAGGGCCAGGGGGGCCTGGTGGGACAGCAGCCATTGGGTCGCCTCCTGCACTTCCAGGGTCCAGGCCCACCAGCTTCACGCTTCCTACCAGCACTTGGTTGTGCTTGTTGTGCTTAGTCACAGAAAACTTGAGCATTAAAAAAAAAAACACTTTCTGCCTCCTGTGTGGTTGATTCTGACCTACCTGCTCATCCAGAGAGAGAGACGTGCTGAGAATAGGAGGCAGAAGCGTTTTCCACTTCACACATGTGTTTACAAAGATTCTCAGACTCTGGTTTGGACCGTTGGTTAATGGCATCTGGGGAACACTGACGCCGGCCTGGCTGTGAGCGAGCGTGCGTGTCTCCCCCTGAGTATTCTGGAAACATCCTCTGTGAAACGTCTGAGAGAAAAGGTGCCCGGGGATGGGGGCGTGGAGGCAAGCCCACCCTTGAGGAGCCTCGGGTGTGACTCGTGCCACGTGGTTCTGAGGGAGATGACCTTTTCTGCAGGAGTGTTTTTCCTTTGCTTTTTCACTCTTCCGTTTTCCTAGCACTGCTGCTGCTGCTTTTCCCACGTGGTTCACCCTTAGCTCACAGTCGGTCTGTCTGTTTCCCAACAGGACACGGGCTCCGAGGACGGGCCACGCGCAGGCATCGCTGTTCTTCCTCCCAGCTCCTGACCCCGGGCCCGTCTCCAGCCTGTCTCGGCGTGTCCACCTGACTCCTTTGAGCCATTCGGAGGGGCAGTTTCTGGTAGTTGTGGCTTTTATGCTTTCAAAGAATTCCTTCAGTCCAGAGAACTGTTCCTGGCACCCCTGTGTGTGTCGCCCTCCGGTGACCTGTGGCAGTATGTACTTCAGGGCACCTACTGCTCACCTTGCTTTAGTCACTAATCGCTTTCTGGTTTGAAAGATGCAGTGGTTCCACCCTCCCTAGTCCTCCCTCCCGATGCCCTGCTGACCCCGCCCTCACCGTCGGTCACTGCGTCTCACCTTCCGGGAGGGTGGCCGCTCCTCGGGCACTTTAAGGCAGTGACGGCCCCTCTTTGCACTCCTCTCCCACCCTGCCGGGGCCCTGCAGCTCGTGCTCCCGCCCCTGGACCCTGTGGGTGCTCGTCAGCACCTCTCCTTTTGTCATATTAATCTCTAGCAGATGTAAGGTATATGTACTGCTTGCCCAACTTTTAGAAAATTCAGCCCTTTTTCTAAATAAAAGGAAGAAATCCTGCATCGGGCAGTTCCACCTGTACCATTTACAGGGGCACAGCACTTGCCAAAATGTGTTATATACAGTTCTGGGTGTTTGCAAGACTTATGCAAAAAGACGTAAAGTGGCAGCTTCTCTCGGGATTTGGTGAGAGGTGCGCGAGGTCATGCAGGCTGCCCAGGTGGTGTGGGGCTGAGCTCCACGCCCAGTGGGCACAGGTGCCACGGGCGCTGTAGCCACGCTCGATGCCTGAGGGTCTAGCGGAGAGGAACACTGCGTCTTTCAATGAGAAAGTGTACACTTCCTTTTCCTCCTACAGCATGTCAGCATCTCAAGTTCATTTTCAACCTACGATATAACAGTTTGTAATAAAGCCTCCGTGAGCTCACGACTGGAGCACTGTTCTTTCGTCAAGTGCTCGCTCATGTCTCTGATGTCACCGAGCTCAGGCCGTCAGGAGCAGCTAGCACTAGGTCCTGCGTGCAAGGAGCCCTAGCCCCTGCCCTCCTGAGCCCTCTAGTGTTTGTTCCCGCCGCCGCACCCTGTGGTGTGGACTCGGTGTTCTGTCCCCGTGCGGTGCCTCCTCTTGACTCCCCCACTGCTCTGTGTGGTGAGAAATCTGCCTTGTTCAGTAATTACTGTACCCTCGCATGACTGTTACAGCTTTCTGTGCGGAGATGACTGTCCCAAGTGCCACATGCCTATGATTGAAACAAAAAATCTATTGTTACCTCTGAGTTGTGTTCCACGGAAAATGCTATCCAGCAGATCACTTAGGAAAAATAATTCTATTTTTAGCTTTTCATTTCTCAGCTGTCCTTTTTTTCTTGTTTGATTTTTGACAGCAATGGAGAATGGGTTATATAAAGACTGCCTGCTAATATGAACAGCAATGCACTTGTAATTCATGGAAATAAATGTACATCTTCTATCTTCATATTCATGTTAAGATTCGGTGTTGATTTCCTCTGGATTAGCGGGTCCAAATGGACAGTCAGGCTCAGTCTGTGCTTTAGAACAGAGAGGCTTGCAGGCCTCCCCTTCCCACCAGGCACTGCCCGAACACTTAGCTTTACGTCAGGTGATTTAGAAAGCATTTCTGGAGGGTTCTTTTTTCCTTCCACACAGCAGAGAATCAATTCTGACATGTTCGTTTCTTCAGATCATAGGTCTACAGTGTTCTGTCAGGCTCTGATGAAGCAGCCCAAATGTCTCAGGTTGGATTCTCTGATTCTTTCTAAAGAGGGCCGGCCTGTGTCCCAGTTGAGTGCTGGAAAGGGCTCCACCCCCCCACCCCCCACCCCCCAGCCCAGCGTGCTGGTGCTCACACCTCACGGGCCAGAGCAGGTGGCTGACTCATCCTCAGAAATCAAAACTACATCTAGGTTTTTGCCCTGAGATACGTGATTTTCACCTCCATGCACAGAGCTGCCTTGTGAAGGTCCACACAGCATTGAAAAGATACAGAGATTTGACTGTTCCTCGATACATTTTTAAAGGAGCATTGATAGTTTTATTGCTCTCGTTTCTTTGTACTTTTTAAATGGAATGTTAGCAGTATTATGAGGTTAACCTGCAGTCCTCTAACTAGAAAGAAAGCCATAGCCTTGGTTACTAATCCCTGGGGACTCTAGGCTCTTTTCCCCCCCCCACCTCACTGGTACCATGGAGTCAGATGGGCATGAAACCACTAACTGCATCCTAGAGTCCCTGTAGCCACAGGTTGTGTGCTTTTTACTAATCATGCTAAACTTGGTTTAACAGGTCAGGAATTGTCTTAACCAAGGTACCTGTGAAAAGTACTAGCTGTTAGGTGTGAAAGACTCATCATTTGGATATTTCATCTCTAAAAATGTACAGGTTAGGTCATCTAAATTCATGCTGGTGATCCCGAATGCCTCCATTACTGCTCCACGCAGATAAGTTTCAGACTGATGGCTTTTTTGGTGTCTAAAATGTAAGCAAAAAATTCCTGTCGAAACATTCCAGTCCTTTCACTTAGTATGAAACAAAATACCTAGCAAGCCAGCAGAATGGACTTGAGAGAACTCAGGAGGACTGTGCAGACACAGCCTTCAAAGCTGGTAGAGACACGCAGACCGTGGACATGAGGGTAGAAGATCACTGCGTTGGTGTGCGGTGTGTTCACGTGACTCCTGCTACTGCATGCACAGCGACGGGTGTGGCGGGGCCACAGTAGTCGGTGGCTGTCCCTGAGGCAGACAGGTGTACTGCCTACGACAAGCCGAGTAACAGTCATGCGCAGACCATTCAGAGGAGACTGACCTTTATTTGCTTACGTGTTAATACAGATTTTAAATTGGTAATTTTTCTATAGTATGGTAATAGTATGTTAATACACATACATATGCACACATGCTTTGGGTCCTTCCATGATACTTTTATATTTGTAAATCAATGTTTTGGAGCAATCCCAAGTTTAAGGGAAATATTTTTGTAAATGTAGTGGTTTTGAAAATCTGAGCAGTCCTTTTGCTTATGTTTTAAAGCATTTGTGCTTTAAAATTGTTGTGCTGGTGTTTGAAATATGATCCTCCTAGTACAGATGAGAGGCATGTCCCAGCAGAGGAAGCGCGCTGTCTTCCTCACTGCAGCCAGCTTGGCATCGTGGGTCAGAAACGGGAAATCCAGAGGGATGCTGTAGGCTTGCACCAGCTTCCCTGAAGCTCGTGGCCTTTTCTGTGCTGTTTATCCGTGTAGAGCACTCAAGATCTGAAACTGCTTTGTTACCTGCTTTGTACTGTTGGTGCCTTCTTGGTATTGTACCCCAAAACTCTGCATAGATTATTTAGTATAATGGTAAGCTAAAAACAAATGTTAAGGGAAGATTTTATTAAGAATCTGAATGTTTATTCATTATATTGTTACAACTTAACATTTATTTGTGGTATTTGTGATTTGGTTAATCTGTATAAAAATTGTAAGTAGAAAGGTTTATATTTCATCTTAATTCTTTTGATGTTGTAAACGTACTTTTTAAAAGATGGATTATTTGACTGTTTATGGCACCTAACTTGTAAAAAAACAAAAACTACAAAAAAATTAGAATCATTAAATTGTGTCCGTGTTACCAAAATAACATAGTACTGTGCATGTCTAGTTTAACTGGAATTTCATACATGAAGATATGGAGTCACCTGGTCCTTTATTACATTTCCCAAGCAAGTGCGTCTTCTGGTTTGACTTTGCTCGTAGAACATGGCGGTAGTACCGTCAGCTGGTGCTCTGGAGGCACTGGAATCCTAGTCTGTCCAGAGTGGTCTTCAGACCTTTGGCCGTAGGGGGAGAAGGCATTGCCACACGCATCTCCTCTCATCTCCCTGAACTTAAGCGACCCCCGCTGCTGGGCAGGTGTCACTGGCCGCCTCTTTTCAGACCAAGAAATCATGACCACGGGAGGGACTGTTGGACATTTGGTTCCTGTCACTGTTGGGCATCGTGCAGTGGCTTATTTACGAGAAAAGATACCAGCAGTGTCCACGGTGAGACAGCAGGAGCTCGGCTCTGGGCCTCGGACCCACAGCTGCACCGTGGAGCTGGCACACTCCCCTTGAGCACGGTGAAGGTTATATACAGATACTTCAAGTGCCTAGCGTAGTACCTCCAAGCAAGCGGTAAATCTTCCTAAATGTTTTTTTATTTCTTTAAGTTTTGTTGTGAGGCAGCATGAGAGTGTCTGCTAAGCAAACTATTTTCTGTTCATCTGAGAGGAAAACTGCCCCAAACGTTCTTCAGGCAAATGAGCGGATCCCACCTGAACTGGGAGTTTCTGAGGGGTGTTTGAAGCACTGGTATTGCATTTGCTTTCCCTGGAGAGGTGAACACGCTTTGCTGTTGTCCCAATCCTTTAGACGATTCAAATGATCCTCCTGTTAGTGGACACAGGAGTCTGATAACCCTACGTTCCCCATTTTAATCGTGAGCCCCGGCCTTAGCAGCAGTGCAGCCATTCTGGTTGGCACTGTAGATGGCATCTCGGCTGGCCCAGTTCACTGTGTTCAGTCAGAACCAGAGTGTCCAGGGCTGACCGTGACTGCAGAGCAGGTGGAGATGGGAGGGAGCGGGAGAGGAGCTGGGGTGTCTGCAGAGGAGTAGCCGAGCGAGGCCTGGTGTCATGGGGGCTTGGCCACCTGCAGGGCTGAGGCTGGGGGTGTGGGTCCAGGCAGACCCAGGCCATGGGGGCGCCAAGGATGGCTGAGGACAAAGCTCATCTTCTAGAAGGGGTGGCAGTGCTCACGACATGTCTGTCCAGGTGAAATGGAACGGTGTCGTGAGGAGGAGGAGGAGATCCGAGGAGGCCTGCAGTGGAGCTGACCTGAGGGGCCACGTCATCAGCGGTGACCCACGGCTGGACGATACGGGGCCTGGGAGAGACGGCTGAGTGACAGCCACGGCCACCAAGGCTGCACAGGCACCTGCCACTGCTGAGCATGCGTGGCGGGAGGTACAGGAAGGTAGGAGGGGATCTGATGCTGTCATACCCGGGTCCTGTGCAAATGAGGCTCCTGGGGCTCGCCAGGTCACCCTTGGGGGGTGACAACAGTGAGGGGAGGGGAGAGACCCATCACCTTGAGCTGTGACCAGCCCTGGAAGACTCCGGTCACGCAGACCTTCTGCCGGCCTCAAGGCTGATCTGCTCGCAGTGGACTGGGTGCCAGGCCCTGCCTGCCGGGAAATCCGTGAAGTTGCCGGCCTGGGAGGGAAGGGGGACCTCTCAGCCAGAAGAGGCCCAGAGGACCGGAGTCTACCAGCTGTGCGATAATGACCATGTCTGTGCAGGTCCACAAAGATGTGTGGATTTAAAATCTGAATGATGACAACAGGAATGTGAAAACGAGTCATTTTTATCAGAAAGCAAAGTTTTGTCTTTTTCTGAGCAGATCAGGGAGACCCTGCAGGTCATCCTCACTCCCTCACTTTTAAATCAGCCTCCTGATTTAAAAGTGCAGGAAACAAGCTCGGCCTGGTGCTCTGTGATGGCCTAGTTGGGTGGGATGGTGGGGGAGGTCCAAGAGGGAGGGAATGTGTGTATGCATGTGGCTGATTCACTTTGCTGTGTGGCAGAAACAGCATTGTAAAGCAATCGTATTCTAATAAAAACAAAATATATTTTAAAAAGGGCAGGAAACATTGTTAAGACCACTGAGAAGTACAAATAGGGAGTGGGGGGATAGATGATAAGGAAGAAGAGCTTGTAAGGATGGAGAATGAAGTGTCCAGTGTTGATGCAGCGTCTGGCAAGGGCATGTCTGCAGAGGCAGCTGCGTCGTCTGTGAACATGCTGGTTCAGAAGGAAACGCTGGGCCAAGCAGGTTGCAAGGAGGAGGAGGTGACCGTCAGAGGAGGCCTCCCCTGGCCAGGAGGTACGGGGGGCTCAGAACAGGCGGGGGGTGTGTGCTGCCACCAGGGTACATTCCCTGAAAAGACAAGTAGCAGACAGTGCAGACAGAGCATGTGGGTGAAGTCAGGAGGACGAAAAAGGCAGATGATGGATGTCATGACGGCCAAGCAAACAGGACGCCTAGTCTGCTGTCTCCCAGACGGAGGCTGGGCACGGGGCCCCTCCCTGACCGCCCACCGGGTCGTGGGATGGCCCGGCCGCTCCACAAGGAACAAGGTCTTAGAATAGCCTGGAGCCTAAGAGTTTTGGAGGGATCACAGGCTCGTCTCGCCCTTTTTCAGATGTGGTGGCTTAGACTGGCCTGGCCAGAGACACGTAGCTGGGTGACTGTGGGGTCTGACCCCATCCCCCACGGTGGCCAGCGAGGGCGCCGACCTGGAATGACCTGTAATGTGCATTCTCTAGTTTCCCACACTGGCTGCTGCAGGTGCGGGTATTCAGCCCACCCACCCACCGCTTGATTTAAAATCGTGCGGCCATCAGGGTGGGATGCCCCGCCTGGGTTCAGAGGACGCAGGTCCACAGGCAGCAGGGGCTCCAAAAGGCAGGCAGACTCACCCCTAGTCCCCTGAGCTCCCGCTGTCTGGCCGCTGAGCCGTTGGCCAGGCCCACTTTGGTCCCTGCTGGGGGGAGGGGCGCAGCCCGGTGGGGGAGGGGTGGGAAGAGATGGAAGCCTAAGCCTGACTCTGTAGCTGAGGTACTTCAGGCCCTTGGGGTCTCCACTGGTGAAATTGGGATGGTGGCTCCCAGGACTCAGGAGGGCGGGTGTGTCCTGCATCTGCAGTGGGTTCCACACCGATGCTTCCCCCCTCCCCCCCACACCTTCCTTGTCATTTGTGTTTTGCTGCTTGGCTTTGCCTTTTGTTTTTCCTTGAAGTAACAGGTGTACATTTCTGGTTCTGGAAGCAGTATCAGGCCCCCAAGGGAGCTTGCCCCCATCCCTCTGGTCCTCGACACCACATCCCCACCTCTATCCACTTGGACAGCAGCCACGAGCCTCGGGGATGAGATCCCCAGGTCATGGTAGTCTCCTACTCAAAACCTCTCCCCTCCTGTGGAGGGTCTGCCTTGCTGCCCACCTACTGCTCCAGCCCCATGACCCCACGCCCTTCCTGGTTCTTCCCTCCAAGCCCACCCACTGTCCTGGCTCCAGTGTCAGAACAAACTGGAGGCTGGAGACCACAGGCAGGGAGCAGAGAGCTGAGGCCCCCCCAGGATGGAGGCCAAGCCCCCCTTCGTGACAGCCCTGCCACCGGAACTGAAGAAGAACTAAAGAATTGCACACTTTGACCAGCATCTCCCCATTCCCCCCACCCCCTAGCCCCTGGTAACCATTCTATTCTAGTTCATGACAGCTCATCGTTTTCATCACTGAAGAAGAGTTCACTGTATGGGGCTTCCCTGGTGGCGCAGTGGTTGAGAGTCCGCTTGCCGATGCAGGGGACACGGGTTCATGCCCCGGTCCGGGAAGATCCCACATGCCATGGAGCGGCTGGGCCCGTGAGCCATGGCTGCTGAGCCTGCGTGTCCGGAGCCTGTGCTCTGCAACGGGAGAGGCTACAACAGTGAGAGGCCCGCGTACCGCAAAACAAACAAACAAAGTTCACTGTATGGATGGACCACAGTTTGTTTATCCGTTCACCTACAGAGGACATCTTGGTTGCTTCCAGTTTGGGGCAATAATAAAGTTGCTATAAACACTTGTGTGCAGGTTTCTGTGTGGACATAGGTTTTCAAGTCATTCAGGTAAATACCAAGGACCACAACTGTACCAGGCACAGGTTTAAGGAAGAAATTATATGGATTCTCTAAAGTTTATTCCAGAAAATAGAAGCAGAGGGAACACACCTAACTCATTCTATGAGGCCATCATTACCTTAATACCAAAACCAGATAAAGACATTACAAGAAAGGAAACTACAAACCAGTATCTTTTATGAATGTAGATGCAGAAGTGCTCAACCAAACACTAGAAAATGGAATCCAATAATGTATAAAAAGAATTATATGCCATGACCAAATGGATTTATTCCAGGCATGCAAGGCTGGTTCAATTCTTGGAAATCAGTTGACGTGAGCCATCACATCAACAAGCTAAAGAAAACTCATATGAGCACATCAATAAATGCAGAAAAAACATTTGACAAAATCAAACACCCATTCATCATTAAAATTCAGCAAATTAGGAATAGAGGGGAACTTGCTCAACTTGTTAAAAAGCATCTATAAAAAACCTACAGGTCACATGATAATGAGAAACTGCATGCTTTCCTCCCCAAGATGAGGAACAAGGTGAGGATGTTTCCTTTCACCACTCCTGTTAAACATTGTACTGAAAGAAAAAAAAATCCTTGTTTCTTGTACCAGTGAAATTATCCTTCAAAAATGGAGAAATAGGGACTTCCCTGGCAGTCTAGCGGTTAAGACTCCACACTTCCCCTGCAGGGGGCACAGGTTTGATCCCTGGTCAGGGAACTAGAATCCCTCATGCTGTGTGGTGTGGCCAAAAAAAAAAAGAAAGACTTTCTTAGACAAAAACTAAAGGAGTTTATTGCTGGTAGATCTGCTTTGCAAAAAACGTTTAAGAATTCTTCAGAGAAAAGGAAAATGATACAGATCAGAAATTTAGATCCATATAAGCATTTAAAATATTACAGTCCTCTCCTTGCTTGTGTGACTTCTGACAAGAAGTCTGCTGTGATTCCTATCCTTGTTTCTCTATAGTTAAGAGAGTTTGTTTGTTGTTTGTTTTATTCTGGCTTCTTTCAAGATACCCTCTTGGTCTTTGGTTTTCTGCAGCTTGGATATGATATACGTGCATGGAGATTTTTGGGTATTTATCCCATTCAGTGTTGTCTGAGATTCCTGGAATCACGATTTGTTTTGTCATTAATTTTGGAATATTCTCAGCCATTATTACTTTAACCATTTCTTCTGCCCACCTTTCCTTCTGGAATTCCCGTTGTGTACATGTTATACCTTTTACAGTTGTCCCACAGTTCTTGAACATTCTGGTTTGTTTTTTGTTTTTTTTTTTTTTCATTCTTTTTTCTCTGTGTTTTACTTTGAGAAGTTTCTAGTGGCATATCTTCAAGTTCACTGACGCTTTCCTCAGTGGCATCCAATCTACATATGAGCCCATGAAAGGCGTTCTCCATTTCTGTTAGGTTTTTTTTCCCTAGAATTTTCTTTTGATTCTTTCTTAGCATTTCCATCTCTCTGCTTCCATTACTCATCTGTTTCTGCATGTTGTCCATGTTTTCCATTAGAGCCCTTAGCATATTAATTGTAAGTGTTTTAAATTCCCAGTCCAGTAATTCCAAAATCTCATGTCTAGGTCTGGTTCTGATGCTTCCTTTGCTCTTCAGACTGTGTTTTTCCTTTTCTCTCAGCACATGGGTAACTTTCTGTTGAAAGTCAGACACAATCTATTGGGTAATAGAAATGGGGTAGACCGGCCTTTAGTGTGAGGTTTTTGTTTTTCTGGCTAGAGGTAAGGCTCTGCTTACTGTTTGTTCAGCTGTAGGTGTCAGAGGCTGAAATGTGCTCCAGTATCCCTGCTTTGTTTCCCCTGTTGTCCCTGGGTTTCCCTAGAGACTCCTCCTTCTTAGGTGGAATCTGAGCCTTGCAGTTCTTTCAGCGGTAATTCTCTGCAGTATACAGGAGCCCTGTTGATCAGTCAGAAGAAACGGAGGGAGAGGAAGCATTTTCTGATCATATGATTAGGTCTCAGTCTCCTAGTGGGCCTGTGACCCTCACAAGTGCTTCTCGGGGCTTTTTGGCCCCCTTAAGTAAGACAGAAAGGCTAGGGAGGTGATTTAGGTCTACCCTTCCCCTGTGTCGGATGAAGCTCTGAGAAAGTCCTCTCCCTTCCTTGCTAGCTGACCGACCTTGTGGAGAACAATCTGGGCATGTTTCCCGATGGTAATTTCCCCCGTCCCTAGTCATGCACAGGGGATTTTGCTTCAGTCTTCACTGTGAGAACCTGGTGGGGTTCCTTGGAGGTAAAACTTGTGAAAGTGTGGGGCCCTCTTAGACTGGGTCCCTGTGACTTTTTAACTTTCAAGCCAGTCCACTCAGCCTCCAGCATTCCTTCGATGGTAACATCTTTGATGTTACCATTTATGGGGTCATTTGAGTGTTCCTGCCAGTTCCTGGCCCTGTGGCTTTTGTTGCTGGTAAGCTGTGATTCTCTCTTCCAGTTTGTGGGGTTGGGGTTGTCCTGTGACAACCATCTGATGGATCTAGAAGTCACAGTTTATTCAGCTTTTTTCTTGTTGTGAGGGCAGGTGATGACTTCCAAGCTCTTTACATGTTGAAGCTAAAACTGGAAGTTAGTTTTGCACTTGCTGCCCTTCCTAACAAAGGCATCTAGAAGGGCAAGGAGTTGGCGCAGCAGATGTAGCTGTAGAAAACTGTTAAGTCCAGTGTCTTGGACAAACTGGAGGATTGGAGAAAAACATGTCCACATCTGATTTCAACACAGACCCATAAGGACAACAGTGCAGGAGACACCACGGGAGCCAGGGGCACATCTGCCATGGGGACCCAACAAGAAAAGTCTATTTTCCAAAACATAAAAGAAGCTCAAAAATACAAACACCTTGCCTCATTCCCAGCTGATAGGCGATCAAAGAACATTGTCTGCTTACAAGAGGAAAAGTACCCAGTGTCATTAGTCAATAGGGAAATGCAAATGAAAATAAAGACACAGTGCCGTTTTGTGCACACCCTACTTTCTGGGGGTTTTGTTGTTGGTGGTTTGTTTTTTTGTTTTTTTAAGCAAAGGTGAAATTATAAAAGCCGAACATTGTGAGGTTGTAAGGCATTGCTAACAGTGCTGTAAATGAATATGTCCGGCAGAGTGACAGGAACAAATCAGAAGATGTGTTTTGACTCAGTAATTCCTTTACTGGGATTTTTTTCCCAGACAGTAATTCTAGGGAGAACGGCCACGTGTACAGAGGTGTTTGTCCAGCATTATTTGTAAGAGCAGAAAGAAGGTCAGTAGCCTGCATGCCCAGCATTAGGGAATGATCTAGGGGACTTAGCGAGTGGACACAGTGGTGACAGAGTCCGCGTGTCCTCACTCACCTCCCCTTCCCCGACATGCAAAGCCAAGCCTCACTGGGGAATCAGGTAGCTTTCTGTCCACTCCTCTGGAGTGACTTTGCCTCTTTTCTCATCCACTTGCCAGGAAGTTCCTGGAAAGCATGCTGCGTGGTTTGCTCGTTCGGGTATGGCCGTCGCCTCTCTCAGACTCTGGTACAGAGAAAGTCTCTACTGAAGCCTGATGCTCAAAATAATGGGCTGTGGACCAGCAGCATCACTGTCACCTGGAGCCCATTCAAAAGCAGAATCTCTGCTATAAGGTGGCAAACTTGACGGTATGTTTATTTTCCCACAATTAAACATTAAAATGCAGAATCTCAGGCCCCACCTCAGACATACTGCATTTCGGCAAACGTTTTAACAAATTCCCAGGTGATTTGTTTAAATTTTGAAAGTCTCTGTCCATTGATTATACAGTTATTCTCAAAATATAAATTTCCATCGTTAGTTACAATTTCTCGTTAAAACGCAGCCTTGATTTTTCTCCCTCACTGCGAGAGGCTGGTTTTAACTTCTCTCGGACCCCTTCATTTGGACCAAGAATGGAGAAATCACAGCAGCAGCTGACAGGCTCCAAGGACAGCAGGATGCCATGGCAACAGCTTCCATCGGTAATTTAATTTCATCTCTGCTTTTACATCTTTCTTTCATCAGTCCTGAAGCTGGGAAATTTTTTTAATTTGGAAGGAACGTAAGATGGCTTGTGGTTGCTATGCCGACAGCAGCTACTTCCTGATGGGCTGGAATATCACACAGGAAACCAGCAGCGACGCATAGATTTTAGACCTCAAGGGGCTACAGCGAACCTTCGTCCCCTCTCTTGGCTGAGGGCTCCAGGCCCCACAGCCACACACCAGCCTGCCTTGAATTCCCTACGCAGGCTGCTTGGCCAGGCTACCCAGGGGTCTTAGGCAGACAGGGATGGAAGGCAGGTGGGGGGACCCTGTTGGAGAATTGCTTTTGGTCTTTGTCTACCCCTAAAACCCAGTGTATTTGCTTGCTGGGGCCGCGATAACAAAGCACCACAGACTGGGCAGCTTAAACAGCAGGATTTATATCTCACGGTCTGGAGGCTGGGAGTCTCAGATCAGGGTGTCCGCCAGTTTGGTTTCTCCTGAGGCCTCTCTCCTTGGCTTGTAGACAGTCATCTTCTCCCTGTGTCCCTGTATGATCACCCTCTGTGTCTCCATCTTCTTATTTTATAAGGACATCAGTCAGACTAGATTAGGGCCCACCGTAACGGCCTCATTTTAATCTAATCACCTTTAAAGACCCCCATCTCCAAGTATAGTCACATCTGGGGGGACACAGTTCAGCCCGTTGACACCCACCTGACTGGGTCCTCGCGGAGGCTGCCTGCACCCCTGCCTCTGGGACACAGCTGAGAAGGAACCAAGCCCCTGCCCTCCGTGGCTGGTGTCCAGGTGAGGGGAGGGGGCAAGAAACCAAACCAAGAAGATGCTTGCTGGGGAGTGTTAAGGAGGGAAAACAAGTCCAGGGGATGTGAGGGGGTGAGTGGTGGACATGGTTGTCCCCCAAGCTTGGAGGGCATGGGGACACATTTGAGAAGAATCCCGGGAATGAAGGGCCTTCGGGAGAGGGGATGGCAGGTGCGGAGTCCCAGAGATGAGACGGAGCGGAATGGCAGGAGGCGCTGTGTCTGGAGGCGGTGAGCAAGGGGGGGCTTCCTGGGAAAGAACTTACCATCACCCCTTGCTTCTGGGAGGTGGTCTCTCAGCCCTCACAAGAGCGTCCATTTGCCTGGGGGACTGGAGCCTGAGATCAGTAAGTCATGCCTGTGTGATGGAGCCCCAGGAAGAACTCTGCCCTGACCCTGTGAAGTCCGAGTTTAATCTGGATCCTTTCTCTGCTGTAAACTGAAACCATGAGTGTGTAACACTTTCCACGAGTCCTTCTCTGAGACGGTCAAACCTGAGGGTCATCTTGGAGACCCCAAGCCTGCAGTTGGTGTCGGAAGTCCTCTCCCAACGTCCAGCTGCCTCAAAGCTTGAGGGGACAGAAGCGGGAAGTTAGGGGAGCTGGGGACCAGCCATGCCACGTGGGGCATTGGAGGGACTCTGGCTTTTAGTCTGTGCAAAGCAGAAAGCTCCTGGGAGCTTTCAGAGGTGGCGGATCTGGTTGTTGTTTTAAAAGCATCTGTCCACAGAGAACACAGTTAAGGAGGCAAAGCCTGCAGCTCAGGGCCACGTGGGCTGGGGCAAGGATCTAGACGAGAGGAGTGTGGTGTGGCCCTGGGCGTGGGGGCGGCTGTGGGGTGTGATGGGGAGAGAGGAGGTGAGGGGCTGGGGGTTCTGGCCGGTGCTGGGAGGGGGCAGCACCTTCTGCCGAGGTGAGGAAGAAGGCAGCTTGATGGAGGGTGTGCAGAGCTTGAGGTCTCATGGACCTCTGAGGGGGATGCAGTCGGCAGCTGGACGTGAGCCTGGAGTGCGGGGCTCAAGGGAGTTGTCTGTGCTGGGAGCTGTTGGGGCCCCATCCTCAGGAGGGTGGGAGAGCCGGTGACGCGGGGCCAGAGAGGAGGAGAGAGCAGAGCCCGGGACCAGAGTGAGAAAGCGGTTAAAGAAGGTGACCAGCTGAGTGAAATGCTGCTCGGACTGTCCTGTCAGATGTGGCTAGGATCAGACCCGAGGTTTGGTGGGGAGGGTGGGATGGGAATCTCAGAGTGGGAGGAGCCGGGCTGGCTCTGCAGGGTTGCGGGGAAGCATGGTGACAGCGGAGAGGGGTGTGGAGATGACAGCAGGTCCCATAATCTGCTGGGACCACCCAGGGAAGAGGGGACCGAGGATACAGTAGAAAGGGTGTGTGCACTGGTGGACCACATGGACTGGTGGTGGCAGGTGGGCAGGGAGACGGCTGGGAGCAGGACACAGCAGAGGGGGAGGAGCAGAAGGAGGGAGGAGTGCCATCCAGGAAGGGGGCTTAGACGGACACAAGAGGTGTGGCAGGTAGGGTAGCCAGGAGGAGGGCACTGCCCCGGAACCCAGTCTCCCCGAGCCACGCAGAGTCCCATCCACCCGGGACAGGGTCTTCCCAGAAAGTTTGTGGTGTGAGAAGGGGGCTGAGGCAGGAGGTGAGACATGAGGGTGGGTAGGTGGGGGGGGACAGTGAGTGTGGCCCTGAGTGTGGTGACGGCGGCTGTGGTGGGGACGCCAGCAGGAGGGGGCCAGGGAGCAGAGTGGTGTCCCAGAGCGGGCTGCCCGTAACTGAGGGTATGGAGGGTGGTGACCAGGCAGTGGGTGGCAGCCTGCTGGCTGTGGCGGATGGAGGGCTTGTGAAATTGTGTAGGGAGTCATATGCAGGCTGTGGTTAAGTAAAATAAAACAGGAGAGTATAGAAAATATTAGGGCCTTGCACAAGGATGCAGATTAGATCATGAAACTTGTTCTATACATGTGGGTGCTGGATCATAATGTAGAATGTGTTTTGTACTATTTTTTACTATAGTAAAGCACAATAACGTAACATTTGCCATTTTAACCATTCTTAAGTTTGTAATGCAGTGGTGTTAAGTGCATGCACATTCTTAAGTGCAACCATCCCCCCGATTTTTCATCATCCGAAACAGAAATTTTGTACCCATAACATGTAAATTTTACTGTGGTCATAGTTAAAAACATTTGAAAGGCACTGGTCAGTGGCCAGCGAGGGGGTTCGTGTCTGGGGTCGCACAAAGGGCAAGATCCTTGCAGGAGAGGGCCAGTGAGCTGACAGGCCAGGGCACTGTGGCTGCACTCACTTCCATTCTAAGGGAAAGCTGTGTCTCCAAGAAGGAAGCCAGGAAATGCAAAGAACTACAGCGAATCTCGTGCTAAATTTTTCAAAGAATGAAGGGGTTTGAAGAAATAGTGCAAAACTAATCGAAGTGCCCAACTACCACTCATAGCTAGATATTTAGGTTAATATTGAGCAGCCAGGAAAAATGTTAAAAAACCTGCAATAAAAAAAAAAACCTGCAATAACAGAAAAAAAGCAGGATACAAAATTATAAAACTTTGGCTCACATCAAAATTAGGATTTTTTTTCAGCAGAGGACTGGCTGAGAAAAAATATTTGCAATAGCAAAAACAACCAAAGCTTAATATTTTAGACAATCAAAGGAATCTTGAAAATTCACAAGAAAAAAGAAACGCAGTTGGAGATGGAAGGAGACCTGAAAGGCTCAATAGTTCATGAAAAGGTGCAAGAACCGTCTTCAAGTCACTTAGCAGCGGGCTCTGTGGAAGCCGGGAGCTGGGGACGTGGCCGGGAGAACGGCCGCGCTCCAACGGCAGATGGGACTCACCCAGAGGCACCGAGAGCTGTGCGGATACATTGCATCGCGGGAAGGAAACAAGATCAAGGGCGCTGCCATGTATAGAAAGGGTATCTACGCTGTGACCCAAACGGGGTGGGCTGATGCTGATGCTGGGATTTAAACATCAATCTACGGAGAAAGGCCGGGGGACCCACACAATGAACACAGGGGAGGCCTGCGGGGCGGAGTGCGGACGCGGGGCGGGGCGGGCTGTCCGGGGCTTCCCCACGGGCCACGTGTGCATCCAAGGCGCTCAGGTCCAGCAGCTTGGAGCGGCCGGGATGGGGGCGGGGTGGCGACGCGGAGGACCCGCCCTCGGGACGGGGTCGTCGAGGGGTCCGGCCAGGAAGCCCGGCCCGCGCCCCCTCCCCCAGCCCCCGGGGCTGTGAGCCGGCGTGGCCTCGGCCGACCCACGTGTGCCGGGAAGAGCAGGCGACCGCCAGCTTCCCGGACTCGTGATTCCGACCGCCACATAAACCGCTGGCCGAGATCTCAGCCCTGGACAACCCGCGCCTGCGCGCCGCGCTCCTCTTTTTGAGCCCGCCCCGCCCTAGCCCCGCCCCACACCCGCCCCTCGAGGCCTCGCCCCCGCTACCCTCGACTCTCACTGGCGGGCTCCGAGGCCGCGCTCGGCGGGCCGGCCAATGGGAGCGCGACACTCCCCCCCACCGCGGCACGTGCGCCCTGCCCTGCCCAGCCGAGGGCGAGCCGGCCGAGCTGTGGGCGGGGGCGCGCGGGACGGGGGCGCGCCGTCGGGGCGGGGCGAGGGGCGGGGCGCGCGGCGTGTCCGGGGGTAGGGGCGCGCGCTGATTGGTCGGCGCCGCGCTCCCAGGCCGTTAACGGCGGCGCGGCGGGGCAGCGGCTTCAAAACAAAGGGCAGGCGGCCCGGGGGCGGCGGCGGACATGTCTCGCGCGCAGCTGGAGAGGCAACGGCCGCAGCGCGTCCCGGGCCGCGCCGGGGCCGACGGAGAGCCGCGCCCGCGCTGAGCGAGGCCGGGCCGATGGGCGCTGCGGGCTGGGGCGCGGACCGGCGGGCGGCGGTGAGTAGGGCGGGCCCGGCGGGCGCACCGGGCGGTGTCGACCGTGGGGCGGGGGGCGCGCTGCGGCGAGACCACCTGCGTTCGGCGCGGACCGCGACTCCGGGTCAGGACCGTTTCCCCGGTTCTCCCTCCTCCCGCCCCTCCCCACCCCGCCCTGGAGAAGGCTCGGGAGGAGCCGCCCGCCTGACGGTAACAGGCTTTTCCCCTAAAAGAAAGGTCGCGCCTGGGGAGGGAAATGAGGACAAAAGGGGCCTCCCAGCGTGTTCACGGAAGGGGGGCGTTTCAAGTTGCCCACGTGAAGGGCGAGGCCGAAATGCCTCGCTCCGCATTCGTTCCCCACTTGTGGCACCGACTGAGTTTCACGGGCGCAGAGCCTGCAGGAGCCTGACTCCTCTCCCGGGCGGGGCCGGTCTCCAACGGGCATCGCCGGGAGTCCAGGTTACGTGTCAAGTTCTGCGTGGGTAAGGGCTGCAGTTCCGTCTTAGATGGACCACGGTGTGGACGACGTTGGCGTCCCCACCCCAAGCTTCTTCTGTGCAGTTGCATTTTTCTTCTGTATGAAATATACATACCTCAACCTGTTGTTTCCTTGCTAAGAATGTTATTCTTTCCACGCATAACCCTCAATCTCTTGAACTCCTACCCAGGCCTCCTTCCTCCGGGGATGGCCTTCAGGTGCGTGCCTGAGCAAGCTGCTGCTCTCCCTGCACCTGTGCCTGCTGCGGCCTCCGCTCTGCTCCAAGAGATGGAACACACGTTGGTTGAGCCCCTGCTCCTCCGCGACAGCTGTGCTTAATCCCGGTGTTGAGTGTTGCGATCCTGCCCGGGTCCCCCCGACCCTCGCCGTGGGACCTGGTCTGAGGGGAGCTAACTCAGGCTCTGGGAGCCCCTCCCGCTGCCTCCCCTTGCATCTCAGGGGCTAGAGTGTCTTCTGCGTGTGGGAGCCCCTCAGCCAGGACCAGGGGGACCCCATCTTAGCACAGCTGTAGCACAAGTCTTGGCCTGTAGTGGGCACTTTAAAAAAGTAACTGAATGATCTTAATCACCAATCTGATTAATCGTTTTTCTGATTTTATTTTTTTTTAATTTTATTTATTTTAGGCTGCATTGGGTCTTTGTTGCTGCGCGCGGGCTTTCTCTAGCTGTGGCGAGTGGGGGCTACTCTTTGTTGTGGTGCGCGGGCTTCTCGCAGTGGCTTGTTGCGGAGCCCGGTCTAGGTGTTCAGGCTTCAGTAGTTGTGGCACACTGGCTCAGTAGTTGTGGCTCTTGGGCTCTAGAGCGCAGGCTCAGTAGTTGTGGCGCACGGGCTTAGTTGCTCCATGGCATGTGGGATCTTCCCGGACCAGGGCTCAAACCCGTGTCCCCTGCATTGGCAGGCGGATTCTTAACCACTGCAGTCTCAGGGAAGTCCCCGTCTTTCTGATTTTAAATCAACTTCTTTATTTTGAAAACTTAGATTTACACAAAAGTTGCAAGGATAGTACAGACAGTCCCAACATGCCCCGCACTCCGTGTCCCCGGTGTTACCACCCCATGTTGCCATGGTATGTTTGCCAAAATTAAAAACTGTTAGAGGTATATGCCTTTGACTAAACTCCAGACATTACTTTTTCCATTTTTGAAGCACTAAAATTTATAAAGCTCTTTATGTTGAGAGCCTTTGACCCCTACCTGCCTTCACCAGGTTCCGCCAGGATCCTCTCAAGGGGCGGGGGTGGCCGGTACAGAGGGCAAGGACTTTCCATGCAGTGTCTTTTTCTCCCTGGTAGGCTGATGAGTGGAACATAGTTTCAAATATGAAGAAGCAGTAGAAGTTCCCTGCTTAAAACCTTCTCATCTCTGACACTTTATTTGCAAGTCACTTGCTTTTAACTTCTTAGAAAGTAGTTAGATCTGCTAATCAGCAAAACCTGCAGGGAGTGGGAATTGTGAGCAGAGAGTTGAGTGAGGGGAGGATGGAGAACGTTCTGAACCACCAGGTCACTGGAGGCTGAGGGTTCCGGGGAGGGCAGTGTGAGTTGAATTCAGGAAAGAAGTCGAGAGAATGAGGTCCAGTCAGCTGCCGGCGACATCACTCCCGTGATAGTGGCACCGGCACTGCTGAAAGCCTGTCGCCGGTGATGGAGCCAAGCCACATAGTAGTCCATACCTGGGAAGCCTGAGAACCAGGACCAGGGTTCCCCATGTGGTTTGTGAGGCGTTGAGACAGCTTGCCAACCCTCGGCTACTGCAACAGCAACCTGACACCTGGTGTGATTCTTGGGTCCTCCGTGGGACTCACGATTCACCCCCATTTTACAGACTGGGTACCAGCTCAGCTTGAGGCCCCACAGGCTCTGCGTGTGTGGCTTGGTTGGGTCGAGCCCCCTCAGCAGCCTGACTCCCGCAGCCACACGGGTCCCAAACCCCCAGCACCGGCCCCATTCTGGCTTCTCTCTGCCACTGTTTTTTCCCTTCCCTTCCCCAGCACAGGGATGCTTAATTATGTTTCAATTAGCATGTGCTTAATAAAATGGCGTAAGATTCCCAGGCTCTTTCCTCCCACTTCCAGCTGAAGACAGGGCAGCCCTCCCTCTGTCATGCCTGCATCTTCCCTTCTTAGCGAGGAAAAAGGCAACCTCTGCTAGGAGGCATCCCAGGGCCACGGCTGGGAAACTTAGTTAGTGGGAGAAATTAAAAAGAATGTATCACAGGTTCTTAGAAAAGAAAGGCTCAGTGCCAGCGCCCTCCTCAGCAGTCTGGTGGGAGGAGGTGGAGGCAGGCCACGCTGGGGGAATGAGGAGGCTGGTTACGGGGGGACGTGGGGGCAGCTGGTGGGGCATGAGGGCAGAGGGGGCTTCATCTGAGGGCGCAGGAGGTGGCCGGGAGAACTGAAGGAGTCTTCTCGCCCCTCCCAGCGGGTCCAGGAGTCCAGGAAGGCTGCGGTTCCAGGGACGTGGAAAAAAGCTTTTCACCCTGTAATTTAAGTAGGAAGTCCATGTGTGCGAAGGGAAGCTGGTACTGCCCGAAGCAAATTGTACACGTGCTGTTGCTCTTTGATGGACACCTTCCATGCCCCCCGCCAACGCCTGTGGGCCCATGTGCTGTGTGTGTTTGTGATCAGTACCTACAGTTGGTATCAAAATCAAAAGTTACAAAAAAGTAGATGGTGAGAAGGAAGTGGCTGAGGCCCCACCTTAGAAACAGTTCCGATAAGTCCATCAGTGCGTTTGGCCAGTCTCTCTTGGTGAGACGGGAGATGGTTTCTAATCTCTCGTTATTACAGGCAATGTTGTAACAGCCTTTTCCGGGTTACTTTGAGGAATGCTGGCGATGGACCCTGGGCCTGGGGCCTGCGCCTGGGAGCGCCAGTGGGTGCTGCCAGATGGAAGTGATGTCCCAGGTGCCGTCGCCAGTGGGGTTGTCAACTTTTTAAAATTTTTGCCAACCTGCTAGGTTGTAAGACAGGTACAGTGTGCCTTTGGTTTGCATCCGTTTGTGATGTTCACACCTGCTCACGTGTCTACAGACACGTGTTTACAGGGGTCCAGGGTGTAGATTCTCAGCTTTGAATCCAGCTGCACAGCTTGCTTACTAGCTCTCGGGGTGTCCGTTTCCCTGTCTGAACAGTGGGACTAATCAGACCACTCGTGTCTTAGGGCTGCTGTTAATTCATGGGATTCTCATAGACCAGCAGCAGCCTGGGCCACAAGGCTCTTGGGCACCTCGTGATGGTGCTGGATGGGCTGCTCTCTCCTTGCTGGATGGGACAGGCGTGTGGGCAGCACCTTGGCCTTCTGAGCTGTGTTCTTCCCCACTGTTGCCAGCGCTGGAGCTTGTGCACCAGCCCCAGGGAGACCCGCTTCCCTGCCCGCCTGTGCCTCCGTCCCTCCCCGCAGCCAGATGGGCGAGGCAGGGCTGGGAGGACAAGTGAACCCGTATGGGGACGAGAAGGGCCGGGAGCCCACGCCCTCCCGGGAGTGTCAGCTGCTTGCTTGGGTGCTGGTTCTCAGGGTTTGTCTTTGGAAGCGTGGTAACAGCACCATATGGACATGGGCCTGATTTACGCTGTCTTAAAATAAATATCCATGCTTATTTTAGGAGAGAAACTTCTGGAATCCAGAATGTTGTTTTTGGCCTAAGAACTTACCCCACACTAACATCTTTGTGGGGTGGTGGCTGCTCCCCAAACCCCAGGGACACAGCGGCTGCAGTAGAAGTGAGGCACGTGATGCATTGCACCTCAGGTACAAAGGTGGGTCCTGACTTGTCAGCAGGTGTGGTTGGAAGAGCCCATCTGTGTACTGGTGGCTGGAGAACTTGGCCAGGATTTCCCTGCCTCGGGGACATCCAGCCTGAAAGCCTAGTTAAATCACGACATGCTTCTCTGTGACTGAGATCCAGCCAGGTTGAGCCGCTGCTCCGCTAGGACCCCTGGGAGGGCGGTGACAGGGGCGGAGGGCAGGACACAGAGGGCGGGACGCCAGGGTGGGAGGCACACCCAGCCTTTGAAGGGTGACTGTGGGTGCTGAGGATGGACCAGGCTCCACAAAGGTGACAGGGGCCCGAGAGTGGGGCTGCTCCGAGGGAAGGGGCGTTCAGGTAGGCCCCCGGCATGTGGGGGGCATTCACGGCATGGAGAAATTCAAAGAAACAAAAACACTTGGCAAGTTGCCACTTTATTTTATTTGCGGGATCTTAGTTCCCCAACCAGGGACTAAACCCAGGCCGCCTGCAGTGGGGGACGGAGTCCTAACTTCTGGACTGCCGGGGACGTCCTAAGTTGCCCCTTTAAATAAGAGTCGCCCCATCAGAGGCCACTCTGATTTAGAAACGAGGGGTGTCCTGCTTTCTAACTATGAGTCAGAGTGGTGTCATTTGTCTAAAGGATGGGCTAAGTGAAGGCCGTTTCTTTAGTCTCTGTTCAGGTCACTGGGAGCCGTGCTTCTGCCACTAACGGGGCCCAGGACTCTGAAGGCCTGAACCACCAGGGATAAGAGAGGAGTTTATTCATTTAAGGGTCCTTTAAATACAAAGAGAAAAACTCAGGTGAAGATACTGAAACAGACAACATGTGTTCAGTCAGCACTGCAGTCAGAACAAGCGCTTTCCGTCCTTGCTAAGGCTGGTTTTTCTGTCCTGAGCCAGGTTACCCCAGCCTTGGTGAGTCTGAATGACCCTGAAATGACCGCTCCCAGGCCGGCTCCGGCGCAGCACGAGCTTCCCTCTGGCTGCTTCTGGCCTCTGACGTGATGGAGTTCAGGACACGCCACCCCAACGTGTGGCACCTAGGCTTCCTGAGTATCTTAAGCTTGAAGGAGTTTGAGAAAACAGCAGAAGCGGGGTGGTCAGAGTGACCTTCTTCCCTGAACCCGGCCATGAAACTCCCCTTTGAGAGGGCCCCCTCCCTGCACCAGGAAGAGGGAAGGCAGGGAATTGGGGCCGAGAAATCTGTATAAACAAACCTTGTCTTGTCTTCCTAGTTACTCCTTCACCATGGACCACCCCAGCCCAAACCCCTCCAGCCTCATCAGTTCTTCACAAACTTATTGATTCCTTGTCTAAAAGGTATAAAAGCTTCCTGCTCCTGTTACTGTTAGTTTCATTTTCAGACCCAGCCAGGGACCCTAAGAGGGTCAAGGAAAACTTTCCCTCCCCTGCAGACACTTGTAAGATAAGTTCTAGACTCAGAGCTCTCTCTGTCTCGCTGACTCCCTGGCTCATTTGTACACACACATACACCCTCCTGGATTGTGATTTAAATTGCATTTAACAATTACTTTGGGGACGGTTCATATATTTACAGTATCTTCCAGTCCTGGTCATGATTTAGCTCTCCATTGCTTTAGGTTTTTATTATACCCCTCAGAGTTTTCTAATGTCCTCTGTAAAGGTGTTTCCGGTCTTTGAATGTGCTCTTAGATACTTTATTGTTACCCTGTTGTATGAGAGTATGTTTTCCCTTATAAGCCTTTTCTTGATTTACCAGCTGGCTGGGACTTCTGGTACCGTTGAATGGAAGTGGCAGTGTAGAGAGCATCCTGGTTTATTCCTGATGTCAAAGATAATGTTTTCTAAGTTTTACCATTAAGCATGAGGTTTGCTGTGAGTGGTTTTGGGATTTTTTTATTTGTTTGGTAGATGCCTCGTAAAAGGTAAGGAAGTTCTCTTACAATCTTAGTTTGTGTGGAATGTTTTTTAAATTGTGAATGGATGTTAAATTTTTGTTGAATGCTTTTTTTTTTTGCATCTATTGAGATAAACAGAACAATTGGTGGTAAATTTTTCTGATATTAAATGATCTTGCATTCCTGTGATAAAATCACCTTAATTATATTGTACCATCCTTTAAAATACTGCTAGACCCTGTTTGGTCATATTAGGATGTTTGCATCTTGGTTTCTTTGAAGAAACTTACAGTGAATTCCCTTTTTTTTTTTCCCTGCACCGCGGGTCTTTCAGGATCTGTTCCCTGACCAGGGGTTGAACCGGGGCCACAGCAGTGAAAGCCCAGAATCCTAACCACTAGGTCACCAGGGAACTCCCCTGAATTCCATTCTTGTACTGCCCTGACCCAGGTTTGGTGTCAGTTTATGAATTCCATTCTTGTACTGCCCTGACCCAGGTTTGGTGTCAGTTTAAGCTACATCAGGTGGTTGGAGAGTGCTTCCCCTTTCTCTTTCCTGAAAGAGTTTGTGTTGGATTGGAATGAATTCTTCCTTGAAGTATGGTGGAACTCTTCAGGGAAGCTCCTTGCCTGTAGGTGTGTTTGATTTGCATTGATATGTGTGCATATTGGGGGAGGAGACTTTTTACCAGTGATTTGATTTCCTTGATGTTTATAGGATTATTCAGGTTTTCTATTTCTTCTTGAATCATATATATTTTTTTATTTTTTATTTTTCTTTTTCTTTTTTTGCGGTATGCGGGCCTCTCACTGTTGTGGCCTCGCCCGTTGCAGAGCAAAGCCTCCGGAAGCGCAGGCTCAGCAGCCATGGCTCACGGGCCCAGCCGCTCCGCGACATGTGGGATCTTCCTGGGGCGCGAACCCGTGTCCCCTGCATCGGCAGGCAGACTCTCAACCACTGCGCCACCAGGGAAGCCCTTGAATCATATTTTTAACTTAATGTTTTCCAGTAATTTATCTGTGTGGTTTACATTTTCCAATATATTGACTTAAAGTGACCGCAGCACCTCTTCCCCATGAGACTTGCCCCCAGAAGGCATTTCTGATGGCTGGCTCTGCTGTCAGAGGTCATTAGTCTTTTCCGAGAATGCACATTTGCCTTGGCGATCCCCCCTAGTGGATCCAAGTTTTCCTTTTCTGTTTCAATATTTTTTTCCTATTTCTTTCCCTCCTTACATTTTTTGGGGGTTGTTTTCCTGTTACTTCTCAAACTTCTTAAAGACGGGTGTTTAGCTCATTAATTCCACCTGCTTATTTTCTAATAAGAGTCTACATTCCCCTTTAAGTTCTGGTAAGTACCTATTTTGTTATTGTTTAGTTCAAAATATTTTCTAATTTCCATTATTCTTAGACGCATGGGTATATAGAAGTACATTTCCTAAATTATAAACATATGAGGATTTTCTTTTTTTTTTTTTTTTTTTTTTTTTTTTGCGGTACACGGGCCTCTCACTGTTGTAGCCTCTCCTGTTGCGGAGCACAGGCTCCGGACGCGCAGGCTCAGCGGCCATGGCTCACGGGCCCAGCCGCTCCGCGACATGTGGGATCTTCCTGGGGCGCGAACCCGTGTCCCCTGCATCGTCAGGCGGACTCTCAACCACTGTGCCACCAGGGAAGCCCGAGGGTTTTTCTAGTTATACTTTATTATTGATTTCTAATTTAATTGTATTGTGGTCATCAGAGAATATACTGTGGTTTCAGTCATTGAATTTGTTGAGATGTGCTGTGTGGTCAACTTTTGTAAATGTGTGCAGTAAATGAGTCTGTGGTTCTTAGATACAGTTTTCTACATGTATTTTAATTCCAGTTTCTTCATCACAATGTGCAAATCCTGTATATCTGCCCTCGTTTGTGTTGTTCTACCAGTTAGTGAAAGATGCAGTAAAATATATACTATATTTTATACAAATATATACTATGTATTTATATATACTAAATATACTATAAATATATAAATTACTATGTAAACTATTTATATACTACAATTACTAGTCCTATTTTGATTATAAATTTATCTCAAGGTTTTTTCAATTTTTGACTTACGTATTTTGAGACTGTGTTATTAGGTAACAAGATTTACGCTTGCTGTTTATCTCCCTGCTGTTTTATCTCATAAAGTTTTTCGATTAAATATTACTGTGTAGGGACTTCCCTGGTGGCACAGTGGTTAAGAATCCACCTGCCAATGCAGGGGACATGGGTTCGATCCCTGGTCCAGGAAGATCCCACATACCCCAGAGCAATTAAGCCCATATGCCACAACTACTGAAGCCTGTGTGCCACAACTACTGAAGCCTGTACACCTAGAGCCCGTGCTCTGCAACAAGAGAAGCCACTGCAGTGAGAAGCCCGCACACCACAACGAAGAGTAGCCGCTGCTCGTGGCAACTAGAGAAAGCCTGCGCGCAGCAACAGAGACCCAATACAGCCAAAAATAATTTTAAAAAATTTTAAAATGTTACTATATAAGCAAAATATGAATATATTTAATATAGTTTTTACTTTATTATTATTTTTCAATATTTGTTTTTAGTTTGGCTGCTCTGGGTCTTTGTTGTGGCATGCGGGCTTCTTAGTTGCGGCATGCAGGATCTAGTTCCCTGACCAGGAATCGAACCCGGGCCCCCTGCATTGGGAGTGCGGAGTCTTACCCACTGTACCACCAGGGAAGTCCCTTTACTTTATTATTTAAATATCTTTTTCTATCCTTTTGCTACTTTAACTTCTTTTTTTTGTTAATTTTTATTGAAATATAGTTGATCTACAATGTTGTGTTAGTTTCAAGTATACAGCAGAATGATTCAGTTATACATATATACATATACTCATTCTTTTTCAGATATTTTTCCCTATATGGGAAAGATTACAGAATATTTAGTAGAGTTCTCTGTGCTATACAGCAGGTTCTTGTTGGTTATCTATTTATATATAATAGATGTGTGTAAATTAATCCCAAGCTCCTAATTTATCCCTCCCCCCGCAACCCCCTGCCCTACCTTTCCCCTTTGGGAACCATAAGTTTGTTTTCTAAGTCTGTGAGTCTGCTTCTGTTTTGTAAATTAGTTCATTTGTATCAGTTTTTAGATTGTACCTGTAAGTCGTATCATATAATAGTTATCTTTCTCTGTCTGACTTAACTTCACTTAGTATGATCATCTCTAAGTCAGTCCATGTTGCTGCAAGTGGCATTATTTCATTCTTTTTTATGGCTGAGTAATATTCCATTGTAGAAATATACCACATCTTCTTTATCCATTTATCTGTCGATGGACACTTAGGTTGCTTCTGTATCTTGTCTATTGTAAATAGTGCTGCAATGAACATTGGGGTGCATGTATCTCTTCAAAGTATGATTTTCTTCGGATATTTGCCCAGGAGTGGGATTGTTGGATCATATGGTAGCTCTGTTTTTAGTTTTTAAGAAACCGTCATACCGTTTGCAATAGTGGCTGCACCAATTTACATTCCCACCAACAGTGTAGGAGGGCTCCCTTTTCTCCACATCCTCACCAACATTTGTTATTTGTGTTCTTTTTGATGATAGCCATTCTGACCGGTGTGAGGTGATATCTCATTGTGGTTTTGATTTGCATTTTTCTATTTTAACTTCTTTGTGTGAATCACATACATACAAGATATCCATAAAACAAATATACTGTTAGCAAATAATTATGATTCATAGGTCTGTGTTGCCACCACCCAGGTTCTAGCCATATCTTTTTATCCTTTCTGCATCCTTGTTTAAGGTGTGTGTCTCATAAGTAGCATCTAGATAAAGTTTGTTTTCTGTCTAGTTGAAACCTTCAACTCTAACATTTAGTTCATTTATATTTAATATATGCATTGAAATATTTGGGTTTAAATCTTCCTTCTGTCGTTGTGCTTCCTGTTCTTCCCATGGTGTTTTTCCTCCCTTCCTCACCTCCCTTTACAGGTTTGGAAGTTACACACCTGCTCTTTGTTCTTGCAGACGTTTCATCAGAAATTACAACATTTATCCTTAATGTACCAGAATCTACATTTAATCCATACGTGGGTCTTCTTTTTTGGACAGTACCCAGACTCTGGGAGTCATTGGTCTGCGCCTTCACCCTGGCTTCTCCTGCTCACATATCATGAGCGGATCTCTTCAAAGTTCTGTGAGACGCTGCTGCTCTGCCCACCTGCACATTGACCATTTTGTTTACTCACCATTATGCCTTCTTTTAGAGTCTGAAGTTTAGACTTTAGTGGGGGTTTTTTGTTTCGTTTTTCTGTCTGAATCATATCCTTGGATTTCCTTTAGAGATATTTTGCAGAAGTCAAACTTTTTAGTTGTCTGCAAATGTCATTTCCTGAATTCTTTTTATTTATTTATTTATCTATCTATCTATTTATTTATTTATGGCTGTGTTGGGTCTTCGTTGCTGCGCACAGGCTTTCTCTAGTTGCGTCAAGCAGGGGCTGCTCTTCATTCCAGTGTGTGGGCTTCTCACTGAGGTGGCTTCTCTTGTTGTGGAGCACGGACTCTAGGTGCATGGGCTTCAGTAGTTGTGGCTCGCGGGCTCTAGACCGCAGGCTCAGTAGTTGTGGCGCACAGGCCTAGTTGCTCTGCGGCATGTGGGATCTTCCCGGACCAGGGCTTGAACCCGTGTCCCCTGCATTGGCAGGCGGATTCTTAACCACTGCGCCACCAGGGAAGCCCCCATTTCCTGAATTCTTGAAAGATATTTTCACTGCATGTAGAATTCTGGGAAAGCAGTTATTATCTTTCAGGACTTTACAGGTACCTTCCCCTACTGCCTTCTGGGTTCCACTGTTTTACTTGGGAAGTTGCTGTTGAAAAGTAATTTTCCCTTCCTTTCTGGATGCTTCTAAGACTTTTTTCTTTTTTCTTTGGTGTTCTGCAGTTTCACTATTAGGTGATCAGGTGTGGCTTTTTTATTTATCTTGCTTGGGATTGTTGGACTTGTCTGTGGATTGGTGTCTTTCTTCAGTTCTGGAATCACCTCCTCATCTCCTCACATAGTGCCTCTGCCCCATTTTCCTCTCACTTTACCTTCTGTAAATCCACACACATCTGTGCTTTTGCTGTCAGATCCAAGAAGTCACTGCCAAATCCAACATCATGAAGATTATTCCCTACATTTTCTTCTAAGGGTCTTACAGTTTTTACATTTAGTTCCTTGATCCATTTTGAGTGCATTTTTGTATATGGTGTGAGGCAGGGGTCCAACTTCATTCTTTCACATGTCAATATCTTGTTTTCCCACACCGTTTGTTGAAAAGACTGTTCTTTCCACATTGAATGGTTGTGACACCCTTGTTGAAAATCACTTGACTTTATATGTGAGGGTTTACTTCTGGACTGACACATAATTTCTCAGAGATTAATGCTGGATCCATCACACACGTATTCATAAATGTCATGGTGCTTTGAGTCGCCAGTTCCATTGTTTGGGACAAGATGTATGCAGTGCTGCTGGCCTCACTCAGATGGGAGTCATGTTGGCTGCTGTTTCACATTTTCTGAAGCCACACAATATAAGATGTATTTGGGCAAAAGTTTTCTCAAATTATTTATGTGTCAAACTAGTTCACCTGCCACTTCCAACTAAATTTAGAATGGCTAAGCCATGATTAGCTATTAGTGTTTTATGTACTCATATTACTATTGAAGTATTAGATCTTTAACGTCTAGGCCTGCACTTCCCTTCTTCACAACAGGCTTCCTAAACACACTTTTTGTGTTTCATTCTCTCTGTGACCCTCTGCTCTGTGTTGACTTGTTGACAGGTTGTGGCGTTTTTCTCTCACCCCAGCTGTGTGGACAGAGCCACACGCCCTCCGAACAACAACGGCTCTTGCGTGCATGTTCCAGTGTTTCTTCTGTCAGAGAGCCCAGCAGAGCTGCAGCTCCTCCCGTGCCAGCTCTGAGCTGAGCCAGGAGTGCCCAGCGGAGATGGTGAAAATGACAAGGTCCAAAACTTTCCAAGCGTATCTGCCAAACTGCCACCGAACGTACAGTTGTGTCCACTGCAGGGCCCACCTGGCCAATCACGATGAGCTGATCTCCAAGGCAAGTGTCTGGTCAAGAACTCGGTAGGCTGTCCTCAGCCATGATCACTGAGCCTAAGTGTAGACAAATACTGAACCACCCCATGGCCTCCTGGGTTTGCTGGGCCCAGAATGTCTGGAGCCCTGTGGATGGCACTGAGGGAAATTGTGTGTGTGAGGGCAGCTACATCGTGGTCTTGGCCGAGTGGTGGGTTTTGGGGGCCAGGCCACGGGCCTCTGAAAATCCCACAGTAAGATGAGTCAGTGACTTGTAAGAGCAGTTAAATTCATGTAAAGCCGGGGGACGTGGACAGTACAAAGGAAACCTGGAAAATCTGTGGAAATAGTTTCATAATAAGGGAATTAAGAAAATTTTAAAACTCAGAATAGTTAAGAAGAGAAGAGGCTGCCTTGGGGGCAATTGGATCTTTCAGGAAAGAGCCTGGGAGGGAAGCTCTGCCAGGGCCACGGCGCTGTGGGGGCCACGAGCAGCCCCCTGGGGGTGAAGAGGGCAGGACCTGCCTCATTGCCTTGAACTCTTGACTAGCAGTTTGTCCTGTTTATAACCAACCACTTGGGAACATTTAAAACAATCCCTCGGGAGACAGTGATTGTCCTCCCTCCCCGTGCTTGTGGGTCACGACCCCCACCCGTCCTCTAAGTCTGCCTCCCTGGGCAGGAGCCTTCTGCTCCTTTGAAAACAAAGTCATCAAGAAGTTTCTGGAATCCATGCTTAGGCCTCTTGTTTCAGGCAGTTAGAACATCATCTCTGTACTTGTGATAAGGAAGTGACAGGGTCCTTTTTTCGGGGGGAGACACACGTGCGGCTTGCAGGATCTTAGTTCCCTGACCAGGGATGGAACCCGTGCCCCGTGTAGTGGAAGTGCAGAGTCCTAACCACTGGACCACCAGGGAAGTCCTGGGTCCATCATCTTAAGGGAAAGCCATCAGATAAGGTGGTGTCTGTGCCATCACTGCTTCTGTGGCCCCTCTGTGCATTCAGAAGTTTCAGTGGAAGGGCAGCCCCTCAGCACCAGCTTCAGAGGGAGAGCTGCTCCGGGGCCTCCAGATCGGCCGTGTAGCTCAGGCACTGCTCTGGCCACACGGTGGGGGGAGTGGGTTGTTAGTGTCGAAAAGGAATTTGAGGTGCTTCTTTCAAAGGACCCCAAAGCCAGTAGTAAGCTGTTCTTTAAAATAATCAAGCACAGAGGCCCTCTGGGTGGAGCCGCCCCGACGTGGCCTCGCGTTCCAGCTGGTGATGAATGGCGTCACTTCCATCTGACCACGACAAAGCCTTTAACCCCTCTTTCTTCTTTGCAGTCCTTTCAGGGAAGTCAGGGACGAGCCTACCTCTTCAACTCAGTGTGAGTATCGCTGCCTTGGCCTCGCCAGTGCCGTGTCTGCCACCAGGCCCCGCGTGCTGCTTCTGAGAGCCTGCCAGTGCTCGCTGCCATCGAGGGCTCAGAAAAGCAGATGCTTTTTTCCCAGGCTGGGTGTGGTTTGTTTCCCACTGGGGTAGATCTTGATTTCCACCGAGACAGCAGGACTGTGGGCCCCTCCCCACAGCCTGTCCCATCCTGGATTCTCGGGGGAGGCAAGAAGTTGTTCAAAGGTGGGGGGAGTCAGGAAGGACACCCTGTATCCTGGGAACAGGTGGTGGGGGCGGAACTGTGGGCCCGGGGCCCCCTGAGGGTCCCAGCGCCTCCTCCCCACAGGGTGAACGTGGGCTGCGGCCCTGCGGAGGAGCGGGTCCTTCTCACCGGCCTGCATGCCGTGGCGGACATCTACTGTGAGAACTGCAAGACCACACTCGGGTGGAAATACGTGAGTGACCGCGGGTCCGCTGTAATAAAGAACACATTCCCTGTGGAAACAAAACATGCCAGGAAGCGGGATAGGTGCTGCCAGTCAAGGAACATGTTTAAAAACCACACCTTTTAGAGTCCATGGACTGGGGGAGGGAGGGATGGTCACCAGCCAGGTGGGAGGTGGGGGACTGGACATGACCCTGCAGTTGTGCTCACAGCAGACCCCTCGGGGCCCACCCCCAGGACCCGCCTGGGCCCTGGGCCCTGGTTCTGTCCCACACACCACCCACCCCCAGACTCCAGCACGGGGTGGGGGCTGTGTCTGAGCCACTGCATCCCTCGCCCCCGAGAAGGGCCTTCCCCTGTCCACCATCTGTGACCTTGAGGACTTCACTCCCCTGTATCTGGAGTCCCGGGAAGGAGGCCTTTGCTTGGCTTCCCTTCCCAAACTGTCCTGCACATGGTCGGTACTCAGTAACAAACTTGAATCAGTAGTTCCCGACAAGTTTCACCATCATTCTGCGAGTCCAGGCCAGACCTGCCCTGCTCCTGAGGGCTGGTCACCCAGATAGCCACCCCTCCCCCGCCCTGGACCACACGGCGCAAGGGGCGTCTGGGGAGACGTGATACTGCAGTTATTTTCTTTGCAAAGTGTAAAATGAAGTTGAAAAACAAAACCGATTCTGTCCTGAAACCTTGTCTCTCTCTTTTCAAGGAACACGCCTTTGAGAGCAGTCAGAAATATAAGGAAGGAAAATTTATCATTGAGCTTGCTCACATGATCAAAGACAATGGTTGGGAGTAAAGTGAAAACTTCCTGTTCTCTTTTGAATACGATTTTGTGAAAAAGACGGTAAAAGTAATGGAAACATAGGCACATCTGATGGCAGTGTTTCTTGAACTCGAGCCTCACAGGCGGCCTCTCCAGGCCAATCCCCTGGGTAAGGCGTCCCTCTGATCTGTGTCTTCTTCAATAACACGGTTATTTCTGAAAAGTTTCAATGCCCTTTTTCTAATTTCTCAAGATGTAGAGAAAAGACCTAACCAACTGGTGACTTATCCATCCAGCTAACACCTTCTTTAACCAATGCCTTTAAGATAGTATGGCTGTGCTCTTTCGTGTTTGATAGAAAACCAGACCGAAGCCCCAAAGCCCACAGGGAGGTCTCTTCGGAGAGCCAGGTTCCCCTCTTGTTTGGAGAGAAGGTATGGTAACTTCTCCCCGATTCGCGGAACAACAACGTTGGTTATTCTTCTTGCAGATGAGCTGTGAGGGCAGTGCTTACTTAGGAATCTCTCAGAAATCTATGAATCTATGCACCAAGGGTGTTTTTAGCCTTGTTCAAAAACAGAGGCCACCAGTAATAACATTTTAGATAAGCTATAGAGAAATGCGTCTAATGTAACATGTTTATTTAAGCCAGTAGCTTCCTTATCTCACAGGCGAGTGAACGAGTCGTTAGCAGAGACGGTCTTGGGCCAGTGTGCAGGCCCAGGCCCAGGCCCATGGGGGCTCCAGGTCAGGCACTGGGCGGCTGGTCCATGGAGTTAAGAGTGGAACGCGCTGGACCAAGGGAAATCAGGTTTCCTTTTCTACTCTGATGTACTTGAAAAAAAAGAATTATTTTTTGCATATTTGAAAGAGGCCAGAGCAGGCTAAGCTTCCAAATTTAACATTTGCCAGATAGTTTTAAAATTTTGGAAAAGGTTACAGTTGGAAGACAGGTTTAAACTTTGCAGTGAAGATGTTTGGTTTGCTCAACAGGTCCCCGTGCCTCCCTGGTTCTGTCCTGTGGGCCGACACAGGCAAGGCCCAGCAGCCGGCCTCCCGAGTCCTGCGTTTCTGCCACAGGTTCAAGTTCCGACTTACTGTGCCTATGCACGGAGTGGGCACCACCCACGGGTTTTGGCCGCTTTACAGAGAATGGAGGCCAAAAGGCATTCCCACAACAGTTTTCGTTTTCAGTGTTCTACCTGGCTCTGGCCAGTGGGCCCAGCCTGCCACTGGGCGTCTGGGGGCCATCAGTGTGGTCACCGGGTCATGAGACTCCCGGGACCCCAGTGCTGAGGGTCAGAGAGAGGGCTGAGGGCTGAGGGTCAGAGAGAGGGTACAGGCCGGCTCCCAAACTCCTTCAGACGAGGTTAGTCCTATGGCCACAAGCATGAGCTGGCTGGGGACAGAGAGGGACTGGCTGCCAGTTGGTGGGTGGCCCTCCCCTGACCCCCAGCCACTCACCTGGGCTTCCCTTTGACACCATCTCTGCCTGGACCTGCAGCCTGGATCGTGGGGAGTGCGCTGCCTGCCGGGTCGTCCACGAGGGTGACCAGCGGGCCTGAATGCATCTCAAGTTGCCAAGGGAAGTGCTTGGCACAGCGCAGACCTCCATTGCAGGCACTCTGCTGCCTCCCAAGCTGGGCCCTGGGCCTGGTCCTCAGTGCCCCGTGAAGGCCCAGCCAGCACCTTCCCTGAGACGTGAGTACAAATCCCTGAGACCCCACCTGAGCCAGCGGCTCCTCAGCCGGGCCTCCTCCCCAAGCTTCAGCCTGTGGCCCAGCTGCTTCTCCAAAAGATGCTTCCTGACGCTGAGGAACCTCCTAAAATTCCTTTGTATACACTCAACTTATATTTAGAGGTTTTGTATGTTCTGGGCACAGTTACTGCTCCTCTGCTCTGAGCACTTTGGTTTTGTGCCGTCTCTGTGGTGGCATCGAAGTGTTTTTACCAGTGGTCCATGATGACTTTTGTATTTTTGTAGCTGACACCAACAAAGACTCTTAACACTTTTCTTGTTAGTCTTCTGCAAAATCCGAGCTCCTTCTGAAACCAAATGAACTGACCGTGAGCAGCTTCGAGGACGGACACTCACGAGACCTGGTCAAGTGCTGGGATGCGCCACCCTTTTAAATTCCTAAACAGTAAATATCACCCTGTGACTTTTATTTATTTAAGATATTTTTTTTCCTTGCGAAGAGTGGGAGGTGATGCCAGGATTATAAATGCATTTAAGTTAAACTATGTAATGTCTTCTGCACAGTACATATACAGTATTTTTATACCTTAATGCTTATTCTTGATGGCATCTGTCAGATATTAGGAGGGATCAGAAATGGGAGTTGTTTAAAAAGTCGTTTAATTTACCTGATAACCTCACCAGGGAATTAACAAAATCTGAATGTTTTTAATGTCTAGAAAACTACAATTTAAGCTCAAAACGACCTACAGAAATGTAAACCCTCATTTGTCAAAGACTCTGGGCAGGCCTGTCCTTCACTGTGGGTGGCACCGCGGGGCTGCAGCCCAGGGTGGCTAGCCTTCCCTCAGGGCAGTTGGGCATGGCTGCCAGACAGACGGATGGACAGAAGCCCAGGCCAGCCCGAAGGTTTGCCCCTCAAGCAGGACTGCCAAGCTCACATGCACAGGCTTCCTCTGGCCCCACGTCCGGCTCTCCGTCCTCTGTCTGTGAGGTTTAAAAATAAAGCTTCCAACATCCAATGTCTCCTAGTTAGCGGCATCACGGGTCTCGTGACCTGACGGGGTAGCCAAGGAGCTGCTGAGGGTGGAGCCCCCAATCTGGGGGTCCAGGCGCCCTAGGCAAGCGTCCCTGTGTGGCCCACAAGGGCACTTAGGCTGGCCGTCACCAGGCCCGGCCACCTCCTCCCCGTGACCCCAGCTCCCGGAGACAGTACGGGCGTGTAAGCCCCTCAATGGAGAGGGTTGGGAAGACGTGAGGGACAGCAGCCTGGCCCAAGGCATCGGGGGAATGGAAAGGTCACCGTCGAGCCCAGGTCCCAGCTGATGGTCATGGGCAGGGGCCTCGGAGGACGGGCTGCACGGTGGGTCCGTGTACAGGGAAGGCACCGCCATCCGTGGGGACCTGCACATGAGGCTCAGAGGAGACAGGTGAGACAGGCCCAGGGCTCAGAAGCAGAGACGCGGAAAGAGCCACAGTACCTTCTAGAAGTAAGAGCTGTTGGCACTCACTGACGTGAGGTTTCGGGTGAGGCAGGAAAGGAGAGAAACGGGACCAGAGCCCAAGGGGGTGGTGGCCTTGCTGACCCGAGGACACAAGTGCTGAGTAGGGGAGGGCAGTGATGACCCTGTTGGCCTTGCAGAGGGAGTAGACGGGTCCTGGGAGGAGGCAGCTGTCCCTCAGCTTCCATGGGAGCTTCTGGAAGCCAAGGGAGCAGCGTCACAGTCAGGAGGACTGTGGGATGGAGGGCGCGGAAAGGGCAGGCTTTGAAGATCTTCAGTAGAAAGAGACACCACCGAGCAGGTCCCCAGGTCGTGTGTGAGCACAAGGCCAGGCCCTGAGGCTGGAGAGGAGTTGGCAGGGGCTGGGGGGACGACAGACACCAGCTCCCAGGACCTCTGCTCGCCCTTTGCCAGGAACAGCGGGAGCCAGCTGGCTTCACCCTCCTGACTGAGGCAGAGGAGCAGACGTGGAGACAGGGCCAGGCCGTCCTACCCAGGGAGAGAAGAGGTGGCCCGTGGACTCCCAAGGCCAGGAAAGAGGACCCAGGCCAATAGACCAGAGCTTTATTGAGTTGCAGCTCAAAGGGCAGACAACTCGGGACACAGTCCAAGTCCCTACCAGAATCCAGAGCAGCCAGCCTGCTACCACGAGCTGAAGTCCCCAAAACCTCGGCTGGGCTTTTTCTTGGCCACCGGGACAGCTGCACTGGTGGAGGGCTCTTCCTCTGCTACCCGTTTCCTGGGGAGAGAAGCAGCAGACGAGAGCTGCCATGTGGGTACCAGGCCCCGACCCCCCTTCCTTCACCCTGCACCAAGGCGCCCCCAGCAGCCAGCTCATGCTGGTGCCCCCGGCTGCCCACCCCCCGGCGGTAAGTGCAGGGAGAGCACCGTGGAGACTCACGTGACCACCGGGCTGATGTACTTGCCCACTCCCTGGCGGTACGTCTGGGGGCCCTGGCTCCCCTGCTGGGGCTGGCTGGTCTTGGCTGTGCTCTCCAGGGCCGCTGCCTCCAGCCGCGTCTTCTTCCGCTCCTCAGCGATCTGTGGCAGGCAGGGGAGTGTCTGGCCTGGAGCCCTTGGGCCGGGTGGGGCTCCTGGGGACGGAACGGGCCCCGAGTGCCCCCCTCACCTTGGCGTCGGCTTCCTCGTAGGGGTCCACAAACACTGTGGTGGAGTCCATGCGAATCTCCTCCTGGTGGGGGCGGGAGGGGGTGAGCAGAGCCGGCGCATGCCCCCAGCCCGCCTAGGGCCTGCCCAGTGCCAAGCCTGAGGAGCAGCCCCCATGCTCCCGGGCACATACCTTAGGGCGGTCAGTTTTGGGGTCACTCTCCACATTCTCCATGGCCGTCAGTGTGTCAAAGCCTCCAACAACCCTGCAGCAGAGCAATGGGGCACCTGAGAATGTGCCCAGGGCAGGGCACCCCCAAAGGCCATGTTCCTGTGCAGGCCAGGGGCACAGAGTGGCTCCAGAAGGAGCCAGTAGGACCCAGAGATGAGGGGCGGGGTCCCCGGGCCCGGCTGGTGGCCAAGTCCAGCTGCCTGCCAGCTCTGTCAACAAGATTGATCGGGACCCGTCCACGCTCATAATGCCTGTAGCTGATTTTGTGCTATGACCAGAGACGGGGTGTGACAGAGACCGTGAAGCCACAGAGCTGGAAATACCATCTGGGCCTTCACAGGATGGGTACCGAGCTCCAGACAGGAGATGGGGAGAGAGACAGGATGTGGCCCAGCTTTAAGATTCGGGACCATTCAAGGGAGAGCCTGAGGGTGCAGGCAGGGCGCTGGGTAGGCCACTGGGACGGGTCTCAGGTCCAGAGGGCCCAACTCCCTGCCCACCCCCATCCCCCACCAGAGAAGCCCCAAGCCCCCACTTGTGCAGAGACACAGACGGGGCAAGTGGGAGCAGGCCCAGCCCAGGGGAAGGTAGCTGCCCACCCCCGACACACACAGACCTCATGTGCAGCTCCTTACCGCCCGAAGATGGTGTGCTTCCTGTCCAGGTAAGCGCAGGAGCGGAAGGTGATGAAGCTGGGGAAAGAGGGATGGTCAGGGAGAGCCTGCGCCTCCCCACCTGCCTGCCTCGGCCCCCTACCAGGCCGTGCAGAAAGGGGCAGGGGCTCTGCCTCCAGGCCTGACCGCCGCCAACCTCCTACTGGGCCGACGCTGTGCCCACAGCCCGTCCCATCAAGAGACTGACTACAGGACCACAGACTGTAGCCCGGAAGAAAGGAGGCAACAAGCAAGAAGGGGTCCAGACACAGACACACGTGGGAAAGGGACACAAGGGCCAACCTCAAAAATCTTCATGTTTAATTTGGTATAAAAAGGGGCAAATTAGGGGGCTTCCCTGGTGATGCAGTGGTTGAGAATCCATCTGCCAATGCAGGGGACACGGGTTCAAGCCCTGGTCCGGGAGGATCCCACATGCCATGGAGCAACTAAGCCCATGCGCCACAACTACTGAGCCTGCGCTCTAGAGCCCAGAAGCCACAGCTACTGAAGTCCACGTGCCACAACTACTGAAGCCCGCGCCTAGAGCCCGTGCTCCGCAACAAGAGAAGCCACCGCACCACAACAGAGTAGCCCCTGCTCGCCGCAACTAGAGAGAAAGCCCGCATGCAGCAACGAAGACCCAACACAGCCAAAAATAAATAAATTAATTTTTTAAAAAAGGCAAATTAAACTCCCCGAGGACACGGATGTGAGAGCCGGCGGGTTGACTGGGGTGGGGGGTGGGGCGCTAACCAGTAACTTCAGACATTAGACGGATGTACTTCGTGGCCACAAGGAAAACGTCTAAGTTCCAAACCAGGAGAGAGCGAAAAGAAGGAAACAAAAAGAAATAGAAGAAAAGACTAAGTAGAAAACAAATTAAGATCACCAGAAGCAGCACAGTGACTAGAAAGTTAAATACACTTAGGACTGTCAGGCTGAATTAAAATAAACCAAGATCTAGGTGTGTGCTGTGTAAGATACTGCTTTAAGACTTCAAGAATCTACAAGGCTAAAAGCAGAAGGATGGAAGCAGACAGAAGGGATACAGGCAGGAAGTGTGGCGATGGTCGCAACATGGAGCAGTCCCCAGAGAAGTGCAGCAATGCCCCCACATCCCCACAGCCCGTGCGGGACCGAGCTCCATCAACACGCGTCAGCAGCTGCCCAGGGAGCGCACGCCTTCCAAGCCCATCGGGCTGCCAGACGTCAAAAATCGTGGAATTGTGCATCCCCGACCTCCGGCCGCCAGGCAGGTCTCCTATTCTCACTTCTAACACAGTTAAAGAAACTCAAGAGAGAATGGAATAAACCTAAAGTAACAGGAGGAAAACAGAAAAACAACAAAAGGGAGACCAAGACATAACAGAAAGGAAATAAAGTCTAAAATTAGCTCTTTGAAAAGACAAAACACCCGATAATATTAGAAATAAAAAGAGAAAACCGCCACCAATCCAGCAGCGGTTTTACTGGCTATTTAAGCAGAGTTGGAAATAATAATAAAAGGTGACACCACCGGCCCTGCCAACAGCACGCAGAGCACCCACCCAGCCCCATGGGGCTAAGAAACCTGCCACATAGCCCTGCCAGGATGAGAGAGACGGAACCACCAGCCACCAGCAAGCAGTGGGCGGGGGACGCACAGGCCGATAAGAAAGGAGAGAACAGAAACCAGGAAGAAGCAATTCGAAGTAGAAACTGAAAATAACTACAGAGAAAGTGAGAGCAGACAACCCTTGTAAGCCCTGAGGAAGAACGGACACAGATGTGGTCAGGGATGGGGAGAGAGGGGGATGCATGGACACAGGCTGAGAATCCAGAGATGGGTGAGTCCCATTCCAGCAAAATGTGAATCAGTGCTTGGCCGGAGCAGCAAAGCCCACCTAAGGGTCAGCAGGACGCTCTGCGGCCGTCCCTGCCCAGCGAGGTCACAACAGCTGCCTCACCTCCAAAGCTGGTCAGCTGTCCCCCCAGAAGGTGCCAGCCACCTCGCCCCATGGGCAGCTCCCACGGTACTCGGATCCCCATCAAACCTGCACAGATGACCCAGGCCGGCCCCCATGTGGAGGGAGCAGCAGTCTACAATCTTGGCCAGGACAGACACACGGACACAGCAGAAAGGCTGGCCCACAGCCTCCGGGAGAAAAACAGCATATGTTACAGTGGCAGACGCTACAGGAAAGCATCTGCAAACTCAGCAACCTCGCTTGAAAAAGTAGGCCCAACAGCAAACCTGATCGGGTGACGCAACAGAGCCCATGTCCTCCCACACACAGCCTGATGGTGAGGGGACCATGTTTGCACCAGGAAGGAGAGGACATCCCCTCAAGCTGATAACGTGAATGTCTACGAAGCCTAAGACAGTTTCAGTAAACTACTGGAAATATAAGAGAATTTGATAAAGTGCCTAAATAATAGTTTTTCTCTACATGAAAAATAACCACCCAGAATTAGGGAAAAAAAAATCTGTTTACAAAAATATCACAAACTACAAAATCCTTAAGGAATTGCTTTATCCAGGAAGGCAAAGGACCCATGTGAAGAAACTGTAAAATCACATTAGAAGATAGAAGACATCCAAGGAGAAGTCAAGGCACATCCTTAGATGGAAACTACCCCACGCACGTCCGTTGTTCCAAAGCACACGTCACAAAAAAATTTTTTTAAATAAATAAATAAAACACACGTCACATCGCTCCAATTAAAATAAAATCCAGATTAGAGAATAAGCAATCAAAGCCAAAGCAACGTGCAAACAAATAGTGAGGGTGGACCTCCTGGAACTCACTGCAGAGCGCAGTGCGGAGCTGGTGTGAGCAGGTTAAGTGTAATGTTGGCGGAAGGAACAACAAACAGAGTGAGAGCCAATTCCCACAGGAAGGTGCCGAGTGCCGGGGCACGAGGAGGACGACCCGAGGCCCTCATGGCTGGCGGGAAGTGCCTTCTCTGTGGGAAGCTCTCTCAGGGGCTCCGCTGGAGGATGAGCAGGGAAATCACTGGGAACAAGTCACCTAAGACAGGGGACCACCCATCAGGCAGGAGGGCGTGTTCCGCCCTTCGGGGGCCCCTCCCCACTCCACCAGTGCCCGCAATGGCCGAGGGGCCAACTAGCTACCTGACAGACTGTGACGGGCATCCTGACTGTTCAGTTGCCAGCAAGGCTGCCATCCACCTGGGGAGGGGACTGCTCTGAGTGACACCAGCACAACTGGGAGGAAACAAACGCTGTGCCCACGTCACACACAATCACCACGGACAAGTGAGATCCCAAAACCAAAGCCTTCCACAACTTCCCCGAGACACACGCACGATGGCACTGGGGACTCCTGAAGCACAAGTGGAAATGCCACAGGAGAGATGTAAAAACATGTGCCACCTTTCCCCGAAATTTTTAAAGTCTGGGAAAATATCTGGAACACAGGTAAAAAATTAAGGATTTTTAAGAATCATGAATCAAGAAACGTAGATGAACTCATAAAGCTCCTAGAGAAGGCTGAGCGGGAGAGAAACACTCCACCTGGGGCCCCATTCCACCAAGCCAGGTGGCTCTGCAGGTGAAGCCAGCAAAGGTGCATGCGAGCCGCCACCCAAACCGTCCTCGACGCGCCATCAGTGGCCATGTGGCCCAAACCAACCTCCGCAGGCAGCGTGTGGCTCCTGGGAAAACACTCTCCTCTGAGGCCCTGCAGCTCCCCTGCGCCGCCCCCCACCTTCCACTGACACTTGGACACAGGCCCCCACCCCCCAGACACTTGGACACAGGCCGCCCAAGCCTGTACATCTAGCCTGTTCTCACCCTCTCAGCACCAAAACTTAGACCTACTAGGACCAAGGTGGGTGACCCGGGCATCTAACGCCAAAACACTCACAGCAGAATTCCCGACCCCTCATTGGGTCTCCGCCCCCCGGCCAGGCATCCACATCCACACCCACATCTGGTGCCGCCCTGGCCTGTCGCAGGCACCACCACGAGGCGTGGGGTTGCCGGCTGACTCGTTTTACGTGCAGGTGCACAGGCCCAGCGCTCAGGCACGTCTGCGCGTGTCCCCACACTTTCTGGATTGGATTCGGGGTCGAGGGCACAATATGTAGGGCGAGGCTGACGGAGAACGTGCAGGAGCCACCCCCTCCCCGGGCCCCTCCCATGACCGCCCATTGACTCACAACTGAGACTTGTTGGTGTTGGGCCCCGAGTTGGCCATGCTGAGGACACCGCGGCCCGTGTGCGAGAGGTTGGGCCGGAACTCGTCTCGGAAGGGCTTTCCCCAGTACGACTCCCCCCCTGGAGGAGGAGGGGGCACGTGGCAGCAAGAATGACCAGGTCCCAGCTGAGCGCAGCTCTTGGGATGCGGCCCAGCTCAAAAACCCGTGCGCAATCCCTGGGGTCCTCATCACCAACCCCCCGCCCCGCAGGACACCCCCGCAGCCCCAGGGCCCTCAGAGCCCCTGGTTAGGGCCCGGCCCACAGAACAGGGAGTAAAGTGCCAAGGAGACGGGTGGTTCCTGCTCACACCACACAGGGTGAGGGATGAGCTGGCCCAAGCAGCTGGCAGGCTAAGGGGGGCTTTGGAGGGGCAGCGTCCAGGGTGGGGCCCAACCTCCACCCACTGTAGGCCCCCTTGGTCTGTGGACAGAGGGGGTGCCCCTGGAGGCCCAGTGGGAGGTAACGTGCCCCCAACCCTTCATCTGTGGCTGAGGCCTCACAACCACCTTGGAATGAGGAAACAGCACGTGGGGCTATCAGAGTCCCCACGCCCCTGCCCTCAGAGACTGTGGCGCAGCCAGAGTTCCCAGGGGCCCAGCACGAGCACCTACCTGTGCCTGTGCCCGTGGGGTCACCCCCCTGTATCTGCAGGAAGAACCAGCCAGTGAGAAGCCGTGCCCATGAGCCTCAGCCCCCCTGCCCCCCGTCCCCCAGCTGCTCCTGGTGAGAATGGGGCCCTCCTGGTTCACCCCCGGGAGGCCTGGTGTGGCCAGCTGGCCCCCGGGCACACGTGGGTCACTGCAGGACTCCGCACGTGGGCACTGGGAGGCTGGCGCACAGCACTCACCACGAAGTTTCGGATGGACCTGTGGAAGAGGGTGCCATCGTAGTACTGCTTCTTACAAAGCTTGATGAAGTTCTCACAGGTTTTTGGCGTCTACAAAAAAGGCAAGGTGCTCCGCTGAGGCACATGGCGGCCAGGGAAGGGTACCGAGGACCCCCAGGGCCCTTGGGCAGTGGAAGGCGGCCCCGACAGTGAGGAAGGACTTGCAAGGCCCAGCAGCCAGGCACTCGCAGGCGGCCACCTCACCCACCAGGTCGCAGTGCAGCTCCAGGTTGAGGTCACCCAAGTTGGTGTGCAGCCGCACGTAGCCCTTCTTCTTCACGAACTGGTAGCGCAGCACGTCCTCATCAATGGCAGCTGCAAGGAAAGGCCTGAGCTGCCTGCCTGCCTGCCTGCCTGCGGCCCGGAGCCCCCAGGGGCATCGGGGAGGGTGGGGCAGCGGGGCCTCACGGCTCCTCGATGTAGGGAGGGGAGGGCTGGGGGGAGGGGGGCCCGACCAGCCAAGAACAGGAGAGGAAGGGGGCTTGGGGGCAACGCCAAGGTGGGACTTGGGCTGGAGCCTGAGGTGGGGTGGCCCCAGCATGGGGAGGGCCTCCCATCACCAGGGAGCCCCCTGGACAGCCGCCCCTATCCCAAGCACAAGCCCACTTTCAAAAGGGGCCGTGCCTGGCCACTCCTGAGTTGCCCACGAGCCCACAAAGCCCAGGCGCGACAGAGCAGCGCTGAGAAGGGCATGGACGAGGGCACCCCACCCTTGGCCGCTGTTAACGCTGGTGGTGGAGACAAAGGCCACTACCTGCTTCATGCGTGGTCTCGGGAACCATGGCAGTGGAGGTGAAGGAGGCGCTGACCTTCCCGGTGGAATAGTGGGCCTGCCAAGAAACCACGGTGGCTCCTCAGCCCGAGGCCACCCCGCTGCTCAGGCCCTGCTTGGTGCCTCTCCTCCAGGAAGGTGTCCCTGACCACCACCCACAGGCACCTGCAGGGGTCTACCAAGGGGGACAGGACAGCCCAGCCCACACTGGCCTCTCCCCAAGGGCCCAGGGAGCAGGGGCACAGTGAGCCAGCAGCCCATGGGTCTCAACTGGGCTGAAGGCCTGGCTGCCAAAGCTCTCACGTTAAGTGAAACCCAGAAAAACACACCAGGCAGAGCCTGGGCATCTCTGGGGTTCAGAGCACCAAGAACTGGAGCTTCTTTTTAAATGTGTTAAGTCTCTACAGGAAAAAATAAGCCTCAATAAACGATTTTTTTCCTTCTAAACAGAAGGACAAAAAAGTTTCTTCCCATAAGAAAGAAATACACCAAAATTCTAAGAACCATCGTGTTAGAGCTGGGATTAGATCATAAACAACAAACCTTCTTCTTTTAGCACGCTTAGTTTTCTGGACAGTTCTTTAGGGGGGCACCGCAGAGGTCCCCCCTCCCAGGGTCCCCCAGCCCCAGCTCACCAGGTCCTGCCTGAATAGAGGAAGGGGGGCTTGACAAGCCAGGGTGCAAATCCTGGTGCCCTCACTGCCAACTGGGGGTCCCAGGACCAACCGTGGGCTGTGTCGGACGAGAAGGTAAGGACGGGTGCCAGGTACCCCCAGTACCACTGGCTCCCTCCCCCCAGCAGCTTGGCACCCCTGAGGTTGCTCTGGGCACCGAGTAACCAGCTTCGCAGGGCAGTGACTCTGCCCATACCCCAGGCAGCTGTGGGGCGAGGAACCACTGAAGCTACCGGGCAGCTGTCCACCTAGCACATCTGCTCCGGGCCGGCCACACCTGTCCGTGGCCCCAGATTTGCCGGGCCAGCCTCAGTGCAGCCCCATCCCCAGGAGTGCCCCAAGGGGCAAAGAGGGCAGCGGCAAGGCCTGCTGCCTACTCACAGCGTTCAACCTGTCCACCTTTGTCTTCTCGGGGACCTTCATGGTGGCCGCCAGCATCTCGTCCCCTTTGAACTCCTTGTAGAGCTCCTGCAGCGTCTCTCGGGTCTCCGTGTTCGTGTTTTTCAAATAATAAGATGGGTCCTGCTTGGCCTTTTCTTCATCTACAAAACAGCACAGTCGCCCTGAGCAGCCGAGACCCAGCAGCATCCCCAGATGTTGTGACGGGGACAGGAGGCCAGAGCCACTGAGCCCCGGCCGGGAAATGAGTCTGAAGTGACCAGAGCTTCTGTCACAGTCACAGCCTCCTGGTCACAACAACCCAGGGAGGACCCAGTGGGGGAAGAAAGAGCGAGGCCACTGCCCTGTCCCCAGACCGGCCCCAGCCCCAGGGGTCACAACCTCGCATCACAGGACCCCTGGCCACGAGAAGTCACCACCCTTCATGGGACCTCCATACCCACCCAGCGGCGGGCACGAATGGCCCATCCCTGTGGTGGGACACAATCTCTGAGGAGAAGGCCCATCCAGGCCCCCGAACACATGGGAAAGAAAGCAGCTCTGAGAGACCTAGAGCCAAGTCCTGATGGTGCGGGGGTGGCAGGGAGATGGCCAGGCCGGGCACCATGGTGATGGCCCGGCTGGCACTGACATGTCTGGCCCCCGATGGCAGGCATGGGCCAGGGTGGTCTGCCAACCCCAGCACAGAACAATGGAGCGTGGGCTCAGGAAATGCAAGATCTGTGAAAACCTGGGTGAGACTCCCAGACACTCAAGCCCCAGGGAGGTAGGGGCTTCACCCAGGAGCACAGGCTCTTCTACCTAAGTCCCTGGCACCCGGGCCAGCCCTGGCCATACATACCTGGGTCTATTATTTTCATGTTATTCTTAACATGAAAGAAGTTGGAGACATTGAATTTGTCCAAACTGGTGGGGTCCTATGGCAAAAAGAACACATGTGGCAGTGAGCCTGGCACCACAGCCAGACCCATCCTGGGCCGTGTGGCTGCTGGGCAGCAAAGGACGGGTGGACCGGCAGAGGGACCAGGCTGGAGGGGAGAGGCTGGGGGCTGCATGGGCATTGCAGGTCAGCAGGGACTGTGCCCTGTGCAGGGTGACGAGCAGGGGTGGGGCAGGGACAGTGGCACAGATGGCGGCTCAGCCAGCTGCGTCCCCTTCTCCCCGCACACAGCCGAGCACCCTTGGCTGTTAGCGTGGGACGTGGGGTGCCCACCTCCAGGCCTCCTGCAGGCCGCCCCCCTTCAGCCCGGCTGCCAGACTGACCCCACGGTCTGCTCTGGGGACAGCGAGCCCATCACTGGGGAGAGCCATGCACCGGCCTCTGATTAGAACGGGATGAGCCACACAGGAGGATCTAGACACCCTGATTTTCTAGGGCCGGGTTCTCATGAACTCACTCGGGGCTCTGACACCTACAGGCACACCCTACACTCGCCCCTGGGTCCTGAGCACACCAGCCCCAGCCCTCAGGCCTGCAACGGGGCTGCTGGGACATGGAGGTGGCTCTGGGGGCAGAGACGAGGGCCCTGACATGGCAGGGGCGGCCTCAGAGGGGAGCAGTGAGCCCCGGACTGAGCAGGCTGCCTGTGTGGAGGCCCAGGGTGACTGAGGGCAGGGAGGGTGGGAGGGGCTCTGCCAACGGCCGGGACAGCTGGGAGCTACACAGGCAGGGGGCTGCGAGACCACTGAGGCAGGAGGAGCCAAGGTCCTGGGCGGGTGGTCCCTGGGCAGGCAGGGAAGGGGACACCCACCTGTAGGGTGATGATGTCCTGCCGGGAGAAGGGCTCGTCGGTCAGCAGGTCTCGGAAGTTCTTGGCCTTGATGTTTAGCTGCTCCACCGCCTAAAGCCAGGAGAAAGTCCGCTGTCATGTTGCCTGCCCCCCGACCTGGCAGCCCAGAGCCCACCCAGAGGTAGGGAAAGGACCAAGTGGGGGAGACAAGTATGTGCCACCAAGGGGCGGGGCTTCCTGCGCCCCAGACAGGTTGCTGTTGTCACACATCTGTCTCCCAATGAGCCACCCGAATCCATGACCCCAGAGCCCCGCGGGGCCAACCTCCATGGATGGGCATGAAAAAGGCTTAGGGAGGGTTTCCCGCATCATGGGGCCACAGCCCTGCCATCTGCACCCAGCCCAAAGCAGGCCCAGAGCAGGACGGGTGTGGAAATCGGGACCCCCCCCCCCCACAACATGTGATCCCCTGGGGCGGCACTAGGAACTGAGGTCCCTCCAAGGTCTTTGCCGATGCCTGTGGGGGGCACCAGGGAACAAGGACCTGCTCAGTGGGCAGAACTGCCCCGGTCCAGTCTGGAGGACACGAGCAGGCCCTGCCATCTCCTGGATGCGCCGGTGGCTCTCACCCCATGAGCCGGCCTGGGGCTCCCCAAGGACCCACCTCGTGGGCGTAGACGTTGCCAGTGGTCCTGATGGCCACGATGTGGCTGTTGTTGGTGAAGACGGTGAACAGCACAGGGCAGTGGTACTTCCCTGGAGAGGAGGCACACACCCAAGGTCAGAGAGCCAAGGTCAGAGAGCCAAGGTCAGAGAGCAGGAGAGGCGGAATCCTGCGTCAGCACAACTAGGGCGACCCGAGGGACAGCCCACAGCTCAAGCTCCTCCTCCAAGAGCATGAATTCCCATTCATCCCGCAAGACCCAACCCCTGCAGGGTCTTCCTCAGCAAAGTCGGCCTTGTCAGCCCCCAGCCCACCTGGCCTCCCTCTCCACCTCGGGCATCCGTCACCCTTGCCCACCCACCAGTAGCCCATCCTTCAGACCCTGCCTCGTCCCCGTACCTCCTGCGTCCCTCGCCTGGGTTACTGCAACCAGCCCCGGCTGCCCTCCGTGCCCTGCCCCATCCCACCAACACCCGCCCACAGCCAGGGAGCCTGTTCAAGTCCCAGCAAGAACACTGCAGAAAGGGGAACACTTAGAGATGAAAGACCTTGAGTTGTATGGACTCTAAAAATCCTGATTTCAAAACTACAAAAAATAATTATGAGAGCATTCTGGAAACTTGACCACTGGCTGGACAGTCAATGATACTACGGCATTCCTACTAACTTTTTAGATGTGACAACGGTATTGTGGTTATTATTTCTTAAATCTTTAGCTTTTAGAGATGCACACTGAAGTACTTAAGCACAAGATAGTATGATGTCAAGGATCTGCTTAAAATCACCTGAGTAGGTGCAGAATGCGAGCATAAGTAAAATCAGACACGTTGACAATGGATGGGAGCTGAAGCTGGGGATGGATATGGGGGAGTCACACAGTAATTCTACTTTCTCTTTTTTTGGTCACACCACGGGATCCTAGTTCCCAGACCAGAGATCAAACCTGGGCCCCCCACAGTGGAAGTGCAGAGTCCCAACCACTGGACTGCCAGGGAAGTCCTGAATTCTCTCTACTTTCACATCCCTGAAAATGTCAACTTGGGACTTCCCTGGTGGCACAGTGGTTAAGAATCCGCCTGCCAATGCAGGGGACACAGGTTCGAGCTCTGGTCCAGGAAGATCCCACATGCCGTGAAGCAACTAAGCCCGTGTGCCACAACTAGTGAGCCTGTGCTCTAGAGCCTGTGAGCCACAACTACTGAGCCCACATGCCACAACTACTGAAGCCCACACACCTAGAGCCCATGCTCTGCAACAGGAGAAGCCACCGCAATGAGAAGCACGCCCACCGCAATGAAGAGTAGCCCCTGCTTGCTGCAACTAGAGAAAGCCCACATGCAGCAATGAAGACCCAATGCAGCCAAGAACAAATTAATTAACAAAAAAAAATAGAAAGAAAATAAATGATGCTGTCTTTAAAAAAAAAAAGAGGACTTCCCTGGTGGCACAGTGGTTAAGAATCTACCTGCCAATGCAGGGGACATGGGTTCAATCCCTGGTCTAGGAAGATCCCACATGCCACGGAGCAACTAAGCCCGTGTGCCACAACTGCTGAGCCTGCGCTCTAGAGCCCGCAAGCCACAACTACTAATCCTGCATGCCACAACTACTGAAGCCCACGCGCCTAGAGCCCATGTTCTGCAACAAGAAAAGCCTGAACACTGCAACGAAGAGCGGCCCCTGCTCGCCGCAACTAGAGAAAGCCCACGCGCAGCAACGAAGACCCAACGCAGCCAAAAATAATTAATTAAAAAAAAAATTTTAATTAAAAGACAAAACAAAGCCAAAAAAAGGCAATCTCTAGATCAAATTTAGTAAATTTTTTTTTTTAGTAAAAATTTTAAAAAAGGCAAAGTTAGGTCAGATCTTTCTTGCTGTAATCTCTGAGTTCTCCTGTGGCCACCCGAGCCCCACATGACTGCTCTGCACCCCATCCCACCTGACTCTGGACCACAGACCCTGCTTCCCGCTCCGCTCACCCTGATGCAGCAACACTGGACTCCTGGCTGTGCCTCGGGGCCTTTGCACAGGCTGAGCCCGTTGCCTGGAATGGTCTCTCCACATCCCCACAGGGCTCCCCTCCCCTGCCCTTCCTCCCCCTCCCCCCAGATTTATACTCAAACCCTGTCAGCGAGTCGTCCTGTGACCCTCTCTCACCCTGCTTTACCTCTGACCTGTTACATGCAGCACCTGACGCACTACAGTGATCTCATTTCCAATTTCCTCCCTCCCTTTTGTTCCGGGAGAGACCCGGCCTGTCTTGGTCTTCACACACAGCAGGCGCTCAGTAAACACTTGTGAAGGAGACACACCGAGGGCCTCCCCGAATCACCCGCTCAGAGCAGGGAGCCACATGGCACCCAGGGACCATCCATGGGGTGCTGTGCTCCTGGTCACCAAGGCCCGCTTGCTCGTTCACTGCCATCTGGCACCTGCTGGGAGCCAGGCCAGCCTCAGCTGCTCCAGCATCTCCCGGAACACACCCGCCCAGTGAGCCCCGACACCGACCTCAACCACAGCACCCGCACGCGCCCAGGGCACGGCGCCAGGCCCACAGAGAACCGAGAACAAGGTGGGTGTCCACGGAGGTCGCCTTGGCGCAGGCGTCTGGCCAATGAGAACAATGGAGGGTGTGGAGGAGTGCAGAGCAGGACCCCAGGCCTGGACTGGGGCTTTATGACCAGTGCCAAGTGGAAACCAGCCCAAGAGCCACCTGGCAAATCCGTCAGACCCCCCACACCCACTGCCCGGCTGCCTGCCCTGGGCCGCAGCCTGAGCAGCTTGTCTCCAGCGAAGACTGGACCAGAGCCACAGCCAGGCAGGGCCTGTCTCCCGTGGGGCCCAGCTGGACCCATAAAGGCCACCAGAGGCCCACACGGCCCAAGTGCCCTTGTGGGAAGAAGTGCCCCAAGCCGGAGGTTTCACCCCCACCCCAGCTTTAAACTATCTGGACCTGGGCTTCCCTGGTGGCGCAGTGGTTGAGAGTCCGCCTGCCGATGCAGGGGACACGGGTTCGTGCCCCGGTCCGGGAAGATCCCACGTGCCGCGGAGCAGCTGGGCCCGTGAGCCATGGCCGCTGAGCCTACGCGTCCGGAGCCTACGCGTCGGGAGCCTACGCGTTGGGAGCCTACGCGTCGGGAGCCTGTGCTCCACAACGGGAGAGGCCACAACAGTGAGAGGCCCGCATACCGCAAAAAAAAACCAACAACTATCTGGACCTTTAAGAAAAAATTATTAGCCTTTGAGAAATCAAAAGCAAGCCTCCAGCCTGATCAGAAAGGAACAAAAACTTGGTGAGAGGCGGGGGCCTCGGGTCCTGCGGGCCAATCCTAAAACTGACTGTAAAGAATTACTCACCTTCACTGTTCTTTGCAAAGTTCAGCTTGATCAGGGACCTCCCGTCCAGTTTCTGAAAAAAGCGTAATTAATAATAACAAGTAACTCACATGAAAAAGGGCAGAGGCATCTGAACAAACTTTTTGGCCAAATCAATATCTCCTCAGCTGGGCAGTGGGGACCCAGGCATTTGCCCTGCTGTTCTGCTGTGTGACGACCCAAGAAACACCAGGCACTACAACGTGGGGGAAGAGGAGTCAATACACGCAAATGCCAAGAGGGGATGGGACGGGATCCTTTCTCAAAACTTCTGGACTTCGTCTGCGGCTCACCTCTTCTCCAGGAACCTGGACAATAAAGCAAAGTCCAGCAGCTGGAGGAAAGCTGCCCAGTGGGGAGGCCTCTGTCAGAGGAAGCGAGGGGGCAGCAGGGAGACCCTGGATGGGGAGGCACAGGCCCTGCAGCAACCAAGGGCCAGCTCCAAGGGCCACGCGGAAGAGACGCCGGGCATCCTTCCGCCAGGGCCGAACCCAGTTCTGCCCCACGTCCTCCCTCCCCTGGCACAGTCCCTGCACCCAGCCCAGTGCCCACTCCCTGAGTCACCTCGGCCCTGCCTTCGTTAGCCAACCACCCCCACACACACACCTATGGACAGATGGTGGGTGCCCGCCCCAGGCACAGCCAACCCAGGGAGACCCACACGCAGCACCCTCCTCCCGGGGTCCCAGGAGGCGACAGGAGCTCACAGCAGCTGACACCACAGGGACGGTCCTCAGGGCCGCGGCGACTCTGGGCACAGGCCAGGAGGGGCACGGGCCCCACTTGAGGACGCACCACAGACTCCCTGACAGGACACCCGCAGCAGAGGTGATGGCTGGGGGCAGGCGATTGGCATGCTGTGGGGCTGGGGAGCACCCGGGGAGCGGCTGGCCACAGTAACCGAGGAGACCGAGGACAGGGGGGCCAGAGGTGGATCAGGAAACACGGGGGCCTGGGGGGCGATGGCAAAGCGCAGCCCCCACCGACAGAGGAGCGAGCCCCAGCCTCGACACAGCCGCAGCCTGATCCCAGGGGAGGCGGTGCATCCCGAAAACAAGGCTACCGCCCAGGGCCCCAGAGTACACATCCACCTCCAGAACACAGGTAACAAGCGCACAGCTGAGCAAAGACTGAACCCACGACACTTCACACGTCCGAGGCTGGTGACCAGGACCCTGCTCACACCCCTCTTCCACCTCCCTCCCTCCCCCTAGCCTCACCGCACCCGGGTCCTCTTGGGCCTCCCCAAAGACGATGACAATGACAGCCTCCACTCTCCACAGGGCCCCCAGGGTCTGTCACAGAGCTGACCAGGCCTCATCCCGGCAGACAGGGCTCTGACTACCACCCAGCCCAGCTCCCAGCTCCGCAGTGCCAGTCACCACACTGCCCGCCACTCCCCCAACGCAGGCTGGACTTCTATCAGGCTGACACCCTGGGGGAGCCAACCTGGCTTCCAGGGCCTGCAGAAGGCCCTGCCCTCCCTGCTCGCCCACCTCTAGCCCCTGCACTGCACCTCCTCAGCCTGCACCCTAGCCCAGGCTCACCCAGCACCTCTTGCACAGAAAGTACACGGCCCCTGCTGCCTCCCTGCTTCCACCCTCACTTCCCGGAGGTCTGGTCCCGACACAGCAGCCAGAGCCAGGCTTCCAAACAGGCCAGATCACAGCTCGCTACGGCTTAACCCATCTGGCCTCCAGCCCATCCAGAACGAAGCCAGGCTCCCTCCAGGGATGGCAAGACCCCCCCGATGTAACTCAGACTATCTGCCACCATCTCCCCTCGTCCCCAGGTCACAGCTTCCATAGCACTGCTCCACAGACGTCCCCAGGTCCCCCATCCTCCTCTGGTGAGCATCCCGTCCCACTCTGCTCACAGCGCCAGGCCCCATGCTGCACCCCTTTCTAAGGCTAACCCCTTTCTGTGAGTGAATGGGTGCAACCGAATAAATGTGGCAGAGGGAAGGCAAGCTGAGAAGTGAACAGAGAGCAGCAGGAGGAACGGAAAGTGGGCGCCCTGGGGCTTTACAACAAGGCATGCGGAGGGGCGGGGGGTGTCCAGCAGGGAAGTATGCTGGAACTCGACTCCAGATTCTCTCCTGCACCTGTACGTGTGACACATCAACAGCTGCTTAACCTAACTCTCCACAGAGTACACATCACAGAACGCTGGTGCCCACAAGTTACATCACCCAAAGAGACAGGTGACTCCTAGAGCTGCCGAGGGTCTAGGACACGCATCTCCCCTGACACGCCACTGATGAGAGTTTGGAACAGTGCGACTCCTCCAGGGGGCAACTTGCCAGGAGCTACCAAGCCGAAAACGCAGCCCCCAGCGTCCAGCAGTCCCAGGGGTACACCGCATGTGTGACCACCATCTGCAACAGCAGAACTCCAAATGCCCCCCCGAACTGTGCCACCACAGGAGGGCGCACGGACGCACTGACACCTCGGGGGTGGAAGCAAGGGGCAGTGGGGTCACCAATCAACTGCGTCCATGACCGAGGTAAGACAGATGCCTGCACATGTGCACACAAGTGGGGAACACTCCAGAAAGGACCGGTGTGGGTCCTCCACCACGTTCCTGTACCTGACACCTGGTGTTCACCGGCATCACCAAAGCTCCTGCACAGCCACCTACCTCTCCGTTGCTGGGGTTGGTCCCATACTTCTTAAGCCAAGGGACAATGTTCCTGAAGGGAAGAGGACAGTGCGCGTCAGCGGGAGGGCGGGTGCAGCCTGGCGACAGGGCCACAGTGCAGGGCGTCTGCCTCCAGGGGGAGCTGGGAAGGGGCTACACTCCACTTCACTTTTTGCCTCATCAGAGGAAACGGGGGAATATTTCTGGCTACATGGGCTTCAAAGTATGTTCAGGGTTTTTACTCTAGTTATGCATAAACATGGATAAATGACATTAACAGAAAAAGACGTACATACAATGAGATACTGGGCCAGAATCAAAAATCACACTTCCAGAGAATTCTGAATGACATAGGGGAAAAAAGCTCTCTTCTGAGTGAAAAATGGATCCTGAACTATCTTCTACAGTATGATCTCAAACAGGTTACCACAAATACACTCCCAGAAGAAGAGCACTACAGATATTGACAGTGCTTTCCCTGGACAATGCAATTATGGCCAATTTTCCCTTTTCCTTCGCAGTATTTTGCAAATCTTCTAAACTGAATCTGAACTATGAGACAATTACAGAAGCTGGCTTACATTGGGACATAAAACTGAGCATAAAGCTTCAAAGGGAAGGACTAGGAAATTACGCGCCTCAACTATGGCTCTGCCTTCATGAAGTGAAAGCTACTCCGCTCATTAACACTCTAACAGGTACAGGGTGCGAATTAGAGCACTAGGGACCCCCACACGGGGAGAGGCCAATGCCCCTCCAGGCAGAGGTCACAGCAGCACTGCCACCCCATGCCTGAGGCCCATCCAGGGCTCCCAAGGCTGCTGGGACCTCGGTGTGTCCAGGCTCAGCACTGCCTGGAGCCCAAACACTCCAGCTGGCCCCACAGCCCCTTCCTGAGTGGGTGTCAACAATCTCACCACATCTGTTAGTCAGAAGTCAAGGGAAAACTCACAGCAAGTCAAAGACGATGCCTTCGGGGGTGCAGACCGGGTAGACAAAAGGCTGTAGAGAGAGACTGAGGAAGGACAGGGTCACTGCTGAGCACCGCCCCCTCCCATTGCAGGAGACTCTGGGGGCGCCGGGTTACCATGGTCTGGAGGAGCCCTGCCTGCTCCTGGCTGCACAGCAGGCTCCGTTCCCGCCATGTTTCCAAGGAGTGGGTAAGTGACTCAGACAAGACCTGACGCCCGGGAGCCCTGGGTAAGTTCCAGTGCAGGGATATGGGTGTCGAAGGCCACTTCCTGCCTCGTGGAGGGTCTGCTTAGGAAAAGCAGAGCCCACAGGTGGAGGAGGATGGTATCCAGTGGACTTCCTTGAGCCAATAACCTTTTCTTCTGGCATGGGGTCTCCATCACTAGTCATCAAGAGCCCTGGCTGACCTGGCTTGTTTGTATATCAGTCACCTATGAGTTCGGTCAGCACAGGTCAGGCACCAGGACCTGGACAGCCTGGCAGCATTGGGGTCACCTCCCCGAATGCTGCCCCAGGGAGCCCTTGTGGAGAGTCCTCACCACCGCCCCCTCTGGCCCAACCTTCTACTCTAACCCAGTAGTACTGCTGGGGACTGACCAGAGCAGGACCCAACAACAAGGCAAGCTCCAAACAGCAAGACAGTGAACATGCATCTTCTCCTAACAGGGCCTGAAGGGCACATTCTCAAAGCACGTATTACCCAGAACCCAAGGTAGTTACAAAATGGGCGAGACACAGAGCAGAGACCTCTTGGAAGAACTGGGAACCAAAGATTTCCATCGAACCAATTTACAAGACTACATTTCCAGGAGGCTGATGACAAAACTGGTGGCGGTGGTGAGAAATGCAGCTGATGATGTCTGGGCCTCACTTGTTCATACTTCCTGAGCCAAGCGAAACAGGTGAAGCCCTCACTCACCATGTGGGGAGCCTCCTGGAAGCCCTGGGCAGATTCAGCGGCTGCACCCCCAGCCTCCCCTGCCCCCTCACTGCCCTGTGGTATCGGCTGACCTGCCTCACCATAGTTGTGGGATCACCAGGAGAGCTTGGTGAGCTCTCAAGGCTCACCCTGACCTATGGTATCAGAACTTTGGTCGGAGGGAGAGGAGGGCAAGATGGGGAGAATGCTGTGTAGACACGTGTGTCCAGGACAGAGCTGACCACTGCTCAAACCTGGGGAAACTCAAGCCCATGGGGACCACCAGACCTGCCCACTCCCCCAAGCCCCAATGTGTTGGGGTTCATTAGTCTAACAAGGGTGGGAAGAGACATCCAAGTGGCTGTGCAGCTGGGTCCCTCCCCGCCCCCACAGTGACCTGCATTCTCAGGGAAGGGGGAGGGGCCACAGTATCAGGACTCTCTGGGCTGCTGTTACTACTCAGACTCTGGACCAAAAGGAAAGCATGAAAGCCCTGGGCTCAGAGTCAGACCACTTCCTAGATGGGATACCTGGGAGAGGGAGCTCACTCTTCAAAGCACTGATTCTCTCAACTATAAGGCAGGCTTGATGACAGAGCCTACCTGCCTCTGTAGGTAAGAACAAGGTTAAAAGACAATGCACATAAATGGAGACACAGAACAAGCAGAAAACCATCATCATTTCTTTCCATTGCTGGGTCCCTTCTTCCAGTCCACAGAAGATCTGGGTGGGAGAACGCAGACAGAAGCTACACCTGCATCTCCAGGGATCAGATTCACTGTCAAACAGTTGAGTACCCAAGAACAATCACGAGGGAAAGGTTAAACTCTCCAAACTCTTACCTGCAGTGGTCAAAAGGTAGACGACGAAAATCTGTTTGTGCGATATCTGTGTAAAATGAAAATAAAGGACAGAAAACTTACTCTGTAAAAAATTTCACGTATGTGCTCTATCAACAAGTCAACTACGTTTTAAGAAAAAGTGCATGTAAGTCACGGGGATGAAACGCACGGCATGGGGACTGTAGTCAATGATATCTTAAAAATTGTGTGGGGGGCTTCCCTGGTGGCTCAGTGGTTAAGAATCTACCTACCAATGCAGGGGAAGCGGTTTGAGGCCTTGTCCAGGAAGATCCCACATGCCGCGGAGCAATGAAGCCCGTGCATCACAACGACTGAGCCTGCGCTCTACAGCCCGCGAGCCACAATTACTGAGCCCGTGTGCCACAACTACTGAAGCCCGTGCGCCTAGAGTCCATGCTCCTCAACAACAGAAGCCACTGCAATGAGAAGCCCACGCACTGAAACAAAGAATAGCCCCTGCTCGCCGCAACTAGAAAAAGCCCACGTGCAGCAACGAAGACCCAACACAGTCAAAAATAAATAAAATAAATAAATTTTAATAAATAAATAATAATAATAATTGTGTGTAGTGACAGACGGTAACTAGACCTATTTTGGGTTTTGTTTTGCAATGCACAGAAATATCAGACCACTGCATTGTGCACCTGGAAGTCACTCAGTGTTACAGGTCAACAATACATCGATAAAAAAATAAAAATCTGTTAAGATTAAAAAAAAAAAGAAAAAAACAAAAGAAAACGCTGATGTAAATTACCCAGTGCAAAAATTGCTGTGTACTAATACCTTTCTCTAGACAGAACCAAAACGTGGGGTACATCAAGAAAGAGCTTAGAGGAAAAAGTACATACCGCAGGTGGGTTTCTGCCACAACCCTAACTAACATCCCTGCTGTGGGGCTCCCTCTTGGCTTTGCTTTCCAAGAGGCTGGGCCAGTTTTGCTTCCACCAGTGACCATGACAGTGCTCTTTTGACTGCAGCCTTGATAGCTTTAGGTATTATTGCTCTTTGCATTTTTTTTTTTAATTTATTTATTTTTGGCTGCATTGGGTCTTTGTTGCTGCACGCGGGCTTTCTCTAGTTGCAGTGAGCAGGGGCTACTCTTTGTTGCAGTAAGCAGGCTTCTCATAGCGGTGGCTTGTCTTTGTTGCAGAGCACAGGCTCTAGGCATGTGGGCTTCAACAGTTGTGACATGTGGGGGCTCAGCAGTTGCGGCTCGTGGGCTCTAGAGCACAGGCTCAGTAGTTGTGGCACACAGGCTTAGTTGCTCCACGGCATGTGGGATCTTCCTGGACCAGGGCTCGAACCCATGTCCCTTGCATTGGCAGGCGGATTCTTAACCACTGCGCCACCAAGGAAGTCCCCGTTCTTTGTATTCTTTATTAACTTGACAGAGAAAATATTATTGTAACCTATGTTAAAAAAAATCACCAATATTAAACATTTTCTCCTATGTTTAGTGTATTTCCTCTTTTGTGAACTGTGTCCTCAACCCATTTGTCTACTATAGTTTCCATGTTCTTATTAACTGTTCATTTTTACACTTACTGCATTGTGAAGACATCATTCCTTAATTATACCCCCACACACACACCAAAAGGAACAGAAGGATTTCATGCCTTACCTGGTTTCTTGCCACCATAGAAGTGAGTGTATTCAGCACAGGTAATGTACCTGGAGAGAGAGATAATCTTACTACCACCTCTTTATAAAAAGAATAGTCTCTGGAAGTAAGAAGTTGATAACCGAAATCATTTCACTCATTTGGAAAATGCTTTTTTAACACGTACTATGTGTCAGGCACATAGTGAAAAAACAAGAGAACAAGGGGATACACAAACTAGTAAGCAAACCCAAACGGTCCTGCTCCAAAGGGCAGGGTTAACAATGAGAAGCAGCTGGCCACACGAAGACCTGGGGAGAGAGCTTTCCGGGGCAGAGGGACCAAGCCGACTAATCACGTATAAAAGCCCTGAGGCAAGGGCTTCCCTGGTGGCGCAGTGGTTGAGAGTCCGCCTGCCGATGCAGGGGACACGGGTTCGTGCCCCGGTCCGGGGGGATCCCACATGCCGCGGAGCGGCTGGGCCAGTGGGCTACGGCCGCTGAGCCTGCGCGTCCGGAGCCTGTGCTCCGCAACGGGAGGGGCCGCAGCAGTGAGAGGCCCGCGTACCGCAAAAAAAACAAACAAAAAAAAAAAACCTGAGGCAAGAAAAGCTAGTGTGTTCCCAAAGAAGGGCAAAGCCACTGAAAAAGAGTGCACATGGGGGCACGGGGCCACTGATCATGGAAACGCAGGTGGTGGTCGTATCACAAAGGGCCTCAGGGGCCGTGGGAGGACTCTGGATTTGCTTCAGGCGGGATGAAAGGACCCTGATCCAGCATAAGTCCTCAAAGCATGACTCTGGCTACTGTGTGCAGAGTCAAGCAATAGGCAGCAGAAAACCAATCTGAGGGCGACTACAAAGCTTCAAGGAGCTGGCATCAACTTCACCTGTGGGAGGACTGGTGGACGAGTGCGAAGCGGTCAATTCCTGGAAGAGCCAGCAGGACGTACTGATGGACAGGAGGCAGAGGGAGCTAAGGGAAACTCCCAGGCTTCTGACCCCCAGCGAGGAGAGAGCGGTGTGACCACTGAGATGGGAAAATGGGGGAGGAACAGGCTCAAGTGCTGAAAATCAAGAGTTGCTTCCCCGTGGGGCACACTGAATTCGAGAAGCCCATCGGATCTCCAAGTGGAGGTGTCCTAAGCAAGACTGGAGAGATCCCACCGGGCAGGATGTAAATGGAGAGGAAGCCTGGGGGAGACGTAGGAGGTCCGGAACGGGGGGAGGAGGATCCAGCAGAAGAGACCAACAAAGAAAGACCCCTGAGGTAGCCTGAAAACAAAGAGTGTGGTGTCCCAGGCACCGTACAAGGGCTTCCGAGGGAGAGAGGCGGTCAGCCGCGTCCTACGCTGCTGAGAAGCCCAACAAAACGAGGACTGAGAACTGACTGACCCCCGGATGGAGTCGCACGGAAGTTACAGGATCACGACAAGAGCAGTGCAGCGGGCAGAGCCCGACTGGAGTGGTTTCAAAGGGAAAGCAGAAAACAGCCGATCGACACAGATGTTCCTCTTCTTGTCATAAAAAAAATCAAAGAAACTCGGTGGCAGCTGGTGGTGCCAGGTGGGTTTGTTTTAATTGGAAGGTGCTGTAGCCCGTGAGCAGGCTGGGGAGCGAGAACCGCGCCCGGGGAAAGCCGGCGGGGTCAGAGCTGGCGAGCGGAGGGGCCGAGGGGACAGGACCCCGAGAGACCCGCGCCTGAGGGAGCCGCCCCGCCGGGGGACGGCGGAGGCTCCCGGGGAAGTGACGTCGAGAGGGACTCGGCACGGCGCAGAGTGCGGACAGGCCCGCTCCCGGCGGCGGCTCAACTTACATCTTGTCCTTCTGGTGCTGTCGCTTCCCCATGGCGGCGGCGGCGGCAGGACCAGCGAGCGAGGGAAAACAACGGCACACAACTCACACCGCGCCCTCTCGGCCGAGCTCCGTAACTACTTCCGGGTATCTCGGACCCGCCCCGGAAGTGGGCGGTGGGCACGCCGGGAATTGTGGTTCCTGGTGCCCAGGCGCATGGCCGGCCGGCGCAGGCGGCTCCCTGGGTCCCTGGGCTGAGCTCGCGGTTGGCTCGGCCACGTCGGGGCTGAGCTGCTTCCGCCTCGAAACCCCGTCTTCCCGGGGGCCTCTAGCTGGACCGCCTCACCCAACCGGCCCCGGCTCAACGCCATCCCCGCCCAAACCCGCCCTGGATTCTCAGGTCTTAGGCCTGGAGCCCCAAGAACCCCCAGCCTCGGCCCCATCACCGCTCCCCGCCAGGCCGAAACCTCCAAAGCGACGTACACATTCCCTGCCTGCCCACTTACCGCCCATTTGGTCCCCACCGCCTGCAGGCCTCTCTCCTGGGCGGCCCAGGGGCCGGTGGCCATGAAGCCTGAAGGTCTAAAGCCCTGATGATCCCTTCGGTCTCTTCTGACTGACCCTTCCTTCGGCTGGACCACCACGTTTGTATGCCCCGGCCGAGCCCTGGACCTCCCTCTACACTCAAGCACTGGGTGACCTTGCCCAGGCTCATGGCTTTAAACACCTGTATCCCTTGTCTCCGAACACGAAATAGCCAGCACTTCTGCCTTCTGACCTCTACCTGGGCACCGACTGAACTCAAATTTAACATGTCTGGTAAAAGCATAATTCTCCACCCCCATCTACCCCTAGTGTCCACTCTCCTCAAGGTACCACTGTCCACCCAGTCACCCCATACACCTCGATCTCAGCTCCCACAAGGGCTTATCACAATTTGTAATCCTGTACTAATTTATCTATGTACTGGCTTACCACACACACATGGATGGGACATAAGCTCCTTAAGGGCCAGGACCCCAACTGCTTGGTCTATTATCTCCAGTAGCAAGCAAGGTGCAGGGCATCCACAGGGCTCAACCGACATCTGCTAATGGCCAGCATCATTGGGCACTTTGTGAGGACTCATGTCTCACATGCAGGTTTGATTCTAAAGTCAGCGTGGGAGGTAATCAGAGTCACGTGTCTTTGAAACTCTTTAGGGAGGTGCCAAATTGGAAACTGACACACCAGCTCATTTTCCTCCCAGGAGGGAACAGACCACTGTTTCTAAACTTGCACCCAGATAAGCCTTGTGTTTAGGAGCCAGGTGTAGCAAAAACTGGTAGTCTTGCAACTCAGTGGGGTCAAGTGAGGCACAACAGGGCCACAGAGTTACTGCAGGGAGGGGCAACACACTCCCCGCGCTCAACACTCTTTCAAAGTGCACAGGACTGAGTTCCCAGGTTAGGTGCAAGTGAGGGGACTTCACTGACCTGACCACCTACTGTGTGCAGTCTCAGTCCAAAGAGCCTCAGGCTTGCGCTACCCTGACCACCTCTTGGGGTTGCAGAGAGCCCGTGGGACTGCACGGCCCCTGGGTAGCGTGGCACGAGGAAGGAACCACCAGGGGAACTTTATTCATTCTCCTGCCGTGGTCTGTACAGAAGAGGTTATGGGTCCCTCTGGTGGGGCGTGGACTCTGCGCTGCCAGGGTCATTCTCTGATTCATCTTTGGGTCTGGGCACAGGCTGGAACTTGAGCAGGACAGGCGGGGTGAAGATGGAGGCCTTCACAGATGGGGATAGCATCTCCTCGGTGCTGGCAGAACCACTACAGGCTGAGGGCCTGTTCAGGAAACACACAAGACATGGGTCCATGAGGGGGACACGGCACACAGGGCCATCAGAGGAACACACGACAAAACCCAGGCTGTGGGATGGCTCTCGATACATTACTGCTGCTGGAAATCCCTCCCATGGATGTTTGCTCAAGGCTGTTCATTGCAGCAATGTTTGTGATTGTGTAAACCTGGAGACAATCCAAACGTCCATCAGGGAACAGCTAAAAAAACCATGGTACAGGCATGCAGTGGACTATTCCACAGCTGTTTAAGGAACAAAGTTGGTCTGTACATCCCAGCAAGTAAAGACACCCCAATGGTACAGTAATGGAAAGAACAAGTAGCTGAGAAGTACGTGCAGTATGATCCTGATTTGATTTAAAAAATTAACCAATGTATTGGGACTCATATTTCATGTATTCATTTCTATACTGTGACCTTTTTTCCATAGAGTATGTTATGCTTTTGTAAACTTTTAGAAAACAATTTAAAATAACCCATTTTGGGGGATAGTGCCAAGACAGCACAGCTCACTCAGAAAGCAATACATAACAGGAGGCTAAACATTGTCCCCATTAATGAAATATTTCAACAAGCAAGGGTAGTTGAATAAATGATGCTCCGTCCACACAATGGGGTGAGTATTCTGCATCTATGATTACTGGTGAATTTCTAGGTATTTTTAATGACAGGGAAGCAACATGTTCCAGAATTGGCTGCAAAACTGCTCACAGGACGCTCCTGATTACGTGACAAACTACTACCTGTGCACGTACACTCGTGTCCATGGGGAACACCTACAGTGAAACAGGGATATGTGCCAACAATGGTTATTTCTGACCTTGGGAGTGAGAGTGATTGGTGTCTTTTTTGGGTAGTTTTCAAACTGTCTACAGTAACTAGATCCTGTTTCAGAATCTGAAAAATGGTAGTGCTTTTGAAAACTGTTCCTACCCTTTCCCTTGTAATTTCACTTCTGGAAATTCATCTTGAGATTCAGGGACAGCTTAGCACATAAAGATAGTGATGCCAGGGAATTCCCTGGCGGTCCAGTGGTTAGGACCCCACATCTCACTGCCAAGGGCCCAGGCTCAATCCCTGGTCAGGGAACTAAGACCCCACAAGCCGCGCAGCAGGTGCAAGAAGGGCATGTTGACCTTCACCCGTTTTCTCTGGAAGTGGGAGATAACATATTTATGCCCACCCACCACACGCATAGACACACACGCATGCACACACACACGCTGAGTGAGGGTACCGCACATGCTGGACGTCTGTCACACGGCCAAGGAAGCTGACCAATTTATGGTATGGTTTCATTTATATAAAATGTCCAGAACTGACAAACCTATAGCGACAGAAAGTAGGTTAGTGGCTGTCTAGGGCTGAGGGAGAGGGAGGGCCAAATAGGCAGAGGACTTTCAGGGCAGGGAAACTATTCCATACAACACTGTAATAGTGGACACATGTCATTATACATTTGTCCAAAACCATAAGATGTACGTCACCAGGAGTGACCCTAATGTGAACCACGGACTTTACATAATGACACGTCAATGTAGGTCATAGTTTGTATTAAAGGTCCCACTCTCTGGCAGATGTTGATCGCGGGGGAGGCTGTGTGGGGAGGGCAGAGGGATATGGAACTCTCTGTACTTTCAGCTCAGTTTTACTGTAAACCCTAAACTACTCTAAAAAATGAAATCTATTTGAAAATTTTAAAAAGAATGAGTACTGCTACAACATGGATGAACTGCAAAAACATTAACCAACTGAAAGGAGCCAGATAGAAAGACCACATATCTTACAATACCATTTATAGCAAACGTCCAGAACAAGCAAATCTATAGACAGAAAGTGCTGAAGAGGGGCGAGTGGAAGAGTGAGGGCTATGGGTTTCTGGGGTGAGGAAAGTGTGCTAAAATTAATCGTGGTGATGCATTCATAACTGTGAATATACCAAAGACCATAGAATTGTGTGTTTATTTATTTATTTATTTATTTATTTAATCATTTTTGGCCACACCGTGCAGCTTGCGGGATCTTAGTTCCCCAACCAGGGATGGAACCTCAGCCCCCTGCAGTGGAAGCACAGAGTCCTAACCACTGGACTGCCAAGGAAATCCCAGGAATTGTATTTGTTAAATGGGTGAATTATACCATGTGAATAATACCTCAATAAAGCTGTTTTTAAAAAAAGTCATCTGATGCAATGAAGCAGCCAATCCAAATACTCAATGATGTGGGAAATACTTGACAAAAACGGTAATAAAAAACCCATATTCAGGGGCTTCCCTGGTGGCGCAGTGGTTGAGAGTCCACCTGCTGATACAGGGGACGCGGGTTCGTGCCCCAGTCCGGGAAGATCCCACATGTTGCGGAGCGGCTGGGCCCGTGAGCCATGGCTGCTGAGCCTGTGCATCCGGAGACTGTGCTCCGCAACGGGAGAGGCCACAACAGTGAGAGGCCCGCGGACCGCAATAAAAAAAACAAACAAAAAAACCCCCATATTCAGTAAATCCCTGCTTTGCAAAACACACATGTAGATAAAGCACGGGGCTGCCCACAGCTGATTGAATCGTTCCCTTCTGTTGGCCTCTGGGCTGTTTGTTTCTGGTTTCCCACCAGCACAAACACTAGGAAGGGGAAGCAACTTTCCAGCACACCTGACGACATTAGGGTCCATCCTGGAAGTGGGAGCGACCATCACACTGAATATCCTTCCAGCCCTCATGCACGCTGCTCAGAGGCCAGACGGTTCGGGGGCACACTTACCAGGGGAAGCCAGGGCAGTGGAGCTTGTGCGCATTGTTCCTGGCCAAGTTCAAGAAGTGAAAGCCTCCAGGATTGAGGACCAAGGGGGTCAGATCGACTACGCGGCTGCAAGACAGGGCGGGGCAGGGGACACACTCAGCTCTGGGCTCCTCCAGGGCAGGGGGCGCCTCCCCAGCCTCGGGGGGTACGGGGGCTCCATACACAGGCAGATCTCTGAGCCCCAACTCCTCCCCAGGACCAAGAGGGGAAGGACCACTCAGGATTGTGGGATGGATCCACTACGAGAGGGGAGGGAATCATAGCCCAGCTGGCACACAGCAGGCTCCCCCAAACCCTCCCGTCTCATTTGCCTCGGGCCCAGGATAAATCCTCCCACCTCTTCGGGTTCGATGACAGGCCAGTCCAGTTCAATTTTGCTTCAGACCTCGAAACTTCCAATTACTCCATCTTCAGCAAACAAAAGAAACTTTAGGACAAGGGTGGGATCCTCATCGTGAAGAGAAACACCTTCTCCAAGAACTATGAGAACGATGTGCCTTCCAGTCAATCAGCAAACACATCAGGCTCATCCTCGGTGCCACCTGGAGCTTGGTGTTAGGGGGATGGAGCCCGGCGTGCGGGCTGGGAGCCAACAGAGGAGATCCCAGCCCTGCCTGGGGGACAGGTGACGGATAAGCGGGAGTTAGGAAGGGTAGGCGAGTCGGAAGAGCACTGCAGAGGCACTTAGAGGGTGGCCTGGAGAATGACACCCACGGGGAGAGGCAGGTTTCAGGCGTCCCCTGGAAGCCCCGGGATTGCACTGAGTGCACTGAGGCCAGGCAGGCGGAGCCCTGTGCCTCCCCCAGCCCAACTCTGCGAGCAGAGCAGCCCCCTTTCATCTATCTACTGCTGCCTGCAGAGGAAGTTCTGGGAACCACTGCTGTGGGCCCGGGCATCGCTGGGGTGCTTCTGAGCAGGGGGTTAGAGGCTGCCCCTCCCAGGGCCACTGACCGATGTGCTGGGCAGCGGAGGGAAGGGGCCAAAGACCCTGGGCAGAGTGTAGACAGAGGTTGACGGGGCCACCGTGGAGGCCATGGTGGTGGCAGGCACGGGGAGGTCGACCGGTCCCACAAGAGGATGGGTTCTGGTTTCTTCGGTTTTCGCTTGCTTCTCTTCTTGGCATCTGGGACAGAAGGTGTCGGTGATCACCTATCCCAAGGCCCGAACAGGTTGGGGGGGCGCCAAACACAGGCCCTCCAACAAGGAGGGAGGCAGGCCCACAAAGGGCACCACTACTGACAGGCACGAACACACGCCACCTCACTGGCCCCAAAACCGCCCCACAGGGAAACGGTACTTTTGTCTCTATCTTACGAGTGAAGTGGGAAGCTCGAACTATACAAGGCCCATGCAGGGGCCACGCCAGGCTGTCTGCCTTCCAGGACAGAATTTCACAGGAAGTGATGGAGTGTCACCGCCAAGGAGGGCTGGGCTTGGCCCGAGCAGGTTGGCCTGCCACCCACTCTCCCAGGCATGGCACAAAGCCCTGGAGCCTGCCAGCACCCCAGTGGGTTGTCCAGTCCCCAGACAGTGAGCCCACCGAATACACGCAGCCCCGGGTCATCCTGGGGGTGCGCAAAGGGTGCATGGGGAGGAAGTCTTGCAGAGGTGGGCTTGGGGAGGAACCTAAGGCCTGCACCTCCTCTCTCCTGTTCTGATGAGTCTGGGTCTTTCTACTGTTCAAAGCTGGGTCCCACCAGCAAAGTAGGAGGTAACAAGCCCCTCCTGCAGCCTCTCAGACGGCTCATCTAGAGTGAGATAAGCACTGCCAGGGAGCACTGGCTGGAGGCTGAGCACCAGCCCTGAGTCTCAGTCCAGCTCCACCACACCTGTGTGGCCTACACAGGCCGGACAACCTCCCCGGGCCTCCATTTCCTCTTCTGTAAAACAGGGATAAATAACACCACACCAGCATCTTGGGAGACCACGGTAAGAGCTACACATGCTGTGGGTCCAGCTGTTGGATGAAACGGTGCTGTGGGACCCCCCCCCCCAGATGAGCTGGGCCCCCCGATGTGAGGCGAGACAAAGAAGCCCAACACCACCATCCATCCCTGAACACGGACACTCCCAAGGACCAAATCCAAACCTCATCAAGGCTTTAGAACGACTATCCAAGAAATAACAGGCAGAGGGAGAAGAGCAAACACACCAGTGGACCCAGACAACAGATACAAACCCATCGAGTGGGTCCCCCAAAGGACAACACAGTTCTTTAGTCCATAGCATCGGGGAAAAGTGAGGGCATCCCGCGTCAAAAGGAACTTCAAAAGACGAGGCCAGAATCCCCACCTGCCACCCTGTGTGGCCACTAATGAGGTCACCTCTCATTTCACTCTCCCAGGGCCCGGGGTGTACACGAATTTGCCTCCCACCCAAACAGTATGCGGGCCTTGCCGAGTCCTGATTGACAGACCAAGCGTAGATAGCCTTCTGTGGACCACCGGGGAGATGTGAGTCAGGTCAACCAGGCCGCTCGAGCCCAGCGCGGATGGAGCCTCACCCTGGGAGTATAAGTGCACGCGGTGGATGCGCCTCTTGAGCTGCTCCAAGCGCTGGTGCATCTCCAGGGCGCCCATGCTGTTGCAACAGTTCAGCTCCCCCTGGACGGCACACGAGACCTTGGCCTGCGACGACAGCGGGAGAGGAAGGGAGGAGGAAGCTGGACGGGTGAGCCGCCTAGCCGGGGCCGCCTCCTTAAAGTCCCCTACCAGCAGCTCAAGCAGGACGGACACCGGCGCCCCGCCCCCACCTCGGAACCCCGGAGCCCCGCCCTCCCGGGCCCGCACCCAGAGGAAAGACAGGAGCCCACGCCCCTCGCACTCCGCCTGCTTGCCCTTGCGCACCACCCTCTCATCAGCGCCGGGTTGCGGTCGAGGCTAAGGAAGAGGAGGCGCAGCGCGCTCTCAGTGTAGGTCGCCGCTTGCCTCTCGAAGTCCTCCTCGGGGATGAGCTGGCAGAAGGTCACACTCTGCGGGAACTCGCTGTCGAACTCGTCCAGAACCTCCATTCTCGAGGGCTTCGGCTGCCCGGCTGCCTGGGGGCGGAGCGGCCGTCGGGGCGGGGCCCCGGACGCGCCCACTCCACCGGCCCCAGGAGGGGAGGAGGGAGACCCCCCCCCCCGAGGGCCAGAGCTCGGGTCACTATCCAGGCGGGGCCACCGGGGTCCGGGCGCGCCCATCCTACCGCCCAGGTCAGGGAGAGGAGGGGTCGGCCCCAGAGGGCCAGGCCCGGGGACGCACCGTGATCCCCTTTCCGCCGCGCCTACGCAGGATCCCTCCGCGCGCGCCGCCGCACGGACAGCTCGGGCCAGTCTCGGGAGACCGCGGGCCAATCCGCGCGAGACAGCCGCACGTGACAATGCCCGCCGCTCTGCGCATGCGCCTTCACGCTTCGACGGGGCGGACGGCGGGACGCAGCTACCCCTGGCGGAGGCCCATACCCCGGGGTCCCGCCCGTGGCCAAGCCAATTCTCACAACTTCTTTGAGGCGCTCGGCCCCCGGCCGGACTCCAGTACCTCCCATCTTGGCTGCTCCCCTCCTCCTCACCGTCTGTAGACAAGGCCCCAAGAGTTCTTTCTGCCCCCAACTCCTCTAGCCCCGGACTTTTCACGCTCTTCTGACTTCCTCTCCCGCTTCTATCCCGTCTCCTCTCCTCATGAGGGTCCTGTCTTTACCATACCTTCTTGGACATCTTACCCACTTCTTAGTCCCAACCCAGAACTGACTTTAACCCCAAGTCCCTTGAGTTACAGACCCACATCTAAGTGTCCCCAGGGGACGTTTCCTGGGCATCTCACGCTCAGCACATCCGAATTGGCATGCAGCTTCTTCCCTTCCACCCAGAAATCTGCTTCTCTTTTCCCTCTCCTACTTGGTCAGTGGCCGACCCCACCATCCACCCCTGCTGCTGATGAGGGGGTGTGCCCTGGACTGCTTAGTTCAGGTCCCCTCCTAACCCAGCCCCCTCTCCATCAGCCCTGTGATCCATGGAGTGCACCTGAGATTTTTTCACTTCCTACCACCAAACGGCCAGCCCCAGCTCTCCCCAACACAAGAGGTGGCATTCACTTCCTCTTGCTTTGATGTCACAGATCAAGATGGACACAACCAAAAAAAAAAAAAAAAGATGGACACAACCAAGGAGGGAGAAGGTATGGCCTGTGCATCTCGCCTACAGGTGCAGGCAGACTCAGATACACCTGCATCCAAATCTCTGCCACCATTCTGCCACCTGCCCCGGGCAGGTGGCCCCGGATGTGAGGCGGGGCCCATATGACTTACAAAATCAGATTTGACTTTAAAATACATAGTAGGTGCCTTTTTAAAAACAGGACAAGCATCCTCTGAGAGGTCGGGCAGACCCCTGATTAACACCCCCATCATGTTATGCTTATAATACTTTACACTTTTTCTGTTTATTTGGATTTTTAAAGTGTATTGTGCCAGGTACTGCCAAACTACATGCTCCCTGCCTTCAGGGGCTCCCTGTTTAAAGAGGGCTTCAGCCACAGGGAGAAAAATGTGATCTAACATGCTCTGGTGGAGGAACATTGGATGTCTTGGAGTCCAGGGAAGTCTTCCCATAGGAGGGGACATTTGAGCAGTGCCCTGAGTTCACAAGCCTCTCCGAGCAAGGGCAGGAGACAGCTGCATGGGGGTCTTTGGCCAATGGGTACATAATCTGCACGAGAGCAAGAGGTGGCCACCTCCAGCCATGGGCCTAAGTCAGGTGACCTTGGGATGGAGGAGCCCCAAGGGGTCAGGCCTAGGAGACAGAGGAGCATGTGTCATTTCCCCTCATCCTCCCCGGATGCCAGGGCTTCTACGCCCAGGGTGGGGGTGAAGCCAGGGTCCCTCTGTGCTCAACCATTGGTGAGGGGTACTCCCAAATGCCCATCCGGAGACCTGGGCCTCCTCTCAAGGAGACAGGCTTGAGTGGCTGTCACTGGGCACATCAAAATCTTTTGTGTCTGGTCCTGATGCTGAAGGTGACCCTGCAAGCACGCCTGTGGCCAGGCTTCTTGGCAGTTGGGCTCCACTCCCCCCGATTCCAGCTGTGAGGGTGGGCATGCCAGGCACCTCACAGTCTCTCCTGCAGGCTCAGGGCAGCACATGTCCCTGTAAGAGAACAAGTGGGCATGGTTGGAGGACGTGAGCTGCAGGCTTTGTATCCCGAGTCCACTGTCCGCCCAGCTAGTACTGCTCCTGCTGAGAACACAGGAGAACATTCTCTCCAGAGCTTGGCCCTCCCCAGGCCTTCCAGGAAGGCTGGGCCCAGGGCACCTCCACGGAGTCAAGGTTGTTGAGCTGGCTCTGAGCCAGGCCCGGGCAAACCCTCCGTGCAAAGCAATGGGCCTCTTTCTCCACAGGGCCCTGACCAAACCTCAAGCCCACAGGCTTACCTGGGAGCTGGTTGTAAAGATCCTCTTCAAACCATAGCTTTTCTGAGTCGGAGGCCTCTGCCCCTTCCCCCTGTCCAGCCATGACCCAGATGGACAGGTTGGCGGAGGATCCCCCAGCTCTGCCCTCACCTGATCCTCCGATGGAGAGTCCAGACCAGCTCCGCACCTGCGCCTTACTGCTGGTTAGTGGAGTGAGGCAGCAAGACTCCCCCCCACCTCCCGGGCACTGTGGGTGGTGGGCTGGGCCTGACCGATGCCCTTTCATCATTGCACTGCTTCCCAGTGGCCCACAGTAGTGCAACAGGGAAAGAGTGTCAGGCAGGCCTGCCAGTGCCTCTCCCAGTGGTAGGTGGGGATCTGAGACCTGGAATGCAGGCCCACTGGGGCCTGGGGCGGGGCCTCTGCCTGGGGAAAGGGTGCCCTCTGACCCCAGAGGCCCAGGCCTGGCCAGGATCTCAAGTTTCCATGGAGAAGGGATAGGAGCTGGGCAAGGGGGAGGGGAGGGCCTGCAGGTCCAGGGGCCAGGCCTGGGGAGGGAAAGTAGCAGTATGGGGGAAGGGGTCCCCAAGGCTGGTCCCCGATGCTTTGACAATATCATTGCACTGCTCCTCAAAGCACAGTAGTGCAACCTCGTCAGAGCACCTGCGGCCAGCAGGGGGGAGCCCCATCACCCCCAATACACGCAGAGCGGGAAGCCCAACCGTAGGTGGGTGGGGCTAGGGCCCCATTCCTAGACAGCAGGGCGGGGAGGGGATTTCAGCTGGGCTGCGGTCCTCGGAGTCCTCAGGACCCCAGAGGGGCCGGACCCTCCCCAGCACCCTCCAGATTGCCGTGGGGTTGCGACCCCAGACTGAGGGGGGCAGCTCCACACCCTGAGCGGGAGCGCGCCCGGGAAAGGGCGCACACACAAAGGAGAGGGGCCCGCGCTTCAACGCGGTCCGAAACCCACTCGCGCCTGGGGCGGGAGTGGATATAGCCCAACGACCCTGCGCCCTCCCACGGCCTGAGGCTCCGGGAGAAGAAGGGTGGTCCCACTCCCGGCCGACGCGCCCCTGCCGGCCCCCATCCTTGGCCTCTGGCTCTTGGCCCCCAAGTTGGGCTCCGCATTCTATCCCAACAGATTCCCTGCCCGGCGGCCCAGAGCGGAGAAGAGGAATGGGGGCTTCCCGCCCCTGTGAGGTCCCCTGCCCGGAGGGGGCGCCCGGGGTCTGGGCTGCGCCCCTCCACACCGCCCGCCGGGTAGGGCCGCCCTGCCCGCGCCCCCACCTCGGACCCAGCTACTCACGCGGCGGGACGCCCTTTCCGTCCCGGGCCGGGGCAGGACTCGGGAGGTTGCGGGGACAGGTCCCGGCGGCCGTCAGCCCGCGCTGCCCCCCAGGACCACCCCGCACCTCGTGGCGCCCTCCCGCCGCCGGCTCCATCTTTAACTCGCTGACAGGCGGCGGCCCAGCCCCCGGCTCCTTAGCATAGCGCCGCGCTCATTGGCCGGCGCCGGCGGGGGCTTCGCCTTCTGCACGCCCATTGGCTGAGGCCGGAGAGATTTCAAAATAGCCTGCGGGCCCGGATTGGCCCGGCGCGGGCAGAGGCTGAGGCTCCGCGGTTTTAACAATGAGTTCTACAAACACTTTCTCCCCATTCATAACTTATCAAAGGGAACTTTGCCCGCCTTTTCGCAGCTCTAGTCTCGGTGAGTTTTCTCGCCGCGCGAGCGAGCGCTCTTGGTAGCCCAGTCGGGGGCGCCGGCCGCGCGGCCAAGCCCGCTGGGGAGGGGGCTACGACTGGAGGAAAATGTCCGGACCCGCGGTCAAGCCTGCACCAACCGGGCCGCAGGTTGCCCCGTTTTGCAAACTGAAATTGCTCCCTGTGCCTCTCGGATGGCATGTTCGGCTGCGGTGGGCTTCCTGGCTGGGATAGCCACCTCCCCACCCAAACCCCACCGCATCGCCCGACTTGACCCAAATGAGATTTGTCTGAAGCCCAAGGGTGGGCCTGGGCTGCGGGACCTGGTCTTGGAGCCCCTGGAGGCTTGTGGATCTGTGGGAGGCACGGGGAAGGGGGCGTCGCTTGGGTCCCTGCGTGACTGCGGATAAGCATTCATTAAATGCTTTCGCAGAGCTGATGACCCGGAAGGATGTACGCGGCCCGCCTGGCCCTCATAGAGCTGCAGTGTGTGTTGGAGCGGGTGGTGCTTAGGCTACTGTGCATCTGTGCCCCCTCCTCTTTTATTCTCTCAGTCCAGTGGCTGAGAGCAAATGTTTTAGAGGCAGGCAGAGCTGGGTTTGAATCTTTAGCAACCTCGGTTGCCTCCTCTGCAAAATTAAGATAACAGTTGAACGTGCTATGCTTCGTAGGGTTGTTGCCAGGAGCAAATGAGATGCTCTGTAAATCGTTGGCCCAGTGCCTGGCACTTAGTTTTCAATAAATGAGAGCTCGGATGCTGCTGCGGTTTTAATTTTTGGTCTTGTACTGCATTCTGCCTGCAGCCCTCTCACCTGCTCCCACAGCTTTGGCCTTGATTTCCCAAGGATTTTTACATGCTGTGTACTGTTGGAGTCTGCTCTTAATTAACACTCCTCACTTTTGTATGTGTGGTGGTAGGGAGGTAACAGAGGCAGAAGTGGGTTCTTACAGCCCAGAGGGGCCAGGGGTGGATCAGAGGAATGCCCCTTAGATTTGCAGTGTGCGCCACACTTTTGGTGCCCCGCCTACACCCCCTTGGCACTCACCTCTACCAAAAGGATGTTCCCTGCTGGCACCTGCGGCTCTGCCTAAGGTCTTCATTCTGGCTGTAGAATACAGGGCAAGTGGGAAGTGCTGCAGAGTAATCCTCCCACCTGCCCAGCAGCCCTCAGCCAATGAGAGAAGATATGCTGGTTGGATAAGTACCCCCACTTTCTTGCCCCTTGGTTGGGACTTTTTTTTTTTTTTTTGCGGTACGCGGGCCTCACACTGTTGTGGCCTCTCCTGTTGTGGAGCACAGGCTCCAGACGCGCAGGCTCAGCGGCCATGGCTCACGGGCCCAGCCGCTCCGCGGCATGTGGGATCTTCCCGGACCGGGGCACGAACCCATGTCCCCTGCATCGGCAGGCGGACTCTCAACCACTGCGCCACCAGGGAAGCCCGGTTGGGACAACTTTGATGCATGTTCTACATGGAGACCCAGTGCTCCCCGGTGGGATGAAGCCCTAGTTGCCCACAGGGGTGACTTGCTCAGTAATGCAACCTTCACCAGCTGCCTTGCCTGCTCCTCTGAGCCCCACTCCTCTGCCCCAGTGTTTTCTGGGATCACTTCCCAACCATCTGCTTGCACTCCTGTCTCAGGTCAGGTGAGTGATGGGAGAGAAGTGGAGACTTGTAGACGATGCTCAAGAGGTTTGAGCAGAGCAGGACCTCATGGGGGGGGGGGGGGCAGGGGCGTAAAGGGCCTAATTATGACCCTCCTCCCCTCAGGTCTCACAATTGGCTAGAGCTTTTCTCCCACCCCCTAAGGTCAATTGATTTCTCAGAAGTAAGGTGCTCTGCTCACCCTCCTCTAAGACCCTTCCAACCAGTTGCCACCCCCAGCCTCTCCTTCGGCTCTTTCATTCTCCTGCAGGAAAGTGGCAGCTGCCCAAGCCTCTCTGACTGTAATCTCCGCCATAACCTCTAGAGGTCACCCACGCACCAGCAAAATAGCTATTACCTTCCTTTATCAGGGCCCGCCTATTTATTGCTCCTTTCTTTAAATTGCAATGCTTTGCCGGCTCAAATCGTGCCTCTTCTTCCAGGAAGCCTTCTCAGATGTCTGCAGCTGGCAGTTCTCTGTGGTTATCTTCCTTTGCAATATCTTTTGAAGTTTTGTTAGGGCCTCCGGACTTTGAAAGGTTATAGTGGGGCGTGAGATGCCACACATCTGGGCTGGCTGGGTGTGTGGGGTGCCATCTGCACCGAGAGGGATCCTGCGATGCAAATTTCCAGCAGATGAGCAGAGTCCTGACCCAGTGCTTGGTCAAAGGCAAGTGTCCAGACTGTCACAACTGCCAGTGGAGGGGTGCCAGGAGGAGGGGGTGCACCTCAAGGGATGAGGGGCTGGAGAGCTTGTGCCCATCCCAGCTGGTAGGGAGTGGGGCCTCTGCTACCTCGATGAGGCCCCAGCCCTCATCAGGAAGGTTCATGAAGCTCAGGGGCTGGAGAACTGGAGTCACTGGGGCCATTGGACCATCTGAGGGTGGAGAGGGAGCTGTGATGGCCCTGGGCAGTGTTGGGAGTGCACGGAAGAGCATCAGAGAGGTTTGGATGGGTTAAGCTGCCATCTGTGGGACAGAGGATTTGCACTGAGGAAGAGATGCTGACCTGGGCCAGCTGGCAGCTCCTGGTCGCCCCCAGGCTCACAGCAAAATGCAACCACAGGCCAATATTCTTTAATCATAAAGGCACTTGAGAACCCCTACAAACTCAAAGTCTCCCCCAAGAGTGGCCCTGCAGATGACCCACCCTGCTGCCCTCCACCCGCAGGTCCACGGCACTCAGAGTTCATCGTGGCCTGCAGAGGCCTCCACGCTGGGCTTGATGAAGATGCCTTCCATGGCCTTCCACCTATTGTGGGTGTTGGCGCTGGGCATGCCGTGCACCTCGAGCTGCCCCCGGATGGGGCTCCCGTACTGCTCGCCGGTGACCGACAGGAACACGGAAGTGCCCACGTGCTGGAAGCGCACGGCGGCCTCCCGCTCCCAGTGCTGCCCCGAGCAGCGTACCGTCCACAGGTCCAGGTCATCACCCTCGCCGTCCTCCCCAAAGGCGCTCACCTCCTGTGGGGGTGGTGGTGGTGTGGGAGGACAGTGGTCACGCATGACAAAGGGCACACTGAGTCCCCCATGGGCAATTGCCTGGCAGCTGCACTCACACCCAGGTCCTTCCCTGCACCTCTTTGAGCCTCAGCTTCCACAGCTGCAAACTGGGACACCCCCACCCCCATCCCCAGCATCCAGAAGGGCCTCCCCAACACCAGCTCTTCAAACACATGCACACCCCACCTCAGCTGCCTGGACGGTGACCAGTGGCCCCCACAGAACCAAGTCATCCCCCTCCTTCCTCCGCTGGGTTTCTCCTGTCCTAACCCCTCTGACCCTCACTCAGCATCAAGTCTACCCTTCAGGCTGACAGCCAAGGTTCTATTATCTCATCCTTTCCTTCTGATAACCTCCCCAAAGCACCCTCTGTTCCAGTACCACCTCCCACACAGTTCCAATGAACTCCGCTCACAGGCTCTTCCCCAGGCTTGGAAAGATGCCCTTCTCCTCTCTGCGGCCTGGCGGACTCCTACTCATCCTTCCAGGCCCAGCCCCAGTTCCTCCTCCCCGCGGGGTTCCCATTCCCCACCCCAACGGCCATGCGGATCCCCCTCCTGTGTCCAACTCGCCCCCAGGAGTGGAGCTATCCAGACGGACAGCTCTTCCTGTTTGTGTCCCCGCTGGGCTGAGGGCTCCAGGGGACAGGACCCTGGAGTAGTCACCTCTGCATCCCCCGAGGGGGCGCTCGGCAAACACTTCTGACTTGTAATTCCCGTTTCACCCAGGAAGCTGGGGCTCCGAGCAGATGCCGGGCCCCTCGCACACACGCCAGGGGCTCACCTGGTTGTGGGACAGCGGCGACGGGAAGTGGTGCGTGTGCAGGTTCTTGCCGGTGAGCACGTGCGTCAGCCGCACAGCCTGCCCGCAGCGCACCGGGGACCCGCGCGGACACCCGCCCTCGGAGCCGCCGCGGATCCGCCAGTAGCTGTTGGCGTCGTCAGACGCCTCCACGCCGGTCACCGACTGCTGGCCGCTGCCTGGGGGGCGACACCCCACCCCCGGGGTCGCTGTCAACGCGGGAACTCCGACCCTCGACCCGGACACCATCAGCTTTCCCGGACAACCTCAAACCTGGGATCCAACGGCTCCCCCAGCCCCCGCCCGCCTCCGGCCGCACTCCAAGTCCCTTGGCCCACAGCTCCGAACGGCATCCCGAAGACCCCCTCGAACCGCCGGCCTGTGGCCCTCGGCCCCCAACTACTCCAGCCCCTGATGACCCCCAGCCCCCTGGTCCGCAGAACCCCGACGTCAGACCCCCGCCCCGGCCCGCGCACCGGATCCGTATTTGATGTCGTGCGAGTGCAGCCGCACCCGGTGCTGCGTGTTGAGCAGCTTCAGCACCGACCCGCAGGTCACGACCCCCGCGCCGGTCTTGACGGCACAGCTGCCCGGGACCGAGATCGCCAGCAGCAGCCCCAGCAGCGCCGGGCCGGCAGCTCGGCCGCGGCCCGCGCTCCTCATCGCCCCGGCCGGGCTCCGGCAACTCGGGCCCTGGTCGCTTCCGTCTCCGCCGCCGGCCAATCCGGCTCTGACAGTGCCCGCCACGGCAGCCAATCGCCAGCCCGCACGGCGCTCCGCCTGCACTTCCATTGGGTCCGCGTGGAAAGGACCCGCCCATAGCCTTCCAGAGCAGCGGCTGGGAGGGGACTGGAGACACGAGGAGTGTTTTGATTGGTCCACGCTTCCGAGGACTCACTAATGAGTAAGCCAGGGCAGCGTCGAGCGGAGGGAGTGTGGACAGAGGCGAGGGCGACCGTCCAGCGACCGCCAGGTCCCGGGACACTCGGTTCGCCAGTTCACGAAGCCCCTTGATCCTAGACCCCCGAGCCCTCAATCATGGTCTCTCCCTTGGACCCTGGGCCCGCAGCTGCAGGGTCTTGAGGTTGCTCGACCACTAGATTATGTGGTCACAAGTGGGGCATCTCAGGTACTCAGTCACCTGGTCCTTCAGTCCCTGGACCCCGGGATTAACTAATCCCCCAGTTGCTCGGTCATTGCCCACTCTCTGACATTGAGTCACCTCAGTCCCTGGACCCTGGGGTTTCTGAATTCCCTGAGCCACTCATTGACCCCTTCCAGGGCTTCTCATGGTCCCTAGGCCACTGGGCAGCAGAGGGCAGCAGGGAGCTGTGATGTAGAGGGTAGTGGCAGGTGGTCACCAGAAAGCCCCAGAGCTGTCTTGGGAACGTGGAGCCCTGGGAGACCAAGCGACTGGGAACCAAGCCTGGGTGACTGTGTGTCCCAGGCTTGGGACTCACTGCCTTCTCAGAGGGCTGTCAGCTCAGTCGGTATAAGGGGGGAAACTTAAACCACTGTTTATTTATTCATTCGTGGAACATTCTTACATTGAATTCACTCCAGACCCATCAATTCAGCCCAGCCCAGGAACCGGCTCTGGGATATGTTACTCAATAGGCTGACCACCCGCGCACTTGGTGCACCAGCAAAGCAGGGAGAAAAATTCGTGTTTAATTAAATCATCCAGAATTTTGCATTCAGAAAATCCAGCGTAGAGCCATTTTAATTACAGCAATGGGTTATTTTTTGGTTTTCATGTCTCCCTACCCCCACCCCTGGGGCCATGGGGCTTGTGGGATCTTAGTTCCCTGACCAGGGATAGAAGCCAGGCCCCCTGCAGTGGAAGCACAGAGTCTTAACCACCTGACAGTCAGGGAAGTCCTGGTTTTCATGTTTAACATTGTCTTTATTTTGAATTCTATATGGGTCAAGGTGTCTTGATCTTTTCAGTGTTTAGAGTGTCTAATATGCTTATGGTAACTTCCCTGGTGGAGCAGTGGTTAAGAATCCGCCTGCCAACGCAGGGAACACGGGTTCAAGCCCTGGTCTGGGAAGATCCCACATGCTGAGGAGCAACTAAGTAAGTCCAGTGCACCACAACTGCTGAGCCTGCGCTCTAGAGCCCATGAGCCACAATTACTGAGCCCACATGCCACAACTACTGAAGGCCGTGCACCTAGAGCCCATGCTCTGCAACGAGAAGCCACCGCAATGAGAAGCCCGCGCAACGCAACGAAGAGTAGCTCCCACTCGACGCAACTAGAGAAAGCCCACGTGCAGCAATGAAGACCTAATGCAGCCAAAAATAAATAAATAACTGTGTGTCTGTTAAAAAAATGCTTACAGTCTGCCCTGGATTTGGCAGACCCTGCCCTTGAGGGCTAGAGTACAATCTGGGTGTGTCTTCTCGGACACACCAACAAGCATCTCGAACCTAATATGCCCCAAGAATGACTCCCCGGTCTCCCTCACACTGCTCCTCCCCCAGGCTTCCAAGTCTCAGGAACAGCACCTCATTTACAAGATGTTCAAGCCCCAAACCTGGGATTCATCTTTGATTCCTCTCTTTACCACACTCCTCACATCTACCCCAGCATGTCTTGATGGCTCTGACTCCAAAACAGATTGGAAGGCATCTCTCCTGCGTCCCCCGTCACCACCCTAATCCAAGCCACTCCATCTCCCCTTCAGATATCGACCACCCCTCCTAGAAGATTTCCCTGCTACTCGGGCCCCTCCAAGACATTCTCCACCCAGGAAAGTGATTTCTGTCTTAAAAAGCATAAATCAAGGCACTTCCCTCGTGGTCCAGTGATTAAGACTTTGCCTTCCAATGCAGGGCATGCAGGTTTGATCCCTGGTCAGGGAGCTAAGATCCCACATGCCTTGGGGCCAAAAAACCAAAACATAAAACAGAAGCGATATTGTAACAAATTCAATAAAAACTTTAAAAAAAAAAGTATAAATCAGATCATGCCAGGTGCCTGCTGAAAGCTGCCAACAGCTTCCCATTGCACTGGGAGCAGACAATGGTAAGGACACAGCGAGTAATCTCCCTGACAGGCAAAGAAAGGGTTCCAAGAGCAGCAGAGACCCCAGGGCTGGAGTCGGGAAGCCAACACGGCTCTCCCTGAGTCTCTGGAGCCTCATGGCTTCTCCTAGCTGTTCCTTTTTCCTGCTCACCTCATGGGCAGATGCTCGGGGCCCTCCACCTGGATACCACAGTTTGTCTCCAGGTTCAGATTCTCAAGAGGGGACGTGATTGACTCAACTCAGTTCCAGGCACTGCTCAAGGTGCAGTCAGCCAAGGAGGATGGAGAGGTGTTAGTCTCCAAATACATCTGCTAACAATGCCTCCCACCCCTGTGAGCACAACCTGCTCCTCTCCCCAGTCGTGGAGTCCCTTCCCCCTCCGCTTGGATCTGGGCACGCATCATAATTGGCTTTGACCACAAGAATGCTACAGAAGTGCTGTTTGGGGACTTCTGAGCACAGGCTGCCAGAGCACTCACTGGTGGTTCTTGCTTCCTCCCTCTAGGAAGCCAGCCCCTGCCCAGACAGACCCTTGAATGGCCAGGGGCAACGGGGAGAGAGATGATGTAAGGGGAGGGTCCACGAGGGATGTCCTAGCCTCAGCCCAGTCCCCAGCCGAAAGCAGCATTCCCACCCCAGCTGCTCTGGCTACACCACTGCCAGCTGAGCCCGTAGAACCCCCTCAGAATCATTACAGATGATGATTTTGTTTGAAGCCACTTAAATCTTGGTTTGTTACATGGCAACAGATGCCTGAAACAGGAGCTAAGGGGACCAGTCTCTAGCATCATGTGCCAGTGGTGCCCAAAGGGGCTGCTCCCACCCCAGGGCCTAGATGTGTGCCTCTGAGGCTGGGGTGGGGACATACACTCTTCTCCCTTGAAGACTGGGCAGCAGGACCTGGAAGCCAGAGGGTATTGGATGCACAGTAGGGCCAATCAACTGTGGCCAAGTGATATGGCAGTAATGTTCAAAGCGGCTGTTGTGGCCTCACATGGTGGCGGTGGTGGCAGTGGTGGCCTCGGAGGATAGGCATCAGCACCAAGCATGTGCTTTGAAGGATCCTTGTCACAGCAGCTCTGTGGGAAAATGGGTCCCTGACTCCCCACCTAGGACCCTGGCCCCTCTGCCAGTCAGAGGAGCAGGTCCTCCTCCCCGAATCGCGGGGTCCTCCCTGCCTGGTTCCAGAGGAAGCTCCATAGTTGCTGTGTCCTCACCTGTGGGCCACTGAGCACGGTCAGGCCGAGCCGAGCAGGTCTGGCCTCTGCGCACCTGGCGGGCTCCAGGGGAGGCATGAGAGATCCACCAGCCTCCCCGAAATGGCGGCCTGCTCAGCGAGGCTAAGCATCTTCTCTCCACCATAGGGGCAGGGTGGGGGTAGGGGTGGAGCTGCTCCCTGGGTGAAGATGCCTGAAGGGGAACAAACAGGCTGCCTGAGGAAGGCAGAGGGGAGGAGCTGGGGGCACCGGATGGCCAGAAGCTCCAGGAGAACCTTGGACGTGAGATCCTCTGAGCACAGCACCAGCCGAGCCCACAGACCCTTCAAGAAAGAGAGCTGCCTTGCCCAGGGCCTCTGCGGAAGGGATAGTCACACAGCCAGCTGGGTCAGCCAATCCATGGCTTGACCTACCAGCAGCCCCTGCGTGACCTCAGGAGCACGAGCTGAGAAATACAAATTAGGAAGACAGGGGCTTCCCTGGTGGCGCAGTGGCTGAGAGTCCGCCTGCCAATGCAGGGGACACGGGTTCGTGCCCCAGTCCGGGAGGATCCCACATGCCGCGGAGTGGCTGGGCCCGTGAGCCATGGCCGCTGAGCCTGTGCATCCGGAGCCTGTGCTCCGCAACGGGAGAGGCCACAACAGTGAGAGGCATGCGTACAACAACAAAAATTAGGAAGACAGGTAGTGGTGGGAGCATCAGGAGAGGGAGGATACGCCCTGGCAGAGGAGGAGCCCTAGGGAAGTGGGAGTGTGATGCACAGGGGCTGTGAGGGTGGGGACCATGAGTCCTAAGAGGCTTGAAGAGGCAGGAAGGTGCAGACTGGAGTGCAGAAGAGCCAGCAGCAGAGCCCAGGAGGTCACGGGGCTCAGGGCACCGGCAGCTGCCGTGGAGGCCTGGCCCAGCTCTCCAGAGATGCTCCCCGGGGGCAGGTGGTCAGAAGGATGGCTGAGATCTCTGACAGGAAAACCGTGTTTCATCAACACAAGCTTTATTTCTCCCGTTGGCTCCCCTGAGAGGCTCAGCAGAGCTCCTCGTGGGCACCAGCTGCTCTGACCTCTGCTCAGGGTGGGATGGCTGTGAGGGCAGTGGCCGCTGGGGTGGAAGGAGTGGGGCATGGAGCACTCGGTGCACTTCAGGGGCCCCATGGGCAGTCACCATGGCCCACACCTGAGCCTGCCGCCGTGGCACTGACCACAGCCTCCTCTTGAGGCTCCAGGGAGCTCTGGGGTTCGCCCTCATCTCCAAAGTCATCCTCGTCCTCTTCCTCCTCCTCTCCATCCTCCTCCTTGTCCTCCTCCTCCTCCTCGATGCTCTGGTGGCCCTCCACGTCCATTGTCTGGTCGGACTGATGGGACGCCACGCCAGTGTTGGCGGGGGACAGGAACAGCTTGGGCTCTGGCGGTCTGGCGGGCTCCTGCTCCGCGGCTGCCGGGCGCTCCTGTGAGGCAAGTAGCCGGGGTCCCGGGGACCTCATGTTGAGGGAGGACCCTGTGGGCTTGTCCTGGACCCTGTGGGTCCTGGCGGACAGCGCGGTGGGTGTCTGCATGCTGCGCTGGGGGGTGCTGTGCTGCGAGGTGTGCCGGGAAGGGGGCCGGGATGCCCGCTGGGGTGACCGCTGGCTAAACTCGGCCTCCTCCAGCCTGCGCAGCAGGCAGCTCCAGTCGATTGTGGAGGACAGACGGATGCGCGAGCCCTTCACCTTCCTGAAGCCCAGGAAGAGGTCCAGGAGTGCCTCAGTGATGGGGAAGGAGATGAAGCCCAGCTGCCCAGTGAGGTTCTTCTCAAACCTGTACTTGCAGGCAAGCAAGGACACAGCCTGGCCCTTCAGGTAGTCAACGAGCTCCTCGTGCCGGGGGTTGGAGAGGCGGGACATGGTGGTGGACTTGGACAGGATGGAGGGCAGCGTCTTCTTCTTGGTGAATTTGTAATTGGGGCTCTGTGTGGCAGCAGGGAGGGAAAGGGAGACACGTCATCCACTTCTGCCTGCCACCCTGGGTGCCCTCCCCCCCAGAGCATCCTCCGCGTCACCCACGCGGCGCCACGCTCAGTCCACTCAGGGTGCGGCCTCACCACATCTGCTCTGCTGGCCCGATGGAAAGCTGAGCTGGGGTCCTGCGTGCTGGCCCACCGCCTACTTACCACCCTGTTATCATGCCAGCCACACCAGTCAGGCCTGGGACAAGGCCAGTGACATCAGTCACTGTATCAGCCAAAAGGGAGCCTGCACAACCCTCGCCTAGGCCAGGGTTCAGAGGAGGGAAGCACGCCTAGGCCTTGATGGGTGAAAGGAGGGTCAGGGGCCACACTGGGGAGCCACCAGGGTTAAGCCACCAAGTCCTCTCCGCACCCTTCCCAAGCAACTCCCTCTCGGCGGGGCAGACACACTGGAGAGTCCTGTCCTGGGCAGCAGGACCAGAGGGGGCTAGACCGCAGACACAGGGCCCTACTCTGGGCTCAGACCACTGTCCACAAGGGACAGGACCCTCCTCACATGGGAGGGCCTCTGAGATTCACATGCAAACGTTAAAAGAATACCCAGAATAAAAAATAGTCTTTATTCATCTTTGACAACATGTGGTAGTAGCTAGGCCAGGATTCCTGGTCCCCTCATCAGCTCATCCCCTACTCAGGTGGTTTTCACAAGGGCAGGGCAAGAGACCTGGACCCTGGGCGCCTGCTAGTGACAGTGGCCGCTAGGAGCGGTGGCGGTAGGAGCCCTTCCAGTGCAAACCCGCCCCTAAGAACCCTGGACCCAACCTTGAGGAGGTCACCTCCGGATACGGCACAACAGGAGATGGCAAGAAGCCCCTTACCACGGAGGTGTGGGGTGAGAACCTGGGGAGGCGGTGGGAGGAGGATGGGAGGGAGGAGGCCAGCGGAGCTGAGACCGGGGTGGTGACATGGGTCTGTCGTGAGGGCACTTTCACCACAATCCCGGTGGCGGGCAGGGTAAGGTGCAGGTTCCACCAGGGCTGGGCCCTCTGCCTGGAGCTCAGGGGCCCAGAAGTGGGCATGGGTAGTCTCTGTACTTTGGGGTCCTGGTCAAGCCCCTCCTGCCTGGGGTGGGGTGAAGGGACCTTGGGCTCTTCTGTGGGTGTCACCTCAAGGCAGAACCTGGTGGCCACTTGGGTGCTAGACACCGGGGAGCCACCTTCCTTGGACTTGCCGCGTCCCCTGTACTTGATGCTCTTTCTGTGCTCCATCCTGGGGCTGGAGGTTGTGGTGGGCAGCAAATCGTAGGGCTCCTCCCCATCAGTGGGTGTGGCCAGCTTGGAGCTGGACTCTGGGGAGGGCTCCCCTTCTGACGGGAAGAGAGGGCAACTGTCTCTGTGGCAGGCACCACTGAGCTTGTCCACAGCCTGGCTGACCACGTCCTGCAGAGCGGGGAACAGGTGGTGCTCAGCCAGGAAGTCCAGGGTCCGATGGGGCTCTCGGAGCGCACAGTAGCCGGGCAGGTCAAAGGACCCTGGCTGGCTCAGCAAGGACTTCATCTTCTTGTTCAGCTCTCGCTTGAGGAAGATCAGCTCCCGCTTGAGGAAGATCAGCTCCCGCTCTGCTGGTCCCAGCTCCCACGCTTTGGGCGTGCCTGAGCTCGAGCCCAGCAGGCCTGAGAACCAGGACAGGGGCTGCTCTAGGGTCCACTGGCTGCTGGTCTGGCTGCCCAGTGAGTCCCATGGCAGGGAGTCCCCGTGGGGGCAGGACTGCCCCTGGCCTTTCTGCAGAGAGAGGAGGACTCTCAGAGGCGTCCAGGGGCAGCCAAGCCAGGCCTGGCCCTGAGCTCTGGGCTGGGGTCCACCCCCGCCCCACCTGGGCTGCAGCCCCAGACCTCACCCCTCTGTTCTCCAGCTGCAGTAGCCGTTTGAGGTTCTTCTCCAGCAGGAGTTTGTCCTTCATGGGTGGCAGTGCACCTAAGCTGCGGGCACTCAGGTCGCTGTCCCAGCTATGGGAGCCCGGCCAGTTGGCCGTGAAGCTGCTGTGGGAGTCGGACATGGAGCTGGAGCAGGACGGGTAATTGTTGGGGCGCCCCATGCAGAGGCTCGGCCGGGTGCAGTGCTGGTGCACGGTACTGACGATGGGCCGGGCCCGCGCCTGACGCCCACCCCTTGGCACCTCCATCGGGTCCTCCACCTCCACCAGCGGCACCCCAGCCTCTGTCATTACGGTGGCCATGAGCTCAGTTGCCTCCTCCACCACCGTCTGCAGGCTGTCCAGCACCTGACCCTCGACAAGGAAATCCAGGAAGCTCCTAAAGGGTCGAGGGCCCTTGGGGTTTCGGCGGTGGCTGCGGAGCCCTGAACTGCCTGAGGGGCCGTGCGTCGAAGTGGGGTGTGGTGTGTGGCCCAGCTTGGAGGCTTGCCCCATTTCCGGGAACAGTGACTTCTTAGGTGGCTGGACCTGAGCAGACAGGCATATCACAGTGGGCAGTGATGCCCCATGGGGGGAGGGGTCCCCTGGGGTCCTCCTAAGGCACCAGGAACTGGGTAGGAAGTGGCCAGTGGAAGAAACTGTTTTTCCTTTTTTTTTGGCCGTGCCACGCAGCATGCAGGATCTTAGTTCCCCAACCAGGGATTGAACCCGTGCCCCCTGCAGTGGAAGCGTGGAGTCTTAACAACTGGACTAGGGAAGTCCCAGGAACTAGGTTTTGGAGCCAGGCAGCCCTGGATTTGGACCCTGGCTCTGCCAGCTTCAGGCCATGTGACTGTGGGCACGAAGGCCCCTCTTGAGGTCCAACTTCCTCTCTTGTAAAGTGGGGATCTGTTCAGGGTTGCCCTGAAGCCTCCCTGACACGTACAGTTCACATACCCAAGACCTGGCTGGGGAGTCTGAAAGCCCACTTCTGCCCTCACCCAGGACATGAATCACAAAACCCCTTGAGCCCCGTCCCCACTGCTGGTCTGTACAGACTACCTGTGGTCCTGAGCCCTGTGCGCCCCATGGCTGCTTCTGCCCCTCGAGCCGTAGGCCCCAAGTAGACTCTATGCTCCCACTCTGGGGTTCTAGTCCACCATGCCCCTCCCAATCCGAGATCAGGGGACACAGGGAATGAGACGGAGACCGAGGTGACTAGGTAGGGCCCAGCAGGGGTAACTAGGAGTGGTCAAGGCAACAGGTCACTAACAGGTCCAGAGAGGACATCAGTAGGAAGTGAGAAAGGGGGCTGTGATCTGGGGCACCAGAACTGGTGAGGAACATGTTGAAGGCTCAGAGTTGGGCCCTGCTGGGCACACTTACCCGGGCCACGCAGGTGGTGTGGCCAGCCTCGTCGTCCGCCAAGTATCCCGAATGGTGGCGACAGCTGGTCATGGTGCAGGTGGCCGGGTCCACTGCCCTCTTCCTCTCTCGTTGGTTCCGCGATGCAGCCGCAGATTCCTCTCTGAACCGGTCGGGGAGATGGTGTGAGGGTGCCCCCAGCCCTCCGTGGGTCTGCGTCTCCCTCCGTCCGTGGGCCGCTGGTCCCTGGCTCCCCGCACCCCACGTCCTTCACATGTCTGGCCGGTCTTCTGCTCGGAGCCCCGTGGGCGTCTCAGCACCGTCCGTGTCCAGAGTCGTCGGGGCTGGGGCCCCCGAGGGAGTGCGCATCCAGTCTCCGTCCATCTCTGGGCCCAGTGGGTCCGCCCTCCGTCCACCTGGCCCTGGTGCCCTGGCCCCGGGAGACCCGCTCACCAAGTCCGCACCCGCTGGGCACACGCTCCAGTGCGATCCGCGACGGGATCTTGGCGTCAGCGCCGCTCTGGGCCGCTGGCGGGCCTGCTTATTTGCATGCCGCGTCCTGATTGGCTCGCGCCGCGCCGTTCGCCGCCCGCTCCCACGGCACAATAGTTGGGGCGGGGCCCACGCGGCTCCTCCCCCACTTTGCCGCTTTTGCCCCGCCCACATTCGCAGAGGGAGTGGGCGGCCGTCGCTGCTGCTGACCGGCTCGGTCCGGCCTGGAGTGGAAGCTAAGGGACAAAGCCACGGCCTGTCCCGGTGACACAAGCACCTTCCTCGGCTCCCCTCTTGGTCGCTGTATTGTCCTTGGCTCCTGCTCGCGGACTGCTCCTTTCCAGGGTCCTCCCCTCGCCCAGTGTGGACACCCCAGGGTCTGTCCCCAGCGCAGTGGGAGGCGTCCCGGCTCTAAGTCATAGACGAGCTTTGCTCTTTCCTGCCGGTGTGACTCAACTTCTTTAATCACCTGCTCCTTCTCTGTAAGTGGAGCTGAGCGTCCTTCCACATGGGTTTGGAGAGTACATCAAATCTTCCTACAACACACCCGCACCCTGATAAGACCCTGTAAATCTTTACCTCCTCTCCCTCCTTTCCCTCTCTGTCCCGGAGGCCTTCCTAATGCAACCCCCCCCCCCCAGGTGTCACCTCCTCGGAGAAGCCTTCCCAGAGGGCCTGTCCCCCCAACAGAATTACAGCACACGCCATCCCAGACTCTGCCACACCGTGTTGTTACTTGACTGTCAGATCGCGCTCCTTGGAGATAGGAACTGCGGTGCTCACCCCTAACCCCTAATCTAATACCAGTAGGTGCTCAATAAATGTGAATTTCCTCCTACCAGCAGCGGACCCTCAGGGCCTCTGGCCTTTCCAGGACCAGCTTCCCAGTGGCTGAGATCCCACACTTTTATCACCACTATTGAACACAATAGTCCTTATGCCAAAAACTTGGTGAAGGGCTCTTTGAGGCCTCCAATTCTTACGTCCCCACGGAGGTGGGTATTATCTGTTATTTTCCAGTTCGGCTCTGTCCTCTTGGCCCCTGACCAGGGGGCCATCAGGGCATAGAGGAGCAGAGCAGACCAGAGGCAGGCCAGAGCTCCGGAGGTCAGTCCCAGCTCCACTGCTCCCCACAGAGTCACACAGGGCAAGACACTACCCCTTCCAACCTCAGTTTCCTCATCTGTAAAACAGGAATGACATGAACAACCTCATAGGCTGGATACAAATACTGTACTTTCCACTGGGAAAATCAAGACAGCCACATCACAATGAAAACCCTGGCTGTCAACCATGGTGATTATTTGTAAAGTCATTGGTAAGGAAAGCTTTTCTAGATCACAGAGGAAAAAAAGAGGTCATGAGTGTAAAAGTTGTAGCCTGGCACAGAGCTCAAGAGATGGAAGCTGGGACTCATGCTTTCTGAAACAAAGCCATTGGTGTACATACTTTCTTTCATGTTCTTATTGTTCAGAGCTTTTACAAATCAAGAAGAAGCCTCAACTTCGAAAATCAGCAAGACAAGTAAGCAATTTGAAAAAGAAGAAATACAAATAGCTAATAACATGAAAAAGTTCAGTCACTATCAAAAAAATGAAACACTACAAGAATGAGATAACACTGATGTGATCATTGTCTTCTCAAAACAACACAAAAAAGTTTGTGGTGAAGGAGCAGAAAACTTGGGTGTATTTATTTGCTTAGAGAAAATACCGGGAGACAGTACGCGGAAAGTGAACCGTGGTGATCTTGGGGGAGGGTAAGAGATTTTTTTTTCTTCAGGTTTATTTTTCCGTTTTTCATATTGAACATTTCTGCAGTCACTGCAAGTTTCGCGTTGCCATAAACCGGGCCGCGGTCCGGGTGGGGCGGGGCACTTTGGGTGGCTGGCGGTTGCAGGGATCCCCGGAACCAGCAGGTGGCGAGAACAAAGGCTAAAGCGCGGGCGCGCCGGGCGCGTGCGTCGGGGCGGGGCCTCGGGCCGCGTCTGGGGCGGGGCCTGGACTGTCCGGCCCTAGTCCCACGGGCCCGAACAGCTGGTGGAGGGACCATGGCCCGGCCCCGTGTGCGGCTGGTGGTCACGGCAGATGACTTTGGTTACTGCCCGCGGCGCGACGAGGGCATTGTAGAAGCCTTCCTGGCGGGAGCTGTGACCAGCGTGTCCCTGCTGGTCAACGGCGCGGCCGCCGAGAGCGCGGCTGAGCTGGCCCGCAGGTGAGCAGCGGCCCCCTGCAGGGTCCGGGCGGGTTTGGGGGCCGCCACCCCGCACCTCCGGTGCTCCCGCTCGCGCTCCGCCCGCAGGCACCGAATCCCCACGGGCCTGCACGCCAACCTATCCGAGGGCCGCCCCGTGGGCCCGGCCCGCCACGGCGCCTCGTCGCTGCTCGGCCCCGAAGGCTTCTTCCTCGGCAAGATGGGATTCCGGGAGGCGGTGGCCGCCGGAGAGGTGGTCTTGCCCCAGGTGCGGAGGTGCGGCTTCAGGAAGATGCTCGTGGTGACTCCCCCAAAGCTCCGCCCCGAGGGTACCGTGCGCAGAATTGGGCTCTGGATGCCTAACTGGTTCAAACACAGGGGCGATCACAGGGGACCACATGGACGGGGTCCTTCTGGGTAGCTGCTTCCGGACGTTCTGTGTGCCGATCACCTTCTTACTTCAGGTTCGAGGAGAGCTGGAGGCCCAGCTGAGCCGTTTCCGGGAATTACTGGGCAGGGACCCTACTCACGTGGACGGGCACCAGCACGTGCACGTGCTCCCAGGTGCGTGGGTTGGTGTTCCCAGGCCGGGGTGGGGGGCTGCTGCACGTGCCTCTCCCTGACTCTGCCCCGCCCGCAGGAGTGTGCCAGGTGTTCGCCGAGGCGCTGCAGGCCTGCGGGGTGCGCTTCACTAGGCTGCCGATGGAGCGCGGGGTGGGCGGCTGCGCTTGGCTCGAGGCCCCAGCGCGCGCCTTCGCCTGCGCAGTGGAGCAAGACGCCCGCGCCGCCATGGGCCCCTTTGCCCGCCACGGCCTGCGGTAAGGCCCCCTGCCCCCTGCCGGGCCCAGGTCCCAGTGTGTCCAGCTGGCCGTTCACCTTGGCCAGCTGTGTCCGTTTCTCATCCTCGACTGGTGGTGTCCCCACCCCAGATCCGTCCCGCCCACGGCCTACCCCTGCCCATTGCGGCCTGCAGCCGTGCCACTGATGCCCCGGCATCTACAGGTGGACCGATGTCTTCGTGGGCCTGAGCACCTGCGGCCGGCACATGTCCGCTCACCACGTGTCAGGGGCACTGGCTAGGGCCCTGGAGGGTATACCCACTGGACGCGCAGTGACAGCCGAGCTGATGGCACACCCCGGCTATCCGAGTGTGCCTCCGGCTGGGGGCAGCAGTGAGGGTCCTGATGCCTTTTCCTGCTCCTGGGAGCGCCTACACGAGCTGCGTGTCCTCACAGCACCGGTGCTGTGGGCTCAGCTTGCCCAGGACGGCGTGCAGCTCTGCACCCTCCACGAGCTAGACTCCAAGAGGCCCGGAGAGGGGACCCCCAGCGAAGCCACTCTGGAAACCTTTCTGGAGCCCTCCCCACTGTGACCCTCCCCGGCAGACAGCCAAGCATTAACGTCCCTTGGTGCCCAGGAAGGGAACTGGGTCCCAGAGCAGGCTGTGACTTCCCGGGCTGGATGCTGCCACCTCTGTGCCCAGGTCCTCATGGTTCAGAGTGGCGGCAGAGCTTCTGCAAGCCCTCTGGCTGCAGGAGGCAGCCGTGATCTCTGGGCCTGGGGCCTGCCAAGCATGGGGGCGGGGGGGTCACAGTGCTGTGTAAGCATCTTCCTTGTTTGGGTGCACAGGGCAGAGATGGCTGTATTAATAAAGTAACATGTCCTGTAAACTTGGGTGTTTATAGACTGTGCCTGGGAAACCTTCCCAGACACAAGAAGGACACGAAACTCCTTTGGGGCCCACTGAGGTCACTGTTCCAGAAAAGATCTGCAGTGCCTCCACCTTTGGCGCTGCTTATGCTTAGGCTCTCTTTATTCTTTTCTTTTGGTGGGGGTGGGTAGGAGGGGAGTGAGGGGTTGGAAGAATGTCTCACTAGGCTACTTTTTGGGAGGCATATTATAATCTCAATTTTGACTTTAAAGACATCACCTGTTCGAAGCAAGCAGCCCTTTGCCATCCTAGGGGATGGGTCTGAGGAGGTCCTGCAAACTTGCAGGAGTGTGTTTACGTTTTTCCAGGAGGGATGGTCTTCTACGGAAATGGCACCCCTGGTGATGTGTAGATGCCCTGTGACCGGGGCTCCTGTGGCCTGGATCAAGGCGATGCCAGGAGCAGATGGAAACCCATGTGGTCCTTCTTGTCTCATGTAATCTCACATCATAGTGCCTGTGTGCAGGCACCAATGCCCCCATTTTGAAGATCTAGAGATAGTAGGGGAGCAGAGCTGTGAAGCTGCCTGTTCATTTACTCAACATGCCCTGGGCCTGAGTCTGTACCAAGCATGGAACCAGGGCCAAAAGAGTTCTGCACTTTCTAAAGGGGTGAGGGTAGGGCCCCATCCCCTTGACTGGTGGCTTCAGCCCGCTCTTTCTGGCTCCATCCTCTACCCCTACCCTTTCTCTGACTTTGACTTCTCCAGCTGCAGGCCCTTTCCTCCCCCATTTCATCCAGGGCTGTGAACTGGAATGGCTGTGAATGTGGCCCTGGCCTCCCCGCCCTGGCCCGCTGGGGTCTGGCCGTGCTCCCACAGGCTGCTGGCTGGAGCTGGGCAGCAAGCACAGAGGCACCTCCCTCGAGGCGGGTCTGTTGTTCTGAGAGGAGGGGCTGGCTGTATGGCTCCAGGGCCCAGGAGAGAGGTGTGGGTGACAAGGGAGAGACTGGGGGATCTGCACAGATGCTGGAGGAAGCTGTGGGAGTGGCCACTGTCACTCAGGGAGCCAGAGAGGGAGCAGCAGAGATAAGGGCCCAGATCAGCCCTAGGCCATGGGCACTGAAGAACAGAGAAAGGGACAAGAAGGCAGAGGGCCCATTTCGAGGCTGGCCACTGGCATCCCACCAGGGAGATGGGTTATTTTTCACATAAAACCTGCTGTGCCCCAGGATGGCCCAGGCTAGGGGTTTACTGTTAGCCACCAGTTCATCAGGCACGGAGGATCTGCTCCATGCCAGGCCAGGCCTGGGAGCTGGGACACAGCCTGCAAGGAGCTCACGGTCTGGTACACACATGGGGGCAGTCCTGTGACCGGGCTGCAGTCGGGGGTGGGAATACACAGCAAAGCATGGGGACAAAGCCTCTGTGATGTTGAGGAGACTTCCACTCTGGTGACAGCCCACACGGCACCACCAGGAGACCAGGCTGCCAGCACCCAGGAAACAGCCATCTACCAAGTGCAGCCTGGGCCAGGCACTGTGCTGTGCAAGATCAGACCTTCAGCTCTGCTCCTGGGGCAGGTGTGCCGTTCCCCCTCGTGCATGAGGGAAGCAGGTGAGGAGGAGCCAGTGCAGATGGGCAGGAGGACTGAGGTTCAGGTGCAGCTCTGCAGGGTGCGGCACGGACATGCTGCCAAGGGAAGACAGCGAGAGCAGGGCTGAGGCCACCCCCTGTGGGGTGGGCCCTGGCCAGAGGAGCCCCAGGGGGCAGGAGGGCGCCAGAAGCCAGGCCGAGGTGATGCAGTCATTGCGTATCTCGAGCTGAACAACGAACAGAATGAGGAAGGTGAGAGGACGGTGGCCACCGAGTGGAGGGAGTTGAGAGGGTCTCACAGGCTTTGGGGAGGGTCTGTGGCTGTGTTTGGGCTCAAAGGGAGCCAGTCGTGGGAGGCGAGGGCACTGGAGCCAGGCTGTAACAGCACAGGCCCCTGACCGAGTCACTTTCCTCCTCTGTGAAAGCAGAGTAATGGTGCCCGTGGGTCTGTCCTGAGAGTTAGGACAGCGCTAGGACGAGCAGAGTCCCTACTGATGATCAAGGCAGGCCCCCAGCCTCCTTACTTTCTGGTGCCCCAGAAACTTGCCCCAGGAAGTTCCCTCTTGGACTGCAGACCTAGCTGTCAGGGTCTCAGCTGGTGTCAGACTCCAAGCAGGGGACTCAGCTGACAATAAGTGTCAGGGCCTTGGCTGGCCTGGTGCTGAGTCAGCACTAGGGCTGCAGTCGCAGTCAGGAGACTCGGAGGTGGGTTTGGGCTGGAGCTATTCAAGGAAGTGGCCCAGCCCCTCCCTTGGGCATACCCTCACCAGCTCCCTGAACTTCTTCCAGACAGCACCCTCCTCAGGGCCCCAGTCTGCTCCTCCGTTAAATGTGGCTGAGGTGACACGTATACAGAGGTCACTCTCCCCTCCCCAGACACCCAAGGGTGTCTCTGCAGCCCTTTCTGCTTCCCTCAGCATGGCCAGAACACCTCTGTGCACCTCTCCTGGAGGCCAGGTATGGGGAGAAAGCCAGAAGAACCTGCCCAAGACCCCAGGCCACTAGCACTGCCCACCCCCAGTAAGGAAGAGACCCACACGACCAGACGAGTGTCCGAGAGCATTTTATTAAGGGCAGCAGAGTAGATCGCAGCATCTTAGAAAGCCTAGTCCCCGCCATAGGGGGAAGGGCGGGGGGACCGGGCAGGAGCGTGTATTCCCATGGGGCCCATCGGAGGTGTGGTGATCACAGCCCTCCCCTGCTCTGGGGGATCCAGCTGTCTGGCCCCGGAGCAGCAAGGCGCCTGCTGGCACGCTTCATGCCTGCCCAAGGGCTCGGGGAGTGCCCGCTGGTAGAGCAGGAGCCCAGCCGGAGGGAGGGACCGTCCACCACCCAGCTCTCGGAGGCCAGGCCCCTGCTGATGGGCGAACCCCGGCTGTGATGCCAGGGGATGCAAGTCCCTGAGGGGCCGCCGGCTTCGACCATGGTGGACGTCCTCCTGGTGGTGAGCAGAGAAGGGAGGGGGCGATGGGCGGGCAGAGCTACGCTGGTAGAAATACGAAGCAATGGGACAGTTTCCAGGAATGGCAATATTTCTGGATTCAGAGAAGCGACGAGAACAAATGGTGGCTTATCTGGATAGCTTCTGACAGAATTTGGCATTTTATTACAAATCTGCGTGTGAGTGAAATAAAGTCCATCATCGCCTTTCTGCTAATGAAGAGACAGACGTGGATGTGCTGGCCGGCGCCCTCACCAGCCCGGGCGCACAGGAGGCTCCAGAACGTGCCTCTTGCGTACCTGGGACTAAAGAAGTTGCGTTCATGAGACCCGCTGCAGGCTGCACGTATGCGGCCTCACCCACCATCACCCCACCTCTGCACACAAGCCACCTCAGGTCTGCAAGCCTGGAAAGACCTCAAGTTATAGAACTAAAATTAAAACAGAAAGCCAAGTTTAAGTCATCTTCTCCACAGGATCTAGCCCCTGGAGCGCCCAGAAGGGAAGCCACCAGTGGCAGAAGTGGAGGTGGTGACACACAGTGCTTGGACCACTAGCTTCCCCTGGGTGTCAGTGACAAGGACTCTACTTCAGGGACAGTCCCACTTCCTTTGAAAAGACATTAACATTCAAATCCTTACAAGTTCATCTGATGATAAATTCTAAGGTCAATTTTTATTTCTACAAAAAAAGGCAGTCAAAACAATATAAAACACGTAAAGGATATTACTGAGTGAGCTTCACGTGGAGCCTGACTCCGCGAAGGCCATGAGTCCAGTGGGAGGGGGAGGCCGTCCTGTTCCTGGGCTGGGCCGTCTGGATGCTCCAGAGGAAGGGCCAGTGGGGCGCTGGCGACCCCAGGCTGGTGCCGGTGACAGAGGAGTCTGCCAGAGGGTCAAACGTGCTGAGGAAGGGCCGCGGTGGGGCTGCTGCACTGAGGACGCAGAGGGTGAGCTCTGAGCTACGTCGGGTGGACACGTTGGTGACAGGTGAGCGTGGAATTTCAAGTAGACACTCTGGCTTTAGCACTGTCCGCAGGGACCTGGACATCTTCTAGAACAGCTGCAGGGAGGAATGGCAACCTGTGGCCTCGGGAGCCTCTCTGGTGAAAAATTCCTCCCACAAGTGCACCGTGCTCTGGCTGGCACACCCCTGGGGGCTGCCGCAGACTTGGTGCTGGGGGTCTCCCTAAGCAGGTCGGCCCAGGTGGAGTTCATCATGACGCGGACGGCAGGGTCTGCCAATCTGGTCAGCATGACTGGGGTAACATTAGCCAGAGTTTTACAGCAGAGCTAGGCCTCCCTTTCCACAGCTTTGTTTTTGGGAGGGGGTGGGAGTGGAGATGGTTGTTTGCTTGTTTTTTAATTTTTTTAAAAGGATATTATAAATCAGAGTCAAGAGAAACTTAACCGACTCCCACACCAGGCCGCGTGCCAAGGAGGGGAGCAGAGGAGCCGCAGAGGCCTCCACTGCCCCTCCCGGCGGGAGGTGGGGCCTGGGTTTGGGGAAGTGAGTGAAAAACAAACTAAATGCAAAAAGTGGGAGTTGCAAGGGCAGGGGAAGAGGGGAACCACAACTTTTTTTTAACCTTATGGGCTAAATGTAAACTGAAGATTTTGGATAAATTTGGACAGCAAAAGAAACACCATTCTTTTAAAGTAGACTGAAGCAGTGATTTTTAAAACAAAGAAAGCAGAACTAGAACATCTTAAATTTTTAATCCTTCCTTTACAGGTCACCTAGACCACTTTTGATTAAGAAAACTGTAGAAAGTTAGTAACTGCCACAAGCAGACGCCAGGCGGTGGCACATGTCAATTTTCCATAGAGTCCTGCTTTGTGGGGTGTCTGAATCCACTGCTAGGCATCTCTGCTCACACTTGCTGGAATCAATCGCGGCAGATTTTAGTCCACAGGTCGCTTTTCCCCATATTTCTTTGTAAACTCTTCAGCGTTCTTACAGAATTTTTTACGGTCCTTAGAGTATTCTTCAGCTAGGTCAGCCCGGAGCGGGTGCTCGGGCTGGGGGTCGTTCACCAGTGCTATGAGGGACTGGATGACTGCCAAGAAAAGGACAAGGCACCGCTGGTTAGAAGGCCCTTGGAAGGGGCATGGCAAGAAACACAGCTCTGATTAAATGTCTATATGCTTCTCAGACAGAGCGGCCTCCCATTCATGCAAAATTCTAACCACCAGCACTCAACCCATCATTCCCATGATGAGAAGAAAGTGATGGAGGACAAAGAGCCAGCACTACAGTAGATAACTAACCGTACAGAGTGATGCCACGTTCTCTTCCTCCTCCTCCAGGAACCCTTCCTGTACTGACACACTGGGGATGTCCCAGTCCCCAGTCATTCTCACCCCTCTCCTGAACTTTGGAGACCCAGGCCCACCACTGACACCCCCACTCTCATGCAGGTGAAGCTTCTCCAGGGCAGGGACTGGGCAATGTGCCCAGCACTACACTAGGTTCAGGGTGTGTGACAGGCCTGCACTGTGTAAATGGATAATGAGCCCACCCTGAAAGACCCCTAGCAGCTTCTGAACGGCCGAGAAAGGTTCACTCGACCACCCTGCATTAACCACTGGGAGGCTGTAGCCCTCATCAGCACTGCACAGTCCATTCCAGAGGTGGAAGTCACACGGATGGCTCAGGGTGGATTCCACAATGCTCCCCCAAAGGGCAGTCAGGCTCAGATGTGCGAGACGGCAAGCCCTGGACAGGAGGGCCAGGAGGGAGTGGAGGGTGGAGGAGGGGGAAGTATGGAAGGTCCAGGAACCCCTGGACTCCTCAGAAGTGGGGTGCATGCAGCCACCAGGCTTCCCACACACGTCCCCTGACTCCCCCCAGCCCCCACCAGGACCAGCACCCCCACTGTCCCAGCAAAAAGGCCCCTCTCCTCTGGACTGCCGATGCCAGGTGCCTTTATTGGGAGCCCACGCTCTTCACCCCAGTATTACAAGGAATGGGTTAAAAAAGCTTTTTGTTTCAGTTTCTCCTTGTCTGTCACAAATCCACATGGAGCTTAAGTGATTATTTACTTAATATATTTCTTTAAATCACATCAAAAATATTTTTTAAAGGAAAGTTAACTATTAGTAACTCTTATGGAAAATCACTTTCACTTGCCATAAACTGAAGGCACGCATCCATAAACATGAAATAAGCACCTATGCTGCCTCCTTCCCGGCAAGAGGAAGCAACCACCGGAACAAACACTCTTCCGAGTGGTTCTTTCTCAGCATCTCTGAGGCACCCCAGCCCACTGCACTCCAAGACTCTCCACACCACGCTCAGCCGTGAGACTGCTGTTCTTAACTTTTGGGAAACCTGAACCACATTTGCCCTATAGCACATTTATAAGGTGGTTTCCCATCTTTTTCCAGGATTAGAAATGGTTCTGTAGCAGAGTTGACACTGATGAGTTTTCAAGTTTTCCTCCATTATGGAGACTCAGGCTGTCTGCTTCTCACTATGATCATCTTAATACCTAATGTATTAGCATCAAATACATTCATCGTTAAGACGTGCTTTTCAAAAGATAATTCACTTTGCAAGTTTGCAGTTTGTCTAATTCTTTTCAGAGAACTTGCTTTAAATATTTTCAAGTTAACTAAGTAGTTCTGATGAGTGCTTCATTCTTTCTCTACCCCTGTAAACTGTAAGAAAACCCAGCTGAGCTCGTTTGTTTCCACAGTGAGAACACCGACAGCTACAACGCTTTCCAAACCACAACCACAGCCCCATCCATCACTTTCACATACGGGGGGGCACACTCATTACGTTTTACAAATGATCGAGCCCTGGCTTCTTGATCTCTTCCTTGACCCAAATGCTACTCAGAAGGATCTTTCCCCCTCCAAAATGTAGGGGCTTAAAAACATTATCAAAACTTACCTCCTTTCTCACTGTATATGATCAGAGACTAAAGTCTATAAAATTTCCTTGTTTTTGTTCTTTCTGACAGTTTGTGATGGAGGATGTAAACCATATCTGTAACTCGCCCCTTTTCATGGGGACCCAGTGGGCTCCATTCTCAGAGTAAAATGTGACCCATACCTTCCCCCATACATGAAGGCGTACAATGCAGTGGTCTTCCATGGATTGTGCTATGAAGGGTAAGTTTATTAATCTTACCCTGTTTATTGTATTTGAGTCCTCTTTCTAAAGTTTATCTACTTGATTTGTTATAAGACAGCAAATGGGTATGGGGGGACTAAAACATTTGATTTATGAATCTGACTTTTCTGTTTATATAATTTTGTTGCTGTGTTGTTTGGTTCGTATAGAGGTCAGTATTATACAGGCTTCCTCACTGACTATATTTCATATGGCGAATCTCTTTCACCACCAAACAAAGCCCTTGCTCTGTTGATAGATATGTACCAGAACCAGACACACTGCTGAGGAAAACTCTGTTTTCACATCCCTTCTTCTGGTTATTGTCATTATCGCCAACTCCTACCACCTTTCTGTATGATACAGGTTTGCCTTGTTTCTTGACTTTTCTCCTATTTTTGCTCAATTTTTAATGCTTTACTTTCTTTTTAAAAATTGAGATATAATTCACATACCAAAAAATAAACTCTCTGAGAAGTATGCAATTCAGTTGTTTTTTAGTGTATTCACAAAATCGTGTGACACCACCACTATCTAACTCCAGAACGTTTTCATCATCCCTAAAAGAATACCCACTCTCCTTAGTAATCACTTCCTAGACCCCTCCCCCAGCCCCAGGCAAACACTAACCTCCTTTCTGACTATAGATCTGCCTATTCTGGACATTCCATATACTGTTGCTTCTCATTATTTGCAGTAGTTATCCACTAAAAAGTTGCTGTGAATGCTGAATTATAGTGAACCATGAGTGACCCGAGGAATGACCAGCTATAGAATCACCCAGCTGAGCCCAGTCAACCTACAGAAATAGAAATAATAAACTGTTGTTAATTTAAGCCACTAAGTTTTGAGATGGTTTGTAATACAGTAACAGGTAACTGAAACACGGGGGACACGGTGTCAAGTGCCAGGGACGACATTCCTGAAGTGTGTGAGGATAAGCTCAAGGCCATGCCGGACGAATCTACAGAATGATCTAGAGAGAAACCCTGTCTCCGATCACAAAACAGCAATTCTGCCCGGTGCTGCATGTAGAACAGCACCGTGTTTAAGATAAAAGTTTTAACTTCAAAACCTAAGTCAGCAAGTACAAAAGAATGAAAAACCTCTCTTAGGTTTATCTGACTATTTGAAAAAAGCACCCACAACCTGGAAAAGCAGTGCATGTTGGCTGCTCACTGAGACCTGAAGCTGAAAACAGGACCGGTGCTGCCACAGCCCTCTTGGGCAGCCTGCCCTGTGGGCAGAGAGAGGGGCAGAGCACAGGTACCTGCGCCCAATTCTCAGGTGAGGGAGGAGACCCGTAACTCTCTGTGGTCTGGCCGCCTGAGCAAATGCAGCAACTGCAGGCTTACACACAGCTAGCAGTTTGTGTGCTTAAGAACAACTCTGTCAATCTTTTACAGACATCAGCTTGGGCACGACCAAGCACCAAGCCCCCTGGAGACCCCTCCACTGTGACTCCACGCTTGGTACCCACTGCTTTCTGCTGCTCAGCTGTGGGAGCCTGGTGGATGCCTTTCATGGTGGATGTTTCAGTGACTCTTTCAGGGGTTCCACTGGAAAATGACTGTGTATATCAGTCACCAAAAAAAAAACAACACCTGCAGCCTCTCCAATTCCAGCCTCATCCATTCTCCTTAATCTAAAAAGGCTGTAAGTGGTTCAGGGAGTTACTTACAGGAAAGCCACCAAAAATATCAGGTTAGGATTGCAAAAGAAAATTCTAGAATTAAGAATAAAAACTAGGCTTCCCTGGTGGCGCAGTGGTTGAGAGTCCGCCTGCCGATGCAGGGGACATGGGTTCGTGCCCCGGTCTGGGAGGGTCCCGCATGCCGCGGAGCGGCTGGGCCCGTGAGCCATGGCCACTGAGCCTGCGTGTCCGGAGCCTGTGCTCCGCAATGGGAGAGACCACAACAGTGAGAGGCCCGCGTACCGCAAAAAAAAAAAAAAAAAGAATAAAAACTAGACACAGTCTATAACAAAGTTTAGTCACCTGCCGGGGAAAAGAGGGGGGCGACCACAGTAGTGAATCAAGTACTTTTCCCAGAAAAATGAGGGCACCCAGACCCAGGGACACACAGGGAGTTCCAGGCCCACTAAGGCTGACTGTGTGCTTTCACGTGGGCACACTGCCCTCAAGTCTGGCCGTGCCCTCCCAAGACACCCCAGCATCCTGTGGCCTGCCACATGGCTCCGGCTCAAGCCCGCAGGCCCTCAACACCCTCCCTTCCCCCTTCCAGTCTGAGTCCATGTGCTAACTGCTGTGTGAGGCCACTTCCCCCCACCCAGGCAGCCCACAATCCTCACGAACACTCCCAGGGACAGGGTCACACCCCTCCCTGCATTGGGAGTGAGCGCTGGTCTGGTCTGTCTGCGCGGGTCCCCCTTGGGCTGCGAGCACAAGAACACCTGCGTGGGCTGAAGCTTAGCTGAGATGCGCCAAGCCCATGGAACAGTGGGACCACAGCAGCCTTCTGTGGACACGGTGGTCAGTGCTATAGGATTTCTCTGGTCTCCGTGCGACGTGGTGTCAGAAGGGACCTAGAAGGCCCTGCCCGCAGCAGTGTCCCCAGAAGACACGAGGAGACGCCTTACCTTGGTCAGTTTTGGTTGCTGGCTTCCAGTTTTCAGCACTAATTACCGGCAGACAGACCTGCCCCTTTTCATCAATGTTCGGGTGATAGATCTTCGTTTTAAATGTGATCTTCGGTGGTTTGAATGGGTACTCTGCTGGAAAGTTGATTTCAATTCTGAAGGCCCCTTTATCATATGGAGGGTTGTCCTGGAGGGAAAGGAAAGAGGGCGGAGTGAACCTGTAGCTGAGACAGGAATGTTCTAATTGTTCACTGGAAAAATTACTTTGTTTCAAGAGGTTGTATCAACTGAAGCCTTGTCACCTTCAGGGGAACAACAATCAATCTGTATTTCTAGAGCAACATGTCTGCTAAACTGTGAAAGGGTCTGAGATGGACGCCCTGGCCTCTTTACCTTTTTTTTTTTTAATAGACTTCATTTTTTTTTTGAGTAGTTTTAGGTTTACAGCAAAACTGAGAGGAAAGTACAGAACTCCTACACACACACAGCCTCCCCCACCAGAGTGGTACACGCATTACAGGTGATGGACTGACACCAACACATCATCACCCACAGTCCACAGTCTACAGCAGGGCTCACTCTCGGTGCTGGACACTGAATGGGTTGTATGAAGTATTATACCCTATGGTTGGAATCATGCAGTATTCAGCCCTTTCAGACTGGCTCCTTTCACTTAGTAATATGCATTTAAGGTTCCTTTGTGGCTTGTTAGATCACTTCTTTTTGTCACTGAATATTAATCCATTGTCTCGATGTAGTTTATCCATTCACTTCCTGAAGGTCAGCTTGGTTGCCTTTGGCAATTATGCATAAAGCTGCTATCCACAACCGTGTGCAGGTTTCTGTGTGGACATATTATTTTCATCTCCTTTGGGTAAATACTAAGGAGCACAACTGTAGGTTAAGGGTATGCTTAGTTTTGTAAAAAATCACCAATCTATCTTCCAAAGTGGCTGCACCATTCTGCATTCCCACCAGGACTGATGAGAGTTCCTGTTGCTCCACATCCTCGCCAGCATTTGGTGTTGTCAGCATTCTGGATTTCCACCAATCTGACAGGTGTGTAGTTGCATCCTGTAGTTTTAATTTGTAATTCCCTAATGATATGGTGTTGACTACCTTTTCATATGCTTATTTGCTATCTGTATGTCTTCTGTGGTAAGAAGTCTTTTCAGATTTTTGGTCCATTTTATTATTATTATTATTTATAAATTTATTTATTTATGGCTGCGTTGGGTCTTCGTTGCTGCACGCGGGCTTTCTCTAGTTGCGGTGAGCGGGGGCTGTTCTTTGCGGTGCACGGGCTTCTCATTGTGGTGGCTTCTGTTGTTGCGGAGCACGGGCTCTAGGTGCATGGACCTCAGTAGTTGCGGCACACGGGCTTAGTTGCTCCGTGGCATGGGGGATCTTCCCAGACCAGGGCTCGAACCCGTGTCCCCTGCACTGGCAGGAGTATTCTTAACCACTGCGCCACCAGGGAAGTCCCTGGCCCATTTTAAAATCAGGTTCTTTGTTTTCTTGTTATTGAGTTTTAAGAGTTCTTTGTACATTTGGGGTTAACAGCCCTTTTTCAGATAATGTCTTTTGCAAATATCTCTTTATCTTTTTTGAAGGTATGAAGAGTTACACCAGGGGTAAATAACAACCCAACCCAGACCATACCAAGTGCTGAAAGGCCAAAGAGGTGGCCACAATTCCAGAATAAAGCCAGTACTCAGCTGTACGGCTGGCCCCTGAGGAGCTGAGCTGGCCCCTAGCTGGTCGCCAGGTAGGGCCAGAACCATGCCCCACCCCTGTGTCCTTAGGACCACTCAGAGAACTATCCCTCAGGGCCTGCACACTGATGGCCCAGGAGCCTCTGAGAGATGCCCCAAGAGAAAGAGGCCAGCCTCTCTCCAGCTCTGCCTCCACGTCCAGAGCTGAGCCAGCCCTCCAGTCTGTGGCCTCCCAGCCCCGGACTCTAGCTCTCCAGGGTCCCAGCCCACTCAAAGAAGGCCCAGCTTCACTGAGTGCCCAGGAATGCACAGCGCTGCCTCCTCAAGCCCCAGCGTGATGAGATATTCTCCAGCAAATAGGATTCCTCTGCTGGGGAGTGAGGCCAGCACACGTCAGGTCCCCACACTATCCCCACCCAAGAAGGGTAAAATTAGGGAAGGCTGAGGGGTGGGAGAGGCCTTCCCAGCAGAGAGGACTAAAAACTAGGACGGCAGGGGCTTGGAGGGGACAGCATGGAGCAAGACAGGAGGCTGGGGCTGAGTTTAGGGGTCTGAACCACCCAATCGAGCAGCTGGATCCATGGTCGGAAGATGAACCTACAGGATGCACGGCAGGAAGGTGGTGCCTCAGGAGCGGGTGAGGGAGGAGATGTCAACACCTCGGGCGCTGCACCTGGGTGAGGAGACAGACCCATGCACACCCGGAGGGGGTGGGCCATGGCTGGACTGGGAAATCATTTTCACCCCAACAAAACCTTCCCTAATCCCTTCTTTAGGGAACACAGAATTGTCTAGAACACTGTCCAGAAGTTAAAGTGGCAGCGGACTCCTCCCAGGCCTTGTCCTGACTGCTCACTACCTAGGAGAGCTAGACTCACCATTACCAACGAGCCCACGGGGACACGGAGATTTTGCTTCGGGGTTTTAAGAAGGGACCGGCTTCAGCCACGGAAAGAGCCTTCCTGGATGACCCTGGCTGCTGAAACCCACCAGATATGTTCAACCATCACCCAGGACTGACCAACCACCTGGGGCCCGCCGCGTGCTGGGCCATGTGCCAGGAGCTGGAGACAAGGACGAGTCAGGCCAGCCAGGCAAGCCCGGGACATTCCCCAACATCTGTCATGTGGGGGTGACCCTGAGGTAGAAGCCACCCACATTGCATGCTGCACATGGGCAAAAAGTCAGGAGAAGCAGCTCTCTCGCTACAGGACACAGGACAGGCCGAACCTCTCGCCGCCCAGGGAGCGTGTCTTAACTCCTCGGAGACTCTATCCCTGTCCAGGCCTCGGGGTGACCAAAGGAGTGGCTCCAAAACCCCAGGGATTTGTGTGGAAGGGGGTGTGCAAAAATTCAACACAGTACCTACCCTGTGGATAAAGGCCTAAGTGCCACACGTGAGTTTTCCACACATTAGAGTTAAACTTATTCTGTGGGAAGGCAGCTCAGAAACTAGAAGGGGCCTCAATGAGAAAACACGGCTTTGTGGTAGAAAAATAGTATTCAAAATTTCAGGAATTTGCCTCAGATGGTCCTCTCCACAAGCCATGGAGAGCTACCCGCAAGGACAGTGCAAACCTTGGCTCCCCCCGCCCCTCCCGGCTCTCACCCCACCCTCCCCAGGCACAAAGCCACTTTGGAGCAACTAAGGCCAAGAGGAGGCTCCTCCAAACCCCTTGGGCCTTTCCCCCACGGGTCCACTCCTGGCCTGCAGGCAAGCCGGCTCTTTCCTCCCCAGGGCAACCTTGAGGAACCCTGAGACCCCACCGCACCCCACACATCTCTTAATCCACTGAAGACCCAGAGTCCTTCCACCATTGTACATCAGTCACAGTTTTGTGTCACTGTTGTGGCAGCTCTCCCTGGGGCTCAGGGAGGACACCACACAGCTCTCTGGCAGCCACTCCCTGACCTGGCCAGCAGCCACACCAAGTCCCCATGGCCCATGCCCAGCTGGCGATCTGACACCACACGGGACTCGTGGCTGGACGGATGTGGACAGGCAGCTCCTAGATGGATCCACTGATGATCGACCACGTGTGTTGGCCGGTGGAGAACCCTCAGCGGTGTCCTTTCCGCGGGGTAACCCTTCACCCACAAGGAACACAGCCCGGCCTGGCTGCCCCGAGGACGTCTACCCAGGCCTGGCCCAGACCCACCCTCAGGCTGCTTGCCCCGGGGTCCAGTTACAGAGGGATGGGAAGGCGGGCTTCCTTGCGCTCTAACCTTCACAGTCCACTAGAGGGCCTGGTCGAAAGGCAGGAAAAGCTCCTGGCCTCTGAGCACAGACTGTCTTCTCATGCCCTGTAACTGTTAAGTGTTCATTCTCTCTTATCTCTTCGTGGTTGCCTGAATTACCAAGTCTGCACAGTGAGCAGAGTCATCATCTGCTAACTTTGCTTTCTGAAGATGACCTCTTTGTACTGTTTCCAACAATTGGGTTCCTAGCACTTTTCACAGTACAGCTCTTTGTCAATGAATACTCTGACATTTAAAAATTCCATCATTTTCTCTTTGAAAATAAACATTTGTGGAAGTATTTTTAGAACAGATTTTCCAATCTTTCATGACCAAACTACCCTATGAATTACACCTAAATTTAAAATCACAATCTCTAAACCATAATGGAAAAGAATATGAAAAAGAATACATACATGTATATAACTGAATCACTTTACTGTACACCAGAAACACAACATTGCAAATCAACTACACTTCCGTAAAATAAATTTCAAAGAAAAAAACTAAAGAAATTAGGTTGGTCACTAAGTTTCAAAATGCTTTCTTAAAAACCCAATAAAGCACACTGAATATTGCAAAAAAAAAAAAATCGCTGTCTCCAATAAAACGGAATTCCACAGGAACTTTCCCTCCTCTGAACTCATAGGCACCTTTCACGGCATGATTCACCTTCCCTTCAAGAAAAGAAGTAGCTTTATTGTTATTTCTCATAGAAATATAACATTCACACCAAAAAAGTAGTACTAGACATTCCACCCCAGGATAAGGGCTGAGCGTGTCCACAACACAGCCTGCGGCGCACAGCAGTCAGCACACTCCTTGGTCAAGGGACCCGGATTCTGGGAGCGCGGTGCTCTTGGCCGCACAGCCTGTGCCCGCCCACGCGTGGGGCAGATCACTTCGCTTTCTAAGACCCAGCCACAGAACTACTAACGTCGGAGAATTCCTTGTCTGTTGTAGAAAACGTGTGGTGTGGGCCAGCGCCCTGGCACGCGGCACTCCTGCACACACACGCATGCGGTTTGCTGCTGGCAGCACCCACTCGCCCGCCCTCGGCGCACCCATGCCTTCACTAGGGCTGCAGCGTATTCCACCATCAGACGCAACACAATTTCCTTACCCCCTCCCCGTTGCCAGGCGAGAACTTGCTGCACTCGTGAAGAGTGTCTGGACCCAAACGCTTCCTTACCAAAAACATAAAGCGACCACAGGACCCACAACCCCACTCCTAAATATCCTAAAGAAATGAAAACGCTTGTCGACATAAAATCCTGTTCACAAATGTTCATAGCAACATCATTCATAATAGCCAAACAGAGGAAACAACCCAAATACCTATCAACTGGTGAATGGATAAGCAAACTATGATATATCCATTACAACAGAATATTATTTGGCAATAAAAAGGAATGAAGTACGAATATATGCTACAACATGGATAAACCTTGAAAATATTATGCTAAGGAAGGAAGCCAGACACAAAACATCACGTATTATATGATTCCATTTATATGAAATATACAGGATAGCTAAATCTACAAAGTAGATCTGTGGTTGCCTACACCTGGGGGACTGGGGGTGATGCTAACAAGGGGAGGTTTCTTTGAGGAGTAATAAAAAATGTTCTAAAATTGTGGTGATGGAGAAACAACTCTGCAAATATACTAACAGCCATTGAATAACTGTACACTTTAAATGCATGAAATGCAGGGTTTGTGACTCTCAATGAAACTGTTAAAAAGGAAATCAAAGCTAACTCAGAAACAGGGTTTTCGACTGAGGACAGTGTTGTCCCTCCTGGAGAGGTTTAGAAATGCCTGAGGTTGTCCCAATGACAAAGGTGGCTACTGGCATCTAATGAACAAGAAACAGAGACAACCCTGCACAAATAATCCACCTGCACACACCAAAATATAGTTTCCAAGGCTCTCTGAGAACTACAAATTCAATAACTTACAGAATGTTTGTGGGGCGCCTACTCTGTGTAACGCACAGTGCTAGGGACAGGAAGTGGGAGGGAAACAGATAAAGGTCTCTGCCTGAACCAGAACTCATTGAGACGACACCCACACCACCAGTTATAAAGCAGAATTAGCCCTCTGAGGAGCCCCAAAGAGAGGGGGGCTGGACCACAGCTGACCCCAACGGACTGTCCAGCCAACGGCTGCTCCCGCTGTCTCCTTGCTGGCAAAATCCCAGTTTTGTTTCCGTCCATGCTGCCCCCTCATTGTGAACCGGGGTAAATCCTGACTGGTCTACACCTGTCCCATCCAATATGGTGGCCACCAGCCCAAGCGCCTATTGTGTACTTGCAACAGGACTCTTCCGAATTTAGATGTGCTATAAGCGTAAAATACCACCTGGATTTGAGACTTTGTGCAAAAAAAAAAAAGAATAAACTATTTAGTTAACAATTATTTATATTGATTACATGTAGAAAATATTTTTGATATACTGTATTAAGTAAAATACTTACCAAAGTGAATTCCACTTGTTTAATTCCCTTCCTTCCTTCCTTCCTCCCTCCCTCCCTTCTTCCCTCCTTCCTTCCCTCCCTCCCTCCCTCCCTTCCTTCCTTCCTTTCTTCCTTCCTTCCATGTTAGTTCCCTGACCAGGGATCCAACCCACACCCTCCTCGGGCCTTCAGCAGTGAAAGCGCGGAGTCCCAACCACTGGACCGCCGGGGAATTCCCTAATTTTCATTTTTAATGGGAGTTCTGGAAAATTTAAAAGCACGGCTGTGGCTTGCAGTATACTCCTTTTGGACAGCACAGTCCATCATGGTACTGCCCACACCTCGGCCAGTGACAGACCAGGGGTGGCCACATGTCCTGGTTCTGGATAATGAGGAGGGGTCTGTGGTGGGCCCCTGGGATGGGCGTCTTTCTTTTTGGTCACACCAAACTACACACACACACACGTGTCACAGATGGAGAAGTCTGAATGGGGTTGGTGGACTGATCAGCGTCCACTTCCTGGTTACAGCACTGCACTACAGTTGCACAACAGGTGAAGGCTACTGGGGAATCTCTGTTATTTCCTACAATTGCATGAAAATCTACAGTTATCTCAAAATAAAAAGTTCAAGGAGAGAGAGAGAAAAGAAGAGACCGTCTCTTCCTTCCGGGAAACTGTGAAGCCCATGCAGGTCTGTGCTCTCCCCTCGCCGAGCCGCTGGATTGCCAGTCCAGAGCCCCTGCCCCAGGACTCTGTCAGGGGCAGCAACTTTCCCTTTTCAAAGCCACGCTAAGTGGGGGGTTTCCTTACTTGCAGTCAAAAGCGACCTCACTACTATGAATTGTGAGTGGAGGGAACAGAGAGGAGGGAGTGATTCACTGAGACCAGAGAATAGAGAGCGTCAGGAAGACGCAGGTGCAGGAGGATGACCAGTTGGAAGGGGTACACACGGCTTCACGAACAGAAGAGGAGGCCTCTCTCTCTGAAAGTTAACAAGCAGGTATTTACCTCAACAATTGTCAGCTTTGAGCAGCCCAGCCCCAGGACAGGGGAGCAAAAGCTCCTCGAAAGAGGCTGTGGCCCGAGCCCAGGTGGGGGAGCCAGGGCCTGTGAGGTGCTCAAAGAACCTGTGAGACGGAATGGCCTGCACGGAGGCAAAGGCAGTTACAGCTTCTGCAATGGGATGTGATCGGTGTACCTGAGGCTCATTCCCAAAAACACTCTGCTCAGCAGAACCTGGTGCGCGAGCCTCGGGGCTAGTGCAGAGGCCAGAGACACTGTGATGGCAGAGAGACTGCGTCCTCTCCCAACAGGCTGGTGGAGTGACCACCAGGGCGGTACGAGGCCTCTCCACAAAACTCAATTTCATTTTAAAAACAATTATTGACACAGCTTTGGAGATGCAAGGCCTCAGGAATACAAAGCTGACTCCCAAGTCTGTGCTTCTGAAGCCCAAAGGCAGAGAAATCCAGGGCAGTCTGACTACACACTGACAAGAGGCAGGCATTTACCAGCTCCTTTTACAAATGAGGGACAGAGGCACAGACAGAAGAAAGACACTGTCGTTGTTGAAACGTTGTCACGTGTGCATGTCTTACCTTCTCAATAAAAGGTAAAACCAGCAGCAGCACCCCTGTAAGTCCAGGGTGACAATGACATGGGTAGGGAGCAGCCCAGGCAAGAAAGGAACTCAACTGGGGATGAACACCCCCCACCAAAGAACTAAGCACTCAAATCATCAAGTTAGAAAAGAACAAAGAGGGACTTCCCTGGTGGCGCAGTGGTTAAGAATCTGCCTGCCAGTGCAGGGGACACGGGTTCGAGCCCAGATCCGGTAAGATGACACCTGCCACGGAGCAACTAAGCCCATGTGCCACAACTACTGAGCCTGTGCTCTAGAGACCGTGAGCCACAACTACTGAGCCCACGCACCACAACTACTGAACCTGCGTGCCTACAGCCCGTACTCCTCAACGAGAAGCCACCACAATAAGAAGCCTGCGTACTGCAACAAAGAGCAGCCCCCCGCTCACCGCAACTAGAGAAAGCCCACATGCAGCAACGAAGACCAATGCAGCCAAAAACAAATAAAATAAATAAATTTAAAAAAAGCAAAGAGCAAACAAATACCAAGGAAAACAAAAGACAAAACATAAAAGCAGAAATTACCATAAAAGCAAAAATTAGCAAATCAGAACACAGAAAAAAGAATGAAATTTCTACTTCTTGATACATGAAGTCAGTATAACCATCTATCAAAATCCACTAAACAGGGCTTCCCTAGTGGCACAGTGGTTGAGAGTCCGCCTGCCAATGCAGGGGACACGGGTTCGTGCCTTGGTCCGGGAAGATCCCACATGCCGTGGAGCAGCTGGGCCCGTGAGCCACGGCCGCTGAGCCTGCGCGTCCGGAGCCTGTGCTCCGCAACAGGAGAGGCCACAGCAGTGAGAGGCCCGCGTACCGCAAAAAAAAAAAAAAAAATCCACTAAACACAGAAAACACAATCCAATCTCACATATGACCACAGATGCAAGCACACTAAAGACTAGGAAATTTAATACACTGGAACATTTAAAAACAGTCCATTGTAATGAAGGGGGAATTAATCCAGAAAGCAATGAGGGGCTTAATTAACAGGCCACTTTGAAAACCCACACCACAAAACCTAATTGACAGTAATATGGCCTTTAATGAAATCCACTCATTCCTGATTAAAAGAGAAAAATTTAGGGTGTAACATCAGCAAAATGGCAAAGCAGGCAGCTCCAAACTCCCATCCTTCCATAGAAACAAACAAACAAAATACTGCAGAAACCGTCAGAACCAACGTTGTCAGAACTCTGGAAAACAGTCAAAGGTTTACAGCAACCTTTGGCTGTGAATGCAGAATCAAGAAAAAGGCAACTAGAACACAGTAGGAAAGCTTTGTGTCGACTTTACTTGCCCTTAGCCTGGCCGCTCCCTGGCTGGGAGACAGGCATCTTGAAGATGGGTGAATGATGGCCACCTCTGACTACCACGTGGGACCCAGGCCCTCCATTCCAGAGAAGCAGAGCAGACCTTAGTCACAAATTACTGTCTGTCTGTTCTAACCAGTCCAGGGCTACCCGGAGGGCTGACACAGGTGCTCTGTTTTGCCTCGCTCAGAACCCACAGAGCATGGGAAAAGCACAGGAACTGCTCAAGAAGACTGTAGGGGACTTCCCTGATGGTCCAGTGGTTAAGACTCAGCACTCCAAATGCAGGGGGCCCAGGTTCGATCCCTGGTCAGGGAACTAGATCCCGCACGCTGCAACTAAAGATCCTGTATGCTGCAACAAAGATCCCATGTGCTACAACTAAGACCCGGAGCAGCCAAATAAATAAATAAATAAAAGACTGTAAGGCCATGAAAAACTCACAGCTGCCTACAGCAAAGGATGGCAGGTGAGACACAACAGATTGCATAAAGCCAAGGAGGTAAACCCACAGAGAAACCCAGGGATATCAGGGCATTCAGAAGCACCCAGGTACACTGCGGAGCTGAGAAAGTCACACATATGCCTAGGACAGGATACACGCTAAGAAAAGAACTGAAAAGATCTGAAGCTTTCACCACCAGCTAACCATAGGCTCAAGGAAAGCAGGAAGTGAAGAAGGCAGAAATGTAACTGGCCTGGCTACATGTTCAAGAAGTACCCTAGCACAGAACCAATCTGCAAAGACGGAGAGACTTTTTTTAAGCTCCTGGCATTCAAGGAAATTTCAGTCAAAACACTGGTGGAACACAAGAGAAGCCTTTAACACTCAAGAACAGCAAATCCTGCAGGGAGGGGGAGAATCTGATTTACGCATTATAATATTCAAATGTCCAATTTTCAACAGCAACAACAAAATCACAAAGCATACAAAGAAACAGAAAAGTATGGCCCGTTTAAAGGATAAAAAAAAAAACTGACAAAAACTATTTCTGAATAAGCCCAGACATTAGACTTACCAGACAAAGAATTAAAATCAACTGTCTTAAAAATGCTCAAAGAGGGAATTCCCTGGCAGTCCAGTGATTGGAACTCGGCACTTTCACTGCCATGGGCCCGGATTTGATCCCTGGTTGGGGAACTAAGATCCTGCAAGCTGTGTGGCCAAAAAAACCAAAAAAAACCCCCAAAAAACAGTGCTCAAAGAGGTAAAAAAAATCATAGGCAAAAAACTAAACAAAACCAGGGACTTCCTTGGTGGTCCAGTGATAAAGAATCTGCCTTCCAATGCAGGGGATGTGGGTTCGATCCCTGGTTGGGGAACTAAGATCCCACATGCTGTGGGGCAACTAAGCCCGCACACAACTCCTGAGCCCACAAGCCTCAACTAGAGAGCCTGAGTGCTGCAAACTACAGAGCCCATGCACTACAACTAGAGAAGAGAAAACCCACACACCACAACTAGAGAGAAGCCCACTTACCACAACGAAGAGCCAGCACGCCACAACTAAGACCCGACACAGCCAAAAAAAAAAAAAAACAAAAAAACTGAACAAAGCCAGGAAAATAATGTCTAAACAAAATGAGAACACCAATAAAGACACAGAAATTATAGAAAGGGACTCAACAAAAATTCTGGAGAATAATACAATAACTGAAATGAAAAACTCACTAGAGCAATTCAGTAGTAGACTTGAGCAAGCAAAAGGAGTCAGCAAACTTGAAGTTAGGATAATTGAAATTATCCCATCTAAGGAGCAGAAAAATGAAGAAAAGTGAACAGAGCATAGGGACATATGGGACATCACCTAGCACACCAACACACATATTATGGGGGCCCACAAACGGATAAGGAGTAAAGGGGCAGAAAGAATATTTAAAAAAATAATGACCCCAAACATTCAAAATTCCATAAAAGATATGAATCTACACATCCAAGAAGCTCAATGAACTGCAAGCAGGATCAACTCAGAGAGATCATACCAAGATAGTCAAATCATCAAAGGACAAAGAGATAATCTTGAAAGCAGCAAGAGAAGTAACTTGAAAGCAGCAACAATTGATTTCTAACCAGAATGGAGGCCAGAAGGCAGTGGGAGGACACATTCAAGGTGCTAAAAGGAAAAGACTGTCAGCAAAAACTATCCTTCAAAAATGAAGGCGAGGGCTTCCCTGGTGGCGCAGTGGTTGAGAGTCCGCCTGCCGATGCAGGGGACACAGGTTCATGCCCCGGTCCTGGAAGATCCCACATGCCGCGGAGCGGCTAGGCCCGTGAGCCATGGCCACTGAGCCTGCGCGTCTGGAGTCTGTGCTCCGCAACGGGAGAGGCCACAATAGTGAGAGGCCCGCGTACCACAAAAAAAAAAAAAAAAATGAAGGCGAGGGACTTCCCTGGCAGTGCAGTGGTAGAATCCGCCTGTCAATGCAGGGGACACATGTTTGAGCCCTGGTCTGGGAATATCCCACATGCCTCAGAGCAACTAAGCCTGTATGCCACAACTACTGAGCCTGTGCTCTAGAGTCCGCGAGCCACAACTACTGAGCCCATGTGCCACAACTACTAAAGCCTGTGCACCTAGAGCCCTGCTCCACAAGAGAAGCCACCACAATGAGGAGCCCTAGCACCACAACGAGGAGTAGCCCCCACTCAATGCAACTAGAGAAAGCCCATGTGGAGCATCGAAGACCCAATGCAGCCAAAAATAAGTAAATAAATAAATAATTTTAAAAAAGAAAGAAGAAGAAGAAGGTGAGGGAGTTCCCTGGTGGTATAGTGGTTAAGACTCCACACTCCCACTGCAGGGGGAGCGGGTTCGAGCCCTGGTCAAGGAACTAAGATCCCAAATGCTGTGTGGCATGGTCAGAAAAAATTTAAAAATAATAAAAAAATTTTAAAAAATGAAGGCAAAATTAAGATATTCCCAGATAAAAAAATCTAAAAAAGAAAGAGGGAATGAATTCATCACTAGTAGATGTTCTGTAAAGGAAATACAAAAGGGAGTCTTCAGGCTAAATAAAAAGATACTAGACAGTAACTTGAAGCCATAAAAAGAAATAAAGAAAAATGGTTAAGAAACTATACAAGATAATATAAAACCCAACATTATTGGTTATTATACTTTGGGTTTGTAACTTCTCTTTGCGACAGTAACAATATGAGGGGTTGGGTAATGGAAATATATGGGACCAGAGTGTTTGTAACTACTGAAATTAAGTTGGTATTATTCAAACTAGGTTGTTAAAAGATTAAGATATTAATTGTAATCCCCAAGGTAACCTCTAAGAAAATAACTAACAGGCATACAGAAAAGAAAAGAAGAATGGAATCAAAATAATATGCTACAAAAAAATCAACTAAATACCCAAAAAAGGCAATAATGGAAGAATTTAGGAACAAAATGCATACATGACATCCAGAAAACAAATAGATAACAGAAGCAAATACTTTCTTGTCAGCAATTACTTGAAATGTGAATGGAATAAACTCTCCACTTAAAAGATGGAAATTGCCAGAATGGATAAGAAAACACAATCCATCCATATGCTGCCTATAAGAGATTCACTTTACATACAAAGACACAAAGAGGTTAGAAGTAAATGACGGAAAAAGTACAAGACACAAAGGACATTATATATTGGTAAAAGGTTCAATCCATCAAGAAGATATGACAATTATACACCTATACGCAACTAACAAATTATGAACCAAAACATATGAAGCAAAAATTGATGGCACTGAAGGGAGAAATATGTTATAAAATAATAGTTGGAGATTTCAATACCCCACTTTCAATAACAGAACAAGACAGAAGATCAACAAATATCTTTCTGACCACTATGGAATACAACTAGAAATCAATAATGGAAGGAAAGCTGGAAAACTCACAAGTATGAGGAAATTAAACATAAACAACCAATTGGTCAAAAAGGAAATCACATGGGAAATTAGAAAATACCTTGAGATGATAAACACAAGACATCAAAACTTAAGGATGCAGCAAAAGTAGTGCCCAGAGAAAAATTTACAGCTGTAAATGCCTACAACAAAAAACGAAGGATCTCAAATCAATAATCTAACTGAATACCTTAAAAAATGAGAAGAGAACAAACTGAACCCAAAACCAGAAGAAAGAAGTAAGTAATAACAATTACAGAGGAGATAAACAGTGCAGGAAAAAAATAGAGAAAAAAAAATCAATGAAAACAAGTTGGTTCTTTGAAGAGATCAACAGAAGTGACAAACTTTTAGCTAGACTAAGGAAAAAAGAGAGGAAATCCATATTACTAAAATCAGAAATGAAAGTGGGAACATTACATTTATTATAGAAATAGAAAGGGATTACAAGAGAATACTATGAACAGTTGTACACCAAAAAATTGGATAACCTAGATGAAATGGACAAATTCACAGAAACACACAACCTACCAAAACTGAATTGAGAAAAAATCTAAATAGACCTATAAGTAGTAAAGAAACTGAATCAGTAATCCAGTAATCAAAATCCTCTCAACAAAGTAAAGTTCTGAACTGGATGGCTTTTCTTGGTGAATGCTACCAAACATTAAAAAAATTAACACCAATCATTCTTGAACTCTTCCAAAAAATTGAAGAGGTGGGAACACTTTCTAACTCATTCTACAAGTCTAGCATAACCCTGATATCAGAGTCAAAGACACTATTAGAAAAGTATATGAATTTTGATGCAAAAATCCTCAACAAAATACTAACAAACTGAAATTCAGCAGCATATTAAAAGGATCGTACACCATGACCAAGTAGGATTTATCCCAGGTATGCAAGGATAGTTCAACATACAAAAATCAATCAATCAACACACCATGTGTGTGCAGAATAGAAAAGAATAGAATGAAGGAGGAAAAAAGATCATCTCAATTGATGCAGAAAAGCATCTGACAAAACCTAATACACTTTTGTGATGAAACACTCAATAAACTAGGAATAGAAAGAAATTTCAACATGAAAAAAGCCTACAGCCAACATGAAAAACCTACAGCCAACGTCACACTGAATGGTGAAAGTCTGAAAGCTTTTCTCCTAAAATTAGTAACAAGACAAGGATGCCAACATTTTTTATTTTTTGGCTGCACTACACAGCTTGCGGGATCTTAGCTCCCCAACCAAGGATCAAACTTGGACCCCGGTAGTGAAAGCCCCGAGTCCTAATCACTGGACTGCCACCAGGGAATTCCCAAGGATGCCCACTTTTTTTTTTTGGCTGCATCAGGTCTTAGTTCTGGCACGCGGGATCTTTTGTTGCAGCGCGTGGGCTCTTTAGTTTGTAGCACGCAGGCTCTCTAGTCGAGGTGCATGTGCTCAGTAGTTGTGGCACGCAGGCTTAGCTGCCCCGCAGCATGTGGGATCTTAGCTCCCCGACCAGGGATGGAACCTGCGTCCCCTGCATTGGAAGGCAGATTCTTTACCACTGGACCACCAGGGAAGTCCCAAGGATGCCTACTTTTGCCACTTATAGTCAATACAATATTTGGTAGTTCTAGCCAGGGCAATCAGGCAAGAAAAAGAAATAAAAGGCATCCAAATTGGAAAGGGAGAAACAAAACTACCTCTATTCAGAGATGAACTGATCTCATACATAGAAAACTAAAGATTATTCATACACAAACTGTTAGAAAAAATGAATTTAGCAACGTTCCTGGATACAAAATCAACACGCCAATATCAGTTACATTTCTGTACACTAACAGTGAACAACAATGAATCCGAAAAGGAAATAAAGGAAACAATTCCACTTACAGTAACACTGAAAAGAGTAAAATATCTAGGAATAAATTTAACCGAGGTAGCTGTTACAGACTGAATGTCTGTGTCCCCTCCGAATTCTTATATTGAAGCCCTAACCCCAGTGTGGCTAGAGAGTAAGGAAGTAATTAAGGTTAAATGATGTCACAGGGTAGAGTCCTGATCTGACAGCATTAGTATCCTAAAAAGAAGAGAGCTCCCAGGACTCCCCTGGTGGTCCAGTGGTTAAGACTCCATGCTTTCACTGCTGAGGGGACAGGTTCAATCCCTGGTCGGGGGACTAAGATCTTGCAGGCTGCGTGGTGCGGCCAAAATAAAAAAAAGAGAGCACCCTTGCTCTCTCTCCCCGTGCACTGAGAAAAGGCCACATGAGGACACAACAAGAAGGCTATGGAAGAGTCCTCATCAGAAACCAACCGAATTTTTTAAATGTTTGGTAGAATTCACCAAGAAAAGTCATCCAATTCAGAACTTTACTTTGTTGGGAGGTTTTTGATCATTGATTACTGCCAGACCTTGATCTGGGACTTCTGGCCTCCAGAACTGTGAGAAAACTGAATTCTGTTGTTTCAAGTGACCCAGGCTATGATTTTGTTTCGGTTTTGTTTTTTCATCCTGAGCTGAAAAATACAGAGGTGTAAAAGTTGTACACCAAAAATTACAAAACACTGCTGAAAGAAGTTAAAGAAAACCTAAATAAATGGAAAGACATCTTGGGTTCCTGGACTGCAAGTCTTGCTTTTGTAAAGATGACAATACTACCCAAAGTGATCTAAAGATTCAATATAATCTCTTTCAAAACCTCAATAATGTTTTTTTTTCAAATGGAAAAACCCATCCTAAGATTCATATGGGATCTCAAGGTGTTACTGAACCAAACTTAGGTCTGTTTGCCCATAATCAGTAAAACCAATCTACTGACACTGAGTTGTGGTGAAGGAAAGTGCAGGGTGCCAAACAAGGAGTCCAGGGCAGCTAGTGCTCAAAATACCCGAACTCCCCAATGGGTTTCAGGAAAGCATTTTTAAAGGTCAGGTGAGGGAGGGAAGTCCCAGGGTATGTAATCAGCTTGTGCACAATTCTGATTGGTTGATGGTGAGGTAACAGGGTAGTGTCACAGGGGTTAACATTATCAATCCTTAGGCACCAGTAGGTCTGGGAGCTACCTACTCATGGTCATCAAGTAGTTAATTTCTTCCATTTGGTGGTGGTTTTAGCAACTGTAAAACAACTCAAGAAATGTGCATCAGATACTTTTATCTACGTACTTCAGGGAGGAGCTAAAGGAGAGGATATGGGGGAGGGGTCTGCTCCGGGAAGGCCCCATAGGGTCCTGCCCAGTTACACAGGGCCCCTGAATAGTCAAAACAATCTTGAAAAAGATCACAGTTGGAGAACTCACATTTCCTGATTTCAAACACTTACTACAAAGCTACAGTAATCAAAACAGTGTGGTACTGGCATAAGGACAGACATTCAGACCAGCAGAACAGAACTGAGGGACATCCCTGGTGGCACAGTGGATAAGACTCCATGTTCCCAATGCAGGGGACCCGGGTTTGACCCCTGGTCAGGGAACTAGATACCACATGCATGCCGCAACTAAAGAGCCCGTGAGCCACAACTAAGGAGCCCTGGAGCCGCAACTAAGGAGCCCACCTGCCTCAACTAAAGGAGCCCTTGTGCCGCAACTAAGGAGCCTGCGAGCTGCAACTAAGAAGCCCACCTGCCTCAACTAAGACCCAGTGCAACCAAATAAATAATATAAAAAGGAACAGAATTGAGAGTCCAGAATTAAACCCTCACATATATGTTCTATTATTTTTTTTATTTTTACTGGCGTATAGTTGACTTACAATGTTGTGTTAGTTTCTGCTGTACAGCAAAGTGAATCAGTTATATGTATATCCACTCTTTTTTAGATTCTTTCCCCATACAGGCCATTACAGAGTACTGAGTAGAGTTCCCTGTGCTACACTGTAGGTCCTTATTAGTTTTCTAGCTCTATTAATTTTTGACAAGGATGCCAGAATCACTCAATGGGAAAAAGCAGTCTTTTCGACAAATGGTCCTGGGAAAATTGTACATCTACATGCAACAGAATGAAGTTGGACCCTTACCCTATACCATTTAAAAAAACTCAAAATGGAACAAAGAGCTAAGTTCAAGAGTTAACACTAAAAATTCTCAGAAGAAAACATAGGGCAAAACCTGCATGACCTTGGATTTGGCAATGGTTTCTCAAATATGACACTGAAAGCACAGGCAACAATAGAAAAAATAGGTAAAATGGACTTCATGAATATTAAAAACTTTGTGCATCAAAGGACACAGTCAAGAGAGTAAAAAGACAACCGAGTGGGAGAAAATATCTGCAAATTATATATCTAGTAAGGGTTTAATATGTAGAATATATAACGAACTCCTTTAACTCAAAGACAAAGAGACAAAAAACCCAACTCAGAATGTGTATAGCAGCTTTATTCAGAACTGCCAAAATCTGGAAGCAATCAAAATGTCCTTCAGGAGGTGAATGGATAAACAAACTGTGTACATTGAGACAACAGAATATTATTTGGTGCTAAAAAGAAATGAGCTATCAAAACACAACGAAATCTTAATTGCACATTACTAAACGAAAGAAGCCAATCTGAAAAGCTGCTGTATGATTCCAACCATACGACAGTCTTGAACGTCCAAACTATGAAGACAGTTAAAAAAAAAAAATCAGTACTTGCCAGGAGTGGGGAAGGATTGAACAGACAGAGCACATAGGATCTGAGGCAGTGAAACTACTCTATATGATACTCTAATGGTGGATACATGTCATTATACATTGTTCAAACTCACAGGATGTACAACACCAAGAGTGACTCCGATGTAAACTGTGCCCTTTAGGTGATTATGGTGTGCCAACATAGGTTCATCAGTTATAACAAATGCCCGGCTCTGGTGGGGGATGTTGATAATGGGGGAGACTATGTGGGGGAGGGGGGAAGGGGTATACCTGAAATATCTGTCCTTCCTCTTAGTTTTGCTGCAAACCTAACACTGCTCTTAAAAAAAAAGTCTTTAATGCAGGGTACACGGGTTCGAGCCCTCCAAGAAGATCCCACATGCCGCAGAGCAACTAAGCCCATGCGCCACAACTACTGAGCCTGTGCTCTAGAGCCTGCGAGCCACAACTACTGAGGCTGTGTGCCACAACCACTGAAGCCCACGCGCCTAGAGCCTATGCTCCACAACAAAGAGAAGCCACCACAATGAGAAGCTCACGCACTGCAATGAAGAGTAGCCCCCACTCTCCATAACTAGAGAAAGCCCGCGAGCAGCAATGAAGACCCAATGCAGCCAAAAATAAATACATAAATAAAATGTTTTTAAAAGGAGGGGGGGTTAAAGAACTTTAGACATTCCCCCAAAGATATACAAATGGCCAATAAAAACGTGAAACAATGTTCAACATCCTTAATCATGAGGAAAATGCAAATCGAAACCACCACTGAGATTCCAATTCACATCTACTAGAATGGTTATAACTTTAAAAAAAAAAAAAGGAAAATAATTGTTGGTGAGGATGTGGAAAAACTGGAATCCTTGTGCACTGCTGGTGGGAATGTAAGATGGTGCAGCCACTGCGGAAATCAGTCTGGCAGTTCCTCAAAGAGTTAAACACAGAGTTACCATGTGATTCAGCCAATTCCACTTCTACATATTACCCCGAAAAACTGAAGATGGGACTCAGGCAGATACCTGCATATCAGGGGTTAAGACTTCACACTCCCACTGCAGGGTGCATGGGTTCGATCCCTGAACAGGAAACTAAGATCCTGCATGCTGCAAGGCAAGGCCAAAAAAAAAAAAAAAAAAAAGGTGGTGTAGACATATAAAAGAAAATTATTTATCCATAAAAACGATGTTCTGATACATGGTATGATGTACATGAACCTTGAAAAAAATTATGCTGAGTGAAATAAGCCAGATAAAAAAGGACAATTTTTTTTTTTGTTTTGTGGTACGCGGGCCTCTCACTGTTGTGGCCACCCCGTTGCGGCTCCAGACGCACAGGCTCAGCGGCCATGGCTCATGGGCCTAGCCGCTCCGCGGCACGTGGGATCTTCCCGGACCAGGGCACGAACCCATGTCCCCTGCATCGGCAGGCGGACTCTCAACCACTGCGCCACCAGGGAAGCCCAGGACAAACTTTATATGATTCATTTATGTGAAATATCTACAATAAGCAAATTCATTGACATAGAGAGTAGATTAGGGAGTACTAGGGGTTGGGGGGTAGGAGAGCAGAGTGTTATTACTTCATGGCTACAGAATTTCTGTTTGAGTGATAAGTTTTGGAAATACAGTGATGATGGCTGCAAAACATTTTGACTGTAATTAATGTCACTGAATTGTACACTTAAAAAGTTCTGTAATGGCAAATTTTACGTCACATACATTTTACCACAATAAAAAAAATTGATGAAGCAAAATTTTTAAATTTTTTAAAAGAGAAACTTTAAAATTAGGAATTTTGAATAAACAAAATTTAAAAGAAAACACTAAGCTGAAAATTATTTGTCCCAGACACAAAGGATTAATACACAGAATTCCTGCAATTTGACAAACATACTAAAACCTTATTAGATAATAGACTGTAAAGACATAAACAGTCAATAAATAAGTAAAAAAACCTTCAACTGCAAAAACAAAATTTTAAATACAAATTACTATGGTCCGAATGTTTGTGTCCCTCCAAATTCCTATGTCAAAACCTACCGCCCTGGACTTCCCTGGTGGCACAGTGGCTAAGAGTCCGCCTGCTAATGCAGGGGACACGGGTTCAAGCCCTGGTCAGGAAGATCCCACATGCCACAAAGCAGCTAAGCCCGTGAGCCACAAATACTGAAGCCAGCACACCTAGGGCCCGTGCTCCACAACAAGAGAAGGCACCACAACGAGAAGCCCACGCACCACAACAAAGAGTAGCCCCCACTCACCACAAACAGAGAAAGCCTGCGTGCAGCAACGAAGACCCAACACAGCCAGAAAAACAAAAACAAAAACCTACCCCCCCCCCAAGGTGATGGTGTGGGGAGGTGGGGCCTCTGGGAGGGGATTAGACCACCAGGGCAGAGCCCTCACGAATGGGACTGGTGCCCCTTCTGCCATGCGAGCAACAGCCTGTGACTCGTGAGAAGAAGGTCCTCACCCAACTAGCACTGATCTCAGACCTACAGCTCCCAGGACTGTGAGAAATAAATTTCTGTTGCTTATAAGCTCAGCTATCTAGTATTTTGTTATACAACAGCCCAAATGGGACAAAGACACATATCAAGCTGAGAACTTTTGCACCTATCAAACTGACAAGAATTTCTTCCTGCGTGTTGTTTCATGGACCCTCTGTTAGGGCAAACAGCGTTCCAGAGAGCCCCCGAGTGAGACTAAGCATTTAACATGTGCACTTACTGAACTTTTACAACAGCCAGAAGGGAAGCGCTCCTTTTAGAGGTGAGGATGCTGGGACTAACTGTGTAGCTGGCCCAAGATCACCACCCCTCCCGTCAGGGGCAGGGCTGGAGCTCTCCCCTTGGGCAGCGGGACCGCACAGCCTGGGTGCTGAAGCACGTGACACTCAGAACCCCCTTTAAAAATGCTCAGCAACCTCCACAACAGCCAAGGACACGTGTGGGCACTTGTGGGCACTTGTGCAGACAGTACCTGTAGGAGTATAAACTAGCACAACCTTTCTGGAAAGTAATTTGACAACATATATAGCCCTAAAGATGGTTTTTCCTTAAATATAGTACAACCCTGATCCTAATGGAATATATAATACAGAATACTGTATCTTAAGATCAGAATCTAAAATAAAAATGACTATATTGTACACCTATAACTTATAAAACATGGGCTATAGGATAGTTACTAAAACTTATGTTCATGAAGAGTTTCAAGGCAATGACCAAATAATGATAAAATTATGACATCAGCAACTGGCCCATTAAAGGGGGTGTGAGCACCCGGTTAGGGGTGGACACGCCCACTGGGAGAGAAGCCTCAAGAAGGTTCACCACTAGGCCCCTGTTCCTGAAGGGCATGTGCCAAAAACTCACTAAACTGAATTTCTTCATAATGGGATTATGGGATTCTTTTCTTCCTTAGACCTTACATCTGAATTTTAAATGGAGAAATCTTATATAAAAACAAGTGTTTAGGGCTTCCCTGGTGGCGCAGTGGTTGAGAGTCCGCCTGCCGATGCAGGGGACACGGGTTCGTGTCCCGGTCTCGGAAGATCCCACATGCCGCAGAGCGGCTAGGCCCGTGAGCCATGGCCGCTGAGCCTGCACGTCCAGAGCCTGCGCTCCGCAACGGGAGAGGCCACAACAGTGACAGGCCCGCGTACCCCAAAAAAAACACAAAAAAACCAAGTGTTTAAAGGGAATCAACCTGAACTGCCATGGTAACGATGAAGTGCCCCCGCCATCGCCCCCTGAGGTCTGGGCCTGCCCTCTCTCTGAACTGCAACCAGGGTGGATTTGCCAGGTGGCTTCCCCAGGACCAGCAAGTACCCTGCTGTAAAGGCCCACTTCCCCGGGGGCCACATCTTTATCAGCCTGGCCCTGCTTTTCACTCCAGCTGGATGGATCCCAGGTGAGTTTGGGGAGAAGACCCCTTGCTGACCCAGCCCCTACAGAGCAGGAAGACCCGAGGCCCAGGTGTGGGGTACTAGTGGGGACCTTGGACAGAGCAGTTGCCAACTGCTTCCTTGAAACTCTCCTCACGCCAACCCAGGGGCCAGAGAAGTAGGAAGAGGCAGCGTGAGCAGGGCGAGAGGAGCCCTGGCCACAGCCCTGTCTCCAGGCACAGCTTCCCCAGATGCTCCAGACACTGCCTGGAGCCTTGGCCCAGGCCACTGGGACTCTACCAGCCATCTCCACCCGGGGCTCAATGAGAAGTCGCCCGTTCCACAGGCTCTGCCGATGCGACACCAGGGAGACGCCTGCCAGACAGCCACCTACCCTTGGAGCCGGCTACTGAGCTCCCACGGTAGGCTGCCCAGCCTGACCGCTTAAAACTGTCCCGGTCATTCTTATTATTTTTCAAAAGATCCACATCTTAACTATTCACCTATTTTATCAGTAGGAAACAAAATCTCAATTAGGAAAGTGCCAGGGGTCAGATGGTCTTGGCCATCCTTCCACTCAACATCTAATATGTCCCCACAGTGGGCAAGGGCTGGGGGCAAAACCAGGCTGGACGCTGCCAGGTTTATAATTTTTGGTGTGCACTGAAACACTATAAAGCATATCTTTCCTTAGTTATCCAAATGATTATAAAAATAAACTACAAATCCAATATTTGCTGTTCAAGTTCCAGGGACTGTTAAAAAAGCATGACCTACAACCAGTGTCAAGAAGGAAGCATCTCTGGTCAGCGTGCTCTCTGCTCGGCTCTGGCAAAGTGACCCATCTCTTCGTAAGGAGAGATTTTACACTGGGCGGCGGGGTGGGGGGGTGCGGGGGGAGGGGTGAGGCACAGGGCAGGGGGGATGAAAGGAGGTGGCGGGGGGTGGGAAGAACAGGAAGGAACGGGGGTCACTGGCACAGAGGGTCTCTGTCGCAAGCCGGGGACATGGAAGGCACATGACGTCCAAGTAAGGCTGCCTCCGGCAAGCGGGCAGGAGCAGAGGCCAAGATGGGCAGGAACAGAGGCCAAGACGCACCCCTCCACGTCCAGCAAGAACCCAATGACCTGACACTGGAAGAAGCAAGGTCCCCAAGAGACAAAACAGAGCAAGAGAAAGGCAAGAGGCTGGACAAGAGCCATGGCTAAGAGTTGAGAGGAAGTGGCAGGACAGGAGTGAGGACCTCAGGGCCAGGGCTGGACCTGCCGAGCCGGGGCTGAGGACGTGGGCCAGGTGCTGCCAGAAGCAGTTCTGGGAGGGCAGGGAAACCGGGGTCACAGCTGGAGTCAGCATGGGACAAGCCTGTGGACGGGGAGATGAAGGGCTGCAGAAAGAGTAGATGCGGAATCCAGAGGGCGGGGAGGCCACAGGAAGCCGCGGTGAGGAGAGGGCCCGAGCAACCAAAGGAAGTATGGGCGACAGGGAGTGGGGCGTGGGGGCAGATGCCCCAGAGAAACACTGGGGGGCCACTAGGCAAAGGGACTTGAGACCAATGGGAGGCACAGACTGGAGGGTCCCAAGAATAAAACCTGGAACACAGGTGTCCAGAGGGTTAGAAACACAGACGCAAACCCAAGCAGGAGAGCAAAGAGAAGACATGGATGAAAACACCCGCTATCTCCCAAGAGAGGTCGGAGAAAGCGGCCCGTTTGGACAAACGCGGCCAGGCAGAGAGAAGCCAAGGAAGAGCAGGAGCACAGACGCACGTCCTTTCCGGGCCGACCCTCACAGGCCTGGAAGGCTCGGACCTCAGAATGTCAGGAGACCAGAGCCCAGATGGGCTCCCCTTCACGGCCCTGCCCTGTGAGCCTCCGCGACAGCCGCCTCGGGCACCTGCTGGCCGCCTAGAGTCAGAGCCGCCTTGGGAGCAGAGGGAGAAGCCCGTAGCACACACATCAGCGTAAAGAATAATCTGGTAAGAAGTGGAGGTGTTCAATACTCACAGGAACAATAAGCCCTTGCCAAGTCAATAAATTAGCTTCATCAACCTGGATGTTACGGAAGTTTTTCATCCCACATTTGCGGATTTCTTCAAGCTCCTGTTGATTGACAAAGCATAAAGGGGTGTCAAATAGGGGAAAGCACCACACGTTAGATCCCTCCTGACTCCCTCAAATTAAACCAAGTGCCGACACCGCCACCAAGGCCATCTCAGAGCATGGCTAGATGCCCTGGCCTGGTTAAGAGGCCTGGAGCCGCAGTGGCCCCCTTGACCCGTACCCCAGGCCAAGACAAGCACCCACCTCGGTGAACCCACAGCCCCAGTGGACGATCCCCTCCCCTATGGGCTGTCCCCACGCAGCAGGGGCACAGGCCAGGTGCTGAAGACCTGACTCCTTCCAACCCAGATCTATGAAGCGCTGCCTCCGTGTAAAGGTGAATGGAACTGGGGAAGAGAAGCAAACAAACCCACAGTTTTCCACCCAACGCCGGAGTGCAGTTTCAGAAGGTCTCTCCCTCCACAGGGCACATGGCTGGGGCCCGACGACCCAGTCTGGGGCTGGAGGGGGGGTGGGGGAGGATGGAAACCTTCACTAAGCCTCGGTTTCCTCTGCTGCAAAAGGGCATTGAGACCCAAAGATGTAGACAAGGAGGGGGAACCATGCTATGTGCAAGAAAACGCCTTGCAAATATATGAGGGGTTGTTATCATACAAACGCCACTTCATCCAGAAAGCACGGCCGGCCAGGCGACATCAGGGCCCTTCCCGTCTCTAGCCTAGAATTGTCTGTCACTTGTTTTTCAACCCTGCACTAGCCTGACATTTCCCACCGCTTCCCCAACAACTCGAGTGACCGTCCAACAGGCGTTATGGCCCAAGCCACCCACTGCACAGCCACCCGCCCACCTGGGTCCCCCATGCTCCTCCATCCTCAGAGCCTAGAGTGAGGCGCTCCCCCACCACACCCCAACCCGGCTCTCGTCCACGACACAACAGCGTCCTCCACATCTCCTGGATGCCTCTCTCTCCAACCCCACAGCACCACCCAGCCCAGCCCTGCCTCCTCCGCAGGGCCCACAGGATGGCGTCCCACAGCCCAGGCTTCCTCCTCGCTGGTCTGGCCCCCGCAGCCCTCTAGAACCAGGAAACCCCTTCATGTTTGGTGCCGTGGCGCAGGATGGCACAGAGGCTCTGAACCAGCCGCCCTATCCTCTGCGTGCCACATTCCCATCAAACGGCCAGTGTACAAGGCACCCTGGGGGATACGAGATAAGGAAGGAGAAGAGTCCCGAGAAAGGGGGCTGAGCCGATGTTACAGGTGTGCCTGGCACGGGGCAGGATAAGGAGGACAGCACGTCAAGTGACTGCACAGAGGAGACAGGTGGGACACGCTGCTGCTTGGTGGCAGGGGCCAGGCTGAGTCTCTTCCCACAGGGAAGACTGCTGCTTGCCAGCCCTAGCTGCCCACCACACTCGTCGGCCTGGGCCCCAGGCCCAGAAACTCTGGTCTAGCAGGTGTGGGGTGGAGAGAAATGGGGATTTTTAGCAAGCTGCACAGTGAGAGGATGAGTTCCATTTCTAAGCAATGCTCAGCTTCCACGAGGAAGATGCTAGTGGCCATGGCCCCAGCAGTGGGGGAAGGGGTGGCCTGGCCCCTCTTCCTGAGCCCGCAGGAGGGGAAGCATGGAACCTGAGAGACCACCCGACCTGCCAGCTGTCAGCTGGTCCTCCTACTAATGCCCAGGGCTCATTGGAAAGGCTCCCCTGGGGATTATGAAGCCTGGGCACATTCAGGAAGGGGAAGAAACAAATCTCACACCCACACTCCCACTCTGGTCCACTCCCCAAACAGAACGTAAGCTCCAAAAGAGGAGGCGCACGGCAGGGGTCAGGAAGCCCAGGAGCCCACCGTCACACACAAATACAATATCTGCTTAGTGATCCGGTGACTGATCAGATGGGAAGCAGGGGACTGGAGAGGGGCGAGGCCCTGGGGTAAACAGGGCTCTCTATGTGCTGGGACCTTCCGGCCCTCGGCTCAAGGCACTAGAGTAAGATTCTTGTCTAGAAACAGAAGAGACCATGTCCCGTAGCGCTGAGTCCTACCAAGCTAAAAAATGTTTAAACCAAATACAGATGGGAAAAAATTCCAGATAGAATTGTGAAATTAGCAGTCAAACAGGGACTTCCCTGGTGGTCCAGTGGTTAAGACTCCATGCTACCACTGCAGGGGGCACGGGTTCAATCCCTGCTCAAGAAAATCCTGCATCCTGCATGCCGCACAGCAAGGCCAAAAAATTAAAAAAAAAAAGAGTAAGAAAGAAGAAACAACAGAGAATAGATTCAATATTCATAGGACAAAATAAATTTTAAAATAATCTATAAATATACTTTACAGCTTCAGAAATCCACACACTAACAACACGAGGTATGGGTAATAAACACAAGGAGGTACATTTCAAAGGAAATTACAAAAACGTGGCAGGTAGGACTGTCCACCGTAACTTGGCAGTGAGAAACAACCTTGCTCAAGAAACGGAGGAGTGGCGTGTTGGCAGGGGTGCAGGGCGGGCAACTATCATGCTCTGATATCAAGAGACACGGGAACAAAGACGGGAGCTGTTCGGTGCGAGGACAGCAACCCTGCCCCCCGCCCTGCCCCCCACCACCCGCAGGAGAAGATGGTGATGCTGTGACAGCAGAGCTGGGAGGCTTGGGAAACCCGGAGCACGGTTACCGGGTAAGCTCAAGTCACCTCGCTGTCAAGTGACGCTCAGCAAAGATGACGAGGCAGGTGCCTTTGCATAGTTCTAAACAACAAGAAGTGGGTATAAGGCAGAAGTAGAGAAACCAAGACAAACAAGCCGGCCATCCAGTCCTGTCATCTTCAGGGAATGCCAGGCAGCCCCTGGGAGTTTCTCAACAGGGCAGCGCTGAGCCCTGCCCACTAGATGCCAGGCCTGTGACACAGCTCCACCCAGCTTCCCAACACCCTCCAGAGCCACAGCTGCTGAGAACCACTGACACTCTTGGGGGCCGGGACGCTGAAAGTCCTGAGATGCACAAGACAGTCCCGCAGACATGAACTGATCAGCCCGAAATGCCAATCACGCCTCCACCGAGAACAAGCTGAAGACCGACTCAAGTCATTCAGAGAAGAGACGGGGGTTCCCCTGGTGGCACAGTGGTTAAAAGTCCGCCTGCCAATGCAGGGGGCACGGGTTCGAACCCTAGTCTAGGAAGATCCCACATGCTGTGGAGCAACTAAGCCCCTGCGCCACAACTACTGTGCCTGTGCTCTAGAGCCCGTGTGAGCCACAACTACTGAAGCCCGCGAGCCTAGAGCCTATGCTCTGCGACAAGAGAAGCCACCACAATGAGAAGCCCGCGGACCACAACCAAGAGAAAGCCCACGTGCAGCAACAAAGACCTAATGCAGCCAAAACTAAATAAATTAAACAAATAAATTTATAGGAAAAAAAAAAGAGAGACGGGTTCATCTGAAGGCCTAACAAACCCTCCAGCGTGACTGCAGCCTGTAACTGAAGATGAAGAACGGGGGGAGGAATGGCAAGGAGACCACATCGATTCAGAGTTGGAACGTCCGACGGATGGTGGGAGAAAGAGGGGTCCAGCTCCAGAACGGAGTTGGGAAGACCAAAGCCAAGAACCACAGGGACTGACAAAACACGCCCACAAAGGTCTGCGTCAGTTCTGCGAGAGCAGTTGGTCGGCTGCTTCAGGCAGATGGGACGATGCTGACAGGCCGAGAGAGACACCGGGGAAGGAGAACCAGACACTCACACGTCCCCCTCCTGGTGGGGAGCGGGCTTCCTGGGCAGGGTGAGTGGCGAGGGAGAGAGAGAGGGCTGCACTCCTCAAAGCCCAGAGGGAGAACTTGGCGTGTCGGCAACACTCTAGGCCAAAGCGTGGCATCGGGCACAAGCGACCACTGCCCGACAGCCCCACGGGCACCAGCAGGGGACACAGTCCGGCCCCATCAGGAGACTTGCTGGTCCCCGAGCAGAGACAGGGAGCAGGACACATTATACACAGCACGCCCTCGTCTCACAATGCAGTGTACACATCTGAGCCGGGGAAGAATTAACCAAGTCTCTGTTTCTTTCCTTCTTTGATATTCGACTGTTTACAGTCTCCCTGGGTAATCCTCACACACTGAGAAGCCCTCAGGAGCCAGTGGTTCCTAATCAGTGTGAGGCCATGGTCCTCTTTAAGAAATCCAGACATACTATGTGTAAAACAGATAACCAACAAGGACCTATTGTATAACACAAGGAACTATACTCAGTATTTTATAAAAACATATAAGAGAGGGCTTCCCTGGTGGCGCAGTGGTTGAGAGTCCACCTGCCAATGCAGGGGACATGGGTTCGTGCCCCAGTCCGGGAAGATCCCACGTGCTGCGGAGCGGCTAGGCCCATGAGCCATGGCTGCTGAGCCTGCACGTCCAGAGCCTGTGCTCCGCAACGGGAGAGGCCACAACAGTGAGAGGCCCGCGTACCGCAAAAAAAAAAAAAAAAAAAAAAAAAAAAAGAGAGAGAAAAGAAGTTGGAAAAGAACATATATATGTGTATATATATAACTGCATCACTGTGCTGTACACCTGAAACACAACACGGTAAATCAACCATACTTCAACAACAAAAAAGAAAAATGAAATCCAGACAGATGTACAAAGGAAAAACCAGCGGTCTGAGTCATGGCTGCTTCAGATGTTAAATCAATGCTATGGACGGCAAGTGTCAAGGTAGGGGGCGCTGGTACAGTTTTTAAAAAAGGCATATTTTAAAAAAAAAAGGGATATTTAATATCATGGTGTAATTTCCTATTTGCTAAATGGAAAAAAGCACAATGCGCCCCTAAAGAACTACAGAAAGTAAAGCTGAAGGTCTTCCTGGCTGTTGAAGCTGGGTTAAGAGAGCGGAGCTGCTCTGGGGACCTGCGGGGGTGTGGGGGGCGCCTACAGCAGAGGCCAACAGCTTCACGGGAGAGGCTGACACCAGCCCTGAGGGAGGGGGAGGATGGACCCTGGGGTGAAGAGAATAGGTGTCCCCGTGGGAGACGCAGGCAGAGCCGTAGAAGGAAGGAACCCCCAGGTGGTTCGGGAAGCAACAGGAACAGAGCTTGGCTGGAAAGGCTACTAATTCTGGGGACTCGGCCAGGGTGTGGGTCCCAGGCGCAGGGGGGAGTGAGGAGTGCCTGACTCCCGTGGACCCACAGACTGAGAACCTCCAGAGAGCACCAGGCACCTGGGCCAGGGGTCCCAGGCCACAGTGAGGGGCACCCCTCCTTGAGAACAACCCAGCCTTCCAGCAAAGAAGAGACCAGTTCCCTGACTCAGTGTCACTTCCACATCTGCAAACAAGCTCCTACCAGAGCAAAGGCCTCCCACCGGGCCAGCACACAGAAGCAAGGCGAGGAGTCCCTCTGACAGCAACAAGTCTGCGCCGACAGAAACCCGGAAACCGGTCTGAACTTTTCTTAGAAGGTGCATACTGTGACTTATATTGCTTATTCTACTGTTGAACCTTCTCTGCTGAACCTTCCTATGGGCGATAAAAGCAGAATATTTCAATCCCCAACCATTCTCTTCAACATTTATTTTATATATAATACACAGAAACAATATTTTGATTTGGTAGGTGGTTGCTTCAACAAATCATCAGTGGACCAGGAAGAGCAGAGGACTCTGGAGTCAGACAGGCCCGGGCTCAACCCAGCCCCACCTTTCACACCACCTGAAGCTCGAGTCTAGGAGTCTAGTCTTACGGTAGGAAGCTTACTCCATAGGGCCCTGCTGAGAATTACAAGAAACGCTGGATGTTGCTGAAGCTGGCAGGAGGTACTCAATTAGGGTTCGGTTCATTCCCCTCCACAACTGTGTCACCACACTTCTTAAAATCTAAGAGTGTCAGGGCACCAACGTACATATTCTATCTGTTCTATATAACAGGACATACACATGATATGACATTGGTGTTGACAGCCTACGACCAGAGCTCACGGGGGCCTTAAATGAGAAATGAAGATGTTTACGGTTAGCACAAAGCTTTCAGAAATGACCTGATCCAATTAAAAAGAAAAAGACAAAGAAGCATAAGACAGGGGCCTGCCAATGGCGCATCACACTCCCCTCCACAGGGCACTGTCACCTTCAAAATCCCAACAAAGCAGAACAGGAGGAGGCATGGTAGGGAAGATGCTGGCCTTTGTGCAAGAGTCGCACACCCCACCCAGCCACGTGAACAGCAGGAGCCAGACCCCAAGTGAGAAGCAGAGACCAGAGCCTCACGATGCCCCTGAGGGGGGCCAGGCCAACCCGTCAGCTTTATTTGACAGGAGGGAAGGCTGGAGAGAGGCTGAGAGGGGCCCAGTCACAGACAGACCTTGGACAGGGCAGAGCCAGGACTAGAGCCCAAGCCAGAGACTTTGTTCCATGGATGTCCAGCCACAGAGTGGTGGGGAAGGGGGGCGGGGGCTCCCATTCCCTGGTCAGGATCCTGGGGGGCCTGGCGGCCCTGGAACTGCACTTTCCCAGACTCTCGACGACAAAAGGACAAACATACACAGCCTTCACCTGAGCCCTCCATTTAGGGCGAGTCACCCCGCAACTGTTTCTTCTGTGCCCGGAACACTTCTAGGCTCTCCCATCCAGGCAAAATGAAACCCGGCAGGTAGAGCCCGACGTTCAAGGGAAAGTACAAGATCCCTGTCAAATACCAGCCACGCAACTGGTGGGACATTAATAATTTGAAAGAGCTACTTCTTGCTTGTGGGACTGTATCAAAGTGACTAATTTTGACAGAAATGCACTTTCCAAGCTTGCACAAAGGAACCAGTGGCAATGACACTCAATTATGACCTTAATGTAATTCAATACACTGTAAATCTAAAACATAAGGCTTCAAAGCTCCAGGACATGAGTCTCTTATTTCAGTGACTGCTCAGCCAAGGGGGCCCCACCACCACGTCTCCACAGCGAGCCAGTGGTGTGCCAGCTATGTCACACTCAGTTACTGCCACGATGGACACACTCAGCGATGGTCCTCACTCTATGAGGGAGTGTCACTGTCCCTTTGGAGAAATCAGGACACTGAGGCTCAGGGCGAGGACACAGATGAGCCTGCGGCAGAGATGAGGATCTGAACCAGGTCTTGGAGAACTCAACCACAGCACGCTGCTCCAGGAAGCAGGCCGCCTGCGCATGATCGTGCCAACAGGACACGGCTGCAGGGGACACTCAGCGCTGCCCACACGCTCTGGCCCACTCTGCACGGCGGCCTCACTCCGGGATGCGTGTGTGCCTCCAACTGAACGGGGGTGGGCCTGGCACTCTGACCTGCATCACACACTCTGGAGTTCAGCATCCCGGGATGGAGACAGGGTCAGTCATGTGGACCACGCAGCGGATCTACCTGTAAAGTGGCTTTCCTGTGCTGAGTTTCCCAATGACTGGCACGGGGGGCGGGTGCACACATTTACAGACCATCTCAGGAAGGGCTCAGGGGCCATCTGACTTTGGAGCTACAGCCACTGCCCAGCCCGCTCAGACAGGGAGCACCAGCAGAAGCACTGGACCTGATGCCAGTCCCTGCTTTGGCTGCACATGTGTCCACTGGGCCAGGGGCTGTCCGGCACACTTCACCCCTTTGCCGAACTTGCTAGTGAGAAGCAGAAACAAAATCTGGCAAGATAAGGAGTACGGAAAACTCCAACTGATACAGGCCTGGAACTATTCAAAACAGCACAAACCCCACCACCACCTAACCTGAGACGAACTTTACTCTCCATCCCGTCCCTTCTTACGGGAAGCCATGTGAAAAGCAGGAGAGAAACCCTGAGAGCAGGGAGCACCTGGCGGCCCCACCCGTGGGTGGTGGCCGGGCCTCAGCCTCCCGCCTGTCAGGGCCCTGCAGCTCTGGACACTAGAGACTGCGGCCAAGGCCTGGAGGACCTGGAGCAGGAGACCAAAGGCACAGCGTCCTTGACGGGACCGCCAGCCCAGCTCAGCAGCCTCATTGGCCCACACACTCAGCACAGGAAGAAAAAACACATGGGTGAGATTCTGAGACACTGACTTTGAATTCAAGAGCTGCGTAATTTTGCTGGAAAAAGTAAACATCTTTAAACAAAGACACGTTCGCACAGCTGTCTCAGGAAACCTCTCACTAACCCTAAGGAACAGGTGACTTCAAGAGTCGGGAGGGCATGTGGAGAGGGGGACTTCCTGTCCTCCCTGCCCCAACCCACGACCCCCGAGGGCAGCACCATTTCCTCCAAACCCTCCCTCCCTCCCACCAGGCCACTCTCCTGGCTCCCGTGCTGACACCCACACTTAGTACATGCCAGGCGCTCTTCTGAGTGCTTGATATGTAGTAACTCAATCTTCACAATCTTCACACAGATGACATGACTAATGCACAGAGAGGTTAAGCAACTTGCCTGGGTTCAGTCAGCTAAGACGCGGCGGGTCAGGACACACGCTCCAGCACCTGAGCTCTTAATCGCTCTGCAGTATTCCACTCTCAATAGCTCTGCCCTGAATGGAAGACCCTTCCCTCCCCCTTTCTCCCGGGCTAGGGTGAGGCTCGCCCAAGCCCTCGAGAACACACAGAATGAGTCTGGACAGGAGACACATGCCAGCAGAGCCCTCATCAGCGAGCAGCCACTTCTGGACGCCGCACCTGGGGCTCCATTGGATCCTCAACTGAAAGGCACAGCGTCTCTCTGCCACCTGTCCTGAAATCCACCCGCGCTGGCTTCGTGAGGCCCCTCATGGAGAGGCAGCTCTGCCAGCGGCCGAGCCGAGGGAGGGAAGGCTTGTCCTAGAGGGCCAGGCGCGCTGGGCATGCTGAAGAGGGTAAAACCAGGTCAGTCCCCAGTGCTTCTGGAAAGCGCCACAGGGGTGGCCTCCCTAAAATTCAAGGAGGGGACCGAGCAAGGTAAGAAGCACATGGCCAGGGGTTACTACATCTGTTCTGAAGGATGAAAGCTCCTCACCCTCACCAGCTGCCCAGTAAGCTACCAAAGCCCTGCTCAGAGTGAAGGGCCAGACCAAGTTCGGCCTCCTCCCGCCAGAGGGGCTTATCCGTCCCCCCTCACTCCTCAGCTGGCAGGCGTCCAGCACACACGGGCAGCCCAGGACCTTTGTTCTAGGCTGGGCCGTTCTTCTCCCTCCTTCAGCTCCTTGAGGGCACAGTGCAGAGGAGACCCCCCAGGAGCTGAGTCAAGGAGTCGCCCTGGTGCAGAGAGACGAGCCGGGGAGTGCAGAGCTTGAGGGTCCAGGGGATCCCAGGGCAAACGGGGGAGATGAGACTGACAAGCCCAACCCCGGACAGGACACGCTGAGGAGCGCGGGTCCTGCCCTACTGAACCCGGATCCGGTTTCTGGGGGCAAGGCCTGGGCGTGAGCACTTCTCTCAAACGCACTGCCGCTTAGGGATGACGTGGGAGTGAGGAGCTGACTGGGGACGAGCACAAAGAACCCACTGAGCGATCCCAGGCAGGTGTCCACCACAACAGGGACGGCCTGCATGAACGGCATGGCAGTGGAGATGCAGAAAAGACAGAAAGAGAAGGGAGATAAAGGCCTAGTTCAGCAGAATCTGGCAAGTGGCTCAATGTGGAAGGAAGGGATGAGGCAGGTTCCCCCAGGTTCTTCCTTGGTGATGGAGTAGACAAGTGGCCCATTAACTAAGGGAGGCAAGACAGACGTGGAGGCACAGGCGGGGCTCAGACCCGGAGGCCTGCAGGTCCGGCGCCATTCAAAGGAAACTCCTGAGGAGGGGCGGGGGTGTGGGGTGTGGGGGACCACCAGAGTCCAGGCCCAGGAGGGAGGGCTTTGTGGTTCTGTAAGCTTTAATTCCCAACTTACTGTTGCATCAAAGAAAAGAGAAGTTATCTCTTGAACATTTAGTGATACTTTCCAAGAGTGAGAATACTTTCAAGTGACCTGATGTAATAAAACACTAAATCAACAGCCTCTTAACTTAGAGTTGTAGCAAAATCAGAATAGGTCTAAGTACCCTGGAACAAGTGTTTTTGTGCTCGTGTACACCTCAAGAAAAGGTTCCAAGATTGCAATAATGAGAATACTCTCTTTCCCAGGGCCTGTCCCAATTGTCTCTTAAGAGAGAAACATTTACAAAGAATATCATTAAGGGAGGCTAAAATAGTCCCAACTCACTGCGATGCATGAATTTAGGGTAAAAAATGCTGTGCTTTCCTCGAGTCCCAAAAACCCAGTGGATTCAGAACACTGACACCATCTGTAAAACTCCCCTCACGCACAACACACCCACCAGACACACTCACCGCTCCTTGTGTTCATTACCCAACCTCAGGGAGTACTATACCTGCACTCAAGAGCAAACTAGTTCACTGCTTAGTACAATGAATTCCAAGGAATGAACTATTATTTAGCAACTCCTCCTACTCATTCACATGTGATTATGGGCTGAAAGTACACCAATATGGAGCTCTGAGTGAGCAGTATTTAAATAGCATTAACAGGCTGCTACAAATCTCAATTCCTTATCTCAAGAGTTATGCCATAATAACTAATAAAATGTCACTCCTCTTTTAAATCTACAAACTTCCCCACTGAGAAAAGCCCTTCTGGGAAGATACCCAGCTGGAGGGCCCTTCCAGGAGATGTGTGCAATTGAGAGGCTAAAAAGAAATGAACAGACTGCAATCAATTTCCCTCAGCCACACCTACAGGTTTCACTTTTGTAGCTATTTCCCCTCCTGACTGAAGCAATGGTTACAATCTGGTGGTTGCCATCAATGCTGAATTAGCTGCTTGCAAATTAAAATGTATTTAATGTTTTATTAACATTGTAATTCCTAAAAAGTGTTCTGAAAAAGGCTAATCCTTTTGGCAATTGCTTTTTAAATTAAAGACTTTATCATATTCACTTTCCCTAAAATAACTTCTCAGCCTGATATATGCAAATCACTCTACTTTTAATAATGTATTTTACACTATCTGCAGATAGTCCATTGTTACAAAGAAATCTTTGACTCCAAGTGTCTCAGAAAATGGTTTTTGAGGAAATTTCCGGTTCTTTAAGATGTAATCCATTTGATTATTCAACATGTTTACTTTTCACCACTGAAAATCCCTTTTATTATCCAGCCCAAGTACTGATCAACCTGATTCAATAATTTTTTTTCTAAATTAACCAGGCCTAAACACTGACTCTCAGAGCCAATGATTACCATCTTGTAACGAGCATCCCCTACTAAATTGAAAGAATCTCCAGGCAAGAGTCAGGAATCAACATACTCCTCCGTGCATCCTTGGAATAAGAAAGGAGGCCATGTGATAAGGGGCGTGGAACTTGGGATATGGAGACAGGGAGATGTAGCATCTCATCTCTCCCCAGGATGGTCCGCTAAGCCTCACAACCTTCTCGTTGGTAAAATAAAGATGACAACACACTACCTTTAAGAGTTATTGAAAACATTAAAAAAAACTTACCTAAATGATCTAGCACTTAACAAGTACTCAGTTAATGTTACATATTTTTTCCTAAGCTCTAATGTTTTTGAAACACAAAAATAATTGAAAAACCATAGTAACTCCCCTCTCAGACCCCTGGGAGCCTGGGAGCCCCAAACTGGGTCAACTGGCCTAGACTAAGGGATACCAGGATGAATTAGGTCAAGATCCCTGCCCTTGAGGACCTCAGACCCTGGTAGGAAAGGCAAGTCTAACACAAATCCGATTGTGACAAGTGTTCAAAGAGAAACATAAAGAAAGTGCTGTGGTCACACAAAGGCGGAAACAACTCATTCTAATGGGGGAGGCGAGGCCTCAGAGTAGCTGGCCTCGGAGTTGAACCCAGGACTTCCCTGGAAGGGGATGAAAGGCGAGGGGAAGGCAGCTTTTCTCAGGGAGAGCAAACAGCGTGTGCAAAGGCCACCTAAGGGCCGGGGGCTCTCGGGTCAGATAGAACTAGTCACATCACAGCTCACTCTCTCCCTAGCTAGAAAACTGGGGCAAGCCAGCGATTCTCCCTGCATTCCATTTTCTCACCTACAAAATGGGAATAATAGAGTCTACTTCACAGGGAGGATTACACACCATCATGAACATGAAGTACGGAGCTGCACAAAGTCAAGGCTAAGGAAAATGGCAGCTACAGTGATTAGGTGCAAGAGTGATGGCAAACCAAGGAGCAGGAGGTGTGGCTGAACAGATTACTTTCCAGCAGTCTAAGGGTCTTGCTGCCAGGAAGTTAGGATTAACTTCCGAGGACAATAAAATCACGGAGGTTAGGACAGGAGCATGAAAGGATTAATATCTGCTTCAGAAAAAGAACTGTGGTGGCCAAGAAGGCGAGTCAGAGAAGGAGAGAACTCAGAAAGGCACCTGAGAGGTGAGGGTATGGATTCAAGTAATCTCAGTAAGATTAGAGAAGTCAGGAACTCAAGAAACCTTTAAAGTAAAATCCGAAAGGCATCAAGGATGACTGCCTCTGGGAAGTAGAGAGGAAAATAAATGAATAACAGTCTTCCCATCCGGACGACTGTGTGGACGGTGGTGTCACTGACAGAGAAGAGAGAAATCTGGACTCTGCTGACTCTTCTTTTGTGCCCACTTCCAATCCAGTCTTATGAAGTTCAATGTCGTGTCTAGTCCTTAGGGAACAAAAGAAAGGAAACGTTCCCAGGGAGGGAGGGCCCGGAGGCTGGGACTCCAAACTCAACGTCTGGCTCTCCGGAGCACTGCTCTGCCCAGGAGGAACCCCAGCCCTTTATCTCCCCCCAGGAAATCAGCTCCTGGGCCCTTTTGATTTTCGGCCCGGTGCAGCCCGGCAGCACCACCGGCAGGGCGGCCGACTTGCAAACCTAGGCGAGATCGGCTCTGGGGGACGCCGGCAAACACACTCGAGAAAGGACTGGGCCCGGGTGACATCTGTGCTCCTCACTCGGGGAGCCAGCGAGCAAGAATGCACCCCGCCGCGTTCAAGATACAAAGTAGCAAGTTATTTTTATAAACTTTGGTTGGTTTTAACTCCCACTCCCACCCCTAAAATGGCACTTTGCTCCAGCAGGGCCCGGAGCGCGGATGACGAGGACGGGGCAGGAGGCCCGCGCCGCGGCCGGCCGCCCCCCGCCCTCCCGCTCTCCTGCACCCCGGGGCCGAACTTGCCGCTGTGTGACTCTGCAGTTGCAGCGACAGTCTGCCGGCAGTCGCAGCGACAGTCTGCCGGCCCCCGCACACCCAGATCGCCCACGGCAGCCCGGCCTAACTTTCGCCCGCCGGCCCCCGCCCCGAGCCCCCCGCCCGCCCGGCCCGGCGGCTTCCAGCCCGGTGCGCTATGGCCCAGGGCGGGGCAGCTCCGCGGCGCGGGCTCGGCGCTCGGGCCTCCCGCGGGCGTCCGGTGGGCCTCCTGCTGCCTCCGCCGCCTCGCGGAGGGAGCCCGCGGGCCGGGCGGGGCAGCCGGACGGCCGGCGAAGGGCCGGGTCGGCGCGGCCTGGCGCTCCCTCCTGGGCTGCGGCCTAGCGGCCGCCTTAGCTCCCTCATCACACGGCCCTGGGAGGCGGCGCCACGCGAGGCGGGGGGCGGCGGCGGCCCCCCAAGGGGTCCGGGCGGCCGCGTGGCCCCGGCCGACGCCACTCCCCGTCCGCCCGCCGGCGCCGGAGAATGGTCTTTACCTTCATCAGCCTCCTGCTGGCCGCCATCTTGGCTCTGGTGCTGCTGCTGGCCCAGAATGCATCGCGGCGGCCGGCGCCGGAGCCCCCGCACTTCCTGGAGCGGGGGAGGGGCGGCGGCGCGGGCGAACGAGGCGCCTACTGTGTGCGGGCGCGGTGCGGGCACAGCGCCGGCGGCCTGGGAGCGCCGGGGCGCAGGGACCGGCGGGGACCCTGCCTTTGCGGGGCGCCCAGTGCGGTGGCACTGGGAAACAGAGCCCGACACACAGTAGGTGCACAGTGATGCTGCGGGAGATGGGGTAAGGGGCAGGATTATTTCAGGCACCAATCAGCGCCGAGGTGATGGGAATGTGACTGTGGGAACCTGCTTCTCATGGGCCGGGGTGGGGGGGGAGTCAGGGAGTCTCACTGGGGAAATAGTGTAATTATAGCCAACACTCACCACGAACAGCCCCATTTCACAGGAAACAGAAGCATAGTGGAGGCCGAGGGTTTGCCCAAGGTCATGCAACCCGCAAGGAGCAGAGCCCAATTCTGTTCCAGACGGGGCTGCTGGCTCCACAGCCACCACTGGGACCTGTGAAGGGTGGGGAGGAGCAGCTCTGAGGACAGAAGGGCAAGCCCATGGTCAGATGCATGTGTATAAGGAGAAGACTCTGGTTGGAGAATGGAGGATGAGGTAAGTAGGGGGTAAGAAGGGGAGCAGGGCCACGTACAAGCTGTTTGTGGCCATCCAGGCAAAGAGGTGATGGTGGTTTGGACCTCGGTGGCAGTGCAGGCAAAGTGGAGGGTGCAGCTTCAGATCATTCAGGCCTTGTGAAGGAATTTTTCTCCATTCTGAGAGCAGTTGGTTTCCCACTAGAAGACAGAGGAAAAGAGCACTGGAGATGGATAGCCTGGAATAGAGCCGGCCTCCCACCCAGAGACCTGAGAGCCCAGGCTTAACACGGGGAGAGAGTGGGGAAGAAACTAGATGATAAGCCTCATGCAATGAGGACCCTGCCTGTCCTTTATCTCCCCCCAGGGCTGGCACACAGTGGGTGCTCCTAAACATTTGGCAAATGTGGGACTTCCCTGGCGGTCCAGTGGTTAAGACTTCCCCTTTCCACTGCAGGGGGCACGGGTTCGATCCCTGGTTGGGGAACTAAGATCCCGCATGCTGCACAGCGTGGCCAAAAACAAAAAACAAGGGACTTCCCTGGTGGCACAGTGGTTAGGACTCCACGCTCCCAATGCAGGGGACCCGGGTTCGATCCATGGTGAGGGAACTAGATCCCACATGCATGCCACAACTAAGGGTTCACATGCCACAACTAAGGAGCCTGCATGCTGCAACTAAGACCTGGCGCAACCAAATAAATAAAAAAAAACAACAAGACACATTTGGCAAATGTATGAGGGACTCCATCAGTTACTCCTTAGAGCTGCAGGGGACCTGGGAGCCTGGCCTGGGAAATGACTTTATGGTCCTCCTGTGCACTGGGCCTGGTGCTTAGTGGGCCCAGGTCAATGAAAGAACACAGTTCTATTGGGAACTGCTTCCTCAGAGGGAAGGGGACCCTGCCCTGAAGAAATCCCAAGCCAGCTGAGGAAGTGCAGTGCATACCCTTCACCTTGATGTGCTAAACCAGGAATAGAGGGGTGGGATTGGAAGAGGCCGAGTGCCAAGAACTAACCTTTGCTGCAGCATCTCCTGTATCCTCACCCCCATGGCAAGATGGCTCCCTGGCACCCACTTTGCAAGTGAGCACAGGCCCTGGAAAGCAGAAGGCCATAAACAAGCACACAGTCCCGGTGGGAAAGCTGCCTGGACTTTGGGACCCTTCTCTGGGTCTTAAACCTTCATTGTTCCGCATAGCAGTCCTGGCTTCTGGTCACACCAGCTCCCCTTCACTCAGCCATCCTGTTCATCCAGACCTGACCTTTCTGTGCTACCTCTCCGAGCCTCCCATCAAGAGTGACCTCTTCGGGACTTCCCTGGTGGCGCAGTGGTTAAGAATCCGCCTGTCAGTGCAGGGGACACGGGTTTGAGACCTGATCCAGGAAGATTCCACATGCCGCAGAGCAACTAAGCCCATGTGCCACAACTACTGAAGCCCGGGCGCCTAGAAGCTGTGCTCCTCAACAAGAGAAGCCACCACAATGAGAAGCCCATGCACTGTAACGAAGAGTAGCCCCTGCTCACCACAGCTAGAGAAAGCCCACACGCAACAATGAAGATCCAATGCAGCCAAAATTATAATTAATTAGTTAATTAATTAAAAAAAAAAAAGAGTGACCTCTTCCTCCTCTCCCTCCTCCTTCTGGGTTCCAGGCCCTTCTGCTCAAACTCACCACCTGCTGCTCCTTTCTCCAGTCAGCACATGTCCTGGGTGCTCACCTCTAGGTTCAGGGAGGAGATACAGGTCCCTGCCCTCAAGGGGCTTGTTACACCCCGGGGAGGCACCAAGGAAAATGACAGAGGTGTGAGGGTTTGTTGAGGCACTCAGGCTCAGACAGGAGCCCTTCAGAGGACAGGGGAAGGGCCAGGAATGGGAGGAGGCATTGCAGCAAGAAGGAAGTGCCTCTGGCAAGGCAGGGACTTGGCAACGGTAATCACACTCCATAGGGCCGAAGGGGTGTCCGGCCCTGGGCCGGACATTTACACCCTCCACTGAGCTCATCGGCACCACAGGGCCATGCGCTTAGATGTTCTGTCTCACAGGAGAGGAAGCTGAGACTCTGAGAGAAGTAGCTTGCCCTACCTCACCCAGCTGGGAAGAGGGCTCGAGGAGTAGACCCGAATGTGGTCCATGTGGTGAGGCTCTGCCTTGACCTCCCTCTGCTGGCCCAAACCCCCGAGTCCCGCATCCCTACCTGCCCACAGCCTGTGCCCTGGCCTCTGCCCACGCTGCCCCCACTGCCCAAGATGCCTTTGTCCTTCCCTCCCTCACTTGTCCCTCTGCAAGTGCCAGTCAGGCCTCAGCACATGACTTGCCACCCTGCTTGGGGAACTTGATGGCCTGCAGTGTGCTGGGTCCTGCCGGTGCTGACTCACAAGCCTTTCTTTGACGCTCCCAACCGTCCTCTGTGGTCAGAACTGTTACCAGCCCCATTGAGAGGAAGAAACTGAGGCTCAAGGGGTCAATCAAGCTTTTCTCAGCCCCCTGGCCATCTAAGGGTCCAGTCCAAGTCCGCTCCTGGACTGTGTGGGGTAAAGTAAGGGCTGGGAGACTCAGCCAACCCAAAGGGCTCCCTCTTTCCCTCCTTCCCTGCTATGCCCCCCTACTCTCCCTCCTTCCTTCCATCCTTCCATCCTTCCTTCCTCCCTTCCTTCACAAACCCCATTGGAGGATTTCTGTTTAGTGAATGAAGAAATTAACATGGCACCTGCCCCCCACCCTCTGCCCAGACCAGACTGGGTGCTCAGCCAGACTGGGTGCCCTTTGATGAAGGAAAGACCGTCCCCTGACCTAGAGCAATGGCCAAATAACTGGACAAAAAGTCTTGCCACTAGTGTCAGTGGGAGATGGACAAGGCCTCGAGCTTCAGGCTATGGAGAGAGAAGGGTGGTCGGAATAGGCCCAGAGCGGAGAGGAATGCAGATGAAGAAGACGGAGGATGGCTCTGTCCTGGCAACAGCGGGCAGCTGCAAGTTAAGACGCTGCTGGCAGCCCCGCGGGGTCCTCAGGAGGCAGCAGCTTGGGGATTACAATGGCACCCGGGTGGCCGGAGCCCATGGACAGGCTCTGACGGCACCAGTTCAGAGCTCAGACTTGGGTCGCACGGGCCAAGGCAGTTTCCTCCTCTGAACAGGACAGTGCCAGCCTCCCCAGCTGTGGCGGGACCTCAGGCGTCAGGCCTGTCATGTGCGGGGTGGGGGGGGACTGGCCACCCACGGGGGCACATGTGTGGGGAGGCTGAGGCTGCCAGGTGAGAGGCCAGCCCAGCAGGCCAGGGAGCCCCAGCCGGAGAGCTGGAAGCCGGCAAACGCTGTCCCTGCCTGCCCGGGAGGGCGTGGACTGGCCAGAGCAGGCAGCAGGGCCCAGGAGTGGAGGCAGAGAATATATCCATCCAGGAGGGCTGGTGCTGGGGATGCCAGGCCTCCCACAACCTGGAGCAGGAAGCTCTGGGTGGGCTGCGGCTGAGTGACCCTTCCCTTCTGAGCCCCAGTCCCTCCTCAGGCACACAAGGACCATGACAGACTGAGAGGGGCCGGGAGCTTGGCAGGTCTCTCTGCCCGACATCCAGTCTCAGCTCTGGGCAGCCCTTGCTCTCCTGCCTCAGCTCAGCTGGGGTCTTCTCCCCGTTAGCACCACCCTCAGCCCCCAGCACTGGTCCACACTCCGAGTTCACTACGTCCCTTTGCCATATTTGTGTTTAATGCCTGTGTCTGCCCTTGGACTGTAAACTCCACGAAGACGGAGGCCACACCTGGTCAGCCTGCCTCCGTATTTAGTCGCATATTCACTGAGCGTGGACCATGTACTGGCCACTGTTCTAGACGCTGAGGAGGTATCAGAGAACAGACAGAAAACACATTGATGACTCACACATAAGAGAAGTGGGCTGGAAAGCTGGGGCTATTGTGGCCACAGAGGTTGGGGGCTTAAAACTCTCCAGGGGGCTCTCAGGATGGAGCCCAGGGCCCTCACCAAGGCCTCAAGCTCTGCAAAACGCGGGGCGTGGGTGGCAAAGGAGGGATGCGGATCAGCATCCCAGGACCCCACACGACCCAGAGGTCACACATGGAGCACAGGGCTGGTGATGTGGGGCGAAGCCAGACGTGAGGGGCACGTGCCCCCTCTCAGGATCAGTGGAATCATGGGGTGTTGGGGCAGTGGTGTCTGTGCCCATAATAGACAGGAGTGTCTCTAACCCAGAGGTTCTCAAACTTGTTGCCAGCAGCACACCTTCTTTTTTTTTTTTTTTGGCTGCGCCATGAGGCTTGTGGGATCTTAGTTCTCCGACCAGAGCTGGAATGCGTGCCCCCTGCAGTGGCAGCACTGCTGAGTCCTAACCACTGGAACGCCAGGGAATTCCCAGCATACCTCTTTAAACGCTATTAAAAAACACTATTCAACCAAAGTCCTCCTTAGAACCTGACAAATGACACGAATTAGTGGCCATGTCCTGTAGGGGCAGTGTCTCCCCTTCAGCTCTGGCATATCCTTCCCACCCCTACAGTATCTTCCAGGAGCCCCGGACTCTAAAGGAGCCCAGTTTGAAAACTACCCATATAATCTATCCCATTCATGTTTTAGGGAAGAAAGCTGAGACCAGAGAAAGCAGTCAAGTTCCCCAAGCTCAGAGTCCATGGGGGTGGCAGGCAGGTCACTGGACAATCAGTGCACAACGTGACAAGTGTGGGATGGCAGGAGCCGGGTACCAGGGCAGCACAGTTTGCTCATGCACTCAACCACATTCCAGATGCCTCTGATGGGCCTTTGATGGCACTGTGGGGCTCCCAGGGACTCAGGCTGGGGTCCGCCTCCTCAGTTGCAGCCTGCCCTCCTGCCCTGACTGTTGGCAGCCCTGCTTGGGGCTGCAGCAGGACATCCAGGCTGTGGCGCCCCACCCAGTGCCCTGAGGCGACCGTCCAGCTTTGCCACAGCTGCCCACGTGCCCTGGCAAGCCACCTGCTCCCGCTGAACCTCGGGGCCTCGGCCTCTGTCAAACAGAGCAGTGCTGAGGGTCCCGTGAAGACATGCTCCCCGTGGCTCCACGACCACCTGGACTGTCCCTGTGTCTAACCTCCCCCCTCCCTCCCATCCACCTCTCCTCTCACAGAGAACATCTGGAACCAAAATTCCCTGTGTTCTTGCCACTTGCCACTGCCCAGTGGCATCTCCCATGGCACATCAGGGTTCAAGGGAACCTAGTTTGAAAAACTTGAGTATTAGGCGTTCCCTGGAGGCTTAGTGGTTAGGACTCCATGCTTTCACTGCCCAGGGCCTGGGTTCAATCCCTGGTCAGGAAACTGAGATCCCACAAGCCTCACAGTGTGGCCCCAAAAAAGAAAACAAAACAAAAAACAACAACAACAAAAAAGAAAAACATGAGTACAACAAAAAGGGTGGAGCCCATAGAGCCAAGTGCTGAATGAACACAGAAAGTGCTTCTCTGAGCCTCGGTTTTCCCACCTGCGAGATGGGTTCAAGGTCATCTACCTGCCTACCTGGAGAAAGTACTGTGTAAGTGAGAGGGCCGTGTGTCTGTCCTGCCCCAGGAGCAACCCAGGAAGGTCAGTCACAGAAGAGAGGCTGGGGGGAGGGGGGAAATTCACTCCGAGTGTCCGGTGGGTGGCTCGTGATTAGACAGCCATCCTCAGAGCAGCAGAGCCCAAGCTGTGAGAGGGCCCAGGTGCCACCGGGCCAGGTTGGCACCATACCCTGAGAAGCAGAGGTGTTGCTAATGGGATCACAGCATTAAAGACTGGATGCAAATGGCCGGGTACCAGATGTCCATCCGCATTTCCCAGGAGCTATGTGGTACCACAGCAGGAAGGGCAGGGAAGAGCCGGACTTAAGTAGGGGTCCCAAGCTCCCAACCACACAGGTGGCCAGGCTAAGGGAAGCTCTGTGTGTGTGCAGGCACGCGCATATTCCACAGCTTACGATCCTGCCAACACCTCTCCTGAGAACTGAGCCTCACTCCCGGCCAGCCTGATGCCTCTGCCCAAGGCCCCAGTGGGCAGCCTTGAACCTGGGGTCCTCACCCTTGCTGCCCAGTGCCAGGCAGGCAGGCAGGGCGTGAAGGGCACATCCTCACCTGGCCACCTGGCCTGTCTGCCTCCCCCATTCAGGTACCACCTTTCTGGGGAGGGACTTTCTTACCCCTCCTCTGAGCCCACTCTGGGCAGAGACACACCTGTGTATTAGACATATCCCTGCTCCAAAAGGAGAGGCACCATGTGGTGTGATCTGAGCTGCAGAGTCCTGGGTCGCCCCAGCCCAGCCTGGAGAGTCAGGGAAGGCTTCCTGGAGGAGGAACTGCTAAGCAGAGCCCAAAGGATAAGATAAGGTTAGTAATAAGTGAGTGGACAAAACCAGGTTGTGTGGAACCCACTAACCAGCCTGTCACCTTGAGCAGAACTCTTAACCCACTGCGGCTTGGGACTTCTCATCTGTGAAATGGGTGGTTTGAATACTGTATGGCAGGGAATTCTCTGGCGGTACAGTGGCTAGGACGCCACACTTTGACTGCCGAGGGCGCAGGTTCAATCCCTGAATGGGGAACTAAGATCCCACAAGCCTCATGGTGGTATGGCAAATAAATAAATAAATAAATACCGAATGGCGAGCATTAGCATGGAGCATGGCACATGTTACCTTTGTGTCGGGCCAGGTTGGCATCCCAGCAGGGGAAACAACGCATGCAAAGGCCCAGAGGCCTTTGAGCCAGGGGAATTCTTCAGACTCCTGGAAGAAGCTTGTGAAGGTCCAGGCCAAGCCCTAGATGGGGAGATAGGAACTTGCACAGACCTCAGTGCAGCACCTACTATACACCCAGCGCTCGGCCAACAGAGCCCTGGTGTGCCTCCAACCCTGGGAGGCTGGTGCTACCAATATACACATTGTGAAGAGGCTGAGAGGTGAAGTCATCAGTGGTCCCTCAGCCAAAAAGTGGCAAAGCCTGGATGGATGCCCCAGACTCTGAGGCTTCCCACCTGCCCTGAGGTATATGGAGTGAGTCCCAGGGAACTCAGAGAGTACCTGGGCTGCCTCCACCATGGAGGCCCTGCCTGACTTCAGCCAAATTCTTACCTTGCAGACCTCAGTTTCCTTAGCTGTGAAAGAGGGACTAGAATTAAAATCAGTGAGCTGCTAGAGAGTCTTGCTCTGGGCACTGTATACTCTTACCTCCTTGAAACCTCACAGAGGAAATGGATGCTCAGAGAGGTCAGGAAACTCTGGGAGGTCACACAGCAAGGGAGGGAGCTGCATTATTAGCCCATTTTACAGATGAGAACATGGGAGCAGCTCGAAAAGCTTAAGGACTATTTGCTTCCAAAGTCCCACCAGCCCTAACCATCTGACACACTGCCCCTTGGAAAGCCATGGAAAGTTCTCTGGCCTTGCTGTATCCAGGGAGGTGGTGTGGGGACCCAGCAGGGCCCATACAGGCCTTTGGCTTTACTTTTTGGGAAAGCAGGTAGCCCCGGGCACTCCTGAGTCTGACCAAAGGGCAGGTTGGGCCCTCATGGTGGCCCCATCCTTCACCTCCCTCCCTGCCTCTCCAACTGGCCGTCCCAGTCTCTGGGTTCCACTTGACCCTCTTATCCTTCTGCAGATATGAAATGTAAGGCTCCCCACTGAGAGAAAGACTGGGTAGGGGTCCTCCCACCTGCGACCCTGAGATTGACCAGATGGCATCAGAGTGCCCATGGAATCTGGAGGTATAATTTTGCAGGTTTGAATTCCAACTTAGCTACTTCTGGGCCATGTGACTGTGGGGAGGCCCTTATCTCTCTGAGCGTCCTTGCGGGATGACTGTGAAAATGAACCAAGTAATCACAGGCCAGGGCTATGGTCCTCGAAGGAACACTTGTCCCCTGTCTCGGCTGGCACCATGCCCAGGTCATGGACTTGAGACTTCTCTGTAAAATGGGTATAGGAGGTTTAAACAGTCCTTGGAAGGGGTCCTTGGATGGGTAGGCACAGTGGAGATGCAGGAGCCAGATGCCCCCTCCTCTGGGTGAGCCCAGGGCACACCCCCAAGTTTGGGCATATCCTGTTGCAGTTTCCAGCCACCACACCACCTGAATCCATTGGTGATCTTGAGCCAAACACTGAGCCCCCTTTCTCTATGCCCAGAGAAGCAGCTCAGGCTTCCCACGGGTTCCTTGGCCTGAAAGGGATTGTCCAGTGCCTGGAAGAGGGCCGGGGTGGGTCGTAAGAGATATAGTGCCAGGATCAGGGAGAGGCCTGGGGCCAGCGAGACTCGTGGGCATCCTGGGAAGGACAGGAGCTGTGTCTAGCCTGGGTGTCTAGAGCCCAGCGCCAACATAGGCAGCCGGGAGAGGAGCACGGGGTAGCCTCACCCACTGCAGAGGGTGGGAGAACGCGCCCAGAGGCGGAAGGGGCGCGCGGGAACCCTCAGGGACCCCGGAAGGGGCGCGCGGGACGGTTGACCGCGGCCAGGGCAGCGGCCGTTGGCGAGCGGCGGCCTGGGCCAAGAGAGGTCAGGCGTCTTGCCCGGCCGCGACCACCATGACCAAGGACTCGCCCAGCCCTTCTGGCGGCGGCCGCGTGACACCCAAGAAGCCGGCTACTCCGGGCCCGGCGGCGGCGGCGCTGGAGGAGCAGAGGCGTGAGCTGGAGAAGCTGCGGGCCGAGCTGGAGAAGCTGCGGGCCGAGCTGGAGGCGGAGCGGGCGCGCGGGCGGGAGGAGCGGCGGCGCTTCGCTGCCCAAGCGCGGCAGCAGCGGGAGGAGGCCGAGCAGGAACGGCAACAGCTGGTTGATCACCTGCGCTCCAAGTGGGAGGCGCAGCGCAGCCGGGAGCTGCGGCAGCTGCAGGAGGAGGTGCTGCGGGAGCGCGAAGCCGAGATCCGGCAGCTGCTGCGCTGGAAGGAGGCCGAGATGAGACAGCTGCAGCAGCTGCTGCACCGCGAGCGCGATGGCGTGGTGCGCGAGGCCCGGGAGCTGCAGCGCCAGCTGGCAGAGGAGCTGATGAACCGCGGCTACTGCGGCCGTGCGGGGGCGCCCGAAGAGGCCGCAGCGCAGTGCCGCTGTCGCCTGCAGGAAGTGCTGGCGCAGCTCCGCTGGGAAACGAACGGAGAGCAGGCCTCGCGCATCCGCCACCTGCAGGCGGCACTCGACGTGGAGCGCCAGCTCTTCCTCAAGTACATTCTGGAACACTTCCGCTGGCACCCCGCCTTGTCCGGCACCCCCGACCCCCAGGCCGCGCATTCTTCAGAAGAGCGACCTCCTGAGGCCGCCGCCAAGTCCTCATGTCGACTAGAACCCCTTGACGGCCTGAGCGCGGGCGCCCGCGCGCGCTCCCGCTCCCTCGACCGGGTGCCCGCGGCGTGCTCCAACTCCCCGGACAGCGTGCTCCCCGCGCGCGCCAGCTCCCTCGATTCCTTGGCACCAGCGCGTTCCCTCTCGCTCGACAGCACCCTGAGTCGCCCCAAGGCCCCCGAATCCTCCTCTCCAGACGCCTCCATCCCGGGGTCCCTGAGCCCCCCGCCGCCACTATCGGAGCGCAGGAGACCTAGCGACCTGCGAGGAGGGGAAGAGTCCGGGAGTCAGCCCTGCGAAGCCCTGAACCCCCTGCCGCCGGGCCCGGACTACAGCGAGCTGCTGAAGCAGAACTTGGAGCTGTCCGAGGCGCTGCAGGTCCTGGCGCGCCGCTGCTCCGGCCTGCGCGAAGAGAACCTGCAGCTGCGGCGCGCGGGCTTCTCCGACAAGGCGGACAAGAAGGTGAAGCGGCTCAAGGTGAAGCATGCCGAGCTGACCGACCTCGCGCGGCGCCTGGAGGACCGGGCCCACAAGCTGCAGGAGACCAACCAGCGTGCTGTGAGCGCGCCTGTGCCCGGCGAGAGCCGCGCGGGCCTGGAGCTGTGCCAGGCCTTCGCCCGCCAGCGTGCGCGGGACTTGTCGGAGCAGGCTAGCGTGCTGCTGGACAAGGACAAGCAGATCGAAGAGCTGCGGCAGGAGTGCCACCTACTGCAGGCGCGCATCGCCTCGGGACTCAGCAGCGCCCCGCTCGCTGCGGGGGGCGCCGCCTGCGCCCAGTGGCTCAACGTCAGAGACCTGGACCGGCTGCAACGCGAGTCCCAGCGGGAGGTGCTGCGCCTACAGAGGCAGTTGACCCTGCAGCAGGCCACCAGCAGCGCCCGGGCGGAGGCGGGCGGCCAGAGCGCGCCATGCGAGGAGGCGCGGAGCCAAGTACAGGCACTGGAGCGCGAGCTGAGCGCGCAGCGGCGAGAGTGCGCGGAGCTGGGCGCGCAGGCGGCGGCGGCGCGGCGACGCGGCGAGAAGGCCGAGGCGAGGCTGCAGGCGGCGCTCCGCGAAGGCGCCTGGCTGGCGAAGGAGAACGCGCGGCTGCAGGCCCAGGCCGACTGGATGGGAAAGGTGGCGGCCGAGAACAAAGACGTGCGCGGGCAGCTGGGCCTCGCGTGCCGGGAGCGCAACGCCGCCGGCTTGCTGGCGAGGCAGCTGTTGCAGCAGGCGGCACGAGGGCAGGACAGGCAGCAACAGCTGCTGCACGACCAGCAGAAGGCCCTGTGTGATCTCCAGACGGCCTGGGAGGAGATGCGGGCACTGCAGTGTCAGCCTGGTCACCCTCCCCAGGAACCCCGCGAGGCCCCGCCAGCCCCGGAGTCCCAAGTGAGAAGCAGTGGAAGAACCAAGTTGCAGCTAGGGCCTGAGGACCAAGCATCGTCTCAGCCTAGCAGAGCCAAACAGGAGAAGGAAGACTTCCTGCTGGAGAACCCAGTTGCCCTCGGGGAGGCAACCAGTGCCCCCAAAGTGCCAGACAGAGTCCCAAGCAGCCGACCTCTGGACTCCAGGCCCCAGGCCAAGAAAACCAGCTCCCAGGCCAAGAAAACCAGCTCCCAGTCGAACTCCTCCTCTGAGGTGGAGTCCATGTGGGCCCCTGTGCCATCCTGCCCTACTCTGGACGTGGACACAGCCAGCGAGGTGGAAGATCTGGAGCCCTATAGCGTGTCCTCAACCCTGGAAGTGGGGGGTTCGGAGGCCCCCACCACCCCCAAGCTCAAGATCTTTCTGGCTCGGTATAGCTACAACCCATTTGAAGGGCCCAACAAGCACCCCGAGAGCGAACTGCTGCTCACTGCTGGGGATTACGTGTATGTCTTTGGGGACATGGATGAGGACGGCTTCTACAAAGGGGAGCTTGAGGACGGCCGGCAGGGGCTGGTGCAGTCCAACCTGGTGGAGCAGATTTCAGATAGTGACATCCTGGGCTGCCTGCCCCATGAGTTCCCTGACTTTGGCCCCACTCGACTCCTGGCTGGGCAGGGCAAAGCTTCGAAGGAAGACACTGGTCACAGCTTAGTACCTGGGAAAGCCCAGGGGACTGTGGACAGGGAGCCACACGCGACAACGGTGAGGGTGGGCTCCAAGACCGAAGTGGCAATAGAAATCTCAGATGCCAAGATGGAAGATGGCTGGCTGGGCTCTCAGCAGAGCATGGGCAAGCGGGGCTTCTCCAGACCTCTTCTGGGGACCAACAGTGTCTTTTGTGTGGCCCCTACGCAACTTTACCTGAAGAGTGTTGCAGCCACGTCGGCCGAGATCACCTGGGTTGGCAGCAGCCACCCCCACATGGTGTACCTGGATGACCTGGAGTGTGCCCTGACCCTAGCGGGCGTGAGCTGCTACACCTTCCACCACCTGCATCCCGGCACGAGGTACCAGGTGAGGGTGGAGGTGTACCCACCGTGGGACTCGCTGCCGGAGCGCTGGGAAACAATGTCCTCAACCATCACCTTCAACACACCCTTGGCGGGCCCCCCTGACCCTCCACTGGACGTGCTGGTGGAGCACCATGCCTCACCAGGCCGCCTGGTGGTCAGCTGGCTCCCCGTGACCATCGACTCAGCTGGGTCCTCCAACGGAGTCCAGGTCACTGGCTATGCTGTGTATGCCGATGGACTCAAGGTGGCAGAGGTGGCCGATGCCACCGCCGGGAGCATCCTGTTGGAATTTTCCCAGCTCCAGCTGCCACCGATGTGCCAGAATATCTCGGTGAGAACCATGTCCTTCTGTGGAGAATCCGTGGATTCAGTGCCGGCTCAGATCCCTCACAACTGCGTCACCTGTCTCCGATTGCCAGAGATGTCTCCCTTTAGCTGCACCTGTGGGGACCCGTCCACTGGCAGAATGACCTTCCCCATCTGCCCTCAGAGGCTGGTGCTGACTCCCCCGAGGGCCAAGGCCAGTCCCCACAGCCCCGGAAGCTGCGGGGAGCCCCAGGCCAAGTTTCTAGAAGCATTCCCTGAAGAACCCCCAAGGAGGCAGTCCCTGAAGCCCAGACTGAGTTCAGACGGAGAATTTCCAAGTGCAGGGTCAGACAGCCAAGCCCAGAGGCCCACAGAGGCCCGGGAGCTCTCCAGAAAGGACCAGCTCTTCCAGAAGAGTCCCCGGAACCACAGGCCACCTCTGCCCCAGGGCCAGTCTCGGGGGGAAGAGGACCAGTACCGGCACATGGGCACCAGCCAAAGCCCTGCTGCAGGAGTCATCTGTCGGTCCCCTGAGTGTGGACCCAGGAAAGAGCCGTGTCAGGAGAAGGCTGCCCTTGAGAAGGTCCTCAGACAAAAGCAAAATGCTCCAGCATTCACCCCTCCCCAGCTGGGCACCAGCCAGCGATACGTGTCTGACTTCTGTGACATTCTGCAGGAGGAGGCAGGGCGCTTCGGTCTATGGGGCAGAGAGGGGCGAGAGCAGAGGAAGGAGCTCAGGAGACAGAGCAGACCAGGTCAGGCTCTGGGGGGCAAGAGAGAGGGCTGGTTCCAGGAGCCCAGCTTGGCACTGTGCCCCGCTCCATCCAGCAGGGTCATCAGGATGTCCAGGGGTGGCGACCCACCGCTGGGAACGAGGGTAGACCCTCCAGCCAAGCTCTTTGTGGCCCTCTCTGATTACATCCCACTGGTGATGTCTGCCACCCCCGAGGCTGCAGAGGAGGAGCTGACCTTCCGGAAAGGGCAGTTGCTGAGAGTGTGGGGCCCTCAGGACACCCACGGCTTCTATCGTGGCGAACACGATGGGCAAGTGGGCAACATCCCCAGGCACCTGGTGGACAAGGTGGACACGGGCACGGAGTGGACTGGTGGGAGGTGGCATTTGCTGGGGCAAGGGTACCTGCCCTCCGTGGCCCAACTCGATGACTTTGGGGGGCTTGGAGGCCCCCAGGGCTCCTTCCCCCTGCCGCAGGGGAGCCCCAGAAGGCCCTCACTGTGGACTCCAAAGACCATGGTGGCGGCTCTGGACTATGACCCCAGGGATGGGCCGGCAGGGGGCCTGGTGAAGGGCAAGATGTCACTGAGGGTGGGGGATGTGGTCACTGTCTATGGGCCTGCGGATGACAAGGGATTCTACTATGGGGAGTCGGGTGGCCACAGAGGCCTGGTCTCAGTCCACCTGCTGGATCACATGTCCCTCCAGGGAGAGCGAGTGCAGCTCCCCGCTCTAGCCACCTGCACCCCACATGCGGACCCACCACCAAGCCCTCCTCACTTTGTGTGCAGCGCCCGCTCCATGCACCAATGCTCGGAACACTCGGCCATCCCAGTCCTCCTGGCCTCGAGGACAGCAGGGCTTAGGTCTGAATGGACCTGTTTCCAGAAGAAAGCAGAGCAAGTAGCCCCCGAGAGGCTGACAGGCTGGTAACCAGCAGGTTTTGGGAGAAGTGCCTTTTTCTGCTCCATCACCAGTACGCGTTTTCTTTAGGAGTTTAGCCTTACTCACCCATTGCCTTGTATGAAAGTCTCAAGAAAAGCCTGCTTCTTAAATAAAAAAAAAAGCCATCAGAATGTTATTTTTTCTATCTTTTGTTCAACTCCTCATTAAAATGTTCATAGAAGAAAAGAAAAAGGATGTTTTAGAAGTGAAAGCACAACCAAGGAACCAAGCCCGCCTCTCCTCCCTCTCTGCAGACATGTTTCCCTGGCTGGGGGTGGGGGGGAGGGTGCGAACCCTTTAGGGAGGCTCAGGTCAGCGTTGGCTGGCAGGGCTGTGGAGGGTCCAGCGAAGAGCCAGGGCTGAGAAGCAGGGCCCCACAAGGTGTCCCTGCAGGCAGACTGTGTCCCTGGGGTCAGCCCTTTGTGGAGGGTGGGGTCAGTGCATCCCAGCTGGGGGTCCCCCTCTGTATCTTTCCCCAGCGCTTCTCACTTCTGAGGGGCCTCCCTGGGAGGGCGTGTCCACATTCACAGAAGAGTCACTGAGACTCAGAGGGTCCCCTTGTCTCAGGTCACAGGGCTGCCGTGCTGCTTCCTCCCATGGTCCTCTGGGGGCTCCCACTCCAGAAGGTGGGGACCAAGGGTGGTCTTCATTCTTCTCTGCTTCTATTTGATGTTCCACTTTTCCCCATGTCCCCACTGCTATCAGAGAAAGGGCACCACCTTCCCTGGGGGCAAGGGGAACTGATTGGAAGCATCCGGCCAGAAGGATTGGAGCTAAGGGCAGGTTCTCTGGGGAGTTGGTGAATCGGGTCCAGAAGTTTCCACTGTGCTGCCCCCTGGGCTGAGGTGGGAACAAGGAGGGGCAGGCCCAGGGGATGCCTCAACCCAACCTGCCTTATCCTCAGAGAACACAGGAACCAGCGTGGAGGCCATGAGGTGCATGCACATACTCACCACTTGTGAGCAGAAGCTTCAGGTCTCAGCCTGGAAGGAAACTGTCCACTGAGGGCCATGACCACCCCCTCTCCCGCACAACCACCTGGCTTTCCAGTGAGAAGGCTGGCACAGAGTCTCCTCGGCTGGCTGGAGGGGCAACCCAGACCGGATCACAATTTCTTATTTTTTTAAAATTTGGATGAAATATACATACCATCAAATTTACCATCTCAACCATTTTTAAGTGTACGGTTCCATAGTGCTAAGTACATTCACAGTGTTGTGCAACCCATCTCCAGAATGTCTTTTCATCTTGCAAAACTGAAACTCTACACCCATTACACGACAGCTTCCCACCCCCTCCCTCAGCCCCCGGTAACCTCTAATCTACTTTCTGTCTGTACGAATTTGACTACTCCAGGGAGGTCATGTAAGTGGACTTGCACAGTAAATTGTCTTTTGGTGTCTGACTTATTTCACTGCGCATAATGTCCTCAAGTTTCATCCATGTTGTAAAGGTGTCACAGTTTTGTTCCTTCTTAAGGCTGAATCATATTCCATTGTATAGATGGACCACATTTTGTTTATCCATTCATACATCGGGGTTGCTTCCACTTTTTTGGGCCCTTGTGAATCATGCTGCTGTGAACACGGGCGTGCAAACATCTCTCAGCTTTCACAATCTTTCAAATCATCAGATCTTTGTGAGCTCACAACCCAGAATAGAACCTGAGGCCCATGAGAGAGGCCCACAAGAAAGCTGTTTTTGCAAGAGAGAACTACCCAGCCCCTCCCGGGGCGTGGGCTCAGGTTGGAGGGCTCAGTGGGCTTCCCACAGTCTGAGGGGGGGGCACAAGTATGCTCCCCACATACTGGAAGAGCAACGACAATTTAGCAAGAGGATAGAAACTTAATCCAGCACTTTCAAAATTAAACACAGTAGCTGTCATTCCATGGGAACCACAAATGTAACCCAAGGAGAATTATGCTAGCCATATTGTCCCATCAGTATTTTTTTTTTTTTTTTTGCGGTACGCGGGCCTCTCACTGTTGTGACCTCTCCCGTTGTGGAGCACAGGCTCCGGACGCACAGGCTCAGCAGCCATGGCTCACAGGCCCAGCCGCTCCACGGCATGTGGGATCCTCCCAGACCGGGGCACGAACCCCCGTCCCCTGCATCAGCAGGCGGACTCCCAACCACTGTGCCACCAGGGAAGTCCGTCCCATCAGTTTTTACTTAACCTCCTCTCCTGACCATTGGCCAGCATCTCTCACCTTTTTTCCGATAGCTGCAGAGTAGTCTGTGTCATGGCTAGGAAGTGGCACCCCACCCCTCCCTCCTGCCCCCACCCTGCCTGTTTTTCTCCGTTGCCCTTATCCACACCTGGTATGTCACCTGTGGTTTTTATACTGTCCGTGTTCCATCCCTGCAGTCACCCCACCCCAGCTGGAATGTAAGCCCCACAAAGGCAGGGAGCTCTTTGGCTTGTTCATTGCCTGGCAGATAGCAGATCCTCAATAAATACGCTTTCTCTAGTTGCGGAGAGCGGGGGCTACTCTTCGTTGCAGTGAGCCGGCTTCTCATTGCAGTGGCTTCTCTTGCTGCGGAGCACGGGCTCCAGGTGCGCGGGCTTCAGTAGTTGTGGCTCTCGGGCTTAGTTGCTCTGCGGCACGTGGGATCTTCCCGGACCAGGGCTCGAACCTGTGTCCCCTGCATTGGCAGGCAGATTCTTAACCACCGCGCCACCAGGGAAGCCCAGAGCTAGCAATTTTTGATCATCCTCTGTGTGTGGCTCCTGTGCAGGGCTCTGGGGGTTCACATCACGTACTGGGCCTCCCCATCCTCTGGAATAGAGTCAGACATGGACCCTGGGAAGCAGAGGAAGGCTGTGATTCTGATCGCGGGCACTGGGGCAGGTGAGGAGGGGGTCATCCTAGGCGGAGGGAACAGCAAAGGCCCCGACTCATGGGAATAATGAGCGATTGGACATTTGGGGAAACTCAGGGAGCAGTGGCACGGGCTGGCGGGGAGGGGATGGGGACAGGTGCCCTCCTGCTGGCGAGGGCCCCCTCTCCTGGAAGGGTTTCAAAGTCAGTCCGCGGGAGCTTTCTCACGCCGCCACCAGGGGGCAGCCTGCGCGCACCGAGGGCTGCTCTGCAGGGACCGCACCCCTGGGTCAGGGCAGCAGGAAAAGTCTCTGACCCTGTAGGCTTGGGATTCAGGCCCCGCCCAGCCCTGTTCTCTCCCTGCCCTCTCCCCAGAGCACCCTGGGGGGTCCCCCATGTACCCACAGAAGCCATCCTTCCTCCATCCTTGGGGAGACTGGCCAACCCCAGTGTCCCCGAGGCCACAGGAAGTGTCAGTGAATGAGCAAAGAAACGCAGGGCTTGGCAGGCTGGGGGAGGCCACTGAGCAGCCACCTGGGTCTGAACCCTAGCCTGCCAGTGGACAGCTGGGAGGCCTCTCTGAGCCTCAGTTTCCTCATCTGTGGCAGGGCTGGGGCAGGAGGGTTGATTTGAGCAGGTCATATGTACCGAGCACGTGGCCCAGAGTCAGGACCCAAAGGAAGACCAAAGAAGCTGGTGAGGGCACAGGTGATGGGGGTGTGGGTCGGTCGCAGGGCAGATGGTTCTGGGCCCACCTCTCTTCCCCCTGGGGCCCTGAGGTCCTGAAGGCTTTGAGCAGGGGCAGGGGGAGGCCACACAGGTGCAGCAAGGTGAGCAGCTGAAGAAGAGCAGATGCCTGGCCTGGGCCCCTCCCTACTGACCAGACGACCTGGAGGCCCAAAGCCTGTTCAGGCCTGCCCAGGAAGGGATGGGGGATGGAAGCTCAGCTGGCCAGAGGGCAGAGGGAGCTATGGAGTGGGCAAACTGGCAGTATCCGGAGAGTCCGGAGAGTTCTGGAGCGAGGGTCACTGAGCCTGTCCTGGTGCCAGCCACTTCTGCCTGGGGGCCTCTGGCCAGGGCCCAGCACCTCGCCAGCCCTCCTCCCAGTCATTTCTCATCAGGGACCTCATGTCCCATTCTCGCTCCCCACAATGTCGGTCTGATTTACCCCCCTTCACCGACAAGTAGACAAGAGCTGCACCCACAAACCAGCCTGAAGATGGCCGTGTGGCTCCTCCAGCCCTTCCAGAGGCTCACCTGTTGTGGGGAACCCCATCCTGCTGGGGGCCCCTGGGGCCAGCCCATCCATCCCTCTCTTCCTCTCAGTGACTGCCCTCTGCCAATGTGCATATTCAAAACATAATGTTAGGGTGGGAGGGAGGGAGCCGCAAGAGGGAAGAGATAAGGGGATATATGTATATGTATAGCTGATTCACTTTGTTATAAAGCAGAAACTAACACACCATTGTAAAGCAATTATACTCCAATAAAGGTACTAAAAAAAAAAAAAAAAAAGTTGATATCCAAAACGTCAATTCTGACTTCTCAAGAAAATATTAAATTATTATGTTCAGAATAATTTAAAAAAAACCCATAATGTTAACTGATCAATTCCAGAGTCCTTATATGAAATCTGTGTTCATATGAGCAACACAGCACGGAGGTCACAACATAAAAAGCTCAGAGTCACCTCTGAGGCCCATTTGAAGCTCATCTCACCTTTTGGTCAACACCCTGTCTCCCTGTCTCACCCCCTGGAGGTCGGATTTGGAAGCAGGGTTGGGGCTGGCAGGGAGTCAGGGGTTCCACCTAAGGCAGATCCCACTAGCCAACTCAGGTCTTGTGAAACCGACAATATCGCCAGGTGAGGCTGGCTCCAGATCCTGGGCACAGAGGGTTCCTGGGGCTGTGGTGACACCAGGGACACCCCAGCCAGTCCCACAGGAACGGACCCATGGCAGACCCCACCAGTCTGTCCCAGTCCTGTTGGCTGGGGGGGGTCTGTCATGGGTCTGTTCTGGGACCCATGAACAGAACAGAGGCTCCCCCTCTCTCAAAAGCCCTGGTCTCTGATACCTGGCTACGGGCCCCAGTGTGCTCTGGGCCCTCAGGGAAATTCCCTTTCATCCTCCGGTAACCGACCACCTGATGCGCTGTGCCTGCTTGGCTGGACGTCCAGGACACTGACCTCAGCCTGAGGGACCCCATGGGTCACATCCCCTTGGTCAGGGTGCTTTGGTCAGAGGGGGCTCACCTGGAGGCTTGGACCCTCCTGCTCAGTTTCCTCTCTCCTAAAATGGGCCTTCCAGCTGCCTGGCCCCTTCAGCCAGCTCACTCCGGATGTCCTTCACAAGTGCCCTCCATTGCGTCTTGGGGCCATCTCCCCACACCTTCCCCATCCCACCTACCCCCACTGGATTCGGCTGCCCCTCCCAGGTGCATGGACAGCCTCCAGGCACAGTCCCCATGGCCTGGAATTACTCATTAACTCTGCTGCTTCCCCTATCAGACTGGGTCCTCCTCGAGCCCTCCATGCAGGCATCCCGACCTGGCGACAAGGCGTGGAGCAGACATCAAACTGGACGCCGCCTTAAGAAAGAGTTGGCCTGGGGCTCCTGGTGGCCGCACTTCCCAATGAGAACTGGCCTGTATGGAGCCCTCACCATGTGCCTCAGCTTATGTATGCTCGAGGCCACCTTATCCAGGGGGTATAATTATTTCCCTTTTTTACAGATGGAGAAACTCGGGCTCAGAGATGGGAGGTCATTCATCAAGGTCGTTCAGCAAGTTGGTGGCAGATCAGGGGGTCTGAGCCCAGGTGGGTCCCTTTGCCCCTTGCCCTTATCTATCTGGAGGATTCCTTCCCCCAGCCTGGGGGCAGGCCTGAGTCTAGGGAGGAGGCCAGAGGGAGGGATAGTCAGGAATTCAAATTGGTAGAGCTGGTGGGGGAGGGCGGGAGTGCCTGGGAGTGGCCAGTAGTTAGGGCTTGGGCAACAGGGCCCTCTGTGTGCGGGACGCGGGGGGAGGGGGGGCAGCAGGGCAGGTACAGACTCTGCTGAGTCAGAGACGCCCCAGGGTCTCCAGGGGGAGGCGTCTGGCAGGTGGCTGGGGCTGGGGCCAGTGAAGGCACCTCAGGGTGGTGGGCCAAGGGGTAGAATTGGGCTCTGAGGCCCCACCCCAGGACCATCGGGATTTAAGGAGAAAGAGGCCTCCGAGAGGGCAGGGGGCCACATTTTCCAGATGGAGGGAGTGGTCAGCCCCACAAGGTCAGGCAAGATAAGGGCTGTTGGGCCCAGCCTCCCTCGTGACTGTGACCAGAGCCTGCTGCCCCAGCCCAGGGGCTTCCTGGTGTACAGGCCACGAGGGTGCTGGCCCCTCCCCTACTGCACAGGAAGCCCCACTAGGTCCTGGTGAGGGAGGAGGCTCCCCAAAGAAAACTGCAAAGCTGGAATTTGGAAATTCCAAGCGCTCCCCCCCCTGTGCAGCCTTGGTCCACCACCATCCCTCTGGTGACCCAGCAGAGCCCCCAGGACACTGCCCACAGCTGGGATTCAGGAGGGGCCTACCTTCTCCACTCCTGCCCCCTCCTCCTTCTGCCCACCTCTTCCCCCCTCCTCGGTTGGAGGCTCTGCTGGGCTTCTGCCTGGCCACCCAAGCCAAGTGAGTAGACACTGCTATCAGCGCCATTTCACAGGTGGGAGAACTAAGGCTGATGGGTATCAGTTCTAGGGCAGCCAGCTGGTCAGTGGCACGGCCAGGATTTGGATCCTGGTCCAACTGCCTCCCCATGGGCTTCCCCTAGAAACAGACCTGCCAGCCTTGCTCTACACCCTCGCCAACTCAGAGTGACAACAGGGCCCCCACCTTCATCCATCCATTCCCCTGGGCCAGGTGCAGGGGCCGCAGCTTCCTGCAGACAGACCCCACAACAGACCCTGCCAGTCTAATGGTGGAGGCAACCAGGAAACTGAAGAGCAAGGTGGGGGGTTATCAGGAGCGGGAGGCCCAGGCCTGGGGGAGTTTGCAAGCAAGTAGCGGGCAGGCAAAGCTTCCCAAGAAAAGGAGGCTTCACTGAGATTTTTTTTTTCTTTAATTCCTGATTATTTTTCTTTCTTTCTTTTTTTTAAAATTTTTTTTGGCCGTGCCACGCAGCATGTGGGATCTTAGTTCCCCAGCCAGGGATCGAACCCACGCCCCCTGCAGTGGAAGCTCAGTCTTAACCATTGGACCACCGGGGAATTCCCTATTTTTCTAAAAAATAAAAATAATACATAGACGTGATGTAACAATTCCAACAATACAGGAGCACCTTGAGTTAAATGTGAAGACTCACTCCCCACCCCTCCCCATCGCCTCCTCCCATGGGTCTCTTGCCCTGGCTTTCTTTAGGAATTTAACAACCACATATAGAAATGGAAACACATATATAATTTCTGAAAACCAGAAATGTGATTACATCGTCCACACTGTTCTGGATCTTGCTTCTCTCACTTAGAAGAATGTCTTGGCCGACATAACAGTAAACCGTTCACCTCTCCTGGCCTGTCTGCCTAGGGACAGTGCCACACCTTCAGCTGGGCTCCAGGACTGTCTTGCCTCCCCTGGGTGATCGGTGGATTGGGCTCCTCTGCACGCCTCCCACACAAATTTGTTCAAGACCCTGGAAGCTGGCCCGGGCTGGCGATGCTCCCTACCTCTTGACTCTCATCATGCCCCCACAGTCCCCTGTGCTTGGCACCTGCCCTGCCAGCCTCCTCTGGGTGCCTCAAAAAGCCTTCTCTCCCTTCAGGAGTTAGTACCTGCTACTCCCCTGCCTGGCCTCACCCTGCCTCCCACCCAAAGTTTGGCCTTTGGGGCTCAGCTATTAATTCACATGTGAACCAAATTACTACTGATCACAGTCCTAGGCACCTGGCTGCAGCAGTGAACCGTGGATGATCAATAGAGTCATCATGGATGGTGCAGGGATGGAGAGGGAAACAGGGAGTGAGGATAGAGTGAAAAACGGCCGGGCCTGGAGAGGTGCTGGAGCTGATGATGCTGAGGAATGGTGTGCCAGGCAGAGGGCACACCAGCCAGGGCAGGACCTCTTGAAGCAGCCTGCACTGCTCCCAGCCCTGTCCAGCCCTGCTGTGAGCATTCTCTCATCTCCCGCCTTGACCTTGGTCCGCTGGGCACCCCCCGCTGTGTGCTGTTCACTAGCCTGTACCCACCTCCTTCCTCCTCAGTGTCAGCAACTGTGGCTTGAATGACCATCAGGAGTTGTGGCCTCTTTTGGGCTCAGGGTGCCTGGCTCTGCCTGGGGCTGTGGGATTACAAAGTGAGGGGAGGGGGCTAGTGAGGGAAGGGCCCTGTCACAAGGCAGGGCCTTAACTGGAGAGAATGTGCACGTTAGGGGCCTTTCTTCAGATGCTGGCTGTTTCAAGAGGCTGCACCGAGCTCTTGCCTGTCGGGGGGCCTGGGTCAAGCTTCGCTGTGTAACCTTGGGCAGGTGACCTTAACCTCTTTGAGCCTCAGTTTTCTCATCTATAAAATGGGGTAATAACACCCCTCTCTCAGAGGTGGTGTTGAAGGGTAGCAAGCCCACATGCGTGAAGTGCTTGCCTGTCCCTACAGTGAGGAACCAATGTTGGCAGCCAATATCAGCAGCTCAAATTCGGGCGGGGCTGCTGCTCTTGCAAGAGAAATTCTGCTTCCCCGTTGGGCGGCCTGAACGCCAAGTTGCTGCAGTGCCACTCTCTCCCCTGTACGTACCATGTGCCATGCAACCCTTGTGACAAGGAATGAATGAAGCCCACAGGGCTTGGGAAGCAGCAGGTGGGGTACATTACTGCAGGAGGGAAGCAGGGTCGGGAGAAAACTCATTCAGTCATTCCTTTGACTTTTTATTGAGCGCCTGTTTTTTGTTTTTTTTAATTTTTGGGCCATGTTGCACAGCATGTGGGATCTTAGTACCCCGACCAGGGATTGAAGCTGCTCCCCCTGCAGTGGAAGCATGGAGTCTTAACCACTGGACCACCGGAAAAGTCCTTGAGCACCTGTTTGATGTCAGGCTTGAGCAGGGTTGGTACTGGGTCTACAAGAAGCAACAAGACAGTCTTCCTGCCCTCAAGGCACCTGTCCAGCAGCAGCAGCAGCAGCAGCAGGACTGGATCGGGATGAATAGCCTGGGATTGGGGAGGGGGGACTTCCTGAAGGAGATGACATCTGAGCTGGGTAGGAGTTCTCCAGGCAGAGGTGGGGAGGAGGAAGAAGGGTGGCCCAGGCAGCAGGAGCCCTGGGTGCCAATGCCCAGAGGTGGGAGGAGAAATCACAGCATGTACAAGGAACAGAGTTTTCTGATACGGGTTGGGGCCAGGGGGTGGGGGGGGTGGGGTGGGGAGGAGAGGTGAGATGTGATATTGTATGGGACATATTTATATTAAAATATTATTAGTTGATCTGAAATGCAAATTTTAACTGGGCATCCTGTATTTTTTCATTTGTTATATCTTGCTGTCGTGTTAAGAAGCAGCAGTTTACTCTTTTGGGATATTTTGTGTGTTTTTCTTTCTTCCCTCCTTCCTTCCTTCCTTCCTTCCTTCCTTTCTTTTTTTCTTTCTTCCGTTTTTATTGAGATGGGATGATGGTAAAAGTAGCAGATCAGGGGGAGGGATAAATCAGGAATTTGGGAGGAACAGATACACACTACTATACAGAAAATAGATAAACAACAAGGACCTACTGTATAGCACAGGGAACTCTTTGATATTTTGTAATAACCTATATGGGAAAAGAACTTGAGAAAGAATACATGTGTATATTCATATACATATATATTGTAACTGAATCACTTTGCTGTACACCTGAAACTAACACAACATTGTACATTAGCTATACTTCAATTTAAAAAAAAAAAAGTAGCAGATCAGCTCTCCTGCCTGGCTTGAGCCATCCTACACCAACATAGCGACATAGCAATCCTAGTTACTTTACCCAGGACTTGCCAGAGCCTGACTCGACTCTACCTGCCCAGCCTCATCTCACTGAATCCTCCCAGGAGCCCCAGGGGCAGGTGCCATTATTATTCCCAAATGACTGATGGGGGAAGATGATCAGAGAGGTTAGGTCCTGTACTAGACACACAGAATCCAGAGGGAGTTGGGACAAAAAAACACACCTCATTCTCACTGGTTCTCCCATTCCTGCCACTATGTGGTTTTTATATTTCCACGTTACTTTCCACCCAGATATAGTTTTACGGGGTTGCTGTTAGCGAAAACAAAATTTTGAAATCTGCTATTTTCACTTAATATTATATCAAAACTTCCCAAGTTTTTTTTTAGTATTTATTTACTTATTTTATTATTTATTTATTTTTTATTTTGGCTGCTCTGGGTCTTAGTTGCAGCATGTGGGCTTCTTAGTTGTGGCATGCATGCGGGATCTAGTTCCCCCACCAGGGATCGAACCCAAGGCCCCTGCATTGGGAGCGGAGAGTCTTACTCACTGGACCACCAGGAAAGTCCCCCACCACCCCCAACTTTTTAAGTGTGTCTATGTAATGATATTGCACTAGAAGCAGAAGCGTAACCATGCTTGGATTTTATGAAGTGCTTGACAGGAAGTGGGCTTGGGGGTGGCCCCTGGAGGTGGGGACACCATGCAAGGCTACCAGTAAACAGGACAGAGATGGTGAGAGTCTAGCTCACTGTGATTTAGAAATCTGCCCCCCATCCCAGACATGTTTTTCCTGGCTTTAAAAAATATGTACTACGTATGCAGAATTTAGAATGTTTTGGAAAGTTAAAGAAGCAGGAAAAATAAAACCTCACGCTCAGGATCTGAATTGCTACATCATTTTGGGTAAGTATACCTGGCAGGACCTATTCAAGTTGAAAACACCCACATATCACTAAACCCATAGATTCTACTTCTAGAAAACTATTCTACACAAGTAAGATCTTTTTTGGTAAGATGTGAAGAGATACATGTTGACATCAGAGTAGGAAGTGTAGATGCACAGCTGTTAATGTTACTTCAGAGCACAAACTGTGGGGAGGAGAATTAGTAACTTTTAAAACATGTAGGGACTTCCCTGGTGGCTCAGTGGTTACGAATCCGCCTGCCAATACAGGAAACACGGGTTCGAGCCCTGGTCCGGGAAGATCCCACATGCCGCGGAGCAACTAAGCCCGTGAGCCACAACTACTGAGCCTATGCTCTAGAGCCCGAGAGCCACAACTACTGAGCCCTCATGCCACAACTACTGAAGCCCATGCGCCTAGAGCCTGTGCTCTGCAACAAGAGAAGCCACGGCAATGAGAAGCCCGCGCACCGCAACAAAGAGTAGCCCCCACTGTCCGCAACTAGAGCAAAGCCCGCGCACAGCAACAAAGACCCAACACCGCCAAAAATAAATAAATAAATAAATTTATATTTAAAAAACACACACTAAAATATATCCATGTATTTAAAAAAATCCCAAACCCTAGGAAGAACCTCTGTAAATATTTCGATGTATTTTCTTCATTTGCTTTTCCACGGATCAATATTTTGCATGCATCAGGTACATACAATTTTGTAGTTTGCTTCTTTCTTTTCTTTTTTTTTGCTTCATATCATTTGCATGCTTCCAAATTGTAAAATGGTATTTATAAATACCATTCGTAGTGACTGTTTACCATTCCATCACGTGGACCATTTAACCAATCCCCTATTGTCATTTACTTTGTGTATGATTTTGCCATTATTATAAATGACACTTTAAAAATATGATCATACATTAATTTTAAAAATATTTTATTGAAATATAGTTGATTTATAGTGTGCTAGTTTCAGGTGTACAGCAAAGTGATTCAGTTATATATATATATAAATATATATACTTTTTTTACATTCTCTTCCATTATAGGTTATTACAAGATATTGAGAATCATTACTCATACATTAATTTTCAAACGCAAGTGAAACGAGTGACCAGTGAGTACCTGTAAGTCTCAGGTGTGCTCCTGGCACCGGGGTTCCAAATTCAAGTTTACAGTCTGGTTAGAGAGACCGACCATCAAGCATACAGTCTACAAATGCAGTTAATTTCCTTAAAACAAAATCCCAGAAGAGGAATTACTGGTCCAAGGGGGTATGATCATTTTAAAAGATTTTTATTTTTGGCTCTTACTGCCAAATTCATGTTCATGAATTTTGAGGTAATTTATATGCTTCCAGTAGAGTGAAGAGTGATTAGGAGAGTGATTACCCACCAGACCCCTGACTGTGTTTGAAGGTTATCATTTGAAACTGATTTCCAATTTGTTAAAAAAGCAAAGAAAAATGTTTTAATTTGCATGTCTTTGGTTAGTCGGGCGTTGACAGCTTTTCAGTAGTTTCTTCAAATAGTCCTCCACTGAGCTCCATTCCAGGGATGTTTCTTTGCTTCTTCACTGATGCTTGATACTTCATTTTTCATCACGTTCTTTACCATTTCTGGGATCTGTCTGTAGGCTTTCTGTTTCTGGGTCAGATTGCCCTGAGTTGAGTACAGTACCTTCACAGTTTGTTTTAATACGTTAGGGCAAGTCCACCTTGTTCCTTTTTCTGTTCCCAAGGAGGGAAATAATAGCTGTTTGGGGTTATTTACTCTTCCAGCTGAAGTGAGAATTTTGTTAAGTCTCAGAACCGTCCTGCTAGGGTTGCATTAAAAGTACACCTTTAGGGCTTCCCTGGTGGCGCAGTGGTTGAGAGTCCGCCTGCCTGATGCAGGGGACACGGGTTCGTGCCCCGGTCCGGCAAGATCCCACATGCCGCGGAGCGGCTGGTCCCCTGAGCCATGGCCGGTGAGCCTGCGCGTCCGGAGCCTGTGCTCCGCAACGGGAGAAGCCACAACGGTGAGGGGCCCGCGTACCGAAAAAAAAAAAAGAAAGTACACGTTTATTGGGAAGAACGAGGCCACAGTCAGCCTTACTAGGGAGTCTCGATTCCAGTCTTGACTGGTAAATCTGGGCCCCTCACAGCCTTTAGCTGGCTCGTCCTATTATTTGGTGTCCAAAGTGGGGAGCGGTTCATCAAGTGACCCCTAGAGCAGCGTCGCGGCCCCCGGCGCGCTGCAGCCCCTCCGAACAGCCTGGGTCCGGCCGGCCAGCCTGGGGGCATCGCTTGACCCCGGGGGCCTGCGAGGGGCTGCGGCCACCGGAAGGGGCTGGCTGAGCTCGGCGAGTGGCAACCTCCGCGCCCTCGGAGCAGATAGGGCCGGCGAGGCTGCGCGGGGCCGCGGGCGGTGGGCCGGGCTGGGGGCTTCCTTCTCCGGACCCGGAGGCCCAGGACCCCAGACCGGACCACGCCGTCTGCAGCCCGCGGCTGCGAGGTGACGATGGCCGCCCGCGGGGGCACGGAGCGGGACTGCCAGGGGTCAGGGTCAGGCTCAAGAGGTGTAGGCTCCGAGTGTGGGGGCCGAGCCCCCATCCGAGGGGTGCGGTCCGGTGTTCCGGGGCTGAGGTCACGGCACCAGCCCCACACCCGCCACCGGTCCGCCACACGCCGGGGTCGGGGTCCTGGCTCCGGATCCCTGCTCCTTCCGCGCGCCCCTCCCCCACGGCACCGCCGCGCGGCCGCCTAGGCCCCGCCCTGACCCCGCCCAGGCCCGGCCCGGCCCCGCCCCACCCCGCCTCGCCGCTCGTCCATTCAGATGTGGGTCAGGGGTGAGCGGGCGGTGCCGACGTCACAAGCTTCCAAGATGGCGCCGAGCGGGCGGCTGTGAGCGGCGCTCGGGCGCGCGGGGCGGGGAGCCGAGCCGGGCCGGCGGCGGGCGGACGGACGGGGCGGGCGCGGGCGGCGCCGAGGACGAGGCCGCGGGAGGGCCGGCCGGCGGGCGAGCGCCGCCGCCGAGGCACACGAGGTGAGGGGCGCGGGAGGCGGGCGGCGGGCGCGCCCCCGATAGAGGGGCGTGGGCGGGCGCGCGCCCGGAGACGTGGGGCTGCTGCGCGCGTGGGAGGGGGCGGGACCCCCGGCTGGTCTGCCGCCTGCGGCGCTTTGTGGCCCAGGGCAGGCGGCGCGGTCATGGCACAAAGCCCCGCGCGCGGGTGTGCGGAGCTGGGCGGCGGGGAGGCGGGCGCCGGCTCTTTGTGCCTCTGCATCCGCGGTCTAATCCGAGCAGGTCGGCGAGCGGCGCTGCCTGACAGGCGGGCTCCTATTATGCGGGCGGCCCTGCGCCCGCCGCCGCCCCTTGCGGGGCGTTTCGCCGTGTCCACGACTGCGGCCCCGCGCCGTCCGTCGTTTCCCCAGCCTCCTCCCCGCAGGAGGACGGCTGCGCGCGGGCATGGTAGGGGCAGGCCTGGAGGGGCTGCTCCCCGAGGGCCGGGCCCTGCGGCTGGTGGGCTCGCTGCCCTGCCCCCAGACCTCTCTTTAGCAGGCGGCCGCTTGGCAGGAAGAGAAATGGGCTTGGGGGAGGGGGTCGGCTGGCAGGGGGAGGGGACCGGCTGGCAGAGGGAGGGGGCTGAAGGGCCCCAGCTTGTCACTCTCTGTTTATCTACTGAGATGGTTCATATTCACACAGGCTTAGCTGGGGTGGAGGGAGGCGGGGATGCCTCTCCCTGGGGGGTAGTGACTTACGGAGAGGAGGGAACGCGGCCAGATAATGCTCGCAGCGGCCCCACCCAGAACAGCGTGGGACTGCCTAGGGAAGGGAGCCCAGTGCGGATCCGGATGGCCCGGAACGGTTTTGAAGTTATTTATCCGTGTTTCTCCTGTTCCCTCCACCTCCAGTGCTTTTTCTAGTAGGGGTTGCCAAGCACATCTGGAAAGCTAGGTTCCCGGCCCCCCCACCCCGGCAGGAGGAGTGTAACCCGGGGAGGCCACCTCTCTGACATATGTGGTAGGGGGGAGGGGCAGAGCTTTGCCCATAGGAATCCTGTGGCTGTAGATTGTTGACTGATGTGGGGATGGCTGTGCCTCTTGTGCAGGGGGGAGGGGGAGAGCTGGCAGGTAGTGGAGGGGCCTCCAGAGATTCTAGGCTGAACTTGGAGGTGTTCTCCAGGGACCCCCGCTCGAGGGATGGAACTGGACCTTTCTGGAGCTAGCATTTATTGCTTCCTGGCTCCTGGCTTTACTTCTTTTTCTCCGTTCCCATCTGCCAGCGTCTGGACTCCCTGGGCCTTTCAGCAGACATTTTCAGGAGCACAGGCCATGTGGCTGGTCTGTAGCCCTGGCTCAAGGAGCGGACTTAACGCTCAGCAGAGCAGGGTTGCTGGCATGTTCTGAAAAAAAAAAGCAGATGGGCCGGCCTCAGGCTGGCCTCCAGAGACAAAGCTGTGTGGTGAGATTGCTGGTGTAGCGGGCTCTTAGTACCAAGGGGGTGGGGGGAATGGGAGGCTGATACTTGGGGGCTGAACTGAGTCCTTTGCCCCTGGAGTAGGTTGCCCTGCCTGTGAGTGAAATCGGTCCTGTGTGGTTGTGCTTATTATGGAAATCTCTAGGTCCATGGGCAGGTAGTAGCCTAGGAAGGCTGGGAGGGGGCTTCCCACCTGCCTGCCTGCCTGCCTTGGGGTCAGTGCGCCCAGGTTGGTCTGCTTCCTGCGGGCCAGTTTTGGGGTGTTGCTGAGTGACTGTCCTCTGGCCAGTTGACTCAAGTGCTGGTGTGCACCCAGGATTTCTTCCTGCAGTGTTTTCCTGCCAGTTGTTGGGACTTGTAAATTAGACTGTCGGCTTTTACAAGCGATTCCTGAAAAGAAAAATCTCCCTCTGGTTGCTGGCTCTGCGTAGAGGAAGAAGCAGCCCGAGGGAGCCAGGCCTTTAATTAAAGCAAAACCGAAATGATTGCTGCAGTGGCTGGAAGGAGAGAAGGCAGCACAGGTGGGGCGGAGGTGATATGCCCTGTCCTGCAGCGAGGTACCTGCCGGGGACAGGTAGGCACTGTCCCGTCCTCTCTGCCTGGTCTTGGCCAGCAGCCCAGCCTTCTCCACAAGCTGCAGTCCTGGATTAATCCTCACATAGTGTTTTCTTTCCATAGATCAGATTTCTCATTTTGTTAATAAGCACAGCCTCCGATCCACTTGAAGTCAGCTGTCGTGGACTCAGAGCAACAGGGTTTTGCATTATTGAGCTGACAGGCCTGCTGCCTTCCCTGAGTCCTCATTGTTTGCCAGGGGGTGGGGGCGGGGGTGGGGGCAGTGCCTTTGAATCAGCAGCTCGCCCCCGTGGAAGGGCTGGCAGGGCAGTTCTCGAGAGTTGAGGAGTGAAGAAGGAATAAAGTTCAGTTTACCCGGGGGACCTGCTGCCCTGCCCTTTTTGGCTTGGCCTGTTGGCCTCCAGCAGTCAGCCCCACCCCACGGCCTGCCTGCCTTGCCCACTGGGGCTGAGGGCCAGTGGCCCCCGGGACGGATCACTAGAGGGTGGGGGCTCTTGTTCCTGACTCCTTCTGCAGAGAAGAAACCACAAGTCCTGTTCCTCCCGTCCTGGCCCTCGGAGCCTGACTGAGGAGGGACTCCTGGGGGCAGCGTGAGGGGCACTGGCCTCAGCACTGTTTACTCTCCTTGTGGCCTTGGACAGGGATTGACTCTTTGAGCCTTAGTGTCCCCGTTTCTAAAATGGGAACAGAGCTAGAGTTCACATTCACGTATCGCTGCCTTCCAGAGCTCAGCCTGGGGAAGACAGACTGGCAAACAGACGATCGGAGGATGGGGTGATAGGGCTGCACCGTGCTGCGCGGGGAGCACGAGGTGGCAAGGGCGGAGGGTGGGCAGCTTCAGGAGGGGGATTTTAATGGGGAGCGCGCGCAGTTTGGGGAGGGCAGTGCTGGGGAGACAGGAGAACGGTGACAGGAGTGTGGCCCTGCAGATACTGAGCTGCGAGAAGCTGGCGCAGGAGCACCCGCTGCGTGCTCCTGTGAGTCTCTTTCACAAGCTTTTTATCCGTTCAGCGAAGTTTTTTGAGAACCAATGCAGTGCCCAGCCCGTGTGGCTAGACTAAATCGTGCTGTTGCTCAGACTTGCCGCTAAGCGGTCAGCCTTCAGCTGGGATGTAGAGACACTGGGAGATTTCAGGGCTCGCTCTGGGTGTAGCACTCTCACAGACTTGGAGGTCAAGTAACTGGAGGTTAAGTAACGTCCTGGGGCTGCAGGGTAGGCACCTTTGGTGTTCTCTCTGGAGAGGTCAGAGATCCCATCCTGGCTTCCTCAGTTAGGGGCTTTCAGCCAGCTGGGCCAGTTAGGCTCTGCCTGGCAGCCGGCTGTGCTTCCTGCTGGGAGGGGCCTTGCTTAAGGGTTAGGGACCTGGGCTGGGGGAGGGCTCCAAGCCCCAGAACCTGGTGTGAGCTGGGAGTGGCAAAGCCAGAAAAGCAGGTGGGGGTGGGGTGCGGGTTGCGAGTGGGCCCCCAGCGCGCTTGGCGAGGAAGGGAAAACTGGGTGTCAACTCCAGACCCCAGCGCAGTCCAGGAGGGAAGGCCCGGGGCCGGGGGGCTCTGCTGAGGGAGCACAGTCTGGGAGGGTGTGGCCAGACTGTGGGGAGAGGAACCCTGAGACACTGCCAGGCTCAGAGCCCCGCCTCTGCCTGCCCTGTGTGGGTGGGTGGAGGGGTGGGGGAGCGTGGCCTTGGGGTTAGAGCAGGTCCTGTCGAGGGTCCCCTGCTGCTGAGCGTGTTGGCAGGGTGGGTGCCTGTTTCCTGTCGGGGGTCCACTTTCTCTGAGTGTGTGGGTGAAAAGGGTGGGGTACGGCAGGGCAGGCGGCTTGGCTCCTGGGGCTCCCGAGGCTCTCCCCTTCCATTCTGTGGGAATTCTGAGGGCCCCTAAGGAAAGGTGGGGCTTGGGCTTGGCTGGGGAGGGGGGCTTCCAGGTGGGCAGTTGACCTCTTGTGGGCCTGGAGAGGCCACTGGCTCTGGCACAGCTGTGGCCACTGTGCACACTGGTCCAGGATGCTGCTGCCGCTTCGGGTTTCTCTCCCAGCAGCACCTTGCGGGGGAGGGGGGGCGAGGGTGTTCAGGTGAATGTGGGGAGGGGCTGCTCCAGTGCCTTGGGCACAGCCCCCCCACATACACACAGGTGGTTGGAGGTGCTGCTCCCTTCCCCATGCTGGGGTCGCAGCCCCTTGGCCTCTTCCTCAACCTGGTTATAGGCCTTTTAAGGGGCAGGACTGTTCCATGGCCTTTGCAGTTCCCTTGCCTGCGCTGCTTTGGAAGCTAATGGTAAGCTCTTGGTGAAAACTTGTTCCCAGAGTGAATGAGAAGGGAGAGTAGAGTTGATGGCTGGGAGGGTGGGGCCTGGAGCCTCAGTGTCTGCCCCATGTGGACACAGGGAACTTACCCTGTGATGAGCATGGGCTCCACACTGACCTCCAGTGTGTGTGCTGTTCCCCGTGCTGCCTGGTGGAGGCCTGCCTGATGGTGCCCTGGTTCTTACCTCTGCATATCAGGATCACCTGGAGCTGGTGGAGCCCAGCCCGGCCCACCTCTAGGGTGGGCCCAGCCATCTATGCTTCCTAAGGTTTTTAAAATGAATCCAATGTGCAGCCAACTGCTTTAGCAGGAATAAATCTGTGTTGATAATAGAATCAGGGAGTGGTGAGTCCACAAAGACCAGCAAGGGTGGTCACAGACTGCCCGGTGGGGTTGTGCTTACAGAGCGAGCCAGCGGCTTCTGTTAGGTACCAGGGTCTTGGAGAAGCATCATGGGCAGAGGGGGCTCACCCTTTTCATGGTCCCTTTTCCTGGGGTGGCAGTGGGAGGGACCCCAGGCTGGTGAGTATTAAGGGGGCGTCTCCTAGGAGATCCCCCGGGAAACACCTGCTGCTCTTGACCCCAGGACTCTTGCTCCTGCTTGACTTTAAGGGACTACCTGCCCTGGTCTCTTGGTTGCATTCTTGGGCCCTGGTTGGTCTCTGTGCCCAGGCATAGTGACCTTGGAGTTCCTCGTGGTTCCCTAACAAGCCCACTGTGGCTGCAGCTGGGGACCCCTGGGACCTGTATCTTTCCCCTTCTTTTTCTCTTTGACCTCAGGGTACCTGGGAGAGAGAGATGGGTCCCTGAGGTTATTTACGTGGGTAAGGTGTGTGAGGGAACTACTGACAAGGGGCCAGGAGGTGGGGTGAGGGCTGGGAGGGGCACTGGAGGTGGGGCTTCAGGTAAGGTATGGCCAGCCCAGCCCAACCTCCTCTGCTGGGACAGAACAATGGGCTGTCTTGGGGCTTAGTTCACGTCTGAGGGCAGCCAGGACACAAGACAGCCCCCGCCTGCTCTGGGCAGCTTACTGCATGAGGGAGGAGAGCAGCAAGGCCCTTGGGCGTGGTGAGGTCTGGAATGGGCCTGGTTGGTGTCCTGGGGGGAGGTGCAGGAAGAGCAACCTGGCCTGGGGCCAGGCAGGAGTGGGACTGAGTGGTCTGGGCTGGGCAGTTGGGGGAGGGGTGGTCCGGGGCAGTCAGGGTGTCCTCTGTCACTGTTTTTGGCCTGCGCACATCTTGGTAGACGGACCCATGTGTTCTCCCTTGAGAGTGAGTAGTCCTGGGGGTGGATTCCTGTCTCAGGTGTTTGGCCTCTTCACCCCGCCCCTCCCTGGGACCCCTTTGGTAGAAAAGGGCTGATGGTTTCTTTCCAGCAGGTGCTCCGGCAGCTCTGCTTGCAAACTGGGAGGAGGATGGTTCCCACAGAGCTCCTGATGGGATGCTGGGGAGGTAGCACAAGAGGGCTGGGCCTTCCCTTTCAGGATCCTATCCCGGGCTGGGCCTGGTGGGACACACCTGGGCAGTCCCGATTGCCTTCTCAGTCCCTGCTGTGTGAGTGGCCTGGAGAGGTTACGCACTTGGTCTAGAGTCCTTCTGCTGGGATGTGGTGGAGAAAGTCTAGGAGTAGGGTAACCACGATGCAACACGCGCACGAGGGTGCATTGGACACGCGTGTGGACTCCTGCCGCTGAGCAGGGCTTGAGCCTGAGGGCAGCTGGGTTTTCATTTGAGTGGGGGGCAGACGGCTGCCTGAGACAGAGCCCGGGGGTCTGGTTCTGGAGCTGAGAGAGGCCCCTTCCCCAAGCCTCGGGGGCGGAGAGGACCCCTTACTGTGGTGGCTCTTCCCTTCTGCCCCTGGAGGCCTGGACCTGTGCTCCCACTTCCAGGAGGGCCTAGGGGCTGGCGGCAGGGCTGGGCAACCAGGCTTGGGTCCTCCTTTTGGTGTTCTCTCAGCATAGGGGGCACCAGCTGGGGTCTCCCTCTGGCGTGTGGGGTTGTCTCTTGGCAGAGGGGCCTGGGGGTCTGGGCAATCCCCGCTGGGCTGCAAGGGGAGGGGCCCTGGGCCACCACCAGCAAGCCGCTGCCACGAGGCTGCAGGTGGGGGGGGGTGCTGGGCGTGGGCTCGGCTTGCCCTGTGGCTGTGGTAGGTGAACTCAAGCCCCAGAGGGGTGCGGGCAGGGGAGGGGATAGTTTCCAAAGTCCCACATTCCATGCATGTTGACGCTGATAAGGGCAGTGGGGCTGGCCTGGTGCCGTGGGCAGGCGGTGCACACCTGCTTCCCGAGACCCCTCCCTGCCTCCACTCTGCCCGCCTCTGGGGCTGAGCACCCAGTCCGCAGCCTGCAGGCGCCCGCCTGCTCGGGCAACACTGCCGCCTCTAGTTAGCAGGTCTTGGAGGCCCCACAGTGGTTTCTGCCGGCCCTGCCTCTAAGGGTGTTTTTGGAGGCCATTTAAAGTGGCATTTCCTTTCTTTTCTTTGAAATTCCTTACTCTCAGGTGTGGCCCTTTGCCTGGGATTTCAGCATTTGGTGAACAACTGTGATTTTGGGGGAAGAGGACTCTGATGTCAAGCCTGTTTCCTCCAGGTGCCAGACCAGACCTCTCCGTGCCTCATTTTCCTTGCCTGTAAAATGGGTTGGTAGAAATATTTGCGGTAACGGCCGTCAGCCGTTCTCAGAGTGGTTTGCAGACCCCTGGGGATTCCCAGGACTCTTCAAAATACTTAGACATTACTGGCCTTTGTCCCCGCACTGACACATCATCGGTGTGAAGACGTGGTGGGCAGCCCTGCCCGAGGTGCACACTGCATGCTCCAGCCCTGGGTGCTCGAGCTGGGACCACTGGTCTTCCTCATGCTGTTCCAGGGAGGCCGTGCAGGTGACCCAGTGGTGAGTCTTGACCCTGGAGGACACCATGTTAAGTGTTCTCTGTGGTGAGCTGGGGAGGACCCGGTGGATTCTCTTGCCTCAGACCGAAGCAGGACGTCATTCCAGGAACAGCAGTGTCTGCGAGCTGCTTTTTTTCATGGAATGTTAGTTTTACTTGAAAGAAGGGCTGACAGGCAAGGTGGTTGTTCAGACTTGGAGAATTGGTCAGACCTTTTCTCAAATGAGCAAAGTGAACCTTACCATGGGAAGGAAAACAGGTGACAGTTTTGCCAGCCATAGAGCCAGCAGAGGGCAGGGACAGTTTTGGGAACCACTGTCCTTCACTGCGAGCCTGACTTGAGACCTCTTGTGATGGAAGCACTCGGGTTTTGGTGTCGTATAATGAAGTCTGACAACAGTGGGAAGATGTGATTGACTCGGGACCACTGTTTTCCGAATGACCAGCGCTCAGTGTTGCAAAATCCTGGGTGGATGTGAGTGCAGGGTAGGCCACTGGATTTTTGTGTAACCAGATATGAATTAGTCACCGATACAATTTCAGAGTCTACATTGCACCTTTTAAGAACCTACCACTTGTTGAGTTTAAGTGTAATAACAAGGAAGAATAGCCACCATTATCTGAAAAGGGTAAAATACCCCTCCCATCTGTCTGTGTGAGGTTGGATTTCTCCACAGACTTCAGTCAGAACTACGCATCCTCACTGGCTGAACGCAGGGCAGATGTGAGGATCCAGCTACGTCTGTTCAGCCAGGCGTTAAAGACATTTGCAAAAATGTGAAACAGTGCCACCCTTCTTGTTGATTTTCTTTTCTTTTGGGATAGTTTTTTTCCTCCATAAAAACATCATTTATGTTAACATAAAATGGGTTTATTGTTGATAATTTTAAATCAAGTAAATATTTTTTAAGTTACCAGTTTTTCTAACACAGTAAATAGAAGAGTAGCATACAAGCCACCAGAGTTCTTTGGGGGTCCTTCCTAGTTTTCAAGAATGTGGACAACAGTTTCTGACCAGTGGGCTAGGGCTGGGGCGGCGGGCGGGTGGCATCCTCCTTTACACCTCCCCTCTCCCCACCCCATCCTGTCCCCTCAGCCCTGCCTCTCCCCTCTGGCATTTGCTCCCCTAGCAAACCTGCATGGGAGCCTGCTGCGTGGCTGGAGCAGCTGTGGCCGTCAGGCTAGTGGGACGCAAGGTCCCTGGCCCCAGGAGCCTATTGGGTGGCAGCTGGGCAGCTAGTGCTGACGTTGGGTGGGGGGAGAAGTGCTGGGTGGCTTCGCTGAGGAGGGGGCACCCGGGCCTGACTGGTGGGGGCCGCGTGGAGGGGTGGCCTGGCCCTCTGGAAGCCCTCCATGGGCTGGCCCAGGTGTGGACTTTATCCAAGCCCTGGGAGTCCATTGAGAGCTGTAAGCAGGAGAGTGACTTGATGGGATTGGCGTTTGAGGAGAGAACTGAGGGTTGACAGCTGGGACCGCGGGGGTCGGATTCACATGCTGGACTTGTACGGTCCTTCAAAGTGGCTCCCGTCGGGAGGATTCCCCCAGGTGCAGGGGCTCTGGCTTCTGCTGCTTTCTCTTGGGACTGAGTGACACTTTCTGGGCATGTCCTGTGGGACTGGCCCCCGAAGCCCTAGTTCACACGGTGCTGCCCTGTTCCCGGCCATGTGGCTGCGTGCGGGGGTCCCCTGGGGTGGGAGGGGGTGCTCAACCCCTCCCTGGATCGGGAATACCCTAGTCTCTCCGCACCGAGCACGTTGGCTCCTTGTGGACCTGGGCTGTGCTGTGGGTTGTCACGAGTATGAACCACAAGGTGTGAGTTACGTGTGCACACATCTGGCTGTAAAGAGTGGGAGGCGTGCACCCTTCCCCCCACCCCTGTAAGAAATGGCCCCCACGCCCCCGGGCTGCTCCCTGGGCCGCTCCTAATGTCACTGCTTTTCCAAATTTGGGGTTAACTGTTGCGAGTGTGTGCCGGTTCCCCACACTCGTCCGCATTCTTGGACAGCGGGTTTGCTCTCTGTGGACATAGAGCTGGGCGCTCATTGTGCTTTTGAGACTCACCCAAGTGCTGGGCATCACTGTGGTTCCTGCGCCCCGGCCCCCCCCTTGTCGTGTTCCAAGGTGGCACTGACCCCACATGTCATCATAGGGCAATGTCAGGGTTTCTGTTTTTGCTGCTGCCTGAGTAGCCCGGCTTTCACCCCCCTCCCCCAGCTCTGCTTCCTCAGGCAGAGAAGAGCCTGTTTATTTTTTCTGTCTCTAAACCGGGTTGCTTAATGCCAAACAGCCCTCCCAAGCGCCCCCGGGATGCCGTCTGAAGAAGCTCTGTGAGCACTTTTCTTTGAGTCCTCGGGGCCCCTCTGTCTGACTCCCTTTCTGAGCTCGGCCTCTCCTCTGTTGGGCCCGTCACATTACCTGCTGGACAGGTGAGACTTCTTCTCTGTAAGTGCCATCCTGCAGGCGTTTCAGGCACAGAGCCACAGGTTGAAATGTTTTCCACAGCGGTTCCCTAGTTTTTTCCTTAAAAATGGCTTTTTAAAAACTGGTAGGTGCCCAAGATGTGTCTACTTGATTTTTTTTTTTTTTTTCCATTTTGGACTAAAACAACCTGATCCTTGATCTTTGGTTTAGCTCCTTGAGTCCTTGGTCAGAGGCCCTGGGCTTGGGGGTTGGTCCTTCACTCAGGGCAGGGATCCTTCTGTTTGACTCCCGATCCCTGAGGGCCTTGTCCAGCCTGGAGCTCCTGGGGCCGTTGTTGGTGCCTTGCTGGGTGCACTTGGAATGTCCTCTCCTCTCCTAAGCATGCCTGTCAGGATTTGAAGACCCCTTCCCTCTTCCTTGGACACTAGGATGGTTAAAAATGTCATTAGGTTGTTGCTGCCTTCAGATGGCAGGCGCAGATCTGCCCCGATAAGAGGTTTTAAGGTGGTCTTTATTAGGTGTCCTGTGGGTCCGTGGCTGGACTGTAGGGTTCCCTCCTGTCCTGTTGGTGCCGCGTCTTGTCTGGGGATTGTTGTGATTAGTTGGGGGTTCGGTCAGCTTGCTCATCAGGCCTGGGACGGGCCCTGCTGCCCCTCCTGAAGATTTCTGTGCACCTGTTGAAGCCAAGTACATCATAGTCATACCTAAGAAGTGTGCGCAGTTGTGAGCAACAGCGCCACGGACTCTTCCCAGGTGGACACGCATCCAGCGTCCATCCTGAGAGAAAACACCAGAACAGAAGGCCCTCGTGTGTCCTTCAAGCCCCCTCCACTCCCCAATCCCTCCCCTCACCCACCCTTGCTTTCCACCTTGACCAGAACTGGCTGTGTTGTCCCTTTCGGGTCTGGCTGCTTTGCTCAGCCGCTTGCTGGAGGCTCCCCGTGTAGGCAGCCAGGCCGTGGGATACGGTGACAGTCAGCTCTTCTTGACCCGTGCAAGGCACGAGTGCGAGGCTTGGCCTGAGCCCTGGGACCTGCCCACTGCTGGAGGGGCTCCACGCCTGCATGGCTTCTGGGACCCAGGGTTTGTGTGTCTTCAGTCTGGGTCTTTTTAAAGTCTGACCGTTCTCTTTTCTGCCTGGGATGACCTCTTTCAGTGTCTGGTCAGCTAGTTGAAGCCCGTCGTTGCCATCTGGCATCCGGTTTGGGTTTTGTTTTTCTGATTCCAGGGCCAGGCCGTTACAGGCAGGGCACAGGGCCTGGGTGCCAGCCACTGGGAGTCTCGACGGCTGCGTGGGTGGATGGGTCAGCTGCCCTTTCTCGGGGAAGGACTCCTATACCCTGAGGTGGTTCTTCCTGGTTTTCAGTCATGAAGTGTCTTCTGGTACAAAGGGATGATGATAGAAGATGCAGAGTATTTTTATTTTGTTTTTTAAATATTTGAGAGTCCTTAGTTAGTGTAAGACATAGTGAGCTTCTAGGGTTGGGTTTGAAGTTGTGATGTTGGAGTCTCTGTCCTGGAGGAGCCGTGGGCTGGGCAGCTGCTGCTCTGTGACTCCTGAAAGGTATCCCGGGGTAGGTGGGGGACGGTGACTCCTTTGCAGCGGGTGGCCCAGGCTCCCTGCACTCTGCCTGCCACCCGTGCCCAGAACCCCTTGCCCGCCCGCGGCCACTGTCCTGCCTCTAAGACGCCCGCAGTAACAGAGTGCCACCTCGATCTCTCAAGTTCTGGGGCCGCCTCCTTCCTCTTGACACCCATCACTGAGCATTTACTACCTGCCGAGCTTCGGGCTTTCTGGGGAGTAGAAAGCTTGTAACCCACAGTCCAGTGTGCGTGCAGGTTCTGGTTCTGAGGTCTGGAGTGAGGCCAGACTGTCTGCGTTTCTCAAAACCCTGGGCTAGGGCCTTCCCTGGTGGTCCAGCGGTTAAGACTCCGTGCTTCCAGTGCAAGGGGCGCAGGTTTGATCCCTGGTTGGGGAACAAAGATCCCACATGCCACGGCCAAATAAACAAATATTAAAAAAAAAAAACAACTAAAAGAAGAAACAAAAACCCTGGGCGATGCTGCCACTGGTCCCTGGACTGTGCCGGACACCCAGCAGGACAAGTAGGAAGTGGGGCTGGGGGCGCAGGAGCCAGCTTGCCAGGGCCTGTCTCCCTGCAGCAGGAGCTCCTTGCTCCTTTCCTGATCGGGATGCTCCCAGTTGGCCGTGCCGCCCCACCAGCTTCCCACAGGCTCCCTGCCTCCAGGCTCTAGTTCTTTTCCTCTTACCTAGAGCTCAGGCCCCTTCAGGTGGGGATGGGGGGCAGTGCAGTGTGGGCACAGTCTGGAAGTTTTCATAATGGTGACTGTGCTCCAGGCAACTCTCACCTGCCTCTCCCCAGTTCACCCCCTGTCTCACTGGCTCAACACTCTTGGCCAGACTCAGGCAGGCTGGGGGCCTCCCAGTGTGACCCTGCCCCGCACCCTCCCCGGTGCCAGCCAGCTAGCTGTGCCAGTGCCAGCAGGGGAAATCCAGCTGCAGGTACCCGGGTCGTTCTGGGAGTGGGAGTAACGGGCGGGTTGTAGGCCAGGGGTGAGGTGAGTGTGCAAGGCTCGCCCTGGAGCCCTGGAGAGTGGGGTTTGTGGTTGTGGCCCCGCCAGGCCTCCCCTCGTGGTGCCATGAGCCTCTTGGGTGGGAGTGCACATGTGGGAAGGTGGGGCTGCAGGCATTTGGGGGCAGACTCAGGGAGGTCGTGCTGGGGTGGATGGATGCCACCTCCCGCACTGCTCAGGGACCTGAGGGAGAAGCCCAGCCCCAGGCCCCGATCACCACGTCACCAGCGTGCTGATGGAACTGAGTTGTTAATTTCGTAGAAGTCTTGTCCGAAGGAGGGCAGGGCTCTTGGCATTCGTGGAGCCCGTTGCTTTCCAGGAGGATGGTCTGGGAGACGAGCCAGGAGCTGCTGGCCGGCATCCAGGTCTGGGCCAGATTACCCGCTGGACTCACCCAGAGCAGTGGGTCCCACCCACAGCCAACCCATGTCTGGAGGGGCAGGCCAGAGAGGGCACAGCTTGGGTCCCCAAGAGTAGGCCTGCCCCTGGGTGGTGTAGCCCAGGTGAGGCCTGCTGTGAGGTAGGCTGTGGGAGGGGGAGATGAGGGGGACCTGCAGGCCGAGGCCCTCCTCCTGGCTCCCCTGCCCTGCCCCTGGGAGAAGGAGGTGCAGGTGTCTGTCCTCAGGGTAGGAAAGTCTGGAGTCAGGCTCTGCCACCTGCTTGCTCCTGTGACCTTGGGCAAGTTGCTTAACCCCCAGAACCTGTCTTCTTATCTGGCACTGGAGGTGGAGAGAACACCTCTGAGGCTTCCCCACAGGCAGGGTGCCCTCCAACTGGTATGGGGTGAGGAGGACCTGGGGCTGGGCCTTAGGCTCTTCTGGATCCTGGGTGCTGGGACCTTCCAGGCCTTCTCGCTCTGCCCTCCAGCTACCCTCCTGCAGCCTGGGAGGGGCCTGGCCTGCAGGGAGGGGCAGTGCTCACACCTGTCGGGGCCACACCTGGAGCACCAGGTGGCCACAGCAGGGGTCGGCTGGGCCCAGAGTTGGGGGGGCAGTGGATACAAGTGTCTGAGGCCCTCAATGACACGGTCAGATGTGCTTAAGCCCCTAGGGGTATGGCGGTGGCCTGGTGTCCTTGTGACTCCCACCGCCAGTGGAGCCCTCGGTGGGTGCTGGGCAGCCCCCCCCCCCCCCCCACGCCGCTGTCAGCTGGAAGAGTCCTGTGTTCTTCTGTGACTTCTGGCTGTTGTTCTTTGGCCAGAAGGTGGTTAAGGAGCAAGAATAGCCTCCCATTGGGTGCTTTGGGCTGGGCCGGGAGCGAACTTTTCCGGGGGGGGGGACCCAGCATAGCTCTGGGCTTCCTGCGGAAAGTGTGCTCTGGGGAGGGAGGAGGGGTCAGGGTTCCCGGGGACCTGGGTGACGAGGCCTGCCCAAAGAGGGGTGGGGACCCCTTTTTCCTGTCTTCACCCTTCTCTCCAGGACCCTCCATCCTGGCTGGGCGGGGCGAGTCATTTCAGCCAGGGTGCGCGGGGGTTCTTTGGGTGCTCTTTCTTGCCAAGGGAGATAGGACATTGCAGAGAGGGGCCCACAGTCTCCTGGGAGCATCGCCCAAGGGTGAAACCACACCCTGAGCTTGGGCCCCCCTTGTGGGCTGGAGGTAGGCATGGGATGCCCTCCTCTGTCTCCAGAAGGGAGGGGTGCCTGCCGCCAGGCTCCAGGGAGGCAGGGCTGCCTGCCTGTTCCCCAGGGGGTTCCACCTGAAGGCTAAAGGATGGAGCAGGCTGAGGGCCCAGGCTTCCTGGCACCCAGGCTCTGGGCTCAGTGGGTGTCCAGGCTAAGTTGGATTGGCTCCTGTCGGAATTGGGGTTGGAGCCATTTTCCTTGGCTTCCTGCTTAAACAAGGGCCACTTTCATGTGGAGACCTCCTCTCATGGCCTCCTGCCCTCTGTGGGTTCCAGGAGGGGAGACCTCCCCACGAGCCCTGAGCCCATGTGGACCACCTGACGTGGGTGGGGCCTTGTCTTGCCTGGGATCCCTGTGCAGCTGTAGGGACCTGGCCTTGGGCATGTGCTCTGTAGGCCCCGGACCTGTCCTCAGTGTGTGTGGGGTCGGGGCCAGGCGGGGGCCAGCCTCCCTGGCTTTTCTGAGGCCTGAGCCTGGAGGGAAGAAGAGGAAATAAGATCTCAGTCAGGACCTGTCTCACGTCACCGTGTAGCAGCCCTGTTGGGGAGCTGGGTGCTGGCCGTCCTGTGAACAGAGACCTGGGAAGGTGATCCAGGCCCCTCTGTTCACAAGAGAGCAGAGCTGCCCCCTCCCCCCCTTCCTTGCCGGGGTCAGGGTCAGCCCATCTGGGGACAACCACGCACCCATCTGACTGACCTGTCTCACTGCCCAAGATCCTGGGCATTCTGGAGCCAGTGCTCCGGGTGGGCAGTGTGGCTGCGCTGGGCGTGGGATCCTTGGGGCTGATTGGCACGCTGCTGGGCCTGCTGCCAGGTGGCTGCTGGGTGCCAGGAGCTGGGGCCAGGCGGCAGCCTCATTCCAGCCCGTGGTGGGCTCATTCCAGCCCGTGGTGGGCTCATTCCAGCCCGTGGTGGGCTCCTTCCAGGGCTGAGCACCAGCCCCGTACCCAGTGGGCATCCCGCTGCCAGCTTGCCTGGCCAGCCCCACGGTGCTGTTTGTAGCCCTCTCTCCCTGGCTGCTGTGGGCTCTCCAGGGTGGGCACTTGCTGCTCCCACACCCGCCGTTGAGCCGGAGGGCAGAGGCCTCTGGGAGGGAAGGAGCAACACTTTCTAGGGGTCTTGGCCCTCACCTGTGGTGAGGTGTGTCCTTGCTTATGGACACAATGTAGACCCACTCTTGGCCCAGCCTGGGGTGCCTGACAGGCGGGGCAGCTTCCTGGTGGATGTGCACTCCCAGCAGGCAGCTCTGTGCGACACCACCCCACCCCTGCCCGGCGGAGGGCACAGCCTGCTCTGCCTGGTCCTGCTGGGCCTCCCTGCGGGTAGGTCAGGCTCGAGGGCAGTCACTTGGTCAGTTGCTGGGCCTTTTCCAGGCTGCAGTGACCAGGCTGGTCGACCTGATCTCCAACAAGGGCGAGGAAGCCCCAGTTGCAGGGTCTGGCCCAGGCTGAGGTGGTGGGCATTGTGCCCGGGCGGGGCTTGGGTTGTCGTTGGGTCTGGTGGGGTTCCTGATGTGGCTTCCCATCCTTTCTCCTGGGCCACTCTCACTGGCGGCGGCATTGCGGTGGTCTCCGCCCCCCTCCCCAGGCAGGGTTTGGCTCCGTCTCTGGCCTCTCTTGGCCGGGAGCCTGATGAGGGGCCCAGGCTGCCCTCGGGGAAACGTGGACGCTCTCAGGCTGCTGGACCTACAGAGCTGGTTCTCCTGCCCTCTGGGCTGACCGTGCCCCCCTCCCCCCAGCAACCCCTGCAAGAGGGGAGCTGTGCTTGGGGCCGAGAGACAGCTGGCAGGCTGGAGCCGAGGCCTCCCGGCCACCCTGCACCCCGGGTCTGGTCACATTCCTGAGGGACCTGCTGAGCCTCCCTGGCCCTGGGGGCGGGGGAAGGGCAGGCAGGGATGGGCTCTGGGCTGCTGCAGGCCTCCTCCCCCACCCCTGGCTCCATTCCAAGGGCGCCCAGGCCTGCTGGAGTGGGGGACAAGGAGCTGGAGCCTCAGGACCCCCTCCTGCAGGACCCAAAGCTCTGGGGGGGGGCAGGTGGAGCCCACCCACATCTGGCAGCAGCTGCCAGTGGCCTTGGCGGGCTGGTATTGAAAGGGCGAGCCTGCAAACGCCATGTGGTCAGGCTGGGCTGGGCAGGAGGGGGCTGGGCGCTCTGGGCGGGGGTGGGGTGGGGGGTGGGGGTGGGGGGAGAGCAGACCCGGAGGGAAGGGAAGGAAAGGAGCAGGAGAGCCAGAAGCGGTTGAGACTGGTTCTTATAAATAGCCCGTTGCACCAGCGCCTCCAATTTTGACCTTTTGTTATGTAAATGTGGCCAGCCTGGAAAGGGCCTTGCCCAGGCCTCCTGCCACCACGCCTGCCCGCCCTCCAGGAATTGTGTGCCTGCCACCAGCTCCCCCAGATCTAGGTAGCCCTTGCAGTATCCTAAATCTGTGGGGGTGGGTGGGAAGAGGGTGCAGGCGAGCTCCCCAAATTTGCGTTCTTCCTACCACGGGGACTGACTGTGGGCACTATGACCACTGTCTCTTGCCCAGCTGTCTGGGCGTCCCAGCCAGAAAGATCCCCAGACCTTCCTGGGAGCGAGGTCCCCCAGCACCTCCCCCCTCCCCTTGCTGATGCCTTTGTGGGTGACCATGTCTGTCTGTCTTCCCTTCCCCAGGTGACCAGGCATTGATGCACCCCCAGGGAGGCCACGCGCTCAAGGAGGCCACCCCCGCTGGCTGCTGCTCACATGGTTTCTGGGCCCCTGGCACTCCGGTAGGTCAGGGAGGGGGAGCTGGGGGCGGGGGCGGCAGAGGGAGGATGTTTGCTCCTCCTCCTTGGGACTCTGGGCAGCCTGCAGCTCTCAGCCTGTGTCCTGGCCTGCAGTCCTTTGTGTGCGGGCAGCGCTGGCAGCATAGAGGGGAGGCTGGGGCTTGGGGAGGAGGGCTGCTGTGGACTCACTGGCTCTCGGAGGCCAGGACCTCCTGCCCTCGGCTAGTCCCCTTGCCAGTTGTTCTGGGTGCTGGGGCTAGGTGTCTAGGCCAGTGTGGAGGCCGCGCCTTGGGCTCTTTGTCCCTGCCTGGCTGGCTCTGGGGGCAGGGAGTGGCGGAGGGCTGGTTTCTGCGCGATCTGGGCTCCAGCTTCTGAACAGCCTGACAAGGCCGAGCTGGCCTGAGGTGCTTGCTGCCTCCTGCTGTCAGGCCCTGAGTGCCGGCCCACGTGGTCATTGGGTGCTCAAAGTCTTCCTTGGGGTGCACAGGATCATGGGGGGTTTTCCTCTGTCTTTGCAAACAAGGGCAGGTATGGACCAGTGGGAGGAAGGCAGGTGGGTGCAACCCCTCCGGGCTCTGTCCTGAGGGAGGCAGGGCTGGGCGCCTGGTAGGAGCTGATCCCAGGTGGGGGAGGCTCAGAGCAGTCAATTTCTCTCCGAGGTTGGGCCGTGAGCAGAAGGACATGAAAGCCCCTTGTCGGCCTCATGGCTCAGAGCACCTTTGGGAGGGCACGAGCTTCGAGTGGCTGGAGGGGTGGGGAGCCACGGCCGTGCGCTGTGACCCTGCTGCCCAGTGGGGTGGGTGCATGGTTGGGGCACGCTGTTCCCAGAGACCCCTGTGCACACTGCCACGTAGCCACCACAGAATTCCTCTGCATGTGTTTTCCTCAGTGACATCAGTTAGCATCTGTGCCAGTCTGGCGAGTTTCCCAGGCTCAGACAGCACTGCCTGCCCTGCCCAGAAAGTCCCTGGGGCCCAGCGGTGCCAGGGCTTGGCCAGGCTGCCTTTTCTTCTCAGCACCTGGAGGCCCAGGCAGGGGGTAGGGGGGATGGGTGCTCAGTGCCTGTGGTGGGGCAAGGCCTTGTGGGGTGGGGGTGGCAGCTGGGCTGCAGTGTCACGTGATGCTGGTAAACCTCAGAGTTTGGGAAGCCTCTAGGGTTGTTGGAGAGAGACCCAGCCTAGAGCAGAGGTCGCAGACCAGAGGCTGCATGTTTGATCTGGCCCACGTGGTATTTAAGGAAAAAGAAGCTTCATTTTGCATGGGGTGATTTCACCTGAAAACCTGGATTTCTGGCTTGTCTCGAAAGCTGGGAAGCTGCATGCCCACGTGAGAAGTCCAGCCACCCAGCACCTCATAGACCCCTGCCTTTGGGTCTATGAGGCCAAAGACGGGCCAAAGACCTTTGGGTCCCATCTGGGCACGTGGTTGGCTTCCTTTAGTGCGGAGATGATACCTTGGGCCAAGTTCAAATCCCAGTTTCGTTGCCTGCCACCATGTGCATTGTCCTCTGTGTTTTCAAGTCTGCAGATGGGCTGGTGCCGCCCCCCTTCTCAGGCAGCCTGGGTGGCGTGAGTTCCCTGCCCAGGTGCCGGACCCCAGGAGGGTCCCCCGCTGATGCACACGCGTACCTGTTCTTGCCCGCAGGTGGTGCGTGTGGGCAGGGCGTGGGGACATGGGGCCCGACATGGAACTGCCCAGCCACTCGAAGCAGCTCCTGCTGCAGCTGAACCAGCAGCGGACCAAGGGCTTCCTGTGTGACGTCATCATCATGGTGGAGAACTCCATCTTCCGGGCCCACAAGAACGTGCTGGCCGCCAGCAGCATCTACTTCAAGTCCCTGGTCCTGCACGACAACCTCATCAACCTGGACACGGACATGGTCAGCTCCACGGTGTTCCAGCAGATCCTGGACTTCATCTACACCGGCAAGCTGCTGCCCAGTGACCAGCCAGCCGAACCCAACTTCAGCACGCTCCTCACCGCCGCCAGCTACCTCCAGCTGCCCGAGTTGGCAGCTCTCTGCCGGCGCAAACTCAAGAGAGCTGGCAAACCCTTTGGCTCCGGGCGGGGTGGGGCCGGCCTGGGGCGGCCACCCCGCGGCCAGCGGCTGTCCACGGCCTCTGTCATCCAGGCCCGGTATCCGGGGCTCGTGGACGGGCGCAAGGGGGCCCACACCCCCCAGGAGCTCCCCCAGGCCAAAGGCTCCGATGAGGAGCTCTTCCTGGGCGGCTCCAGCCAGGAGAGCGCGCACGGCCTGGGTCGGCCAGTCTGTCCAGCCAGCGGGGAGGCCGGCCTGGGTGGCTGCAGCACCAATGGCAGTGGTGGGGGCTGCGAGCAGGAGCTGGGCCTGGACTTGTCCAAGAAAAGCCCCCCGCTGCCCCCCGCCACCCCCGGGCCCCCCCTCACCCCCGACGACCCAGCCCAGCTGAGTGACAGTCAGCAAGGCTCACCCCTCTCGGCCTCCGCCCCTCCCGTCGCCAACAGTGCCTCTTACGCCGAGCTGGGGGGCAACCCCAGTGAGCCCATGGATCTGGAGGGGGCCGAGGACAACCCCCTGAGCCTATTGGAGGGGCCGGGCGGGCAGCCCCCCCGCAAGAGCCTCCGGCACTCGGCCCGCAAGAAGGAGTGGGCCAAGAAGGAGCCCGTGGCTGCCTCCCCCTTTGAGCGGAGGGAAGCAGCGCCGAAGGGTCCCTGCCCAGGGGAGGAGGCTGAAGGGCTTGGGGACAGGGTTCCCAACGGCATCCTGGCCAGCAATGCGGTGGCGGGCGGGCCCTACGGGGAGCCCTCATACCCCTGCAAGGAGGAGGAGGAGAACGGCAAGGATGGGAGTGAGGACAGTGGGCAAAGCGGGAGCGAGGGCGGCAGCGGCCATGCCGGCGCCCACTACATGTACCGGCAGGAGGGCTATGAGACGGTGTCCTATGGGGACAACCTGTATGTGTGCATCCCCTGCGCTAAGGGCTTCCCCAGCTCCGAGCAGCTCAACGCGCACGTGGAGACGCACACAGAGGAGGAGCTCTTCATCAAGGAGGAGGGTGCCTATGAGACAGGCAGCGGGGGCGCCGAGGAGGAGGCCGAGGACCTGTCAGCGCCCAGCGCGGCCTACGCAGCCGAGCCCCGGCCCTTCAAGTGCTCGGTCTGCGAGAAGACCTACAAGGACCCGGCCACTCTGCGGCAGCACGAGAAGACTCACTGGCTGACGCGGCCCTTCCCCTGCAACATCTGCGGCAAGATGTTCACGCAGCGCGGCACCATGACGCGCCACATGCGCAGCCACCTGGGCCTGAAGCCCTTTGCCTGTGACGAGTGCGGCATGCGCTTCACCCGCCAGTACCGCCTCACTGAGCACATGCGCGTGCACTCGGGCGAGAAGCCCTACGAGTGCCAGCTGTGCGGGGGCAAGTTTACGCAGCAGCGCAACCTCATCAGCCACCTGCGCATGCACACCTCCCCCTCCTAGAAGCCAAAGACCCTTGTTGGCCTGCGGGCGCCCAGGAAAGCAGGGGCACAGTGGCCAGGCCCCAGGTGTGGGGCAGTTCCTGGTGCCGCCCCCCCCCCCCCACCCCAGAGCTTTAATCCACAGTCTGTACCAAGGGGAGAAGCGGGCAGCCAGCACCCAACCCGAGTGCATGTGGCTGCTGCGCCGTCTGCCTCCTGATCCTGCCCGGCCCAGTTCCCCGTGAGGGCCACGGCGGGGCCTGCGGGAGTGGGTCACGGGGGGTGTCCCGCAGGCTGTGTTGGAGCAGGGGGAGTGGGGGCCTCCCTCCATGCTGCGGGGAGCAGGGCTGCCGCGGCCGGGGTGTCTGTGCTGCCAGCCTGGCTCTGCGGGGAGCGGTGCCAGAGGGAGGGGACAGCGCCCTCCCTCCTCGAGCCAGGGGTCACCGCTCACTGGTGCTGGGACAGTCAGGGGCCCCCACCGCCTACCTCTCCACAACTAAAGAGCCCTCTGGGCCTGTGTGGCTGTTATTCCTACTGATCTGTTCCTTTTTTCTTTTTGAATTCTGTTTTTTAAACCAAAACCAACAAGAGTTTATTTTCCTTCCGGCCCCTCGGGGCTGAGCCTGGGTCTGCAGACTGAATGTACCGGGGCAGGCACCCCCCCCTGCCCGACTGTGGGCTGGGCGCCCACCCTCCAGGCCCCAGAAGCCCTTCTTGGCCAAAGGCTTCCCTGGGCCCCGAGCCCTGCCTCGGCTGCCTCAGGAGAGAGAGTGCTTTTCCCATAGTTTCTGAGGAATATTCTTTGTTTAGAGGTACTTGTTTTTTATTAAGAGAAAACCCCGTGTAACGTGTATGTGAATGTTGGAACTGGAAGGTCTGGGGTTGGTGGGGGGCGGGGGGAGGCTGGCCGCGGTGCCAGGACGTTGGTACGCGTTTCCATTTTCTCCGTGTGTGTGGTGTGCGCGGTACGTGTGGACTCATGTCGCGTTTCCTTCCTTCCTTGCCCATCAAGGTGGAGAGACTTCTGACCTTTTGCTACCTCTTGAATTTGTGAGAACAGGACGTTGGTTGGTGATGGCAGTTGTGGCCGTGACGCTTGTGTTTCCCTTCTGTCGCCCTCCTGGGCCCCCCGCCTGTGCCCCCTCTCAGAAGGGGCACCTGTACTTCCTCTGTGCGCGTGTGGCCAGCTGGCCACCCTGAAGGTGTTCTGAGTGTGCTGCTGGGCGTCAGGGAGCCCGAGCTGCCTCTCATCTGGGCCCGAGTGGGGGTATAGGTGCTCCAGCCCCTGGGGAGCCCCCGGCACAGGACCAGGTGCCAGGAGACGGGAGCCACACAGTGGGACAAGTTCCTGGAGGCTCCCGGCCAGGCCAGGACGGGGCGGAAGTGAGCCCCCCCCATCCTGTCCCCTGGGCCTGCAAGAGCCTGACCTCGGGAGAGCAGCAGCCCCTACCTGACCAGTGCAGAGGGGCTGACCACAGGGATGTGTATATCTTCTCCCACCCCCCTGGCAGGGTGGGGACCTGTTCTGCTTTGGCATCTCTGGGCGGTCTGGGGAGAGGCTGGCTGCCACCCATGGGCTCAGCCCTGAATCCCACCCTACCCTCACCTCTCGCCTTGGGCTCTCCACCAGCCTCAGACACCTCCATGGGTCTAGAGCCATGCTCACAAGGCCAGGCCAAGGTCGAGAGGTCGGCACCACTGTCCTCAGCCTACTGCAGCCACAGGGCTGGACCAGCGGCTTTATCTTCTTCGTTTTGCTTCATGTTTTCATTTCTTTTTCTTTTTTCTACTTTAAGTTCAGACCAAAAAATTCCGGAGTCATCCCCTACCCCCACCCTCCACCCCTCCAGAGACCCTCCAGCTGAAACCAGAGCCTGAGTTCAGGGACCCGAGTGGTGGGTGTTGGGAGTGAGGGCACGCAGGCCACATGGGGCCCTGCTGAGCCCTTGGGGTACCCCCGGCCTCGGGCTGCTCCTCTCCCCTCTGGGGACTTGTGTTCCAGCAAGTCAGGCGGGGGCCCCTCCAGCGCCTCTGCTCTCCCGACCCCCCTACTCCGTCAGCACTTAAGCCACACGACAGAAGTCTGTAGCGGGAGCTGCACACACGCCCCTGGGCGTGGCCCCCGGTGAAGCAGGTGGTTCATGGCAGAGCTTCAGGGACTGGGCGCAGAGGCCCTCACTCGACGACCTTCGTGCGACGTAGTATTGTACCCACCTGAGTATTGTATCATATATCGAGCCTTCTCTGTATTTTAACAAGAAAGCGAAACACTAGTTTCCTATTTAAGACTTTAAGGGTTTGTGGGGCGGGCGGGGTTAACACAACACTTGGTTTTGTTTTCCTTTTCCTTTGGTTTCATGTGGAATGTGTGCTTGTGAGTGTGTGCATGGACGTGTGTTAGAGCCTCACCAGGAGATTAGGCTGTTGGAGGCCAAGGGCGGCTTACAGTTCTCTGCTTTAGTCACTTAATTCCTGAATGTTTCGGAGAAACAGGAAACAGAAAATAGCAGATGTCATGTAGGAAAGAGGATAAACAACAACAAAAAGAAAAAGAAAAAAAAGACAAAAGCTCACATCCAAATTCACAAAACCTATTTTTTAAACCAAAGCACATTTTGAATGCGTATGGAACCTCAATGGGCTCAGAAAAAAGATACTAATATATTTATCTCATTGTTTACATAAACTTTTACAGTTTCAGACCTCAGCAGATAAAAGGCCAGTCCCAGTGAACCCCACCTTCCGCCGGAGCCCCTTCTGAGTAGGCCCTGGAATGGCTCACGGGCAGAGGGGCCGCCGTGGGGCCGGGGCAGGCGTGGAGGCCCCTGAGCCCTCCTCCCAGCCCGGGCCTCTCCCAGCCCAGCTGGCACCAAAGAGCTTGGGCCCGTGCTGACCCGCCCCCCAGGCCTCCTGGCTAGACTGTGGTGGTCCTGCCAGCTAGCCAGCTAGTAGGGGTGGCTGTCAGTTCTGGCCACAGGACCTGAGCCTGGGCTTGGGCCCTGGGATGGATGTGCGCCCCCATCCCGCTGCTCTGCCTGCGACCCTTGGGTGGGTTGATGTGAGGGTCCCTCTCAAGCCAAAAAGCCAGGACCTTTGCACAGCTCCGTCGACTCCAGCGGGTCCCCGCCCCCCTGGGGACCCCCACCTCCACCCCGGCAGTGGGAGGGGCTCACTGGGTCGGTCCTTACCTACACAGACGGTGCAAACACTCTGAACAGTGTTGTTTTTGTATCAATATGTTTGTGCAGTGATGAATGTATTTATTTCTCAGACTTGGGGCGAGCGAGCGGTAGACGGCTCCACCACCGCACGCTCCCGCCAGACCGAGCCCGCCACCGGGGCTCCTCCAGGATTGCAAAAAAGGTAAAGAAGAAAAGATGAACCTTTAAGCAAATACGAATCTCAGAGACTTGCAGCATAGCCATACACCTCAGCCTGTGAAACGAACAATCTGGACACAGACGGACTTTCAGAACCTCACACAGCCGTGTGTGTTACCGTTGGTCGCCACTTGGGGGCTCTGGGCTGTCCGCCGCCCCCGCCCCCACACCCACCCGTCAGTATTCACTGGACTGGCCGTATGCAGGAGTGCGATCGGGGCGGGCTGGCTGGGCAGGCGGACCCCAGCCGCCCTCCCCGCGGCCGTCCTGAGTCAGGGTGAGGCCTGGGCAGCCGGGAGGGCAGGGATCAGGGCAGAGGCGGCCGCATCCGTCCCGTCCCCTTGGCTTGTGGGGGCGAAAGCAGAGGCGCCAGGCCTCAGAACAGACCAGGGATCCCAGCCCTACCGGCCCCCTGTAGGGACCAAGGCCCTCGCTATTCCCCAGAGCCAGGTTGGGCATCATTGAACCTGTGAACCCGATGCCAGGAAGGGGTTGTGGAGCGGGGCCTGACCAGAGCCTCAGTCTGACATTCCAAATCGGGGTGGGTGTACGCTGTGGGAATTGAGGCTGCCTGGGACCCCTTGCCTAGGACCACCCATCCCCCACCGGGCTTGTCACCCCACTTTAATTTTCTACCGGGAACCCCTCCCCCTACCTCACCTTGCTATTTATTGCTGTAATTTATTGACCTCAAATATGCTGCATAACAGACCTCACTCAGGGCAGAGAGGATCCCCAGGGCTCCCCCCCTCCACTTGGCGGGGCCCTGTGGGGCCAGGTGCTGAGGGGAACCTCTCTGTCCCCCACCCATCATTTGCTTTCCCCCTCCCCCGTTGAGGGACCCCAGGTTGGGCACTGGCCCATTCACAAATACCTCGAGGGGGAGGGGAGGGATGGGGTTATAGCTGTTTTGTTTAATGGGAACTGGAAGAGGGATCATGTCCTGCTACACGCCCTTCCCCGGAAGGGGGGACCACGATCGCACTCCTGTACTGGCCACCGCCACTGTCAGTCATCACACTGAGTTCACTTCCCTCGAGAATTTGGATAAATTCAGGTCAGAGCTGCAGGTATGCAACCCTCAAGTGTCATAGTAAAGCAGTTCACCGATCTCTCCATTCAGAAGCGTGCAGTCTTAATGTACAGTGATGAGAAACTGTTATTTTATGATCTTTTCATTAAAAGCTTGATTGAAAACTTGTGTGAGGCCTCTGTTCTCTGGCTGTTCTCTTGCTAAATGAGAAACTGCTTTCCTTTCTCTGTCCAGTGCTTCCAGGACCTGGGAGGGTGGGAGCTGGGGTGGACATCTTCCTGCCCCAGGCCTAAGGGTGGGTTTCAGAGGGGCCTAGGCCCTCGGTGGCATGTGTGCGTCTGGAGTTGGCAGTTGGGTCAGCATCCTTTCTGGCATTGTTGGCCAAAGCTGGCCGAGGCGGTTTGGGAAGCAGGGGGTGTGTGGGTGGGGTGTGGACCCGGTAGCCTGGGTGAGAGGAGGTCTGGCCCATGACCAGGACCATGCATTGGAACAGCAGGATTGGGCTGGGGCAGGGGGTGCTCATTACTGCAAACTGCTCCCTCCTGCCGCTTGGTCTTGGGGTGGGGTGGGTGGGAGCCGGGAAGGGGGATAATCTTAGTCTCTAGGGTCGGGGACAGTAGACCCTATTCCCTGGAGGACTGTCCCTCCTGAACCAGGGTGGGGGTACCAGGCTGAGTGAAGACCCAGGAGGAGGAGCGCGCTGGGCCTGGGAGCGTGGTCAGCCAGCTCAGCCCCCGAACTCCATGTACTGCAGGCATTCAGGCAGCTACAGGGCTGCAGCAGGCGAGCCCCCAGAAGAACATGGGCTTTGCTGCTCTAAATCTCAGTAAGTTCTGTTCAATTGTTTTAAAATTCTTTTTTTTTTTTGGTATATCAAAGCAATACTCAAACATAGTTTGAACAATCAAATGGCTCTTAAAAAGGCTTAAAACAAAAAATGGTTTCTCGTCTTCCCAGCCCATCCCCACATCATGCAGGCAACCAGAGTCCAGCCTCACAGCAGGTGATCATTTCAGTTCATCTCTACCCTCTTCCCCTTCCCTCCTACCCCTGCAAATAGTTATTGGACATTTCCTGTGATCTAGGGCTTGGCAAGCTTTTTCTGTAAGGTTGCCAGATAGTAAGTGGGCCATTCAGTCTCTGTGGTGACTCACCTCTGCAGTCACAGAGCAAAAGCAGCCAAAAAGGGTGTAAGCAGACGGGTGTGGCCATGTCCCGTTCAATTGCATTTACAAACCCTGGTGCAGTGTGCAACTGGCCAAGCCATAATGGTTATCACCATGTACATTTGTTTATTGCTGGGCCAACAAGTGTATTGGCCCTTCTTATTTTTCTTGAGGTTTAATAATGATCTTATCTTTTTAACTGCTCAGTTTGATCTGAGCTTCTTTCTCCACCCTTTGACTCTGTGAAATGCCTCCCAGTACAGTTTTCCACAGAATCAGACACTGTCTGTTCTGGCGCCTACTGTTCTGCACAGATTGGGCTGGCGTCCTGCCTTTTTGTCCTGTAACAGAAGTCCTGTTTTCTGGCTTCTGTGTGTTCTTTTCTTGGGTGACACGCTTGTTTGGTAGCGTATTTGCTCCAGTACCATCCTGACAAAAGAACACATGGGAAGTGGGTTTCCTGAGACTTAAAATGTTGAAAATGCTTTTAAATGACACGGAATTGGTAGTTTGGCTGGGTATAGAACTGTGGATTGGATGTCATTTTCCTGCTGAAGTTTGAAGGAGTTGCTCCCCTGGCTTCTACCTTCCAGCATGAGAAGAAGCCCAGTCCCCTATGTGTGACCTGATTTCCTCCCTGGAAGCTTTGGTGTCATCTCTCCATTTAGACGGTTTTCTGTTCGTTGGGCAGGTGATGTGTTGGTTCTACTCTGCAGGCTCATTCCCTTCAGTAAACTCTTACTGATTTTTAAAGCATCTTAGCAACTTTTTTTTTAGGTGAGGTATAGTTGATTTACAATTGTTGTGTTAGCGATTATTTTAAATTTTCTTTCTTCTGTTTGTACCTTGATTGTTGCATTTTGTTCTCTTTTCCTGGATGTAATCTCTTTCTGAGGAAACTGTAATTTTTTGACACTTTCTACTGTTCCTTGCATTGTATCTAGTTCCCTTTTAGGTCCACTTTTGGTTTGTTTTTATCCTGTTCCATAATTTTAAAGACTTTTCCTCAAATGTTGGGTGGTCTTGGCAGTTCATATTTAAGAATGAGACCCTAAAAAGCTACTCGGAACCAGTCCAACCGTCACCTAGGGTGTGTGGGTTTCATCGCACTCGTCTTGCAGGTGGGATGGAGGGAATGAGCACCACTTCCCCGTGTGCCGGGTTGGCCGTGGTGCTTTTGACGGAGGCGCCAAGGCGAAGCCTCACGCCTCTTAGTGCGGATCACTGGAGGAGGTGGGAGGTGAGGGGTTACTCCATCACAGCCTGAGTGAGTTGGGCCTGGTTACGGAGTCATTCTGTGGGTGGAGGCCAAGGATGGGGTTGAGTTGTAGGCACCGCTGTTTCCTTTCATAAAGGTTTTGTTTAAAATTTGCCTCTTTCTGAAAACCATCTGAGTAGGGCTGTTCCTGATCCTGTGCGGTGGAGGTGGTTTGAGCCAAGAAAAGGAGTCGGGCAGGAAAAGAGCTGCTCTGGGTGCCCTGGCGTCTAAAGAAAGGGACGGAGGGAGGGAAGAAAGGAAAGTTCGAGGAGAGTGAGCCGGAGGCTGCTCCCATCTTCACGCAGGAGGCAGCCCCGAAGCGGAATGTTTTCATAGACCTTCTGGAAAGACATTTTCTGAGTTCAGCAAATGGAGAGGAAGCTTTTGGACGGCTCCCCCCGAAGCCGGGGGGTGGGGTGGGGGGTGGGGCAGCGTGTCGTTAAAGGTCTCCACACTGCAGGATGTTGCTGCTGCTGATTCTGAGGGGCCTCCTGCCTCGTGGGGCACCTGGGAACGTGGCTGAGGGTAGATTTTTTTCTGGTCACTGTGTGGTTTACGATGTTACCTTGACTTACTGTGGTGATCATTTCACAATGTCCATAAAGATGGAATCATCGTGTTGAGCTCCTGAAACTAATGTTATGTGTCAATTATACCACAGTTGAAAAATGCCAGTTGACAGTCTGGGCTTGACTCCTGGTTAAAGGGCCGGATGACCCTCCCACCACTGCCCTGCCCTCAGGGGCCACCCAGGACTCCCTCACAGCGGGGGAAGGCAGGCTGTGGGGGATCCGGCCGATGTAGCAAAGGACCCCAGGCTGGGAGCAGAGCATGGGGTTGACTCCTCACGGTTCTGAGGACCGGAAGTCTGAGACCCAGGTGTCGGCCGGGTGGTCTCTCTCCAGAGGCCTCTGCATGGCGTGTAGATGCCCTCATCACCCTGTGTCCCCATCTGTTAGTCCCTCTGTGTGTCTGTGGCCAGATTTCCCCTTACAAGGACCCTGGTCAGACTGGGTTAGGGTCCAACCCAAAGACCCATCTCCAGACACAGTCACATTCTGAGATGCTGGGGCAGGCCTTCAACGTAGGAATTCTGGGGGACACGCTTCAGCCCACATGGGGCACACAGACCTGCCATGTGCGGCCTCGGGTGGCTGTGGGGGTCCCCAGTGACCCTCTGTCCGTGTTGGCGCCATTGGCACCCTCTCTCCTGCCTCGGGGCACAGGCCACCTCTGCCCTCAGCAGGTACCTGGTGGGGTCACAAGCTCCTCACTGAGGCATCGCCCCTCGCAGTGTGCCCCCTGGGGAGTCGGGGGTATCCCCAGAACCTGCCCACTTTGTGATGCTACAGGCAGTGATCCCTCGGCCCTGGGGTGCCTCCCAGGATGTGGGCAGAGCTCATGCCAGTGGCCGTCAGCGCACCCCCCGAGAATTCCTCTTCCTGTCCCCACACTGCCTGTCTGCTGACAGGGATGCAGACCTCAGTCTTCAAGAGCAGGGCGGGGGAGGCAGCCGCTGACCGGCCTCCTCCGGCCCTTGGTAGGAGGTGGGGCTGCAGGCGGGGGCAGCAAATGAGACAGCTCATCACCTGACCTGCCGTCACAGTAACTCAACGTCTAACCATTAAACAGGCTGGTGAAGAGCTGTGAGGAGCTGGTCAGACACCAGGCGCTCAGGCAGGGCTGCCCCACGGGTGGGGAACAGTGCATGCAAAGTGTGGAGGCATCAGAGCACGTGGTCTGTTTATGGGACTGAGGTGGCTTCCCTGTGGCTGGCGTGGGAGACGGTGGGGGGCTGGCAGGCGGGCCCACATTGGGGGGACTCTGTGCCATTGAGCCATTATTTGATACATCGTGGTTTACGGGAATCTTTTTTCTATTTTTTTTGGCCGTGCAGCTAGGCTTGCAGGATATTATTTCCTGGAGTAGGGATCGGACCCATGCCCTCGGCAGTAAATGCGCAGAGTCCTAACCACTGGACCATCAGGGAATTCCCCTTTTTTCTCTTATCAGGCAAAAAATACAAGTTTCAAATACAAAAAAAGGGACTGTGCACAACAGGCATGGATTTTATAACTATTCTTTCTCTGATTGGACAGACATTTATTGAGCTCCTGGCACCACGCAGATGTCCTCACCCGACCATGCACTGAGTGTGCAACCACTGCATTCAGCCCTGAAGACAGGGTTGGGGGCCCTGCACCACCCCTTTCCTGGGCTGTGCCCCTCGGTGAGGGCGTGGGTGGGGAGGGAGGCCCGGAGAAGAGGACCTTGAACCTGAGTCCTGGGGGAGGGGCAGAGCAGGGCCAGCAGGCTGGGTGGGAAGATAGGCAGGTGCTTCCACCGGGTCCAGTGGGAGCAAAGGGCAGGGGCACCACAGCCGGGGGTCTGTTTCCATGGCTCCTGTCGCCCCCACCGCCAGGGAAGTGGCTTGGGTTTCACCGGAGGCTTCCTCAGACCCAGGCTTTCCCTGCAGAGTTTCCTCCTAAAGACCAGGGGCGGGGAGGGGTCAAAGCGCCCCTCGGCTCACCCTCTGAGGCTGCAGAACAGCAACCCAGGGGGTGGCCAATGTCACCGCCGTGAGGGCTGGCTGCAGGCCCAGCTTCTCGCGGAGACAGGGCACCTGAGCTGCCACTGCCTGGTGACCTGTCGTCACTGAGCTTCCCCACGTAAACCGGGATCAGGACGCCTAGGCAGTGGGCGCGGTGTGGTCATGGGGACGCTGTGAGGGGATGGAGGGGCCCCCGGGGGTGCAGAGCTGTCCTACGGGACTGGAGCTTGTGTTCCAGGAGCCACGGGAAACTGGAAAGAGAAACAAGTGGGCCAGATTCTAGTGTGTCATTGAGCCCAGTATATTCACGGTATTTCATATGTAATCGATACAAAAATTAGCAATGAGATGGTGCTTCGCAGGGTTCACATCTCGGTCGGGACCAGACTTTCAGGAGCTCGGCGCCACCTTCTGGGGCTGGACGTCCAACGCTGGAGCCAGTGATGGTGCCAGGCTCAGAGCCTCAGCCGTGTGGTGTGAGTCACTGGCCCCCTGGCTCTATGAGGGAGTCTGGTAACAGCCCCACTTTACAGGTGGAGAAACCAAGCCGCAGAGCTGGAGGGGGGGTGTGGGGCACTCACACCAGCACCTTTTTATTTATTTTTTTCTTTTCCATTACGGTTTATCACAGGATATTGAATATAGTTCCCTGTGCTATACAGTAGGACCTTGTTGTTTATCCATCCTATATAAAATAGTTTGCATCTGCTAATCCCAAACTCCCAATCCATCCCTCCCCCACTCCCCTCCCCCTTGGCAACCACAAGTCTGTTCTCTATGTCTGTGACTCTATTTCTGTTTCATAGGTAAGTTCATTTGTGTCATATTTTAGATTCCACATATAAGTGATATCATATGGTATTTGTCTTTTTCTTTCTGACTTATTTCACTTAGTATGATCATCTCTATGTCCATCCATGTTGCTGCAAATGGCATTATTTCATTCTTTTTGATGGCTGAGTAGTATTCTGTTGTATATATACCACATCTTCTTTATCTAGTCATCTGTCAGTTGTTTACGTGTCTTGGCTGTTGTAAGTAATGCTGCAATGAACACTGGGGTGCATGTATCTTTTCGAATTAGAGTTTTGTCTGGATATATGCCCAGGAGTGGGGCTGTTGGATCATATGGCAACTCTTTTTTTTTTTTTTAATTTAGTTTTGGTTGCGTTGGGTCTTTGCTGCTGCACGTGGGCTTTCTCTAGTTGAGGCGACTGGGGGCTACTCTTCATTGTGGTGTGCGGGCTTCTCATTGCCGTGACTTCTCTTGTTGTGGAGCACGGGCTGTAGGCGCGCAGGCTTCAGTAGTTGTGGCTTGCAGGCTCTAGAGCGCAGATTCAGTAGTTGTGGTGCACGGGCTTAGTTGCTCCGCAGCATGTGGGATCTTCCCGGACCAGGGCTCAAACCCATGTCCCATGCATTGGCAGGCGGGTTCTTTTTTTCTTTTCTTTTCTTTTTTTTTTTTTTTTAGTGGTACGCGGGCCTCTCACTGTTGTGGCCTCTCCCGTTGTGGAGCACAGGCTCCGGACGCACAGGCTCAGCGGCCATGGCTCACGGGCCCAGCCACTCCGTGGCATGTGGGATCTTCCTGGACCGGGGCACGAACCTGTGTCCCCTGCATTGGCAGGCGGACTCTCAACCACTGCGCCACCAGGGAAGCCCGGCAGGCGGATTCTTAACCACTGTGCCACCAGGGAAGTCCCGGCAACTCTATCTTTAGTTTCATGAGGAACCTCCGTCCTGTTCTCCAAAATGGCTGCACTAATTTACATTCCCACCAGCAGTGCAGGAGGGGCAGCTTTATGGTAGGCACCCAGCTGTATCTGCTGACTCCTCAGACTTTCCTATTTCTTTTTCTTGCTTCCTTGTAGGTCCTCCAGCACTGTTAGACCTGAGCAGGAGGGTCATTCTTGTCTCTTAAAATCTTAACGGGAAGGCTGCTAATACTGCCTCCCTAAGGAGTGTGTTTACTAAGCAGCTTTCATCAGTTTAGAGTCCCTTTCGATCCCTCTTTAAATTTTCCACAGATGAGGAGCTCTATCCCGCGTGCTGCTCCTACTGAAATGCTCTACTGAAGCTGGTGTTCTCCCTCTTTTATCCATGTGGTGAATGACGTCAATTTTCTGATCTTGAACAATCTCTGGAATAAAGTCTTCTTGGTTTCATGTACCTTTTTTTTTCAATGTACCCCTTTGGATTTGGTCAGCTAATAATTTATTTAGGACTTTTGCATCCAGCTTCATAGTCTAAGTTGGCCAAATGAAAGCCGACTTTAAAAGGACAAGTTTACCTGCAATTTCACCAATGAAATAGCTTGTCTTTCTCTTGTTTCCTTTAAAGATCTTATCCGTGTACATTACAATCTTAGTTATTTCAGCATACATAGTAAATCATATTCTTTTTTCACTAGACATCATATCTCTATGTATGCCACATAAAATACATCATTTCAGTAACTACAGTGGTGTCCTCTTTGTGATGACTGTAACTACCCACCTGAGTGAACCCACTTAACACGTTGTGGTTTAAGAATTTTATTTTTTTCTTCCTAGATTAAGTTCCCAGGAGTGGGATCATTGGGTCCAAAGATAAGAACCTGTTTACGGATCCTGATCTCTTTCCCACAGGAGGCTTCTCAGTCCGCAGTGCCGTCGGCAGCGAGCGGGAACAAGCCAGCCTCGCCTTCTGCTTCAGGTGCGAGCACCCACCGGCCTGCGCGGTCCGATGGCTGCCCGTGAGCAGCGGTTCCGAACCGCCCCGCGCTCCATCCATTGTGACGCGGGTCCGGCGGCGGCGGCGGGCAGAGCCGGGGCATGGCCGAGGCGCAGGAGCTACTGCTGCAGCTGCTGAAGGACAACCGTGACGGGCGCCTGCGGAAGCAGGAGCTGGAGGAGCTGGTGCGCGGGCTGGAGGCCGAGAGCGAGAGCCTCACAGCGCGCCTGGACGACCTGAGCGAGCGCGAGCGCAGGTGCGGGCTGCTCCTCACCTCCACCCGGGCCTTGGGACCGAGCCGACGTGCGGGGGCACCGCGAGGTGGCTGGCATCCCGGCGTCACCCCGGGCCGCGGAGCCTCAGTTTCCCTTCCGCAGCCTGCAGCGGCAGCGGAGCCAGGCGGCGCGGGCCCTGCGCGGGGAGGCGAGAGAGGCGGCGCGGGAGCGCGCAGGCCGGGCGCGCCGGCGGCTGGAGGCTGCGGAGCAGCACAAGCGGGACCTGGTGGGGCGGGGCCCTAAATGGGGCGGAGCCTTCGGGGCGGGACCTTGGACGGGGCGGGTCTCTGGATGGGCGGGACCAGTGAAGGGGGAGGGGCCTTGAATGCGACGGAGCCTGGGGAGGGGGGGGGCCTTGGACGGGGTAGGACCTTGTGTGGGGCGGGGCCTGAAGCAGGGTGGGACCCTGGACGGGGCGGGGCTCTTGGTGGGCGGGGCCAGTGAAGAGAGGGATCTTTAATGGGGCGGGGACTGCGGTGGGGGCGGGGACCTCGGAGAGGCCCGGACCGCCCCCTCGATCCCGTCCAGGAGCAACAAAACCATCAGCTGCAGGAGCAGTGGGAGGAGCTGTCAAGCCAGGTACCTTCAGGAGACGGCTTCCGTCTCACGCTTCCCCTAGGAAGCCCCACCCTAGTCCCCGTCCCCATTTCCGCCGCGTCCCCGCCTCCCAGGATAATCCCCACCCCTAGAAGCCCCGCAAGCCCCGCCCTCACAAGCCCCACCCCCCAGCTCTTTTACTATGGAGAACAACTGAGTCCGCAGCGCGCAGAGCGGCAACTCGGGACCCAACTGGTGGCTTTGCAGGTGCTTGGGTGGGGCCCCGAGGGCAGGAGCGCTGGTGTGGGCGGGCCTTTGATGACCTGAGGGCGGGGCCTTGGGGCTGAGGGCGGGCGGGTGTGGGCATTAACCTCTTGGCCGGGCGTTGGGGCGGGGTCTGGCGCGGCGAGCTCGGGGAGTGCCGGACTCCTGACCTTCCCTGGATCCTCCGGAAGAAACAACTGGAGCTGGTGGAGGCCAAGCACGCCAGGCAGGCGGAGGCCCTGCGGCAGGTGCGGGCGGAGCCGGGTACTCAGTGGGAGGGTCGGCTTGGGGTGTGGGTGGGGCCTGGGCAGGCGCCGGACGGTGGAGAGGGCTGACTTCCCCGAGTCTAATCAGGGCTCCCCTCATGCCAGAGCGCACAGCGGATGGAAGAGGCCTGGGCCAGCTTCCAGGAGCAGAGCGGAGTCTTGCAGGTGCCGCCACCCTCCACTCGGAGAGCCGCTCACCTCCGACCCCACTGCGGCCTCCTCCCCCGGAGCTGCCAGGGCCTGCCTCACCAAGGTCTTCCCAGGTGTGAGGCCTCACTCCCAACCCCTCCAGGAGCTGCAGGGGAAGGTGATGGAGGCGGCGACTGCGCTGGACGCCTCGCAGGGCGACCCGGAGCCGTAAGGGGTTAGGACTGTCGGGTGTGGGGAGGTGACTGTGGGCCCGGACAGAGGGCACATCGCCATGCCTGTCTCCACAGGTGCGAGTCGCAGCCTGGCCGGGGACAGGGATGCGCGGGCTCGCTCATGGAGGAAGTGGCCAAAGCGGACTGTGTGAGTGCGGGCCTGGGCGGGGACGGGCTGGTGCCGGGACCTGCCCCCGGGGCCACCCACACACACGTGACCACCCCATCAGGGATTTTCCCCCCCTCCCCCAGGGACCCTCCCCTTGATACCAACCTCGCTGGGCGGCCACGCCTGCCACGGGACGGCCCACCCAAGGACCACGCCCGCATAGGGGACCCGCCCCGTAGTGCTACGCCCCCCACGGAGCGACGCGCACCCACGGGCTCCGCTCCCCCAGGGGTTTCCCCCCACCGCTCCCCGGCGCGGAGCTGTACGTCGCTCCCTCTTCCCCGCAGAAGCGGCTGTTCGGCGGCGCGGGCGCGGCGGGCATCAGGTGAGCCGGCGGCGGGCGCGGCGCCGGAGTCTGGGGTCCGGGGTGCGTCCGGCGCCCCGCCACCACCCGTCTGCCGGTGCGTCGTGGTCCGCAGGCTGTGGGCGCTGGGCGCGCTGCAGACGCTGCTGCTGCTCCTGCTGGGTGTCGTGGCGCTGCCGCTGCTCTACCTGGCGCTGGTGAACCCCTCGGCCCTCCGCCGCGGGCTCATGCGCCCCGGCTCGGACGCCGCCATCCGTCGCCTGCGCTACACGCTGGCCCCGCTGCTGGAGCTGCGCGCGCGCGGACTGCTGCCCGCCTAGTGCATCACGCCGGCTGCGGCCGCCAGCACCCGTGTCTCCCGCGTGGTTTCTGGGCGTCAGGCGGAGGGGTGGGGTGGCGGGGGTGACTGGCGAGGAGAGGGGAGAGGGGAAGGGGGACTGGCGAGGGGTGGCGGCGAGAGACGGCGAGACGCGGGGGTGGCGGCGAGAGAATGGGAGACACCGGGGCGGGGGCGTCATGTGTCCTCGGGCCCAGCGGACGCCGGGCTCCTCCGGGTGGACCTTGGTCCCGAGAGGCTGCCGGGCCCTCGGTTCCTCCAGCCCCGCCGCCCACTCGGGAGGGGTAGGAATTGTTACTAAACCCGCTCTCCCCTCCGGGGAGCAGAGCCCGGGGCACCGGCTGGCGGGTCCCCGCGGAGGTCCTTGTCCCGCGTCCGCGTGGTGGTTACGCAGTCCCCGCGGCGCCCCTCCTCCCCTTGGTCCGCGGCGCTCTCCCGCGTCCGGGCTGTGCGGACCGTGCGCGCTCACCACTGCGGTCTTCGCGGGCATCGTCTTTTCATTTCTGTAAATGTTTTGCTTAATGGAGATGGACCTCGTGTTTCACTTAGTCTCTGATGCAGATGCTGCTCGATTTTTATTATTTACTTTTTTTTTTGGTAGTGAAGTTGTATCTCCTGTGCACACATACGTGCGTTTTTGTTTTGTTTTGTTTTGTTTTGTCGGTACGCGGGCCTCTCACTGTTGTGGCCTCTCCGTTGCGGAGCACAGGCTCCGGACGCGCAGGCTCAGCGGCCATGGCTCACGGGCCCAGCCGCTCCGCGGCATGTGGGATCTTGCCGGACCGGGGCACGAACCCGTGTCCCCTGCATCGGCAGGCGGACTCTCAACCACTGCGCCACCAGGGAAGCCCTGAGCACGTTTTTTATATTTAAGGGCCAGGTGCATTTCTTTTCCTGCAAACAATTCTTATTATTTTTTCATGTTAAAACTATAGGATTGTAGGGTTTCATTCTCCCTCAGTTTTTTCAACGCTCTTTTTTAGGATGCATTTTACCTTCGAGATCCGTTGTGAATATTTCCCCAGTTTGTCTTTCGCTTTGTTTGGGGTGCTCTTTTGCTATGTGTTGTTTTCGTAACAATTTGCTTTCCTGTACTGATCCTGGATTTTCTGGGTTATGAAGGAAACTGTTCCCATCTTCTTCCAACACTTGCATGCTTCCTTAGTTTATATTCAGCCTGTTGTCTGCCTCTGGAGGTAGGGACTTAGTATGGTTTAGGATGTGAGGACCTTTTGCATTTGTTTTTTTTTTTTGCATTTGCATTTGGGATTACACTGAAGTTAGGATAAGTTTGCAGAGAAATGTCTTCCAAACCTCGGACGACATCTCTCTCCATTTTTAATTTTTCTCAGCATTTTGTTTTTTTTAGTGTAAATGTCTTTCATGTCTTTCCATTTATTCTGAGGGATTTTATGTTTGGGGTGCTATTATACATGGTATAGGATTTTTTAGTTTTAATTTCCAACTGTTTATTGCTGGCATATAGAAATACAATGACTTTTGTGTATGGACCTTGTAAACTGTGGTATTGCTGAACTACTCCCTTGTTAGTGCTTTGAAACTCTTCCGTAGCTTCCTCAGGATTTTATAAACAATCTTATTGTCTGTGAGGCAGGACTGTTTCTCTTTTTCCTTCCAAACTGTCTACCTCTGGCCACACACTCGGTACAAAGCTGATTAGAAGTGGTGAGGAGTGCCCTGATCTTGCTCTGGATCTTATATTTCATCATGACTATGTTAACCATGTTTTTCTTAGAGATCTTTATCAGATTGAGGAACTGTTCTCCTATTTCTAGTTTGCTGATTTTTTTTTTTTTTTTTGGCCATGGAGCACAGCTTGAGGAATCTTAGTTCCCCGACCAGGGATCGAACCCATGGCACAACAGTGAAAGCACCGAGTCCTAACCACTGGACGGTCAGGGAATTCCCAAGTTTGCTGATTTTTTATTACGAATGGGTGTTGAATATTGTGCAGTGCTTTTTCTGCACCTATTGATCATATGGTTTTCCTTCTTTAGTCTGTTAATGTGAATGACCCTGATTGCGTCTTAAGCCAACCTTGCCTTCCTGGGGTAAGGCCCACTTGGTCATGATGGTCCTTTTTTAAACATTGTGTTCAATTTGCTAATATTTAGTTAAACTAAAAAAATTTACTTAAAGATTTTTGTGCCTGTGTTCATGAGAGGGATGTTGCCCTGTCTTCTGATTTTCTTGGAAGGTCCTTGTCTTTTTTTTTTTTTTTAATTAGTTAATCTATTTGGCTGCATTGGGTCTTAGTTGCGGTACACAGGATCTTTCATTATGGAGTGTGGGCTCCTCACTGCAGCATTTGGGCTCTAGAGCGCGCGGGCTTAGTTGCCCTGCGGCATGTGGGATCTTAGTTCCCCCACCAGGGATTGAACCCCCGTCCCCTGCGTTGGAAGGCAGATTCTCAACCACTGGACCACCAGGGAAGTCCCAGAAGGTCCTTTTTTTTTTTTTTTTTTTTGCTGTACGCGGGCCTCTCACTGCTGTGGCCTCTCCCGTTGCGGAGCACAGGCTCCGGACGCGCAGGCTCAGCGGCCACGGCTCACGGGCCCAGCCGCTCCGCGGCATGTGGGATCTCCCCGGAACGGGGCACGAACCCATGTCCCCTGCATCAGCAGGCGGACTCCCAACCACTGCGCCACCAGGGAAGCCCCAGAAGGTCCTTTTTAATATCAGGGCTGTGCTGCCCTCATAAAAAAATGAATAGGGAAGTGTTTGTTCCTCTCTTTTCTGAAGGATAGTGTGTAACACTGGCATTATTGCTTCCTTACATATTGAGACCCATCTTGGCTTTATGATGAAAAAAATTACACCTCAATAATTTTAACACAGAAAAACGTATGAGTCATCAGTGTATGTAGCTCAGTGAATTTCCATAGAATAAGAAACAATGTTACCAGCATCTGATTCTCCCCCTGCCTTCCTAGTGGCTCCCTCTTTCAAAACTAACTTGTGTCCTGACTTCTAACACCATCAAATAATGGTGCCTGTTCTGGAACCTCAGATGGAGTCATTCAGCAAGTACCTTTTGCTCAGCAGCATCCACACTGCCTGCTGCAGTTGTTCATTTATTTCCAGTATTGCCCTGTATTCTTCTGCATGAATAACCACAATGATTTCTCTCTTGTCCAAGAACATTTTGGTCATTTACAGGTTTTGTTTGTTAGGAGTAGCGACCTCAGGACACTATTTCCTGCCCAGATTTCATAAGTCTGTTGGGTATGTGTGTAGGCGGGGAACTGCTGGCTTGAGCTGCTCAGCCTTGCTGGATGCTTCACACCCAGCAGCAGCAACTGAGAGTTCCAGGTGCTCCACATGCCCCAATGCTTGACATGATGTATCATTTTATGTTTCAGACAGGCAGGGGGGTGAGCGGGTATCACATTGTGGTTTTAATTTGCAATGACGACTAATGAAGTTGAACACCTCTTACTATGTTTATTGGCTGTTTGGACAATGTCTTTTGTGAAATGCCTGTTCAGGTTTTTTGCCCATTTTTCTATTCAATTGTGTCTTACTGATTTTTTAGTAGTTCTTTATATATTCTGGCTGTAAGTTCTTTGAACAGATATAGGTAATTGCAAATATCTTCCCAGGTTTGTAGCATGTATTTTCATAGAGTCCAATTTAATTTTTTCCCCTTTAAAATTAGTGTTTTGGTTCTGCTTAAGAAATCTGTGTGTTCTGAGGTCATCAAGACACGCTTCTGTATTTTCTTCTAAAAGCCTTTAAAGTTTACCTTTAACGTACATCTTTCCAGTCCACCTGGAATTAATTTCTATGTCTGATGTGAGGTAGGCAGTCGAGGTTGAGTTATTTTCTATACTGCTATCCAGTTAATGCACCATTATTGCAAAGACCATCTTTCCCTGACTGCTCTGCAGTGTCTGCATGTATGTGGGTATACGTCCCTGGACTTCATCTCTTCCACTGTTCACTTGTCTTTCCTTGAACCAGGAAGCCACAGTGTCTTAACTTCCATGGCTTAAGTATAATTAAAGTTAAAGATTTTTGTGCCTGTGTTCATGAGAGGGATGCCGCTCCGCGGCATGTGGGATCTTCCCAGACCGGGGCACAAACCCGTGTCCCCTGCATCGGCAGGAGGACTCTCAACCACTGTGCCACCAGGGAAGCCCAAGGATAATTCTTGATATCTAGCTTGTGGGTCTTCAAGATCCAAATAGCTATATTTTGACCTTTGCATTCCCATATAGATTTTAGACTTGCCAATTTCCACTACAGAACTTTCTGGGATTTCGATTGGCATTTGCAGTGAAACTACAGATCAATTTGGGGAGAAACAAACATCTGTATAATATTGAGTTTTCCAACCCATGGATATTTGTTTAGATCTTCTTTCTTTCAACATTTGTAGTTTTCAGTGTTTCTTATGAATAGGTCATTAGATTTTTTTCTTGGTATTTGTTTAGGGTGCAATTGTAAATGGTAGTGTTTTCATTTTTGTTGTTGTAAGATATATGTACACACATACACACACACACACACACACATAATTGACTTTTGTATATTAACCTGTATCCTGAACCTTGACTATATTCAGATTATTTTGGATTTTTATGTACACAAAGGCCATCTCTGAGTTTTATTTCTCCTTTCCAGATTCTTACACTGTTTCCTTTTGTGGCCTGACTAGACTGGCGAGGGCCCCCAGTGCCAAGAGCTGAACAGAGGTGGTGAAACACAGTATTGTCTAAGGGGACAGCTGTCAGTATATCACCTTTAAGCATTTCAGAGTTTTTCGTAGACACTCACATCAAGGGAGTGATGTGTGGACCGTCCTGAGTGTGGACCAAGCTTCCCCAGAAACAACTCGAAGGTATCAGGCTCTTGGGTTGGTCTTTTGTCTCCTGTGTCATCGAAAGAGGAACTTGACTGTTTTAAGATTTTAAATTTCATTTTGTTTTCTGTCTCTAAAGAAATCTATTTGCTTGTCAGCTTGTGGATTTAGATTTTTCTACCCAGTACTGCAAATAGCATTTCTAACTTTTCAAGATGTATAATTTGCCATATTGCCGGAGTCTTGGACGTGCCATTCAATTGACTTTCATTTTAAAGCCCGTTTGACAGGCTTTCTTTCCAAGTATTGTGGTTTCAAATCAGTTCTACTGTGTTCGCGTGTGTTTCTACATTTTATAGTGTGTTTGTCCTGCACTTCCTATGCTCCCCCCTCTTCCTGGTCTTCTGTTTGATCTTTCTGGAAGTCACACCCGATATTCTGGTTTCCTTTCTACTTGAACGGGCTCACCTCTACCCACCTCCCCAAACCCGACCTTAAAGCATTTAACTCGGATCATCGCCTTGGCTCTTACGTGTATTTTGTCTGGTGTTTCAGCTCCACTCTTTCAATATCTAAGTATTTAGCGTTCTTCCAGATATCTTATTGATTCCTAACAATTCCGTGGGATCAGCCTGACGTGGTGAACAGGTACGGATGGGGTGCTGCTGCTGACGGACTGCATTTCATTAATTAATTTTTGCTGTGTTGGGTCTTCGTTTCCGTGCGAGGGCTTTCTCTAGTTGTGGCAAGTGGAGGCTACTCTTCATCGCGGTGCGCGGGCCTCTCACTATTGCAGCCTCTCTTGTTGTGTAGCACAGGCTCCAGACGCGCAGGCTCAGTAGTTGTGGCTCACGGGCCTAGTTGCTCCGCGGCATGTGGGATCCTCCCAGACCAGGGCTCGAACCCGTGTCCCCTGCATTAGCAGGCAGATTCTCAACCACTGCGCCACCAGGGAAGCCCCGGACTGCATTTCATAATCGCCATCAGGGCTACATGTGTGACGGCATCCTGTGTTCTATCACTTGTGCAGAGAAGGATGTTGAAATCTCCAACTCTATTAGTTTATTTCTCCCCTGAATTCTGTCAAATTTTGCTTCGGAAACACACGTACACACAATGATGGTGAATCTATTTCCTCTACTTCTGCGTCAGGTCCATGACTATAAAGTGCACTGCTTGTCATCAGCATATAATTGGGTCTCATGTTTATCCATGTTTATAATTCCTGCCTCCTGACTGGAGTGCTTAGTTGTCCATACCTAACAGAATTAATGATGCAGTGGGACTGTCGTCTGCTATTGCAAAACTTTTTGTCCCATCTTTTCTTTTTCCTTTCCTGCCTTCTTTTGGATTAATTTAATATTTTAAAAAGTTTTTTTAACTTACATATTGGCTGCTTCTTTATATTTATTTATATTGTGCTTCCTGCAGCTGGTGTTTTTCACCAACTCTGGAATCCTGTTGTGGGTGACTGGAGCGTCTCATTCAACTCTCCTTTTCTTTATGCCTCATTTTTGGTAATTTCATTGTTCTGCCTTTCATTGATTGGTTGTCTCTTCACCTGTATCTTACCTTTTTTTTTTAAATTACTTTTTAAAATTAATTATTTTTGGCTGTGTTGGGTCTTCGATGCTGTGTGCGAGCTTTCTCTAGTTGTGGCGAGCAGGGGCTACTCTGTTGCAGTGCGCAGGCTTGGCATTGCAGTGGCTTCTCTTGTTGTGAAGCACGGGCTCTAGGCGCACGGGCTTCTGTACTTGTGGCACGTGGGCTCAGCTGCTGTGGCTTGCGGGCTCTAGAGCACAGGCTCAGCAGTTGTGGCACACGGGCTTAGTTGCTCCGTGGCATGTGGGATCTTCCCAGACCAGGGCTTGAACCCATGTCCCCTGCATTGGCAGGCAGATTCTTAACCGCTGAGACACCAGGGAAGTCCTTACCTGCTTTTTAACCAATCTTTTGTGTGACTTATTTCTAGATATTTTGTCATCGTTTTTTTAGTTTTGGGTCTTTGGAGGGTCACGTGGGTGGGGATGGACACTGCGGGGAGGTTGGTGCATGAGGACGGTGGTGTCCTGGAGTAGAGGACCTGAAGGTGGTCGAGAGGGACACCGGGAAGGACCGGAGCAGAGGCAGGATGCAGAGCAACGCCTACGGAGGAGAGATGAGAATGGGGCGGCTGGGTGGCCTCTGCGGGAGCCCTGAGAGCCATCAGGGAAAATACAGTGCTATTTTCGGTACATCTGTGCTGTGGTGAGTCGTCTTTGTGAAGCTCACAGCCGGGGCACCGGGGATGGCCCCTCTTGGCTGCGAGGCTCCTGGGCGGGCGCCCCCCCACCCCTAGCTGAATGTGCACTTAGTACTGGATTGGTTCCAACGCAGTTTTTTTGTTTTTATTTTGTTCACGTTGGTTGAATCTTAGGTTGAATATAATTTTTCCATTTTTTATACACAAGAAAATACTTCATGTACCTCTGAGAACAAGACAGGTAGGGAATGTGTCCAGTGTAAGCACAGCTCACACCTGCGCAAAGACTGGCTCTGATTGTCATTCCAGCCACACGGGCCATGCAGGCGACACCTCGGGAGGCAGCGGGTTGCCGGGCTCTGCAGGGGCATCTCGGCCCATCTGTCCGCCGGATGAGGTGGCAGGCCGTGCGCAGCAGCAAGCAGTGATTGCGGCACTCTGCCCCTCAGTAGGGGATGTCGTTCTGATAGTACTGGATCATGTCATAGGTCCGGCTCCTGGGAGCAGAGAGCAGAGGGGATTGTGAGGGGCCTGTGCTGGTCTGGGGACCTGACCCCCTGAGCCACCCTGCTACACCCCTGGAGGTCGAGTGCCCGATCGCAGACTTTTTGTCTGCCCACCAGCCCCTCTCTCCCTGGGACGCTTGCTCCCTCACCCATGGCCACAGCCTCCCTGTTATGCCCCGTCTCCTCCTTGCTCATGGGCCCCAAAGTGGGCTCAAGAGGATGCCCTTCCTCAGCCAGACGCCTACCCTCAGTCCTGGGGCCCGGGATGTGGCCCGGGGGTGCGTCTGTAGGAGTTGACTCCCAGCCTTGGGGCCTCGCATGTGGCTGGAAGGGGTCTGTGCACTCCCCCTCCGCCCTGCCTCACATCACCATCAGGAGAGCCTGCCTCATGCTGCCCTCCAAACCCCTCCTGCTGCCCTGAGCCACCCCACTTCTCTGCTCCCCAGTCAGCAAAACCAAGTGGCGCTCCTGTGCCACTGGACCTCGGCGGGTCCACCGGAGCCAGTTCTCTGTCCCGAGGGTGTGGACCTGGGGCCTCTGCACCTCCTGGGGCCTGGACTCCCCTTGCTCACCCTGTTGTTGAGCCTATAAACCTCAAGGCCACCTTCGACTGTCACAGCCCCTGGGAGCCTGTTCCCAGGCCTGTCACTGAGGCCTGGCCCCACCACTTCTAGTGGCCCCAGTTCCCCCACCAGGCCCCTCCTGTCACGGCCCCCACAGCAGCTGAAGGGGTTGAAGCCTCTCAGAACTCACTTCCTGCCCCGCTGGGCTGGGCGTCTCGGGGCAGTGCATCCTGTCACCTGGCCCAGGTGGGGGCCTGCACAGGTGCCCACTGAACACTGGATAGGTGACACGGGTGCATGAGTGGGGCAGGACAGGGTGACTTGCCTGTTGCTGAGGAAGCAGCTCTGAATGACCTTTAGAATGAAATTTGCGGCCTCTCGCTCTGTCATGTTGGGGCTGAACCTGTGCCTGGTGGGGGGAAGGGCCGTGTCAGGGCTGCTGCCCCCAGGGCTCCAGGCTGCCCTCCCTGCAGGGACGTGGTCTGGCCGGTGGGCTGCACTTAGTGGCCTGGCCTCCTGTGGGGACACGGTTCCCAGCTGGCCTGGAGGGCTTGGGCCCCTTCCCAGAACCTCCTGGGCCCAGCGGCCTGCAGCCAGGGTAGGACTGGCAGGGGGCTGAGCCACTGCAGCCCCAGGGCTTGGCGCAGACACACCCTTGAGGCACGAAGGGCTGCAGGGTACATCCTCCGCCTAAGTCAAGGCACCTCACACACGGAAGGTCTGGGGACAGCTCCTCACCCAGGACCCCGTCTGTCTGGGCGTCCAAGGGGGAGCACTTGGCCTCGATAACAGTCCCCATTACCAGCAGTCGAAGGGCTCCCATCTCAGGGGACAGCCGCCCCCAAGTGGCCTGCCTGCCGGACCTACTTCAAGAGCTTGATTGTCTGGCCGCGGAAGCAGGGAAGGCCCGTGTCCAGCATGAGAGTGACCAGAGAGACGACGGCGTCCATGTAGGGCCTGGGGAGAGGCAGGGAAGGAGGTGGACAGAGGCCAGCCTGGGTGGGGGCCCTGCCTGTGGTCAACATGCAGCCCCTGCCCAGGGCCTGCCCTCGGCCCCTGCCATGGTTCTGTGCCTGGCTAAGGAAGGGATCCTCCCTTCTTGAAGGGAACTGCGTACGCGCCATGCAGGCTTCAGCAGACTCGGGTTGGAGTCCAGGTGTCCCCACACTGCTCTGTGGCGTCAGCCACATGACACTTGGAAGCCAGGACCTGAGTCCCCGGCACGCAGCCTGGGGGTGCAGGGGCTCAGGCTAGGGAGGAAGGGCAGGTGGGGTGCTCAGAGGGGCCCCAAGGCGTCGGCAGGCGAGGCCAAGCCTGGGAGATGCAGAATGTGGCGGGTCACTGATGCCTGGAGCAAGATGCTGCTGGCACAGGTGGCAGAGACGTGACAGGAAGGCAAGGCCTCAGGGGGCCTCCCGTGCATCCCCCTGCCCCAACCCCAGTTCTGTGTCCACCAAAGGCCTGAGATGACCCGAGGAGAACTTTGAGGAGTGGGCGGGGCTTGCTGGATGAACGGGCCCAGTATGGAAGCCCCTCCCTGCCCCCCACCCCACCCGCGGGGCTCACCGCACGGCCAGGTAGCCGCGGACACACATCTCCATGAACCACTTGAAGGGGGTGGCCTCCATCTTGCCCCCCATGATCATCACCATCTCGTCCGTCAGCTTGATGTCTGGTTCCCAGCCGAGGTTGCCACCCGGGGAGCTTTCAAACATGAAGCCAAAGTCTGCAATATCCCCAAGAGCCATCGTGCTGGGATCAGCTGCAGGGCAAAGCTGGGTGTATGCCCTGTAGCCGCTGTTTCCTGGGGACACTGGGGAGCAGCGGCTGGAAAGGAAGCCCAGCTCCCCAACCCCCAGAGCCCCTGCCCCGGTGCCCCCGCGGCAGGATGCCCACCCACCGATGTGGATGATGTGGCCCTTCTTGTCCAGCATGATGTTGCCGTTGTGCCGGTCCTTGATCTGCAGCAGGAACAGCAGGAGGCTGTAGGCAGCCATGCTGCGGATGAAGTTATAGCGTGCCTGTGCAGAGACAGCATGCTCAGGGTGCCCTGGAGCTGTGCCCTCTTGGGCCTGTGGGCACCCTGGAACCCCTGGGCCTGCACCTAGATCAGCAAGCCAGACCTTGGTAGTCGGAGTGACAAGTGGGTGCATCTGAGGTGCAGGGCTGTGGCCCCTTCCCCCCTTCAACTCCTGTCAGCTTTCTCCTGGGGAGCCCCTCTCGAGGCATGCCTTTCATCCCAAGGAAGGTTACAGATGCCCTGGTTTTACCCCCAGACATACGAGGACTTGGAAAACAGGGTGCTGACGAATGCAGGAGCTGGGGCTGGCGGGCAGTGGGGCCGCGCTGCTGCCCACCTGCTGGAAGGCCAGCGTGGACTCATCCCCGTACTGGCGTGTGAAATAGTCGTACATGCCAAAGTCGGTCTGGCGGCCCAGCTGGTCCCGAGAGGTACAGTCAGGGATGCACTCGATCACCCCGCACTAGGGAGGAAAGGCCGAGGCTCAGGCTGCGGGCACACCACAGGGCGAGGGACAGGGGCAGCGCCCAAGCAACTGCTTGGGAAACTTACACCAGGGGCGGTGGCCACCACCCGGTACGGAAAGACGAAGAGATCCAGGCCAACCAGCTGGAAGATGTTTTTGAAGAGGTCGATGATCTGCAGGGCCAGCATGTCCTGGGAACCAGGAGAGACTCAGGGTCGTAGTGGGCTGCTGGCTCCAGATGCCTGCGGCCCTGCCCAGTGAGGGGGAGGGGGAGGAGGGAGGGAGGCCCCGGTGAGCCTCACTGCCCACTGCTCCCTGGGCAGACTGCGAGGATGCACTGCCTGGCGGTGGGTGTGAGTAAGGGGCACCCATTCCCCCAGGGCAGTTCTCCCTGAGCAGCCAGGGTGTACAGCGGGAGGGGGGCCACTGGAGAGGCCTCCGGGTTTAGCAGAAAGCCCTGATGTACTCCAAGGCAACAGAACCAAATGGGGAACCAAGGATTCCTATTTCTGTGTGATGCTGAGAAGTGTGCCTGGAGCCTTGGAGAGAGGCGGGCCTGCCCCAGCCCCGCACACCTCCGGCCCTGCCCTGCCTGCCCAGCCCACTACCTGACGGCAGTCGTCTCCCACTTTGAAGATGGCTGCTTGCCAGGAGATTTTTTGGCCATCGGCCTCCTGCGTGCTGCCCTCATCCTCGGAGTCTGAGCAGCACCGCAGACCTGCACAGGGAGAGGGTGCCTGTCAGCGGCGGGCAGAGAGGCCCTCTGAGGATGCTGGGGGCGAGCCCTGATCATGTGCCTGAAGCAACACAGAACCTTAGGGATCATCTCTGCAAAACCCTAAAGAGGCCAACGAGGCCCAGCAGACACCAGGGGTCAGTGGGTGGGGCCACGGGGCCAGGGTCTCTTCCTAAGAACAGCTGAGGAGCAAGGACCCAGGGCCACACCCTTGTGCTGCTGTGCTCCCAACATTCATGCCCCCCCAGAACTGCAGAGTGTGATGTATGTGGCAGCCACAGCTGAAGAACAACCATGCCCTGTCCCGGGAAGAGGCCGGAAGGATCCTTCACAGCACTTCAGGAGGGAGCAGGGCCCTGCTGACACCTCGGCCTCCAGACGGAGAGAATCGACTCCTGCTGTGGAGGCTGCCAGCCTGCGGTCACTCTCACGGCAGCCAAGCCGACCAGTCCTCCCTGGGGCCTCTGTCACTGCACACGTGCCTGCCACCCCCAGACAAGGGCCCAGACTGACTGGCCGGAGGCTGTCACCGTTCATGGGGACCCCAAACTACGTCGGACGTGCCCCACTGACCTTCCTTCTCAAGTTCACTAACTCCGCATCGTTTCACCTTGAACTTAGCCAGATATGGGGCCTTTGCAGCGCTGGAAAACAAAACAGAATGGGGCGCAAGTGACAGGGAATGGGAGCCCGTGAGGGGGAGTTTGCGGGGGGTGCCTCACCTCTGCATGGGCGTCCCGGACTTGTAGTCGATGTCCAGCACGATGGCCTCGGGGTTGCTGGGCAGGTAGCAGCCTATGAGGGACAGAAGGGACATCCCAGGGCCCGACCAGGATGAGGCTTTCCCAGCAGACGGGGCTGTGCTGAGGCCTCAAGGGCCTTGCCTGCGGCACCGCCGACTCCTTGTTCCGAGGCCGGTAAGGCTGTCTTCCCTGACTCTGTGCTGTTTCCCTGGGCCCATCCTGACATTCCACATGGGGCAACCACCTCCCGCAGACGCTTCTCCAAGAGGATACCCTAAACCCTCAGCTTCTCAAGCCACTGGCCGCCAATGCCACAGGACACAGGAGCCCCAGCACCCACCCACCTGACACCCCCAGCTCGACCCTGTCAGCGCAGGTCGAGAGAAGACCCTTCCTGGTCAGGGACCACAGTTCCCCGAGCCCCCGGAGGTGGGGGTGCTTGAGGCGGGGTCCTGGTGGGAGGGACTGGGCCCCTGGGGAGCATGCAGGCCCCCACCTCATCCACCCTCCTTCCCTCGCCAGCCCAGCCTCCCTCAAACGGCCCGAGCTCCACTCTGCTCTAGAGCCCAGCTGGCTCCCCAGTGCCTCGGGGACACGACCCAGCAGCATGGTGTCCTCTGGGAGGCTGAGTGTTCTCTGGGGCGGGGCTGGGCAGGGCTCAGCACAGTCAGGAGAGGCCCACCCAGGGCCCTGCACTGGTGCCCACCACTGAGGTGGGCAGTGGGCAAGTGTGCAAGGCCAGGGTTTTGAAGAACGAATGTGTAAGACTTAAGAACGGAGAGCTGTGCGGTGACGTCTGGGTTCCCATCTTGTCTTGAAAAGACACGGATCTGACCACGTGGCAAGAGCAGCAGGGAGGGGGGCATGGGCCCCTTCATCCCACAAGCTCTAGCACACCTGGGACACCCCCGCTCCTCCCTAAGCCCACTGTGTGGCCTGTGTTACTTCTGTTACACTGGAGCTCAGGAAACTTCTAGAACCACAGCTGCCAAGGACAGGGCCTCGGCCTTCAGCTGTAGCTAGGAGAACCAAGAGTGACCACTGGCAGGGGCAGGTTCTGGAGAGGGGTGCCGGGCACCCAGGGTCCCCCAGACCCCCGTCCCACTGGCCTCGAGCACTGCTCACCAGGCTGCACCTTCACTTCAGACAGAGCCGACAGACAAGCCCTCTTCCTCTCGTCACCTTTAGGGTAGGGCCTGGAGAACAAGACACAGACGCTGGTGTCTGTGGCTTCGGGGCACAGACAGGCCCTCCTGTCCGAGGGCCCTAGCCCTGCACTCTGCCACCTGGGGCAGGGGAAGGGGGTGTGCAATGCTGTGGGGGTCAGGCTGCGGGCTACGTGGTTTACTGGCAGTGTGGCCTCGGGCAGACCCTCAGACCTCTGCGCCCCACAACAAGGCGAGTGAAATGGAATCACGCCTCTCACGTGGCAGAGGCCCAGGGAGTCCACGCTGACCCTCCATCTCTGCAGCCACGTTGCCGCTCTGCTTAGAACTGGTCAGGAGAGGACCATGGGACACATGGCCCGCAGTGATGGGGTAGCGGGGGAGCCTGAGCACTGGGGACAGTGTGGCGACTAGGCGCCTGGAGGAACAGCACTAGGGCTCCCCTGCTGCCTCCCCAGGCGCTCGGCCAGCATCCGCAACCCCGGGGCCCCATCCTGCACAAATGGGTGGCCAAGACGTCCAAGGTTGGCGTCTGCTCCACGTGAATGAGGGCCCAGGAGGTGAATCAAGAAAGGACCTTGGGGCTGCAAAGGAGTCTGGTTTCCCTAACACCACGGGGACCATCAGAACCTGGAGAGCAGATGTCCTCAGGCTTGGGCAAGACCCAAAGTGAACCTGAGATGTTGTTTTCTGTGCATCTGCTATGCCCACGGGGGCCCTGGACGGTGGAAGCAAACTCCCCGTCTGGCTGTTCCTTAGCGGGGGACGTCAGGAGTCTACAAAGCTCCTTGGGCAGCTCCCGCAAGTGGGGCCTGGAGAAGATGCCACTTACTTGATGATGGCTGACACGTTAGTGATTTTGTTGAAGAAGTCGAATTCACGCTGGTAGAAGTCCTTGGCCGGGCCAGACAAGGAGCTTGTGATCTCTTCCACCAGCTGTTCCAGGAGGTCGCCAATGTCAGCTGCAGAGAAACCGAGGGTGAGCCTGCAGTCCCAGGGACCCTCTCTCCAGACCCCACCCAGAGAAGGTCTGCCCTCCTCAGGGTGCTGATGCCCGTGAGGCTGTGGCGAGTGGAGGGCCCCAGGATCACGGATGCTCACGGGGGCCGCACCTGAAGTGTGTGGTGGTCTCAGGGGAGTACCTGCATCTGACTGTCCCCTCTTCCAGAGACCGTCATTTTTACTTGAAGGAGTGACTAAGAGATAAAGTAAAGTCACTCAGACGTAGACTTATGGCAGATATTTTCTTGAAAATCAATAAAATGAATCTGCCATTTAAGGAAAACAACTACAAAACTTTGTTAAACTTGACAAAAAAGCCTGACAGTTTCCCAGCACTCAGAAACGTTTCTGTCCTGTGAGGCAGCTGGGGCTCCACACACAGGATCTTTAAATACTGTGTCACGAAATGCGTCAGCACTGGAGACCCTGCCCTGCACGTTGGGTGTGACCACAGCGGGTGTTACAGGTCCTGCGAGGGGCGAGTGCAGGGCAAGCAGGGGCTGGATGAACAGAGAGCGAGGCTCATAACACGGTTCAGACTCCTCACTGCACTGAACCCCTGAGAAACCGTCCCGCCAAGCTTGGTAGCATTGGCGGGGAGCACCCATGGGGGCCTGAGCACAAGACACTCCTCCGTTTCCAACTATGGGTCAGCAAGGCCCAATCTCCTGCAGCCACTTCAGCCCAAACAGCATATTCTGACATGAAATGCAGAGGCAGAGTGAGGGGCTCTCGCACCGCACTGATGACCTCATCTCCCACAGGCACTAAAGGGGCCTGTAAACGTGTTAAACAATGCTACTCTTCTCGCTCACTTCTTTAAAAGTTATGTTTATGTGAGATGGGTCTCTATTTTTTTATTTTTTTTTATTTTTAATTTTGGCTGCTTTGGGGCTTTGTTGCTGCACGCAGGCTTTCTCTGGTTGCGACGAGCGGGGGCTACTCTTCGTTGCGGTGCGCGGGCTTCTCACTGCGGTGGCTTCTCTTGTTGCGGAGTATGGGCTCTAGGCGCGCGGGCTTCAGTAGCTGTGGCACACTGGCTCAGTAGTTGTGGCTCGCGGGCTCTAGAGCACAGGCTCAGTAGTTGTGGCGCACGGGCTTAGTTGCTCCACGGCATGTGGGATCTTCCCAGACCAGGGCTCAAACCCTTGTCCCCTGCATTGGCAGGCAGATTCTTAACCACTGCGCCACCAGGGAAGCCCTCTATTTTTAATTTCTAATGTTGGTGAGCATAAGGCCACATAAACCCAAGCTCTTTGAGGGTCTGTAGTTTTCAAGGGTGTGAGGGGTGTGAGGGTCCTGAGATGACCTGGGTTGGGAAGCGCTGCCCGTGGAGCTGCAGATGGAGCCACAGGGTCTTGGGGGCCAGGCAGGGGTCAGCGGTGGGAGTGGAGGAATGATGACCCTGGGCAGGTAGTGAGGACGGGGTGGGGTCCGAGGGACAGGCACTCACGGTCTTTCTGGTGCCCCTCTTCATCCACATAGATGTTCGTCTTCATGTTCCAGATGAACTGGTGTGCCAGGAGCTGGGACTTGGATGCTGCCCACAGAATATACTCCCGCACATAGCCCATCTGTAGGAAAGCAAGGTCAGCCCAGGCTGGCCACACTCCACCAAGAGAGGCCACTCTCACCCAAGCAGCAATGACTCCACGCTTGGCAGACCCAGAAAGAAGCGTGGTCGAGCGGTGCCGGCTGTGAGCACCTCTCCTGCGTGGCGGAGTTGAGCCTGAGTCCAGCTGGCTGGCCAGCCGCCGGGGTCTTTGTCTATGCAGGCATGCACCAGCTTTTGTCTCCTCTGTTCCCTCCTCTGGACTCTAAGCCCTGGACTCTAACCAGCTTCTGCTGTCGTCAAGCATGACGCGTGGGCAGGCGGGTTTCAAATGCGCCCCTGTGGACTGCTGTCTAGAAGACGCTGCCCAGTGACGGACGGGTCCCAGAAAACCCTGCGTCACTCCCAGCTCAGGCTGAATTCCCATGTTCTAGGTTACAAAGGCAGCTGGCCTTTCTGGAAGACTCCTGGGGTGCAGCCTCTCCCTCCCCACAGTCATTTGCGGCCCATCTGGTAAAGTATTCCTTGGACAGATGTCCTCAACTTGGGTGGGTGGGCTTCCCAAACAGGTCAAACTTCAAATAACCCAATTCTAACCCAGCAACTAGATCTAAAGATGAACCATGAATGTGCAACCTCCAGTGCAGGGTCTCCAGGCTTGGCCAGGGCATGGGGTGTTCTGGGGCCCTGTGGGCCCAGGGCAGGGGGGTGTATGGGCAGGAGCAGGAGGGGTAGACGCTGCTGCCCTCAGACGCAGGCTTGGGTGTGGCACTGTGATGAAGCGCGGGTGGTGAGGGCTCCGGGCTGTGGTCACCCCGTGGGTGTTTTCTGGCCAGGCCCTTTGCCAGGCCCCTATGTGCATGTACACTGTTAAGGCTGAATTATCCACCCCCACCCCCCATTCATATGTTGAAGTCCCCCCCCACACACAGAATGTGACTGTATTTGGATATAGGCCTTTAAAGAACTGATGAAGTTACATGAGATCAGTAGGGGGCCCTGATCCGATCTGACTTGTATCCTTATAAGAAGAGATTAGGACACAGGCAAATGGACAGCCATGTGGGGATACAGGGAGAAGCCGCCGTCTACACGGCAAGGAGAGGGCCTTGGGCAAACCAGCCCTGCTGACACCTGGATCTCAGATGTCCAGCCTCCAGACTGTGTGGAACGAGCTCCCTGTAGTTTAAGCCCCGAGTCTGTGTACTTTGCCAGGGTGGCCTGAGCTCACTAATACACATGCTGTCTCCTCCAACCCCTTGGCCACTCCCCCCAGGAGACGGGGAGCTGGATTTGGGAGCTAGGGGACCTGCTGAGACCCCCATCCAGCAGGTACGGGTCCCAGGCCAGGTCACCCACCCTGAAGAAGCAGCCGGCAATGTTTCCAGAACCTGTTCACCCAGCACAGCAGGACTGGGCCTCGGGTGCTGGATGACCACATGGGGGTGAGAGACCTCGGGCCCAGGTCCCAGCTCAGTGGCCCTGCTCCTGGGCTCCGTCCCGCTGCCCGCCCGGCCCTCCAGGCTGGTCGGCCTGTGCTGCATGCCTTACCTTGTCATACCTGAGGGCCTGCACAATCTGGGGGATGTAGAACAGGATCGCATCCTGTGTGGTGGGGGAGGAGCAGTCATGACTCAGGAAGGGGTGAGAGCACCAGGCAGGACAGGGGTCCCAGGGCCCCACCCCACCTGGACTGGCCCTGCTGTCACTCCACCCCCACGACACGTCCTCACCCTCAATCAGGCCTGCCCTCTGTCCCCCCGTGGGGCTGGGCAGCCCCCCGAGGTCGACCCAGCAGATGGGCTCACCGGCGGGAAGGACCGAAGGACTTTGACCCCGTACTGCGCCGTGAGTGGGTGCGGCGGGTACATGCTGGAGAAGTAGGACAGGCCTGTGGGTGGGTCTGCGGGTGCCCAGCACAGCACATGGCTGAGCTCGGGGGCATCGGCGTCGATGGTGTGCCAGGTGACCAGGAACTGGGGAGGAAGAAGGGAGTCACAGGGATGGCCCCAAGGAGTGAAAACTGCAAGGCATTTATAACAGCTTCTGACACATTACATACAACAGCACAACTTCAACCAGGGTGAAATACACTCAACGTTTTTCTACTGTAAACACAGTAAATGTTTCATCCGAAGAGTAGATAACACAAAAGATCAGAAAAATCGTGGTACCACTGAGGTCAGTGGGTTTTGGTTGTGTTCCTCGCCTCCAGGCATCCCTGGAGGCAGTTTTGTTTCTGTGCACTTAGGACCAGGCCTTGGCACGCTACCCGCCATGCTACCTTGATGGCTTCGGGGATGTCACTAACGGCTCCTGGGTCCAAGCGAACCAGACGGGTCACCTCATTGCCGATAGCTTCTGTGTTTTTGAACCTGCAGGCAAAGAGGGTGTGGGTGGCAGACATTGAAGACGGGGGCTGGGGGAGCCCTGGACTAAGTGATGTGGACCAACACCCAGTGACATCTGAGCACTGTGGCTACTGACATGGTGTTTACTGTGACCAGCTGTGACCCAAGGGCAGAACTCCTTGGAGCAGGAATGATCCTTCCAAGGACACCTCCCTTGGCCTGGCCCCCAAAGCACCCATCCACGTTGTGGCACCCGTGGGCCAGAAGGCACGCTAGCAGGTGGGAGGGTGGGTGCAAAGTGTTCAGGTGTGACCGCCCAAGGCTAAGGCAGGCAGCTGCTGCCTAAATACCGTCAGGCTGCGATCCTGTCCTGAGGAGGACTTAGGACTCGAAGAAGGAAGCAGTAAGTATGCACCATGGGCTCCGGGGAAGAAAGGCCCACCCTGCACGCAGGCACATGGAGTCTACTGGGATTCAGCACAGGGGGCCTGGGAAGCCCCTCTCAGCACCTACCAGCCTGAGTCCTGTCCCTGTTAAGAGCTGCCTCAGGACAGCTCACAGGACACTCGGTTGCCAGCCGCCCCTCTGAGTAGCCTGCTGCCTGAAGATGCCACCCAGGAACCAACCCAGACCCCCCAGGCCTACCTCCCAGAGTAACCACAGGTGTTTCCTTTCCTCATCAAACAAGGTGAGGCCCTGGGGTGCCCTGATGTTATCTCCTCGGGCTCCGGGGTGCTGGGCCCCTGGCAGGACAGACCCTACCACTGTACAGGACTGGGGAGCATCTAGGGCTACGATGGCTCTTCCCTTACAGTCCTTGGCTGTGACACGTGCCCTCCCCCCGCCAGGTGCCTTGTGCTGGACCTCCGGCACGGCCTCTCAGGCAGCCCACCTGGCTGGCAGTTGCACGGCCAGATGAGGAGAGATGTTCCAGGCGAGGTTCACATTGTCCTTCCACTGCTTCTCGCTCAGGCTGATGTACTTGGACCTCCAGTTGGCCACGCTGCTCTCTCCAGCCTGGTCCAGCTCTAGCTCTGGGGCTGACAGTGGGTTGTACCACGTGATGAGACGCTCGATCTCAGTGGCCTGGTGAGGGACACAGACACAGATGTGCCTCTGCATGGCCGCGCCCCTCCCCCACCCCAGCGCTGCAGGCATGGCGCACGGGCCTCACCAGCAGGGACAGCAGCAGCGTCCGGCGCTTCATGTAGTACTTGTGCAGCTGGGAGCCCCGGTTGGTCTTCTTGGACATGCCTGGGGATGGGGGTGGGGAGGGCACAGAGTGTCCCTTGGAGCTGCTCTATGACCCTGAGGACCCAAGGGACCCGGCAGCAAAGCCCCACCGACCTGACTTCTTGGAGATGGTGGACATGCCGCTAGACAGCGGGTAGGTGTTGATCCAGCCCTGTGTAGCCTGCTGGCGCGAGCCAACTGCTATGTCCAGATTGCTCCGGGTGTCCTGGTTATCTGTGGGCAGACACAGCATTCTAAAAAGAGGTGTTTGGACCTTCACCACAGACAAAGCAGCTGTGGGGGAGCAGGTGGGGGAGACGGCCGGTGACGGCTTCCCTGGACGAACCAGGCGTCTGCAAAGTTCCTCATGAACCACTGCAGATGGAAGTTTTCTAAAGTGTGTTATGTTCCCCTGAGCCCAAAGCAAAGCAAATCGAGGAGCCGCCTTGATCAATTATGGCACTGACCTCCCAGTGTCCTCCTACATGGCGATGACTCGGGGACCCGTGGGGACAGATGGCAGGGCTGCCTGCCCTGCTCTGAGTGGAGCCAAGAGCTGCTTACAATCACTGTGCCTGCTTTTCCCTTTCGTGGCGGCCAGGCTGTCCATGTGGGTCTGCCTGCAGAGACACGCGCCTCCCCCAGCCTGGGCGCGTGACCAGCTACATGCTTCAGAGAAACAAGAGCAGGGCTTCCGCCTGTGGGGCGGCTGCTGGCTCCCACTTCAGCGCCTTTCCCTGACCCCGTCCACCCTCCATGCTCCAAGATGCAGCTCACACGTCACCTCTTCCAGAAAACTGCCCCTGGTCCCCAACTGCTGCAGGGCAAGTGCCTGGAATCAGGGGACGTTCCCACGACCCCCCATGTTGGAGTCACCTGCCGGTAAGACTGGCCCCACCAGGTGACAATGGACCGTGCCCTATCCCTCCCAGCACATAGGCTGTAGTCCAATACAGACTGTCGGGCATGCAGGGGGCCCCTGAGAACGGCCCCGCGCTGGGAAGTTATACCGGGGGGTGTCTGCCTGTCTGCTTGGAGACCCTGCCCTCCTTCCCGCTCCCCAGCAGCGGCCAGAGAAGAGGTGACCGGGCAGGCATGGGCCTCTGGTGACCATGCAGCACAGCTGAGGCTGGGGCTCACCTGGGGGAACGAGCTGGCTGGCGGTCAGGTACTTCTTATCTGAGAACATGGCGGTCCAGAACTTAATCATTATGCTTATGTCCTCACGCAGCCTCTTCTCTCCCTGCGTAGGGAACTTTGGGGGACAACTGCAAACAGCCAGGGACGAGGGTGAGTGCCAGGGTCTAGGAGTTAGGAAGCGCGGCAAGGTGGGGCGTGCAGCCTCCTAATGAGAAGTCGGGCCACTAAGCCGGGGGTCGGCACCCAGCAGGCCGAGTGACCCAGGCCTGGGGGCTGGGGGTGGGGTGGGGGCAGCACCTGAAGTAGTCGAAGGCAGTGGAGTAGATCTTCTCGCGGAGCACGTTGCGGATGGTCGCATTGGGAAGCACGTCCGCGTGTAGGAGGGTCAGGCCAAGGGTCAGCAGCCTGCAAGAGGGCCCCGGTCAGCGAGTGGCGCCTCCTGCAAACCTCTCCCTGAGCTCAGGGCCCACCTGCAGGCGGCAGAGCCCTCCCGCCAGGGCTGTGGATCGGGCAGGTGGTCACCTGTCTCGGATTACTGTACCCTGATGCCTTACGAAAGGATTTTTAAACCTTCACTTTTGTTGGGGGGAAAACGACATGTGTGTGACTCTGCCCCTCGGCCAGAAGCTTTGGTCCCACAAACTGCAAACCACTCCCTGAGGTACCATCACCTACGGGGACTACGAAGGTAGAACTCAGGTTCTAAGAACAATCTGCTTGGATTCTGCAAGATCAGGGCTGCCCTGCAGGCATCTGCAGACGCGCTGGTCAGGAATGGGCAGCCCTCCTGCTCGTCTCCATGGCCACTTCCCATGGCTGGGACGGTCCAGCATGGATCCTCTCCTACTAACCCATTCTCGTTGCAATTTGTAAAAGTATAGGTCCACAACAGACTGAAAATTAGGGAAAAAGAAAACTAGCCCTTGGGTACTGGTTTGAGAAGCACGGCCCGAGGGCGTGCCCAGTGGGCTTCAGGAACATGAGTCAAGAGCTCAGGTAGGGGAACAGGTAGAGGGAGTGGTGCCCACCTGCAGGGGCCCCTCACCCTCCTTCCATCTGACCCCCCACGTATCTGCAGGCCCAGTCAAGCGCCCTCCCCATGCCAGGCCAGGCCCTCCTGCTGTGTACACAGCGCCCCTGACCACCACACCTGGTTTGAGGCCCACTGGGCCACATGCTGCCTATTGGGGTGTGTGCCCTCCCCCCGGTGTTGCTGGTTTTGCACAGGGCTTGGTGTGCAATTGGCACAATCGGCCTCAGAGGGTAATGGGCCTGAGCTGTCACACCAGGCTCTGCCACACAGCTGGCCGTTTTTCCCTCTCCAGTGTGTCACCAGAATCCTTTTGCTGCTGCTCACCCCCAGTGTTTGGCTGGCCGGGTCCCCACATGAAGCACCTCCTGCACACTTCCCTGCTGTGGACAGCACGCTGCCCCATGTCCTCAGCCCCGAGAGGGCATGGTGGCCTCGGCCATCATGTGCGGATGCCTTTCCCAGGGGCCCTGCATGTACTGGGGACTCGGTCAGTTTCTGGTGAACAAGTGACCAACCACAGGAAACCCGGGGGAGCAGGCCCTGAGGTGAGCTCTTACTTGAAGCGGGGCCCGATGGCCGCCACATGCCGGTTCATGCTCCCCGCAGTGCCCCCAATGCTCAGAGACATGGACCGCTGCAGTAGGCTGGAGAAGATCTCCACCTGGTCAGAGCTGCAGTACTTGGCAATCTCGAACCGCTGCACCAGGAACTGGACGGAAAGGGATACGCTGCTGGTGGGGCCATGTTGCTGGCAGGGCCAGGTGGCCGCCCACCCTCGAGCCACCACTGCCTGCCAAGGAGGGGCTCAGGCCCACAGGAGGGCAGGTGGGGTCTGCGGGGCAAAGGGACGAGACCGGCGGGGCGTGGGGAGCGAGATGGGCCAGCTACCCCCGAGGTGGGGCAGTCTTCAACCTGGAGTCCCGACCCCGGGGAAGAGTGGGTGGAGCACAGGGGAGACGGGGGCACGTACATCGATCCAGATGCAGTGAGGGGTCACCTCGGGGGCACAGGGTTTGGGCTGACTGGCTTCCGACGCAGCCAAGGGGTCTGCTTCCTTTATCTCCGCAGAAAACAGGCCGAACTTCTGCTCCACTGTCATCTGCCAGGCCCCCGCCATCTCCCGCATGAACTGCAAGAATGCAGGTGTTAGCCCCTCCGTGGGGCGCAGAAAAAGGCTTGCTGGTTTTTTGGGGGTTTTTTTGCGGTACGTGGGCCTCTCACTGTTGTGGCCTCTCCCGTTGCAGAGCACAGGCTCCGGACGCGCAGGCTCAGCGGCCATGGCTCACGGGCCCAGCCTCCTCCCGGACCGGGTCACGAACCCGTGTCCCCTGCATCGGCAGGCGGACTCTCTACCACTGCGCCACCAGGGAAGCCCCCTGTTTTGTTTTTTTAATCATAAAAGGAATATATGCTCACTGAACAAAATTTAGAAAACCGAGGAAGGTATGAAAAAAAAAAATCACTAAGATCTCCCCATGATCCCACTTTCCAGCCTTTTTTCACCAGAAGCCCCTCCTGGACCATAGCCAGGAGGTGTCCTGCTTTGTGGTGCAGCCCACCTGTGACAGCACTGCCTGGAAACCACGCAGGGGAGGCCGCCTGCTCAGGGCCTCTGGGCTGGCAGTGGCAGGGGCGTGGCGGGCTCCAGAACCCAGTTCCTCCTCTCCACCCCCATGGACCCCACACGACACCTTTATGCCGCTAACCAGGCTCAGGGAAGAACTGTGGGGGCCGCGTGGAGCCTGTGACCCCACCAGCCTGGGTGAGGGGTTCGCAGGGGAGCAGCCTCTGTGGCCTGACAACAGCCAGCGGCTCCTTCCAGGGCATCCAGAGCCCCTGCGGGGACACGGGGACCCCATCCCTCCTCCCATTCCATGGCTGCTCAGGGCGCCAGGCAGCCAGTCTCAGGTCCCCTCGCCCACTCGTTAGCAGGAGTGAGCAGTGGGAGTCGGGGCAGCCCTGAGGAAGAAGGCAGGGAGGTGATGCTCGCCTCTGCCCTCCTCCCTGCCTGCAGGCACAGAAGCCATCTGGAGGCCATGAGGTGAGGACAGAGTCCAGCGCAGACAGAAGCCCATCCACGACACAAGGATGGACTCCCGGCGGTCGCCCCTGCAGCCAAACGTGTTGCAGGGTGGAGGGTAAGGGAGCAGCCCACCAGGTTGCCTGCCCACCATTTGTACCCCCGTCCTGGTCACCACCTTGGCCAGGGCCTGCCTTCCAGGCTCGGGGCATGAGTGTGAACAAACACAACTCAGGTCCAGGCTGAGTAGAAGCAGCCTACAGACTGCACGGCGCTCTCCGCTGGGGGCAAACAGCTGTGAAGGGAAGCGGGGACGGCGTGGCGGCATTTCAGGCAGGGCGGCTGGGGAGACCCCAGGTGGAGGACACAGCTCAGACCAGCCCTGGAGAAAACCTGTTTGAGGACAGCGCTGCCGGGGAGGGAGTGGCACCCGCAGTCTAAAGCAGGAGCCCACCGGGGCCGGGACAGCAGGGATTGCAGGGTGCCTGTGGCGGCAACAGGGGGCAGAGGGGCCTTGCTGGTTAGACACCGTCCACCTCTGCTCTGAGTGAGCACAAGCAGCATGGACAGGTCCGGGCGTGGGAGGGTCCTGATCTGATCCATTTTCCTGGTTCCTCTGTGTAGAGAAGGTGGAGGGGTCTGGGGGGAAAGCAGGGGCTGGGTTGTCTCCAAGTGCAGGGGAGAGACAGGGGCTGGGCCGGGCTGCTGGGAGGTGGTCAGATTCTGAAGATGCTTTAAAGATAGAAGGTAGACCTGACAGGATTCACTAAGGCTCGCCGTGGAGTGTCGGGGGGCAGAGAGGGCCATGAGGATTTTGTCTGGGCGTTTACAGACTGCCGGACGGTGGGGGCCAGTCTGGGCCTGTGCTCTTGCTACGGGTTACAGAACCAGGGGACCAGAATTCTTTCCTGTCTCAGTGGAACGAAGGCCCAGACCCTTGTGCTATATGAGACCAATAAGATTGCTCGGGCTTTATCTCCCCACAAATGCAAAAGACTCCAGCAGCACCCGCCTCTGAGTTGGGGCTACGAACGATTTTTGTTTCCTTCTTTGTGCTCATACCTTCCAACTGCTCCATAACCAGCAAACATTGGCAGATAATAAAAAAAATGAAAAACCAGGGTGCAATGATACTAAAGACATAAAAATATAGGGGAACGGCCCCCACTTCGGAGTGTGGAGCATAGCTGGGCCTGGACAGCAGATCGTTGCAGAGGCCAGGAGCAGGGAGACAGACAGCCTTCAGCCCTGAGCCAACAGCAAGAGCTTGGTGACACCAAACCCACACATAGCTGTCGGGCTGTTGAGGAGGGCAGGTGAAGAGCTGCCAAGAGCTGCTTTCCAGAAAGAGATCACATTTCCCTGGGAAGGATGAGCCCAACAGCCCGGGGCCAGCACTAGGTCTGGCACAAGTGGTGGACGGACCTGCCAAGGCCGAAACCTCAAGCCAGCCAAGCTACTGATGATGGCAGAGGGAGGGGACAGACTGGAGTCTGACAGACCCCAAATGACGTAGCAATTTGCTTGGCATAAAAACCCCTCCTTGGGGACTTCCCTGGTGGCTCAGTGGTTAAGAATCTACCTGCCAATGCAGGGGACACAGGTTTGATCCCTGGTCTGGGAACATCCCACATACTGCGGAGCAACTAAGCCTGTGTGCCACAACTACTGAGCCTGTGCTTTAGAGCCTGTGAGCCACAACTACTGAGCCTGCATGCCACAACTACTGAAGCCCGCGTGCCTAGAGCCTATGCTCCACAACAAGAAAAGCCACTGCAATGAGAAGCCCGCGCACTTCAACGAAGAGTAGCCCCTGCTCACCGCAACTAGAGAAAAAAAAAAAAAAGGAAGATGTGAAGGTGTGATGTAAAGCAGGAAGAACCCACCCTTCTTGCCAAGATGAGCCCCTCGGGGGTGCGGCCTTCACTTCAGCCACCAGACACAAGGAGAAGCTAAAGCAGCAGGGCCCCTCAGTCTCCACTGTTTTTCTAAACACAGTGTCAGGTCCACAGTCACAAACTTGAACACAGATGACCCTGATGCTAGAACTAACCGACCAGATAAGGATTTTCAAATAATTATCATAAATATGTTTAGAGATTTACCAGAAAAGATAGAAAGAAAAGGTGAAGATACAGAAATTCTCGGGAAAAAAATACAAAGTATAAAAAAGAAATACAAAGTATAAAAAAGAAACTGAAATACTAGATCTGAGGATTATGATATCTGAAATAAAATACATTAAAAATGGTTTAACGGGCTTCCCTGCTGGCACAGTGGTTGAGAGTCCGCCTGCCGATGCAGGGGACACGGGTTCGTGCCCTGGTCCGGGAAGATCCCACATGCCGCAAAGCGGCTGGGCCCGTGAGCCATGGCCGCTGAGCCTGCGCGTCCGGAGCCTGTGCTCTGCAACGGGAGAGGCCACAACAGTGAGAGGCCCACATACCGCAAAAAAAAAAAAAAAAAAAGGTTTAACAACAGAATGAATAAGGCAGGAGGAAGTACTAGGGAACTGGAAGGAGGCCAATGAAAATGGACCAAAGCGAGAGAAAGAATGAAAACAACCCAAGAGAATGCTGACGACCCTCGGACACTGCCATCGTCACAACATCTGCACCACAGGCATCCCTGGAACCCAAGTGAGAAGGGGCGAACCAGGTAAAAAATATATTTAATGAAATACTGGCCTGAAACTTTCCAAGTCTGATGAAAAACCTGACATCTCTAGATTTAGGAAGTTCAAGGAATCCCAACATAAAATACACAGAAAACCACACCCAAGCACAACAGAGTCAAACTATTAAAAATCAAAGATAAAAAAACCCTAAGAATAGCTAAAAGGAAAAACAAACAAACAATAGCACATACTGAGAAAGGATGATAATTTGTGGATTTCTCCCCAGGAACAATGCAAGCCAACAGATGATAGATGTGTGTAACATGCCAAAGGCAACTTAGGATCACAGACCCAGGAAGAACAGCCAAAGCACGAGATGAAGGTGAACTAGGCTGCAAGTTCACTCCCTCCACCTGCAGCCCAGGAAGCGCTGAGGAGAACTACAGACCCAGGCTTACACAGGTAAGTGAGGACGGGGAAACGGTCTGGATACACCCATAAGGCTTAGGAAAAGCATTTGACAACACAGACAGCACTGTTACAAGGCGTGTATCACACACAGCAGTGAACACAGATGAAGACAATACACGCACGGGTCCTGACGGAGCGGGACGTAGCTGTGACTGAAGAGCCCCTGCCCTGCAGTGACAACAGCTGCCGTGAGGTGGGCCAGGTCGGCTCATCCTCACAAAGACTCTGCGCAGACCCCTTGCCATCACCCTCGACACACAGGCAGGGACCTGCCCTGGAACCCTGAAGACAGCACAGCCAGCTAGGCGAGAGCCCAGACCCAACCGACTTCCCTCCTGAGGGGCAGGGGCCAGTGTCTCTGCTCCCCACACAACTGACTTGGCCCCTCCACAGACGCCCGCCACCGTGAGCTGGACACAAACTCCGTGAGGAGGTACGACTACGGCCGGCCACCTCCACGCCTGGAACACTCCAGTTCCATCCTTGGAAATTATCCAGCTGACCCTCAGGGGCAAAAAACACAGAACACTCCTTCTGACCACTTATCTCATTATCTTAAGAAACTCAGAAAAAACATGTCAAATCCCATTACTGTGAAAATTAATGGGATCTTTGAAAAATAAATCTGTTCTTAGGTTGTTCATCCCATCAGCTGAAAGGGTGTGTAGACCCTCCCCGTGGGCCCCCTCCAGCAGGAGGGCTGCTGTCCCAGAGTCGGCAGGTAGGACGCAGGTCACTGTGGATAAACACAAGTGTCTACTTGTGGAGAAATGGCTCCCCCTGCCGAGCTTTAGAAAAATAACAGCTTCAAGCACCACTGGGTCCTTTAACACACTCCCTCTGGTCCCAGTGACAGTCCTGTGGGCAGGCTTTAATATCACAGTCTTGCTTACATATGAGGCCCTGTAGGGTGAGGGGCTTTCCCGGGGTCTCCACGCTTGTCATCCAAGGGGCCAGGACTGTCTCTCCACCTCTCACCCCGCAGCCGCCTGCAGCCGGCGTCTTACCGGCACTTCCACTCCATTCTTGCCAGCCAGCAGCCACTCCCAGCAGGCCAGGGCCGTCTCCATGCCGTGCTCGTTGAACATCTGGAGGGGACCCCAGCACAGGTGATGGAGGAGCTGCGGGTCACAGTCTGGAACCAAATGCATGCTGTTCAGAGGCCCCGACAGGTCGACCCACATCCTCCCTGGGTCAGCAGGACAACTGGCACCGGCCGGAACAGCGCTGGCCTTTTAATTACAGCCCCACCCACCCCAGTCCTGTGCGTGACGCCGCAGGGATCTCCCGGGGGAGCGCAGGCTCTCTGCGTGGCCAGGACTCGCTCCCGGGGACAGCAAGGTGGCCCGGGCCTGGGCGGTACCTTTGCTGCTGATGAGCATGGCCGTCAGCTTGAACATGGCCTCTGTGTAGTGCTGAGGGTCACCCGTGCCCAATGCTGCCTTCAGCTCCTGGACCATCATTTTGTTCAGGTCAGACGTCTGGCCTGTGGCGTCTGAGAAGCGGATCATCCCATACACCTGTGGAAGGTCAGCGGAGGCACATGTGGCCTGGTCACCCGGACCACGGGGCTTCGTTGCCCACGCGGAGTGACAGGCTCATCTGGGTGCTGCCGCCACCGCGCATGGTGCCCCGGAACTCCTCCTCTAGAAACAAGTGCTGCTCCCACCATTCTGGACAGTCCCCGAGGGCGGGGACTCGGCCCTGATGTCTGAATCCAACACTGAGCTACAGCAGAGCTGCCTGCACGTGGGCTGAACAAGATCAGCCACGTGCTTCTTGAGTTGGACATTACTTTTTTTCCCAAGAAAGGTGTTGCTCTCTTATTCACAAGACTTGACTAGAGAGGAGCTCCCACTCCTTCCAAGAACCAAACCTTCCCCCCAAGACAGACCTCCCGCCCCCACCAGGAAGGAGAGGACGCTAGAGGGCCCCGACCCGGCGGGCGGCTACCTCGCCTGCGTAGCGGTTGCGCAGGTTGAGGGATGCCATGAAGTTGGAGTAGTCCTTCTTCACGCAGGCTGGCCGCTCCGTGAGCTGAGTCGCCTGCAGAGACGGGACAGTGACTGCACACCCTCGTGGCCAAAGCCCAGTGCAGTGAGGCTGTCATGCTCAGACCCGGGTTATTAAAATCTCCAGCAATAGCAAGTGAATAAAATGAAACACCTCTAAACACGCTCTGGGGTCTGCCAGGTCGCATGGAAAACAGAGTTTTAAACATTTTACTCTGAAACATCTCCGGAAGGAAGCTGGGACTACAGCTTTGCTCCATGACCAGCTACTTCATCCCCACTGGTGTGGCTGCCCACACTTGGAAGGGACCTCGGCTCACACGGCCCCCACTTCCCCTGCCTTGGCCTCGCCTCTCCAGTCTGCCCACCCCTCCAGGCCCCTCCTCCAGCTGGACCCGCCCAGTGTCTCCAGGGCCACCTCACACTGTCCCTTCAGCTCTGTTCCCTACACACCAGCACAGCCAGTCGTCATACACGGACACTACTGGAGACAACCAACCCTCAGATGCTGCGGTTTTGGGCAACTTTTTATTTTGGGGTGGTAGGGGTGGGGGGAAAGAAGGTCAGGGGAAAAGATATAAACAGTAAAACTGGACCACAAACAAAAAATACACGGTTTTCTCATAAAAATTTTAAGCTGGTTCATTTTTAAAAAAGTGACCTGAGAGTGCATTACATTTTTTGAAGACAGTGGCCTGGAGCAGGCATGTGTGGGAAACTGGCTCTGCCACTCACTGTCCCTGACCTCGGCCTGCTCCCCAGGAAGTGGGGACACGGGGTCCTCTCGCCAGGCTGAGCACAGTCCTGAGGGACTGAGAGCTGCCAGACCCTCCCTTGCATCTCTCTGACCCCGCTCCTGTGCCCAAATCAGCCCCCAGCCCACTCCCCTCTGGGCGGAGAGGTCAGCCAGGCCACAGGCTGCACCTTCTGCAGGGCAGGGGCTCTAGGGCGGGGGTCTCCCAACAACCAGCGATCAAAACACAAGATAAAAAGGTTCCTTCCCTCCTGAGCAACAGGAAAGGGAAAAACCTAACCTAAATCTACTTTTCTGTGGAAAAATCCCGAAATCTTTTAGGCAACATCACCTTGGACCAGGACCGAGCCCTGCTGGCCTCTGCCCACATCCTCAGCCTGCCTAAGGGGCGGCTCCCTTCCCACCTGGGCGCCTGGCCTCCCCTGACCCCAGAGCGGGCAGCATAGAGGTGCACGTGGCCACCTGGGCTCCCACGGACCGCAGAGGCCCTGCACTGGGCCCCAGGGTTGGGAGACGCCAAATCGCACCACTGCCGGACAGGCCACTGCTGCCAACCACCAGCTTTGAGGCAAATCTCTGATCTGGTTCAGAGGGAACCCCTCAGCGCACGTGCTGCCCCTAAATGAACCTCGAGCAGAATGAGACGAAGCCAAGGACGTGGGGTGCAGCTCGGTCCAATGGATGGCCAGGCCAGCGTGACCATAAAACGTGCTGACCGTGTCCAGCAGGACACTTTGTCCGTCGTGGACCTGATCCTGATAAAGGATCAACCTTAGAGCTCCGTCAGAAACACGGTGAGCAGCTCCCCCGAGCCTGGGGTCTGCCACAGACACCGCAAGCTCCCCATATGGGGGCAGGGCTCCCACGGCTGGAGACCCCGCTCCCCAGAGGCACACGTACCCCAAGGGTGGTGTTCTGCTTGTTGTAGCTGGCAAACTGAAGGATGCTCTCGGTGGCCATGGCCAGCCCCGTGTGCTGCGACAGCCCCGACACCCAGTTCTGGTGTTTGTTCAGGTATTCCTGAGACGGGGAAGCGCCGTGTTATTTTAAAGGTAAAAGCAAGCCTTGTGCAGCACGTGTGAGGTGGGGGAGGGAACCCTGGCTCTAAGGCTGGCTTCGCCCACCCTGATCCACTGAAGAGATGGCTCCGCTCGGGCTGCCACTCCCTTGGGACCAGAGCCAGAGCCAGAGCCAGCCACTGTTCCTGCTGGCCTGCCAGGCTCCTGGCCATGCCACTCTCGCCCAGCCTGCATGCACCCCTAGTCCTGCCTACCATAAGCGGTCGGCTCCCCTGGGCCTGCCCCCCAGTCCCACCGCACCTGCCCTCCTGGCCCCTGACCAGCATGCTCACCCCACAGGGTGTCCCATTACCCTGGGCCCGGACCAGTGTTCCTGATCTGCTAGTTCACACCAGTGCTGTCGGTATTTCCAGCACGCTGTCTGGCTACAGCTCTCTGCAAGGCTGGAAGGAACTCCCCAGGATGCTTTTTGATGATTTCAAGAAAGTACCTGTAGGTGAGACTTGGTGACTGTGGGCGCCCACTTCATGGCCTCCTGCAGGATCATCGCACAGCGCGCAGCGAAGTCCTTGACGATGCTCTGGAAGAGGGTGCGCCGGGCTGTCAGAGCTTAGTGAACACAGGGCTGGACCATGTCCCCCAGAGCCTTGTGTTGAAGTTCGAACCCCCGGCCCACCTCTCGTGCTTCGCAGGTGTCGGGAACGGTAATGCGATAGGGGGCGTCCGGAATGTCGTAGTAAGGCTGGTCCTTGTGAATATCCTGAAAGAACACAGGTCCCTCTTCCAAAGCAGGTCCCTGCGCAGCACCTCCCTCCCTTCCCCCACCCCTCCCATCTGTGATGGGAGCCCCCCAACCCCCCATTCACGGCTTGTGGCATGAGCTAGGCTCAGAAGGGTGGGCGGGGTACTCACGGCGTTCAGTGACAGCGACAGGGTCTGCAGGATGTCCAGCATGGTCTTCAGCACCGTCCCGCTCCAGAGCAAGTGGGGGAATCTGCACCCAGAGCCACCTCTCAGGGCCCAGAAGCCACCTGTCCAAGGAGCTGTGCTCCTTAAGGCCCCTCACCCCTCCTGCTGCCCAGCCCCGGCCCCCCCCCGGGCCCCATCATCTTGGTTATGCGCTGGCCAGACCACTCCCTGCTTCCCACAGGGATCCTCCCTGTTTTCAACCAAGGCCCCTGTACCCTCACGTGGAACATGGCAGGACAGGTGACCCTCGAACAATGGGGGGCTGGGGGTGCCGACCCTCCACACAATAGAAAATTCGCATGTAACTTATAGCTGGCCTGCCGTTTCCGCAGTTCCACAACTGTGGCTTGTGTAGCACTGCAGTGTTTACCACTGAAACCCCCCCGCTGCTCAAAGCAGGTGGCCCTGGGCCAAGGGAAGCAGGCTGCAGGCTCCGTGGCCTGGCTCAGACACGCCCTCCGGCCCTACCTGGATGGGCACATGGTGTCTGCTGCAGGCTCCGGGGATGCCTGCGGGAGCTGCAGGCAGGCCTGGCATGGCAGTGCACTGAGGCTGGCGCAGCCCACCATGAGGGCCCTCACCTGGGAGGACCTGTTCCACGAGCCTGCCGTGCCTCTCAATACAGCAAGGAAAGCCCAGGGTGGAACCAGCTCAGAGTGAGCTCCCCTCCTCCCGAGGGCCTGGGAGAAACTAATTCCACCAGGTCCTCTGGCCGGGCCCTGGGCGGGGAGACGGCACTTAGGATGGCTGTGAGCATCCCAGAGTGAGCCCAGAGCTCTGCAGCAGGGAGGGTGGGATCCCAAGAACAGGGACACGACACCCGGTCAGGAGATGTGCTCTAAGTAGCACCGACCACTCTGAACAGGGGAGGGTTAGACCACTGACTCCTCACTTGCCAACATCCTGTGGGGGCTGCCCCGCCCTTTGAGAGCTGTGACTCTGAGTCCACTTTTCTCTGTACTGATGATGCAAGGTCGACCCTTCCCTGCATCCCAAATCTAGACGTGTGCACACAAACATCCACACACATGTGCACACACGTGAACACATGCACAGCACCAGAAGGAAACCGAGCTCACTTGTCCACCAGCCCGGACAGGTACTTGTCGGCCACTCTCCGGATGCGCTTGTGGATGTGGTTGAAGTTCACCAGCAAGAACTGCGCATGGCGCTCCAGCTCCTCCTCGTTCTCCTTGGTCTTGGCCTGGATTCAGAAGAGACAGGTTGCAGGCCCCGCACGGCCCTGGCAGGCGTGCACTGGCGCTCCAACAAGGCTTACTTTATCTGCCATCATGTTCAGGAAGGCATCAAACACCTTGTCGGCAACGGCGATCACGCACTGCATCATCCCTGCAACAGGAGGGCAGGGCATCAGCAGAGGGGACCACCATCTCATCTGTCGCTGATACAACACTGTCCCCCAAACTCTCAGCTTTACTTGCATTTCCCCCATGGCCCCCTTTCTGTCCCGGGACCCAGTCCAGGGCACCCCTTGGCATCCGCTCAGCACGGCTCTGAGCCCAGTAGTCTGTGCTGATTCCTTAGGCTTTCCAGTCTTTCTGTCCTCCCCACTTCTGAAGGGCACAGGCATCTTGTAGGGTGTCCCTCAATCAAGGTGTGTGTGATGATCGCTCATGCCTGGACCAAGCTCGTGGGATTTTAGATGAAATGCCCTCCTGGTCGCATCTTATGGGGGTAGGGTGAAGTCGGTGCCCCCGTCACTGGTGGGCTGGCCCTGAATGCTCCCTCTACCCTCAGATGCGAGTCCCCAGGTCCAGCCCTCACTCTGGGGCAGGGAGTGGGGGGCAGCGGCTCCCGAGAACCTGTACACGTCAAGCTGCGCAGAGCCCTCCACTTCTCCTGGAAACCATCTATCAGTGTGTTCTGCGGCAGCTGTCCCTCTGGTTCTTGTCGACATTTTCTATCTTCCGCATTCTTTCTCCTTTTAGCAACTGGAATTCCACCTGAAGGCGTGTCCCTCCCCGTGTTTTATTTATTCAACCGTCTAGTCAGTAGGGACTCACGAATGCTCATCATTTGTGTGGCTGCTCCCTCTGGTCGGCTCCTGGGCCCTGCAACACACCTCCCCACCTTCTCCTTCTCTCTTTCTCCTCGTTTCGGCATGACCTTACTTTCTGGCCCTGCAAGGTGCCCTGGGCTCAGCCTATACTCTCCCTGCCCCAGCTCTCCCCAGAGTCACCATTCCTCCACGGAGCCCGGGTTCCTTCTACTGGAGAACAGTGTTCTGACACCAAGATCTGGGCACTGGGTGTGGTCAGTGCTGATGGGGTAGAGCAGAGTTTTAAAAACAACAGCGGGAGAACCACAGTGTTGGCGAGAGAACTGCGAGAAAACACCAACGTTTCCTCCACGACACACCTTGTGTAGCTAGGACGGTTGGTGGCCATCCCTGTGCTGCCAGTGGAGGGGGCTTCCGGGCCCCCCACTGTCCTTCCTCGTCAGCCCCACAGGAGTCAAACCAACCTCTGGACTGCTGTGCAGGGTCACATGGAGCAGCACCTCACAGTCCCTGAGGTGATTTCTCAAAAGATTTCTCCAAGGACTGATTTTTCAACAGAAGAAAAAAATGGTACCCGAGACACCTGGGAATTAGTTCTCCATTAGCAAGAACAAGCTGCTCAAGTCGTCAGTGTGCTGATGGTGCTGGCGTGGGAAGGACTCCTCACTACTTTTTTTTTTTTTAATTTATTCATTTTTATTTATTTATTTGGTTGCGCCGGGTCTTAGTTGCAGCAGTTGGGCTCCTTAGTTGTGGCTCACAGGCTCCTTAGTTGCAGCAGGCAGGCTCCTTAGTTGCGCCATGCAAACTCTTAGTTGCGGCATGCATGCAGGATCTAGTTCCTTGACCAGGGGTCGAACCTGGGCCCCCTGCATCGAACCCCTCCCCCCTGGGAGCTCGGAGTCCTATCCACTGCGCCACCAGGGAAGTCCTAAGACTCCTCACCACTAACTGTATCAATGCCAAATTTATTAACCTTAGAATCATTACTCAGCATTCCTCAAAACATTTTCCAACACTGTTAATCAACCAGACCTTGTGGATCTAGCAAATCAAGGATGCTTGTAAAAAAAAAAAAAAAAAAAATCATCCATCCAAGGGCACTTGGAGAGTAAATTAGAAGAATGTGTAAAAAAGAGTAAATCCATTGAATAATCTGTTCAGACTGGGGAATATCTGCAGGTATGTGTCCACTGACTCCAGGAAATTTCAGAAAGCATGATTCAAAAAAATGACTTTAAGAATAGTAAAACACCGTTCATTGAATCTGAAAAGCTAATTCTTTTTGCAATCAATCAATAAAAACAACATTTGTTTAAAAAGATTCTATAACATAACTTCATGAATAATTTCTTCCTAACATTTTAGGAACTAGTTTAGTTTCTTAAAAACTTTTATTCTGAGAATACTTGAAATGATTGCTAATACCATTTACTGAATAAATGCATTATTACATGAGACACATTAAAAAATTTGTGGATTGAGCATACTAAATTTCATCAAATATTTAAACACATTTATAAACTCCATCATATTCTTCTAAGCATTTAATTAAAGCACAGGTCTAATATTTCAGTCTCTTCAATTTTTAAATACCTTATAAATCAGCACATAGACCAACACAATGATGCTACAATTTATCGTGTCCTTATACTAAAACTGGTAAACAGTGCCAGTACTATGCATTTAATTTTTTTTCTTTGCTGCCTCAATTTTAATATCTCTTCATGTTTTAATTCCTATTCTTATCTTAGGTTCACCTCAGTAGGGTTTTGGTGATGGGCACATTTTGATACCCTAGAGAGGTTAATTCTGTTTCTGTCTCCCTGGGAGTATCGTCCTGTTGGGACTGGTCACGCCAAGGCCCTGTGAGCCCAGGGTCTGAGGACACTGCATCCTGGGACTTGTCAGTCCTCATGTTTCACACAGACTTTTGTATCCTGAAACTTTCCCGGAAAAGAAGGATGCAGTCTTAAATCAGATGTGGCCCACAGGTCCTGGCCTGCTGGAAACGTGTGGTAGCGAGTGGGGTCTCCTTGTGGGCAGCAGGCCTGCTGAGGTGTGGAGCCCCCATGGCAAGAAGAGGGATGCCCCCCAGCGAGCTCTCTGCTCTCCACTAACGAGTGCCTCTAACAGGCTGCTCGTGGGACGTCTCTGCCCATCACCTGTTGGGCGCCCTTCCTACCTGGTCACTCTGAGACAAGGTGTGACCTTACACATGTGCCCCGCCTCTCCCTGGACCATGCGGCTCTTTCTTGCTGCTCCGTCTTTCTTGATTGCATGAGAAAAACAACTACACGTCCCTACTTCACGAACACTTTAGCGGGAGAAACAAAATCATGATATCGTATATATAATCATACATAATATATATGTAATCTCCTAATGTATTTGGATATATACGTCCTAGTATATTTGCCTTTCTTTTAAGCAAGATAATAGAAATACTGTATCCATGCTCGAATTCTGATAATCTGTTAGTTGGGAGCCCCTGCAGCCTGATTCTCAGTCCTCTCAGCCTGCCTCAGACGCCTGAGAAGCACTACTGCTCCCTGGCCACAAGATGCCCCAGGTCCATCCAGACCGTCCGAGGAGCCCAGGGTCCCTCAGCAGAGGACGGTGTCTGGGACTGAAACCTGGGGGCTGGAGCACATCTGAGCATCAGTGCTTCTACTCTCGGGCCCCTGGCAGCAGAGGCAGAGCCAGAAAGATGTATATGTTTTAGAGTCAAATGTTTTATACTGATCTTTCCAATGTAGTACATAGCCTCATGAAACTATTTTCTTGACACAGACAGAAAACAGGATGCAGTATTCTTTTTTACACTATTAAATCTCAGTTCATTACGAGAAGCCCGCAGGAGTCAACTTACCAGACTTGTCTTTCTGAATAGCTTTATCCTCAAAGTAGCAGAACATTACCTGGAAGCGGTCAGGATCTGTCGAGCGCAGGACCCTACAGGGAACAGCTCAGAGTGAGTCTGAAGCTCTGATCCCCCAGCAGATGGAATGCTGCCCGGGTGGATGAGGCTGTGAGGGCAGCCGCCCCCTGCGAGCCAGGGGTTTTAAGGGTCACATGCACAAGGTCCTAATGGCACCGGCTGCATGTCCATCAGCCAACGGCGCATCAGGCAGCCACCAAAATGAGAGGCAGCTCTCTGTGCTGCTACAGAATATTCGAGACTTCCGGCTGGGAGGAAAGGGCAAGGTGCAGCGGGACAGGTGTGAACAGGTATGATCCCACATCCCGCTGTGTGCGGGTGGGATACACGCATGAGCACGTGGTTGATTTCTAGAAGGGAAAGCTAAGGGACGGCAACAGGGGGCCTCTCTGGACTCAGGGCCAGCAAACGGAGACGTGCATTTCTCCCCCTTAGCATCTTTTCTACCATCCAATGCTTTTCTTCTCTATTCTGTTTTACGCACCACGGACATTTTTACAAGTAAAACAATATCCCTACCCTTGAGGAAAAAAGGAAGAGAAAGGAAAGGAAGGCATGTGCTTGAACCAGGGCCCCGGTGCAGGGCGCTTGGCATCTGGGGCTCCACTGAGACGGCCAGGCGCGAGCTCAGCAGTGCGCGTGGATGACGTCCGCACCCACCCTCTCAGATTAAGGCTCCACGGGCGCCGGGGGCTCAAGCGCAGACACTCTCCAGTGCCCTCGTGCACATGGCGAGAATGTGTGCTGTTGTCTGAAAGCTCTCCTGATAACTGGTGGCTGGGATCTAAGCCAGGCTCTGGACTAAGGGCTTCAGGGCTGCTTCTCGGTGCTGACAGGAGTCCAGGGGACCTGGCAGGCAGCTTCGGGCGAGTGCTGGGCTCTCAGAACCACCCGCCAACTAGAGAGCCTGCCCGAGAGCCCTGGGTCACCGTGGGGCACACCGGGGAGTGGACACAGCCCACAGCCCTGCCGCCAGGTGCTGGAGGCCGAGCGGGCCCAGAGGCCTCTCCTGGAGCTACACGTGCCAGGATTAGACCCAGGCTTTTGCTGTTTTGGTTTGGCTTGGTTTTTCTGTGAAAATATATTCTTTGTAAAAAAAAAGACCAGAAGGAACGATACTAACCACTACGGATGGTGCTAGTGAGCAGAGTGGGTTTCTTCCCTCAACTATTTCCACGGTTTTGTATAATGTTCTCCTATTACTTATACAACTGAAAAAAAATGTGTAATGAAAAAAGAAAATTCAAAGCTCCCTTGGCTGCGGGGACTCTGGGACTGCCGGGAGGAGAGGACTGAGGGTGGGAGGACTCACTCCCACTCACCCAAAACAGCTTCCATCTGGTTTATATGTCAAGCTTCCAAGCAAGATCCAATCTACCGGAGGGTCTCGCGGCACCAAATAAAGGTTAAATAAAATAGTGGCGTTGTCCAAACATCCCTCGCTTTAAGAATCAATACTTTCTGTTTTAAGTGGTTTGAGAAAGACCTTATTCTGTATCTAACTGCACCTGTCTTGTTACCTAAACAAATGTCCTCCTGCAGCCCCCCACAGCGGGTCCACAGGGTGGGCGGCTGGGCTCTGGACGTCCTGCTGCTGCTTCCAGTCTCCCTTTACAGGGAGGCAGCAGGCACTGCCCTGGAGACGATGTCGGTCTCAGGCCAAATCAGGGACCGTGACCTTGGGCAGCTTCTTTGAGCGCCTGGGCCCTGGTTCCCTCCTGTGAAGTAGGGTGTACAGTGCCCACCTTGTGGGCTTGCTGGGGGGGGCCTGTCAGCGCATGGAGCTCGTGCAGCGCCTGTGGCGCCGGTGCTCCATCCATGTTAGTGCTTCTAGCTGTCAGCTCCCTGTGGTTGCAGAGGCGTCCTGAGTGTCAGGTGCCCCAGAGGACTGTTTGGAGCAGCCCCCCACTTCCCGTTTGCTGTCTGTGCTCCAATGTGGTCCTGGAACCAGCCTGGGGGGTGCCCTAGAGCGTCTCAGAGAGGGCTGGTTCCCGGCAGAGGCTCCAACCCATCAAGTGCACTGAGTTTGTGGCAGCTCTGGTGACAGCTCAGAACCTGTTCCCTTGGGGAGGTGGCACCAGCGTCAGACCCCTGGTGTGTTACTACACGTGGCATCCAGTGATCAGGAAGGACAAGCACAGGAGAAGAGCAGAAGGGGTTGGGGGTGGTTTTTCTAAGACAGCTTACTTGTTAGGAGGAACTGAGAAAAGCCCAAGCCTGGAAGGAACACAAGCGTAAGACCAGCTCAATCGGGGGTACGGGTGGCGAAGCTCACGTACCTCATGTATTCCAGCCGGTAAACGGACAGAAGGTAGGTGGACATGGCGAAGTCCAGCTTGTTGATGAGGGCGGACACCTCGGGGGCCGGGTCCAGCAGGTTGATGATGGTGCTACGGAGCTCGCTCAGCTCGGCCTAGGGACAAATGCCAGGACTGCTTGGGCACGGGAGGGCGTGGCTGCTCCCCCAGATGCAAACCCCGGGGCCGTGCCCGTGAACCAGACATGCAAGACTGGCCCTCACTGTCCCAGAGGGCTTCCCGAAACCCTGCCCGGTACCACCCGTCTTTGGCAGGCAGGCATCCTTACGGGGGTGACTGTGTCGTTCTTCATGGCTGAGTTGTACTGAAGGACAGACCGCAGGGGCTCTTTGCTGGGAAAGGTGAGCAGGGGGGACTTGGTGGCTATTTCACAGACGCCCTCGTACCACTCTTCTGGCCAGAGTCCTGCAAGAGAGCATGGGCTGAGGTGCCTCCTGGCTCGAGAAGAGCTCTGGCGGGGCCCACGCTGAGCTTCTGGAGTCGTGGGTCCTCTGGTTGAGCCACTGTCCCAAAAATGTGGCATAGAAACGAGTGTGTTTCCTAATGGGAGCAGGTTTCCCTAAGGTATGTGGTGTTCCCAGAACCCTAAACGACTTCGGGAAGTGTTCCCTGAGGAGGCGGCAGCCGCACTGGGCCTGTCTTGTGCGTGGGCACAGGCACCATTAGTCGGGCCCTTTCGCATCTTGGTCCTTACTCTGCACTGTCCTCCCTGGGGCAGCAAACGTCCCCTACCTGACCCCTCCACGGCAAATCCCATCAGCACAGAATAGAGCCAGAAATCCCGGAAAAGCTTCTGCAACCGCGGCTTCGCTTCTTTGATGGGCAGCAACCGCCGGGTGAGCTGATGGGCCGAGGAGAGAGGGAGAGAAGGTGGTTACCTGCATATGAACCTGACACCTACAGGCGTAAGCTCGAGATCCATTCTCCAGGCTTCTTCTCAGAGAACAGGTCAGTCAGACTGGGCAGGAGAAGGCACAGGGCACAGTAACCAGCAGCCCTCAGAGAGCTCGCCCAGAAATGCTCCTGAGCCTCTTGTATGCGGGGCGGGCTCTGCACTGGGAGGGAAAAGCCCTTTGGCCTCGTCGGGAGGCAGGCAAGCAGCATCCCAGAGTTCCTGGGGACCCAGGGATGGGGCGCTTGGTGTTCACAGACAGGCAGGAAACAGGGAGCAGCCGCCTGGCCACAGGAGCACCAGGCCCAAGGGCCGGAACCATGGCGGGCGGGGCAGTGACCTTGGGCAGAACCGCAGGGTGTGAGGCAGGTAAAAGCAGAGTGCTCGGGGGCAGGGGTGAGGCTGGAGTTCCTGCGTCCCTGTCCCCATGGTGTCTCACCCAGTGCGTGGCAGGGGAAGGCGCCTTGGGTATGGAAAACGGTTACGTGTGCACAACACCTGGTGGACAGGTGGACCCTCCAGAGTCCCCAGCAGAGGTCGAGCCCCCACACAGCGCTAACCAACCTGCAGCGAGGGGTGCTCAGCGGTCCAAATGCTTATGATCTGTAAGTGCCAAGTATGGGCTAGGTGCTGGCCAGGGTTTGCCTCCTGCCAGGGCCCAGGTTCGATTCCTGGTCAGGGAACTAAGATCCTGTAAATAGTGCAGCGTGACCAAAAAAACCCCCCAAAAAACCACCACAAACTAAAAATAGAAATGATCACGGTGCCACGGCCCCCTGCAAACACCTGAGTGGATGTGAGCATGGGAAGCACCACAGTACGGCCCTGGCTATCCCACAACAGACAGCAAAGCGGGGCTGCATGTCCTGCAGATGGCAGACAGGTCCGGGCCAGGGTCTCCTTGTGCTCTGAGTCTCTACCTGCACCCTCCCCTCCACTGTCCACGGAGGGACAGCTCACAGGAGGGTGGGGACACCTTGCCTAGCAGGCACGTCACCCCAGAGCCCAGGATGAGGTCGGGAGCTGCGATCACTTAGAGGAAGAACTCGGAGCTAGAAGACATGAGAGGGGCCCTCCCATGTCCAGGGGAGCATCAGAGCCGCCGCCCCCGACGCAACCAAGCCCTGGGCCGCAGAGTGTCCTGGCTGCTCCTGTAAGCTCATCCACACAGAGACGGTCAGGCCTCCAAACACTGGGAGTCACAAGCCACTCGGCGGTGACCAAAGACACAACGAGGGCTTTGTGCTGACAAAGCTAGTTGAGCGGTGTTTGATCTGGGATGTATTTACTTTGGAAAACACGACAGCAGTCCGGCACCAAAGGTCACACTGAAGCCTGCTGGTGACTTTGGCCGATTCTGCCCCAGCAAAGTCAGTTCTCAGCAGCACAGAGGTGAGTAGGTTTCTAACGTTTCTGCCGATTATGAATTCTTATTTGAGGTGGTTAGAGATGGGTAACTGGTTTGCTTCCCTATCCAACTACATTCAAACGCTCTCTACACCATCTTAGAAAGGGTAAGAGGTTTTGTTAAGCTGCCTATGATAACATTCTGTCAGTTACACTAGTGGGACTGTCAGCCAACCGGGGAGGAGGGACTGCGCTAGGTTAAGGACCTGAACTGGGAATGGTGCTGGGGGCTGTGGGCGGGCACCCTAGTTCTGGGGCATCACAAATGGTTCAGAAAAATGACGTGTGTCATACACGCGCACACACACGTACGTAGAGAGACCTGGCGAGTCTGGAGACGCGGGTACAGGGTGGGTGTTCTCTGTGCTGTGCTTTCAACTCGTTTGTGAGCCTGAAGTTATTTCAACCTGAAGACTGTCCACAGCTCCATTACCCCCTCTCCGTCTGGGCCGGGAGACAGCAGCCAGGAGGGACGAGGGACCACAAAGCCCAGCCCCGCTCCACGCAGCCAGCCTGAGAAGGCGCCATAGGAAATGCCCATAAAAACAAACTTTTGAATGATTTCCCTTTAAAAAATACTGCTTCTCTTCAAAGATAGTAATCTGGATTTAAACACAACCTAGTGATAATTTTAAAGTATCTTCTTTAACTCTTGTGATACTAAATGGCAAAACAACAGGAAGATTTACCTTTCAGGTACCTAATTTTTTACCACATAAAATGAGATATATTATGAGATACCTTCTGCTTCCTCTGATGAGAGCATAATGCAAAGTGTTTTGGGCTTTTCATCGTGTAATACAGGAATAGGAAGAAGTACAAGAAGCTTCCACACGTACTATCTGAATACAGGAGCAAAAAGACACGAATGTTTTCAACCTCTGCCTCCCTATCTGGTCTCAGATTCCTTTTCCTGAACTCTTGTTTATTCAAGTTGGGTTTTTTAAAGCTTATTTTTTTTTTTTTTTTTTGTGCGGTATGCGGGCCTCTCACTGTTGTGGCCTCTCCCGTTGCGGAGCACAGGCTCCGGAAGCGCAAGCTCAGCGGCCATGGCTCACGGGCCCAGCCGCTCCGTGGCATGTGGGATCTTCCCGGACCAGGGCACGAACCCATGTCCCCTGCATCAGCAGGCGGACTCTCAACCACTGCGCCACCAGGGAAGCCCTTAAAGCTTATTTTAACCTAAGAAGGATACTTTCAAGTGTAGCCTAGCAAGAAGACCTCTTCTTTTCTCACTTTTTCAGTGTCTTGCCATCAATACCCACACCCAATTCTACCCAGAACCTGGGCCCGGTTCCGCCGGCAGCCACACACATTAGACACTGTGTCCTGAGTGCAGGCAACGTGTGTGGCAGCCTCGGCTACGGGCTGGGGGGAGGGAAGGGAACAGGAAAAGACAACAGACAGTTTTAAGTCAGAAACCATGTGACTTTCCCTCTCCAAAATGTCGTGATTAGAGGACTGTGCAAGCTGACTGTGTTAAGAGTGCTGCAGGGAAGAGCCGAGGTGGGGACTGGGGCAGGGACAATGGTGCTGGCACTCCAGGCCAAACGGGCAGAGCCCTGGACACAGGGAAGGGCTCCACTAACCAGGGTCTAATCTAGTCACTGGCACACTCAGGCAGGCTCAGCACCCCCGAAACGCACAATGCTCTGCGCGGGGAGCTGAGTCACCAAAGCCCCTGGTCCAGCACCGGCACCCAGAAGAGGCTCCGCTGAGAGTCACCGCCATTGCCAGCACACCATCTTCAGGCCTAACAAGTCCCAATATTTACCTAACAGGAGCCAGTGATTCTTACCTGGCCTGGAGGGGAAGCAGACATTCTGGTCCTCAAAAACGTACCAGATGGTCACACACATGACAAACCTGACAAGACACTCTCCTCTTTCTGAGGTGATTAGAAGGGATGCTGGGATCCTGCATGACTGAGCAGCAGTATAAACACCTGCTGTCACTGTCCTGGACACACAGAAGCATCGAATAATAGCTCATTTCCCAGGATGCAATTCACAACCAGGAAGGAAGAGAAGGACAAAGCCGTCTAGCAGCCAAACTGACGTGACAGAGGGAGGAATGGGAGACAGATGGCTCATCCCACAGTATCTGTTAAAAACGTGCCTTGTTTACTTATATAGAAAGAGCGCCCCTCAGGCCTTCAGTAAGAGCTTTCTGACAGCACCCTCACCTAGACCCTATACACCTGGTGAGACTATTTGTAACCCCAGCCAGAAACACTTCAGTGGGAGAGCTCTAGTCCCTCCTGACAGCAGTGGGAGCCGACTGACAGACACAAGGAGAAAACGTACACCTGCAGCGAGTTGTACCCTCATCCCTCACGGCTGCAGGAAGACTGGCACCTACCATGTCCACTGGGTCCCCAGGTGATCCCTGCACTGCAGACACAGTCCAAATCACACAGATTAAACCACCCCAAATAACTGCTAGCACAGGAGGAGGAGCCTCAGCCTGCCTGGCGCCCCCCCCGCCCCCCACCTGGCAGTGTCCTTGTGAGCCGTGCTTTACTGCACATGGGCCCCCATCCGGCTGGGGTACCTGTGTGCCTCCAGGGCCCACCCAATATGTCATTTGAGGAAGGGACACAAAGTTCAGTGAATGAATGAAAAGGAAACTCCCTGGGGCCCCTGAGCCCTATGGTTTTGCACACTTTCAACAAGGGGTTCTGATCTGGGCCCAGGGGTCCTCCAGGCAGGTTCATGAAGCCACATAAAATGTCAGGCGTCTGTTTTATCTTCAGCAGATCCTAAAATGGTTAGAGACTGGCACCCATGGGGCCCCTCCTGGGTTGTGGCCGGGGGCCTGCAGAGGTGTGTGTGTGAGTGTGTGGGGCAGGGAGGGGGCAGTCTGCCAGGCTGCCCTCACCACGTCCTGCTCTCCCTCCAGCTCCAGCTCCGCCAGAATGCAGCACCTGCTGCACTCTCTCGTGGTGTCCCTCCTCCTGGCATCCGTGTGTGGGAAACTCGGCCCTCGGGGTCAGCTTGATAGCGGAGGGGGAGACCCCGAGTCTGTGGACCCCCGGTGGGGGCAGCTGAAGAGTGGAAACCTGAGCAGACCCCTCCTGCCTGCCGACTTCCACAAGGAGAACACAGTCACCAACGAGTGGATCGTGGACGGGGAAGAGGACGAGGACTACCTGGACCTGGAGAAGATCTTCGGGGAGGATGACGACTACATCGACGTCGTGGACGCAGTCTCGCCCGTGGACCCTGGGACTGGCGCCGGCAGCGTGCTCCAGCTCTTCCCGGGCAAGAGCCGCATCCAGCGGCTCAACCTCCTCAACGCCAAGTTCGCCTTAGACCTCTACCGGGCGCTGAAGGAGCGGGTCGGTGCCTCAGACAATGTCTTCCTGGCGCCCGTAGGTGTGTCCACAGCCATGGCCATGCTCTCCCTGGGCCTGCGGGGGGACACCCACGAGCAGGTACACGCTGCCCTGCGCTTCACCGACTTCATCAATGCCAGCACCACATACGAGCTGGGCACCGTCCACAACCTGTTCCGGAAGCTGACCCACCGCCTCTTCCGGAGGAATTTCGGGTACACGCTGCGGTCCGTCAGTGACCTGTACATTCAGAAGCAAGTTCAAGTCCTGGACGACTTCAGAGCCAAGGTCCGACAGTACTACTTTGCCGAGGTCCGGGCGGCTGACTTCTCTGATCCCGCCTTCACCTCCCAAACCAACCAGCACATCTCGCGGCTCACCAAGGGCCTCATAAGAGACGTGCTGGAGGACGTGGACCCCGCGACTCAGATGATGCTCCTGAACTGCATCTACTTTAAAGGTAAGAGGTGGCGACATTTCTCAGGGCAGACGCGCGGGCGCTCTCAGCTCACAGGTGGGCCGAACTGCAGACTCTACCTCCATTCCCCTGGGAAACCCAGACACGGGGTCAGCTCGCAGGGACAGGGAAGGTCCTGATGAGGTGACAGCACAGCTGACCCTTAGAAACCCTACGCTTTACGCCTCGCCACAGCCTTGAGAGACCGCCACTGTTATGAGTGTCTCCATTTTACAGACAGGGAATTAAAATGCTGCTCTGGGGAGATGGCGGTAAGGGGCAGAGCCAAGCTCCAGCCTCTGTTAGATCAGAATAATGCAAAAACCTTTCTAGCATCAGGTCAACCTGGATCTGAGCTTTTTCGTTTCCCTTCTCAATGGACAAAAGGCTGAAGACAGGTTCACCCTGGGTAACTGACATTCACACCCCCACTCCTTTCCAGGCAGGTGGGAGCGGGGAAATCAACCCTTATGTCTAGAGCAACTGTTCCAGGCCAGCACCAAGCACCGAGGCACTTCCTAAGGAGGACCCCTCCCCCACCGCCAACCACCCACACGCGCGCGCGCACACACACACAGACACACACACACACACAGAGCCCCGGGACTCTAGAGATAAATGGGCACGGGTCTGTAAATACCAGGCCTCGCTTCTAAAATGCCCTGGTGATGGGGCTTCCCTGGTGGCGCAGTGGTTGAGAGTCTGCCTGCCGATGCAGGGGACACGGGTTCGTGCCCCGGTCCGGGAAGATCCCACATGCTACGGAGCGGCTGGGCCCGTGAGCCATGGCCGCTGAGCCTGCGTGTCCGGAGCCTGTGCTCCGCAATGGGAGAGGCCGCAACAGTGAGAGGCCCGCGTACCGCAAAAAAAAAAAAAAAAAGCCCTGGTGAGACCTGAGCCAAGAGAAACCTCTACTGCCCTCCACCTGCCCAGCAAGCCGAGGGCAGACATGAGGAGTGGGGTCACTGCACACTAGTGCGGTGACACGCAACCACTCTCCCCTCTGCCACCAAGGACTAGTGGGCACCGGCCAGGTCAGTCCCGGGAGGCCACGTTCCCTGGTTGGTCAGCTCCAGCACGGTTTACGGCGGGGTCCAGGGAGCCCCTCTCCTGGAAGTGGCTGAGGGGCAGTGGGGCCAGAGCACTCCGTGCCCAAGCCGAGGCCCCCAGCGGCTGTGCGGAATGCTGCCAAAGGGCAAAGCAGAGGGAGGGAGCCAAGACAGGAGGAAGGGTTCAGAGGCTGAGCCAGACCCCTGGCTCCCCCGACGCCAGGCACAACGCCAGCCTCGCCGTGGGCAGGTCCAGGCCGAGGCTCCAACAAGCCCGTGACAGGCACACGGGACATGCTCAGTGAACACACACGTCCTTTCATCCCTGGCTGGCGGGACAGGTTTGGGAATGAAAACTGGAGGTCAGCCCTGCTCTCACTCCCCTATCCATGTGGCCTCGCAAGTCCCACTGTTACATGCTCAGTGGGTTTGATGTTGCCAGTGACACTTGAGAGCAATTTCCCGTGTTCAGGGGTGACTTTGACAGTGAGTGGGAGACCCCTGGGTGGCACCAAGGCCCTCAGCCCTCAGCCCTGCCAGCCTGTGGGCATGGCGACTTCCAGAGCCTCTGCCTCAGCACAGTCAGTATTCAGAGCAGGCAGGGACACGTCCCAACATGGGAACCAGGGTCACGAGGACGGCAAACGTGGCAGCAGGGCACATGAATCCTTGCCCACACACCGGAAGGCTTGCTGGATCAGGGCTGGGAGTCAGAGAGATGAAACGCCAGCAGCACCAGCTCTCACGGGTGCATATCACAACAGAGTATGGATGTGTAACTCTTAGCTCTAGCTC